>NW_027395957.1:663639-1327279 GCF_047715735.1 Aspergillus multicolor
TTTAGCTATCGAGGCCATGGAGAAGTATCACATTGAGAAGGTATGCCATGTCGTCTCACCTACAATGCCGGTTGGCGAACCTGATGCTAACGGTGTCCAGGACATTGCTCAATACATCAAGAGAGAAGTCCGCGAACCCAACCCACACCTACGATGACTCCGAATCTTACGAAGAATAGTTTGACTCTCGCAAGGGCGCTACATGGCACTGTGTTGTTGGACGGAACTTTGGAAGCTTCGTGACACACGGTAATTGCCCCTGCGCAGGCGATGCCCGAGTATGACAATTACTGACTGGCGCTTCCCAGAAACGAAGCACTTCATCTACTTCTATCTCGGACACTGCGCCATCCTCCTGTTCAAGACGCAATAAACTTGCGGACTCCATATACACCATCATACGAGCCGGTAGGCACACATGCGCGCCCTGCGCATCGCCCAATGTACTTCAACCCCATACCACTTTACACGATTCCCCAAACGCATTGAGGTTACCTCGAGCAGAGCAATCGATGACCCTTTCAGCATGCGATTTTTGTTAATAAGTTCTCTCATTCGGTGTTATTATTGGTAAAATCTATCTCCGAACTATACTCGGCGTATCTGGGTCACTGTATCTCACCTACCGTATGCTCGACAGATCAACAGCCACGTAAACTCATATCCCAAGATCAAGCCTACTTCATACTATAAGCTATCTTAGGGGCCGCAACTCCCATTAACATGCCAAGTCAAGGCAAAGAAATTCGGCCGGCACGTGCCCTGCAGTACTCATAACCGCCAAGACCCGAGCCACAGCGCCACACGTCAACACCCCTTCTCTTTAATTGTTGCCTTCCACCCAACCCAAACCACCGCAGAATCTAAAATATTGCTAGATTATTGTTCCAGAGACATTTTCCTACTATCCTAGTCGCAAATCAGGCCTATCACCATGGCCATCTGCATCACCTTCGGAACACATGGTTCGTACTCCCTGGACCCTGGATCCTCGTCATAGCCCTCCTCCAATAAAGCCCGGAGGAATCCTCCGCAGTGGACTACACTTGGATACCCACCGCCGCATTTGAAACGATGTGTTTACTAACTAATCTATAGAGTTCACGTCCATGCTAGAGGGGTATGAGAATGTTAGAGCTTACTGCTATAACTGTATGTCCTCTTCCCTTCCCTCCTTCAAGAGTATATACATTTCTCGTGGGCATAGCTTGCAACTTTCTATGTCTGCCGCTGAGCGGGCATGAATACCACAATATTGCCCAGTTACTCAACATTTACTAACTAAATACTAATTTCTTCAGGCAATCACTGGAACGGACGGTGTATAACCCGATGGTATGTCCTGCCCAGCCTTAAGGGCCGAATCTGCATAGCTAACAGTGATTCCAGGCCCTTCTTCACAGTCTGCTTTATTGTATGGCTTATCTTACTTTACCCTGCCCCATGCGCAGAAATTAGAAAGAGAGTCTAACTAACGAATCACTCCAGCCCGTCATCCCACTAGCAATGCACAAGTACAAGGAAGTCACATGCTACACATGTCGATTCACGCAGGACTTACGGTATTTTTTCCCGTCCTCACCCTCCTCTATTCAGAATCTACGTTGGACCAAGCCCGCTGACAAAACCAGTGATCGCCCCGACATCAATCCCGATACGCGGCCACCCGCAAATGCAGGCTGGGGACCGCAACCACCGCCACAGGCCTATTTCGGAGGGCAGCAGCATCCCCAGCAGCAGCAGCAAACGCAATATCCGCCTGTAGCGTCGGGCGCTACGTCGCCGCCGCCGCAGCAGTATGCGTATAAGTGATCGTGGATATCTGTTGCGGTTGCGGCTAAGGTAGTGTTGGGTCAGGGTCTTGGGGGGAGTTCCGTTTACTTTGGCTCTTTGTTTCAAATTGATACCTAGTTAACTCGGTTGCTTGGCTTTCTTTGTTGGGTTCTGGGGATCAGACCGTGTTTTCCCTTTGCTGCTCTGTATTTTTATATTATCATTTTTTATGGATATTTTCGAGTGATATAGTAATGATGATATTTTTGCTAGGGCCGAGGGAGAAATGTAATAGTATATCTTATATGAAGACTTAGTATAAATGGTAGCCATCTCTATGGCAGATGAGAGGGTATAGTCGTCCAGTAAACGAGTGGGGTATAATCAAACAGCAACGCAAGATAGCCAGCCAGTCTCCTAGTTATAACTAGCCGGCCAAACACATCAACATCATAACAGCATCAAGCCAAAGCAAGCTCACTTCCCAACAACCTTCTCACTCGGCGTCACCGCACCACTCGCCTCACTCTCCTCGTTCTCCCTCTGTCCCTCAAGCGCATCCCTCCGCCACGACTTCCCGCGGATATCAAGCATCATCAACCTCGCAACTCTCATCATACTACTCCTCCCCTCCCAAAGCGGGAACAGAATAACCCCAAACGCCGTCCCAAAGAGCCAAATAATGCCGACAACAACCCACCCCGTGAAGAACTTCTTGCTGAAGACGTACTTGGAGCCGTACATGGGAATCGGCCAGAGGAGCAGGAAACAAATGACCATGCCGACTGTGAGACACCGCGAGATAAAGGCTGCCTTGTTGAGTTTTTTGATCTCTTCTTCCTCCTGCTCTTGTTGCGCGGGGGAGGGGTGGTGCGCTGCTTGGATGAGCTCGGGGTCGACGTGGGCTGCGGCTGCAACGTCGGAGTCGTCGACTTGCCGAATCGCGCGCATGGATTCGTAGTCGTAGTTCTGCGGGCCGAAGAGGTATGTCAAGACCGGTGAGAAGACGACGGGGCTGAGTAGAGCGGCGACGTTGCCTGCGAGCATGGGGTAGTTTGCGCCGGTGGTTTCGACGGTGAACTCGCCGTATTGTGTCTTTGTGGTTACGAGCCAGGCGATCAGGGACATGGCCAGTCCCAAAACCGGGGATGCAGCTGCCGCGATCCAGTTCTGGCCCTTCCAGACGAGCGTCATGGCGCCGGGGAACACGGCAGACGAGATGATGACGCCCATGAGGAGATAGAGGTAGCCCATGCCGACGCCGGCGTAGTGGAGGCCTGTTGCGAAGCCGGCCATTACAATTGCGAAGACAACGCAGGAGAGATGCGAGATCCAGACGAGGCGCTTGCCCTTAGCGATGGGGTTGATGTAGGCCTGGTAGATGTCGTAGGTGAGGATTGAGGAGACGGCGATGAGCTGTGCGGAGAAGGCGGAGGTGACGGCCATGAAGATCATGAGGGTTGTGCAGACGGCGCCGCTGTAGCCGAGGAGTTCGACGGAGGCGAAGGGGAGGACGAGGCCGGCTGTCACGTCGACGGAGGCGATGCGGCGGGTTCCTTCGAGGGCGAGCGCGGAGAGGCCCATTGTTGTTGCGCAGAGCCAGGGGATGGCGAACCAGCAGAGACCGCCGATTACATAGCCGGGGAAGGCGTGGACGGGGTGTGCGGCGATGGCCTTGTTGTAGTAGCCGTTGTCGAGGAAGACGGTGCCGAAGTTGCCGACTAGGTTGATGACCCAGAAGATGCCGCCTTCTTTGGAGTGCATGGTGAGGTAGCTGCCGTCGGTGTTTCCGGAGACTGGGTTGCGCTGGGCGGCTTCAACGAGGAGGTCGTATACTTTGCCTGGGGAGCCGAGGCGGTCGTTGGTCGCGTAGGCGGAGAAGGCGAAGATGAAGATGATGACCACGATGACGACGGTGTGCATGTAGTCTGTGATGAAGGTCGCCTTGATACCGCCAAACAGGGTGTATAGCACCACTCCAATGGGGAGAAGGAAACAGGCTGCGACGACTGGGACGCCGGTCATGGAGTTGAGCACGGCGGCACCGCCAGTGAGCAGCATGGCTGTAACGAGGATGTTGGTCATCAGGCAGAAGACGATGAAGACGATGTGCACTACTGTGCCGTAGCGGGCGCGGATGGCTTCAAGAAAGGTGTGTGCGTTGGGTGCGCGTCTCTTAAGCTCGATAGCGAGTGTTGCAAACAAGATAATCTGGACGCAGGCGCCTTTGAACTGTTAGTGTACGACCGTATCAGGCAAAGAGGAGAACTAACCTGACGCATAGAAGAAAGGTCCCGAAGTGCCGTACTGGTAGGCCACGGCTGTGGATTGCAGAAGAGTGGCGGCCCAGGTCCAACTACTCACAACAGCAGAGGCCACCAAACCAGACTTGACACTTCG
Source organism: Aspergillus multicolor (assembly GCF_047715735.1). Lineage (NCBI taxonomy): Eukaryota > Fungi > Ascomycota > Eurotiomycetes > Eurotiales > Aspergillaceae > Aspergillus > Aspergillus multicolor. The sequence goes on from NW_027395957.1 coordinate 667,813, forward strand.
TCCGGCCGTGGAGAACATCTCGGACGTGATAACCTCATGTTGATATCTAAACCGTCAGCATATGCACAGTCCGTAGGCAGCGTGGAGAAGGTCGTACCTCTTGAGAGACCATGTGATAAAAATCATAACCAGGGCAAAGGCAAACCCTAACCCGATGATGATTCCATAACCAAACCCTTGGGTGAGAGGGGCAGTGAACTGCACGGTCTCTACCCCCGCAGCATCTGGGGCAGCTATGACTGCAACCATTATGGATAGCTGAGGACCGGTAACCTGTAGAAAGAAGGGCTACTAGTGTGTCCCGAATGATCTGTCTGCAGCTTGTGACGGCGAGAATACAGAGCAGGGGACTGGCTGATATAAGGGCTTAAATCTCCGATCCCGCAGACTCGGCGTTCAAGCAGGATGCCAGGAAGCCGCGATAGACCAGAAAATATTGGCGATGCAATGATAAATAAGAACGAGGGCATTGATACAGGGGCCCCGGCCCCGGTCGAAACCCGGGGAGGCATTGATAAGACGACCATGTTTCGTAATGGGCGAGGAAGCTTGGCAGTCCTCTCTGTTTCCACTGCAGCTCTTCAGAGTCAGGGTCTGGAGGAGACACGAGAACAGCTGGAGCAGCGAGTTGACCTCAGGATGAATTGTTATCGTGGTGGACAGAGAGGAGTTCTGATTGGCGAAGATTGCAAGCTTATCAGCGCAGCTTGAAGGCCTTCGTTCCCATTGGACGGGAAGCGAGCTGATAACGGGCCCGATGCGCCGGGCATGGCCGATGCGCGCCCGCGCTCTCAACTGTCATTATAATTCTCGACGGTAAAGCTTGACTGCAGATAACGCTGTTACTCGATACTCCCACTAATTCTATCCTGTGCTCCCCACACATGGAGTGGCCTGAGTGCCCAGAGCTGTCTCCCTGGAGATGCCTATCAGGGTTAGCAGGGCTATTCCACGTCCGGGGAGCATATGTCTTTCTCCAGAGCACTTATCAAGCCATACTATGCGCTCCGGCTTTTGTCTGCCTAGGTCACGAAGTCCCAGGATCAGAGCGAAATGTCATTGTCTCCGGAGGGGGCCTGAGTACCGGGCAGAACTCAAGGAAATAAACAACAGTCTAGACTTCCAATGTTGATGGGTAGCAGAACTCCAGGGCTAGAAACCTTTAAGTCTCTAACTATGAGACTAACCCCATCGTTCTTGTGATGAAGGACACTATTCTCCAGGCTCAGCCCTACTGTACCATCAATGTAAACTCTGCTCCATACGGAGTTGGTCGGTCTATGCACCATGCCCCAAGCCAGTCCTTGCAAGCTCTAAGTGGTCAGCACCCGATACTGGCCAGGCTCTAGGCAGTAGTTACCATTACCGCGTTAGCCAGTGGCTTCAGGATCTAGATCCTTATCAAACCCCTTATTCCTGCCATCAGTCCATGGTTCAACCGGACATGGCCCCATGGCTTGCTGAGTCCTGACCCGGGGGCTTAGAGCGGGCTGGCGAATGTTCATTCGAGTCGTCGACCGCTCCAGGTTTCCTGAACTAGTGGGTGCATGGTCGAGATGCGATTTCGACAGGTATAGATAGCCGAGCAGTCGCGATATCCCATCTAGAGTTCACCGTTATATGTACGATTGTACCCTGTTGACATTTTCGATGGAATAAGCGGCTTCCCGATGGACCAAGGCTCGATATCGTACTTCACGAGCCCGCCGATAGCGGAGACCTGGGTACTCTGGGAAGGATCTTGGTGGTACCGCATACTCAGAACGCACGGGGATAGGATTGGCGAGGCTACTATACATATACATTGCTTCCCAACTGTTAACTAAGTTGACTGAGTTTGCATTAACATCTTGTCATTTCGAGCACCGAATGCACACAAAAAAAGGAAATCTCGACGCAAAAAAGTAAGACCCATACTGCAGACGGGTATTGGCTCTAAAGGCACTCCAGCAAAGAAGAAATCGGGTTCGGGTAGGTGGGTGGTTTCCATACACTGTGCATTCCAAGCTCACCGGCGCATGGAATAAAACAGAGGAGAAAGGGGGTATATCGTTTTCGAAGGTTCAGAAATGTTGAGTTTGTCAATTCGCGCTCCTTGGCAGTCGATACATCGCAGAACGGGCGGCTTCATCGAGCAAGTAATCACAGTTCCGTACACCAAACCATGCTTCTCAGATGAACGCCAGTCCCGTTCCGCCTGCATCCAGCTCAATTAATCCCAGATAAGGTCGGACTGCGAAAATAGGCGATAGGCCAATCACGACTCTGCAGCTCACGAGGAGAATTTGCGGGTAATCTTGGCAATGACTGAACGAGCGAGTGTCAGTCCTCGATTACCCCGGCTTTCGTCGAAGGAAAAGATAACATACCATGCAGACCAACAACAGAGAAGATGAATCCCAGACTCAGAACCAGAACAACGACGGGGTCAACCCTGAGACCGGGGCTCTCATCCGTGTACAGCTTGAGCATGGTGCTGGAGGAGCCACCAGCGCCAGCGGAGCGAGTCGAGCTAGGGCGAGCATTGCGGAGAGATTCCTTGTGGTCGGCGGCCGCGCGGCGACGGAGAGCAGCCCGGGGACCACCAGGGGGAGTGGGAGAGGAAGGGCGGTTGACGGAAGAGACAGCGGAGGCGGCGCCAGCGGACTTGGAGTCAGGGCCGGATTCGGCGCCGGATGTCAATGGGGAGGCAGCGCGAGGAGAAGACTGTAGTAACAGTGTATGTTAGCATTGATCAATTTGAATGCTTGGACGAATTGCGAATGCCTTTGCTTCGCTGAAGCTGCTGTTTCGAGGATCATCGGAAAGGGACGTACCATTGTGGGATTAGTTGAAATGAGCGATCGAGAACAGGATCAGTGAAAGATCGATAAATTAAGAATTAGTGTCAAGGAGCAAGAAGAAATTCTGGCTGGAAAAGAAGGTGAGAAAGGTTGTGGGGAGGGAGAGTCGAGTTAAGTAAACTGGTGAGGTGAGGTCTGGAGGCGTTCTAAAGGACACGATCACTTTCACTACTGTAAGTCACGTATTGTTATATTTCAATCCCCCGGCTCAAGTAGCCATTCAGAGCACGTACCTCCCCGCTCCCTGGGTATTGGAATTACACAACCGGTACACCCATAGGTAGCAAATTAAAGCCTCCATTTTAGTGAAGATGAACTCTTGGAATCCAAATACTACCATTGTCGGTATACGATATATGAGAATTTCAATGAGTGGATCGCTAGCACATGGTTATAATGAAAAGTATGTAGTCGTAATAATTTGACATGATTGTAGCTAAGGTAGGAAATAAATCCGAAGCACAGAGATGTTCATCAAGCAGACGCTATGGGTACTTTGAACTGACATATGGACAATAGAGCAAAATGTAAGCAACCCAGACTTTATGAATGAAAAGCCGTAACAAACCCCGATAATGTAGGAAAAGGTATCATGTTGTAAATATTCGAAAGACGCCCAAATTCAGTATTCAGTCAAAACATGGCCAATTGGGCGCATATATAGATTGTCCCGACAAGCGGCACCGTCGAGAGAAGCAAGCTGCGAGATGCATCTAGTCGATCATCATCCGGGTGGGTACCTGTCCGGCAACGTTCGACAGCTCGGTAGAACCCTTCTCCCCGTTCTTGCCCTTCTTTTTCTTGTTGATGTGGGGTTTCAAACCCTTGTGGAAGTTGTGCATGCATACACAAGCGTTAATGATGGTCATCACAATCAATATCAGCGTAATGATGGCGAAGAAGGTCAAAGACCGCCGGGCAGTTGAATATTCGTTCGCGGTTGCTGGTTGATACATACGGACCAGTTTGAACAGGAAGTATGCCATGGCTGCGAAATAGAGAAGCTACGAGTCGTTAGAGAATTGCACTAACAATGGAAACGAGGGACATACGATAATGGCAATCATTCCAATCGAACTCTCACGCCGCACGAAGAATGCCGCACAGAGGAGAATCAAGATTGTAACCGGTATAGCGGCGATAGTGAGAGCGAACTCGGTGTCTTTTTTGTTCGTGACGATAACCAGGAATTGAATGGTGAAACCAAGGAAGAAGAAAAGATCGAACTTGAGCAGCGCAATGTAAATCTGCAAGCTGTCAGTACCCTGCTGCACCTGAAAAAGAGCAGTTTACGCACCTGGTACGTCAAATAACGACGCTTCATGCGCAAATCAGCGCTGATGTGCTTGTAGATAGACCATGCAAATTCATCATAAAGCTTCCAGGCGACAATCATCATCAGCACACTACCCATGGCCACAACAATCGGAATAATAATCAAGAAGGGCTGTGTCTCGGCCCAGATGTCGGGGTTGACGGCATTGTTATCCGTTAAGACTGTGACGGCTTCCTTAATCTGCTGTACCTGGACTGCGCCGTAAACCAGCAACCCGACATTACACACGCAGAGTCCGATAACTTGAATAGTGTTTTTGAGGCGTAGAGCATCGTACACGATAAACAGCTCATAGAGGAATCCGAAACTGTATAGCGCAAGGAAAGTTGGGATTGTTTTGGAGGAGGTCACAAGTTCGGCTTCGGGTTTGAGTTGGATCTGGAAGTTGGCGAAGATATAGCTACACATCGATGCGTTAGAACGGAATTAGGCAGAGTTTCAAGGGCGCAACATACCATTGCAGTGCAAGGGTGATGACTGTCTGAACCAGCGTGACGATGGCGAAGGACCACGTCCACAAGGAATTCGGTTTGTACATTTTGCGTCGTTTAGGGGCCGGCGATACATTTGTATATCCTTCTCTCCCGCGAAAACCTCCGTTATCTCGTCTGAACGATGGATCGAAGGACCCGCCGAACAGGGACGCCCGTGAAGATGTGTGGGAATAAATCTTGACAAAGTGCTCCGTGACGGAGCTGTTTTCGTCTAAGAATTCGGTCTGTGGATACAATATGGCGTTTTACCACCGAGGCGGTGGTAAGCGGAGCGGAGCGGTTTCGTGAACGTTCAGGAGTCGTGGTGTGCTTTGTTTCGACGGTTGTCCCAAGGCGTCTTAATTTGTCGTGTTTCGGGGCGTTCCGGTCTCAGGAGATGCTATCTCGAATAGGACCGATGAGCTGCGACACCCGAGTTCCAACTATCATACAATCCCCAACAGTGCCCCAGGTGTCGACCGGATACCGATGGACTGGGGTAAGACGACTGAGAAGGGAGCGTGATCGCAGGGTCGAGAATGGCTCGGTTGACCAAGGTGGTGCCAAGCCGCTGTGGTACGCAGTGGGTTGTTGGGCGGGGAGGCTCACATCGATTGTCCCTAGGCGAGGTCGAAGGCTGAGCTTATGGCTGGCGGGAGTCGAGAAGGCTGAGGTGCGGTGCTGATTGGGAAAAAACGAGTGTCGGGGCCAAAGGCGAGGTTCGAAAGATTGACTCGAGACTGGAAAAAAGGAACAATGGAAGAAGAGTGTAAGAAATCAAAAACCCGGGGGATGCGAGACGAGACGAGTCTAGGAGGACAATTTCCAAGCCCGCCTGCGAAATGTTGCCTGGCGCACCCGACTCAGAGCCACGGTTGAATTAGGGGGTTTAGTGATCGGTGGGACTGCACAGGTACCGCCTTACGTGTCTGAGTCTGGAACACGACGACCCTTCTTGACAGTTAACGGTGGCTTTTTATCCTCTCTCGCACTATTGATCCTGCTCATATTAATTCTGGATCCTTTCAATAACATTATCAAGCTGTCTAAAAATACAAAGACTGGACGAGTCTGTTTGTCTGACTGTATCCCGTCCCTGCCACGGCACATTCTGTACGACATCCATCAACACGACTCCAACTGTTTCTTATAAACACCGTTCCCCGTACGACCGACCATGAAGTCTCTTGGCGCGTCGTGCCTATAGTGAGGTTTTCGACTCGTCTTCGCCCTACGTGCTGGAGATCTGACTTGAGCAATGATTCTTCTAGAATCAATCTGGTGTGCTCATTGTTGCTGCAATCTAATCGTTCTGTAACTTTTAGTCGTTGAACCGCGATCGTCGGTTACCGATGCGCAGGGACGGTGCCTGGGTCCTATAAATAGCCGGCATTGCAGATGCTGAGGTTGAAGGTTCAGATCGATTACTGAGCTTGCGATGCAAGGATCACTGCACCACAGACGCTCGCATATCTATCTCTCTACTCTACACGCCGGACTCCAGCCACTTGCTGTCCGAGTCCTGGAATCGCGATATGCCGGCTCTTCTCCCAGAACACAGCCGTATGGTGCAATCTGAATCAACTACGGAATAGTATGGGCTCAAGCTCATTAAGCGGGCCAATCTTGTGCGAGTAGGGCGGCCCAAACTCCGCCTCGTTGTGGCTCATCAAGCTATGGAATCGAAGCCTTCGAGGGAAATATCCCTCGGTCTGATCCGGCTTGAGCCGGCCCTCGCAGCGGACAAGATTCTAGACTCTGCGATTGCTGCGTATTCGTACAGCTCATTTCGGACGCGATCTTTTGTGGCGGTGCTCAATGCGCAAGCCACCTTCGGTCGTCAGGAGGTTGGTGGATGAGGGCATACTAGCAACTAGCAACATGGAGTCATAGACCAAGCTGTAAGGGCCTAAGGTCATGGGCTGGTAGTCATTTTGATTGTTGCTCGCAAGGGGACCTATTGAGAACTTGAGATATTCGAGTCTACTGCTATGGTCGCCTGCGCCGTGCTCAAATATCCCCAACCCGGAAAATATATACTTGCCCGCTTCCACAAATCATATGCAAAACAAGCAGCTACACACCAAACACACCCAGGAGCCCGAAGCTAAAAACCGCCTTAAATTACGAAATGACGAAAAGCCCACCGCGAAATGAAAAGCTGAAACATTTGGGAGTACTCCGTACCCCATGGTGGTAGTAGGGCTGAGACCGGAGCCAGCAACATCACGTGCCAAATCAATGCATTTGTAAGCGAATCCCGCTGACTCACCCGCCCGCCAAACCTTAATCCAGCAAGCGGTGTATACCCGGACTCGAGGTCCGAACCACCACCGAAAAACCCAAAAAAAAACCCCTCGTACCTTTTTCTTCTCTCTTCAAGCGTCATCCCCCCCATGCTGCGTTTCTTTGCTTCACACGGCAAGGCCTAACAGCCCTGTCCGGGCCCTATAGCCAGCTGACACCCGCATCACCTGGCTATACCCCGACCCCCGCAAATGAGAAATTCGGAGGAATCTTCAAAACCACATGCACCCGCCGTCCACCTCCCCTCTCCGAGGGAAAGGTGCGCAGCCGGTACGACCCGCAAGGGTTTGGTGTGAGTTTTAGCACATCTGCAATCGGCATCAGAAACATCGGGGCAGAGGTGTACTTGTGCCCTCTGGTTTCCCCTTGGGAGAGTCATTGCGAAGATTGTGTGTGTTTGGCTACTAGCCGGGTACGACACTTTAGTGCAATACGCGGCATACTTTGGCCCCTGTCATAGGGGGACTGGTATCATTCGATTCCGATTATTCGGGGGGGAAGGCGCTTCATTCTTTTTTTTTTTCAGGTTAGTTTTTTCTCTCGACCCCCGCCTCTACTCCATTGTTTGGTTTGGGGGAGCTGGAAAGGGTAGTTTTGTGACCTTGCTAATTTGTTGGGTCTGGGACTTCGGTCCTGTAGGGCTTCGGCAGCTGGGATGGAAGGTATTGCTGCCTTGTGCAGCAGGGTGCAATGAAATAATGCTGGGTTGTCGCTATGATAGCAAGAATGTATACTGTTTAGAGGATTCGTGTCATGTCCAGTTAGACTGATGTCCGCATGTGCTATTTTCATTCCACGCCTAGTTTACAATAAAGACCCTGACATGGTTGATCGATCATGACGAAGTAATGCGTAAAGTAAAACATCTCGCTTGATATCTAAATGGATATTATAGTAGAAGACATCTATCCTGCTCGGATATAGTCAATCCAGGAGTATTTTCGGTAGAGAAAAAAAAAGAAAACGAACAATAAATAAAAAACAAGGCGCAGTGGAATCATGCCCGCACCCCCTAATGCATCCCTTTCGTGATCATAACCAGCACCGACTCTATCACCGACGCCGCGCTTACTCCTCGTCACCGATCTAAGAATAATCCATGAGTACATGTTCAACACAATCGTAACTTTCAGGGGGAGGGGATTCGGGGCACTCTACCTTGGGAGCGAGATAGAACCGCAGGTGGCCGCTACCGAGACCGTACTCGACGAGCAGGGGGACTTCTTGGGAGAGCGAGAGGCTGACGGTGCTGGAGAGGTTGGTGGCCTTGCAGAAGTTGACGAGGTACTTGAGGGAGAATGTGAGGGCGACGGGTTCGCTGAGGACAATGGAGACGTTCTGCTCGGGCTTGTCGACGCTTGTGTGCTGGCGGATTGTGACGGAGCCGCTGCCGATGTCGCCCTGGCAGGAGAACTTGACGCCTTCTTTCGTGGCTTCGATGACGACTGTTGACGCGGTTAGCTTACGGCGGGTTTGTAGCGGGCCGAGGGAAGTTGAGTTGTACCTGACTCGGAGAGAGCGTTGAGATCCCGGCAGATTCGCTGGAACTCTGCTGAGGGCATCTCAATTGTCGCAGCGTATTCCGTCTCTGGGATGGCAAGGTGCTCCTGGTCAATGTCCATCAACTTGATATCGTACTCGCTCAGCCTGTCCGTCTCCGCGCTCTCGAACATCAGGTTGACGACATCGGGGGAGTCGTCCGCCTTCAGGGTAAGGATATCTTCGTTCTGGGCGGCCCGCAGGACCTTCGTCAGGGAGACGAGGTCGATACCGATGGGGATGTTGCGGTCGCAGCGGTAGGGGGAGAAACCCTCGGCCTTCAGGAGCATGGAGACCAGGGCAACGTGGGAGTTGTCCATGGCCTGGAGAGCGATTCCAGAGTCATTGCAGTCGAAGTTACAGTACTGCACGAGATCTTTGATGGCGTCGACGACCTGAGGCGGAGTTGTGAGCTATGATCGGAGAGGATAATTATGGAATTGGAGGCAACGTACGCGCTTGAGGAGACTGGCTTGTTCGAGGCGGGCTTCCAACACTGGTTATCTGTCAGATATAGCTCAATGGCAAAGGTAGCTCTCAGTCACCTACTCTTGATGTGCTGTTCAATGTGATTGATTGGTGAGGAGGGGATGCGGTGAGAGGCGTGGGAGGAGAAGAAGGCGAGAAAGTGAGGTTTAGGATTCTGAGCGCGGAAAGAGGTGGTTAGAAGGTATTATATAGAAATTGGGTGGCTGCTGGAAACTCACAGGTTATATGCAGAGGTGAGTAGAGTAGTGAGGAAGCTGGAGGGGAGAAATGTCGAGGCGGACATTCGCGTTCTGGAGTGGGTCGTGTCTGCTCAAGGCTCACGCGTCGTGTTAATTTGACCCTTTTGGGCCTAGCTCGAGGGTTCGTGTCCAGCTTCGTTTGCAGGACATTTACGAGTTACACGGAGATACGGATAATTATTCGTTTATTAATGTTATTGACTAGTAGTATGTACTGCTATCATTACAGTAAGGAAATATTTTTGGCGTCTGCCGCGAGCAGTCTGTCCTCCGAAACCAACGCCGGATAACGCACAGTGGACGAGGTAATTTACAGAAAAGATCAAGAATCCAATCGACCAACAGAAAAAAGAAAAGATAGTAGTGAAAGATAGAGAGATGGAACGCCAAACTCCAGCAAACTCTATACGGTCTGGGTATCAATCGCGCGGGGACTGGGCGACGAAAGGTTCTGGAACAAGATATATGCAGTCGAAGAAGGAAATGTACAAGGCATCCTGCGGAGAGACCAGCTCGGTGAGGGATCATAGGCTTGTAACGCGTTTTGAGGTGGTGGTTTTGGGTCGCTGTTTGATCACCATCTCGAGCTCTTTCAGCATGTGAGTATTGGCGTCCATCCGGTCTCGCGCAGCGGCTTGCTTCGCTCGGTCTTCTTTTACCCGTGCGATACGCTCTTCTCGAGTCAAGGAGGCCCGCTTGTTACTTCGTGGAAGGACGACGGCTTCAAAAATCTCTTCGACATCGTCAATATTATAGTTGATACCCGAAACAGGTCTGCTTTCGCCGTTCAGAGCCCTCAACGCATCGGACGGACTGCCTTCTACCGCAGTGGTGCCGCCTAGGCTGGGTGTGGGTGATACAGGGAAGAGCCCGCTCGGCGGCCGAGAGCGAGAAGCAACGGGCTGGTTGTCGAGGCTACTCATGAGGCTAGACTTGCCGGATTCCCATTCCTGGAGTAAACCCTTGATATCGGTTCCGATTGATTCATACTGAGCCAGGAGTGACGCTTCCAGCTCGCTGGTGTCGGTGTCGGCGTCGTTTGTAGACATTTCCTTGAAAATGTGCATCTTTGCGTGTAGGGCACGAATGCCCTGGGATAATGAATTCAGCTTTCTATACTGAGCGCGAAGACGATCTTTGCCGGGAGAAGCTGTTGGAAGTGGTGATGGCGGGACATCAGCCGTGCGATCTTCTTCGTTCAAAATGCTAGTCATCCTTTGCATGCTATCGCCGGTCACCGTGGTCAGATTTCGCATCTGCTCAATAGCGGTGCTCCACCTCGCAATATCAGAGCCGCCTCCGTCGGCCCCGAGAGCCAGGAGGCAGCAAAAGATGCTCTTCCTGACAAGGTACAGCCTTCCGAATAGTGTTCGAAGGCCACGTAGTGAGAATTGGTCTTCGATTTCTCGATCGGCGAACGCTGATTCAACCTCGATGAGATCTTGTTGCGAGATGTCGTAGATATCATAATACTTGGCGAGATTCGCGCTGTCGGTCAGCGGTTGTAGAGCATGCTGCGCTTGGATGTAATGGCCAAGCATAGAGTAGAAGCACTCGGATACGATGCGACGAAGTCTGAGACAACGACGGACCTGCGCCTGGTCTTCGAATCTACTGACCGGGGGTAGAGGTGTACTTCTGCGTAAAGATTAGCATTGGCAGACTAGTAGGAGGCGTATGTGGAGACTCGCATGCGGTAGCCTCTTGAGACTAGTTCCACTTCCTGTATGAAGACAACAGACGCCGAAGCCGCTGAGTCAAAACCCTGAGCATTGCCAATAAAGAGCACTGCCGCATCCACAGCTTGATGTCGCAGGTACTTGATCCACTGGCGCCTGGCAAAAGCGTAGAATAGGACCCCAAGCACCGGGACCAATACTAGCAAAACGCCGACTTTTCGAGGGTTAATGCCGGCCCCGGTTCGCGGTCGACTCCAATGTAATAACCAAGCAATCGAGAAAGAGGTTGAGGCGGTGACGAATGCGCCCTGTAACCCGAACGTGGTAGATAGAGTGGGAAGGTCCGTTGGAACGGTATGCGATAATACGTCGGTAGCGGAGGAGTAGGAAGGAGCATTATGTTCGTTTAGTAATTGCGACGCGACAATAACGTAGCCAAATTGTTCCAAGAATCTCTCGTTATCGTTTCGGCCAAGACGCGAGTTCAGCGCAGACTAAGCGTCATTAGCAGCTTTCCTTCACCATTTGTTCCTGTACGTACTGAGCAGACATCGTACAACCGACCTAGAGCAGCCGTCTGGCGCGATGCCTTGAGGTTCAGAGGTTTCGGTAGCTTGTTCCGTATACGGGTCTGGAATTTCGATGCTCCTCGCGGCGCAAAGTCGGCGGCAGTCGAATCGGATAGCTCGTCTTCGTGATCGCTCTCTTTGATCGGCCAGTCGGTGCTAGCTTCACCTTCTCCTGAAAACCCAACAGTCAGATCCACCATCCCGCAATTTCTAAACCCACTAACCTCGAAGATACTCCGCTAAGGGCGAATTCTCATAAACCAGAGACTCCATGACTTATGCTCATGCCGTAAGCAGCGGCGACGAGGAAGGTGTTCGGATCGGATTCGTTTGCGATCAGCTTGCGGGGAGAGCTGACAGGTGACGTAGGACGGTAGGGAAGGGTAGGATTGTAGGAAAGAGCTAGAGTAGGATCAAAAGCAACGTGCTATTTCAGGGCCATCTCTCTGAGCTCCAGGACAGGATGCTGCGGATTATCGATAAGGAGCAGGTCTCGGAAATTAACCAGGTCGACGGCGTGAGGGGGCGGAGTAAATATGTAGGCGAAATGATGATGATATTTCGAGCGCAGCAGAGGCCAAGCTACCGACAGGAAAGAATATGCAGGACAGAAACTCCGTGCAGCAGACGACGTTGAAGATCAGCTGGCCGGCTGGCGGCGTGTCTGGGGAAAGGGAGGGAGAATGAGGCGTAAGACCGCAGACGGTCAAATCGGAGTGGAATCACAGGTTCAGGAACGGCCGCCGGAGCTAGACGACTCGCCCCACTGTTAATCAATTTCGCTTCGATTGCATACGGAGTCCCCGTAGCTGCATAAATAGAGCAATGAGGAACTGGTTGATGCAGAAGATGGCAATATTTAAATGATGACCGTCGATATCCTGTCTGGCCCAGTCAGACTTGTGAATGTCGCCCTCCGCGGTGGGCCGAGGTTCCAACCACAATACAGTCTGGGCTTCAGGTGTTCGTGGCCGTTCTTTCCTCGGACGCCGAGCATAACGTCTGTTTCAACCTGATACAGGGGACAGCGCGGATGCCGGAGACGCTCCTGATCTGCTACTCTGCGACTTGACGGCTTCTATTTGAGCCGAGACTAAATAGTGCAGGACCTCCTGCGAACTCTCTGTAGACTTCAAAATGTATGAAAGGATTGCCAACTAGGTTTGAACTTTGAAGCTTTCATCTGTTAATCAAAGGGCCATCTCATTGCTTCATATGCTGGTCTGTTTGCCCTTCTGGTCCCTTGCTCGCGTGCATTGATCAGCAAGGGTCCTGGGAATTGGAGTACTAATATAAGACCATGGCAAACGGAAATAGTATGAGCCCTTGCCGCACGGCACGATGATAACATTAGACGAGCTGCAATATTAGATCATGGTCCATCATGTTGGAAGTGGCTGCCAGCCAGCCGTATACAACTCGTTCTGCGGGCAAATCGTGTTATCGGCATCACTTTGTATAGCGCACCTAGGATATGGTTGTCCATGGACACGGTGAGTACCTCGTAATGAGCTGACATGATCGTTTCTCCCATACTGCTGAATATATAAAACGAACATTGGTCTTCGGCCTTATAGGAAAGCACCGATATAGCTTGTCGCGTCTTAAGATGGACATCCTTGAGGGCGGCCTTATGGCCTCAGGCCGAAATGGTTGTACGGGCAACCGCGTCAACATCACATTCGCGCCCTGCATCTGCCACTGAACTCGATACTCGGTGTTATCAGTTCCACTTGACCACATATTTAGGGTTCAACCGTGTTCATACTTACTATATCGACTTGAGCACACTCGAATATACACCATGTCTAGCATATTAATGGAAGCTGGCACGCCGTGCCCACGGCGTCCGAGAGCCAGCAATGATAGCGGCGAAAGCGATCCGTTGGATAGGCTCTGGGACGAGACCCGAGGAAATTACGACGACACGAGGAACATCAACTTCACGACGGAGATCAGAGCACCTGTCTTAGGAGCCAAACCAAAACGGCGAGCGAGGACAACCACATCTTTCGCCATACACAGTGACCCTGACGAGAAACACGTACAGCCGAAGAGAGAGACCAAGCAGGCGGGTGGAATTGCTCCTTCAAATCGAAAATCATCCTTACTCGCGCAGCCTGCGCAGCGGTTTCGTCCACGGCCCAGGGTGAGCTTTGCTCCTAGTCCGCTCAGGCATTCCCTGGCATCCCAGCAAAGTGACGAGGATGAGCCTAAGAAGCGACGTGCAAGGCCGGTCGCGCAGAGAAACAATGATTTGCTCAAACGCATCAGCGGGAGTGACAAGGCACTGGCGATAAATGAGTTGAAAGGTTTACAACGAACTGCCTATTTACCCTCAGAGGATACGACTGCGGCCAGTGTGTTCATGGGAATTTTCAGCCCCCTTAGAACTGACCGTGTCCCACTGCAACCGAGCTCCAAGATCGCTCAAGAGACGTGCGATAAAGTTGATATTCCCGGCAGAAACGGCGGCAAGGAGAACATGCCTCCAGGGATGGAATTCACTGGAGTCAAGCAAAAGGCCCTCAATGACGAGTCCTTGAGCGGCAAGTTGAGTCACTTGACACTCTCAGATAATAAAGCCAGCAAGCCTCTGGCAGCCAGATCTGTCAATAAGCCCGCAAGGAAGGTTGACAGCAAGCCTGCCGTTGTCAAGGGATCAGTTTCGAATGTCGTCACTGGGGCCGGGGGACGAACATTGACTGCTCGAACTAAGAGCCCAGCCACGAGCTCTACTTCATTGAACTCATTGAAGGGCTCAAGGCCAGGCGTAGGCAATTGTGCAAGAAACAATCTCGACCATGAGTATCCATTAGCTTCTGCGAGTATCACGAACCTCGCCATGTACGACGACAATTGGCTCTCACACCAGGAGGCTATTCTGGCCCAGTTGATCGATGGAATAATCAGCCACGCCGACAGTGGATATTTGGACACTGCTAACCTTCGAAATGAGCTTCTGCTGCTCTACCAAGGGCCATACTTTACAAACCTCTACAAGAGGCTCCAGGCGTCGCTGTTGTATGGTGCTTTATCCATTCCAAGGGACGTTCTCCTCAAGAATAGCCGGCTACAGCAAGACCTGGGAATGAAGCGGAGATTTATCGACATTTTCATTAAGTCTTATGAGCCGAACGCTCTGCGGTCTGCATTGGAGGCCGTCACTGGTAGGGTCATCCCTGCTCCGAAGACGAGCTCCAACAGCCTTACCCAGTCAGCGAATGGATCCACCGTGCACGAGAAAGCTTTAACGAAAAGGCTCGCGCGGTGCCTGGACACCTTCTTGATACAGAATCAAGATGTGGACCGAAGCGAAACTGAGCTCGGCGGGGTTGGTGAGGGAGCATTGGCCGATGCATATCGCAGAACTGTCCTTCGCAGCATGATGATAATCATCCTTCTCGATAAAGCCAGAATCTCACCTAAGACATCACTTTCCGGTTGCTTGTTTCTCACTTCGTCACCATACAAGTCTTCTTTTGCCGTGCTCCAGGCGTCGGCCCGATTCTTGTTACCCTCTTGCGGAGATGTCGGTAAAGCTCTTTCCCAGCTCGACTGCCAATTGAGCTATGAGCAGCACCCACTTGAAGAATACAACTACACGACCTCTAACCTCGCTGTCGATTTGAGAGACGGCGTACGACTAACGAGATTGGTCGAGTCACTGCTCTATCCATCATCTTTCAGCCACTCCAACTCAGATTATCAATGGCCACTGTCGCTGCGCCTGAAAGTACCCTGTTTGAGTCGTGTGGTGAAGATGTCCAATGCGAGGATTGCACTAGAAGCCTTGGCTTCAACAGAAGAAGGCAGGCAGCTCGTTACCAATGTTCGCGCCGCTGATATCGTTGACGGGCACCGAGAAAAGACCATTGCACTCCTATGGGGACTTGTTAGCAATTGGGGTCTATCTGGATTGATTGATTTGGATGATCTGAAGAAGGAAATTGATCGATTGAGAAAGGAGGCTGGTCTTTGCTACGGCCCTGGAGATCTCACGGACGAATTCGCTAAAAATGATGACACTACGCCACTGCTTAGGCAATGGGCATCCCTCATCGCCCAGCTTAGAGGCCTCCGCCCCGAAAACCTCACGATGAATTTGGCCAACGGCAAAGTCTATGAGTGTATTCTAGACGAGTACGAGGAATATATATCTGCCGAGACCACGTCCACAGAAGACAGAGCGCCCCTACAGAACCGTCTCCTCGCTCTGGGCTGCAGCCCCCAGTTTATCAACTTGATCTTCGGATCAAAGCCTCAGCTCTTGGACGCCCCCTCCACAACCGGAGCCCTAGCCTTCTTTTGCTCCCGTCTCCTTCCAACCGCGAAGCAGGCCCGCGCTGCCGCGACCATTCAAAATGCATGGCGACGGGTTCTTGGACGCCGGGACGCTAAGAAGCGGGCCATGGCTAGAGATGTTGCGAGACAATGTGCGGCAGTCGTGCAGACTAGAGATCGGATTCTCTGGGCGAAGAGCGTGATTGTACATTGGTGGAGGCTGAATAGATCGAAGCGGAGGAATAGGAGGATTACCGTTCCGTCAATGAAGACGACAATGGCTATGACCAGGAGGCAGTCAAGGATACCGGCGAGGGACAGGAAGTCGACGAAGATTCCTCTGCGTTGCTTGAGGTAGTCGAGCTGTTGGTTTCTATTTTTCATCATGTGCATAGGGTATTGCAGCATACTTTCTCTCTATTTACATCTTTCTTTTGTTACTATTGGCAACCTCAAACATTGGAATTCCAGCCCGTGTTTCCATCCGTAGCCGCGTCCGGTCCTGCACCCGACCAGCACGGCTTAGCGCTCTCGAGTACAGAGAGGAAGCGGAAATATCAGCCAGCGCCAAGGTAACTGGGTATAACTAATGAGCATCGCTCAATAGCTCAATATATAACTGCAAGTTGTGGTGGTACCCTACCTACTATGGTACCTTCCAGCGCTTATGATAGTAGGGTAGGGTAGCATGTACGGTAAGTGCGATATGGGATTTGATTTCATCATTATTCCTCAATGGTAGATACCAGCAGACCAGGTCTATCGGATTCTGCACGAAGATAGATGGATGAAGCACTAGAATGAATGGAGGTTGGCACGCTCGTGGTGTGTGGTTGCTGTTCCACCCCTGGCACTGCGGTAGCTCTCTCCGGTTAGGGCTAAAGAACTCTCAGGACATAGGAATCGAACCCCATCCATCATCATCCGCCACCGCACGTCGCTACCACCAATATTTACAGGCTTCAATCAATTAGGCTTTTTCAAGAAAATAAAGAAAAGCTTTAAATTGCTCAAACTGCTTCAGAGTTGGGACAAGGACGGGATTTGACCGCGCCATATAATGATGTGGGGATTTCAAGCATACCCTAAGTTTCAAACCTTGAGGATCGAAATTGAAAAAGGAATCTCTGGTAGGATTAGAATCATAGATCCTAAACTTCAAACCACCCGTCTTGGAACCAGACATGATTGGAAGGTTTATACTAAAAATGAAGCATTAGACCTAGGGTATGGTATTTATCCATGGTACATCGATTGAAGTACAGTATGGTATTACATACATACACCTTTTACAACCAGTCCACTCCTTCCACTTCCACTTCCACTTCCTTTCCCTTTTCCATGTCAGACTAAGCAAAGTCCGATCCCATCATATAAATCCAGCTAAGCAGCTCAAACCCCAACACAGACATAATACCCCAACCAGAGATTGCTGCACGCGGCATCAATGTGCGGGTTCCACTGTCGCAGCTGCGCAAGCGTGATTCCGGCCTCGGTGTAGATTGACCAGCAGCTATCGCCGCTCTTGATCAGATGGAAGGCCTTGAAGGTGCTGATGGAGCCCGGGAGCTGTGGCGTTGGGGCCGTGGGATCTTCGGTGGGCTCAGGGGTTGTTGGGGCAGTTGTTGTACTTGTGCCGGGGGCGTGGACGCAGATGTAGTAGTCCGGCCAGAGGTTTGTGCAGTCTGTCGGCGTTTTAGGGTAGGCTTGGATGGGAGTGGGCCATCGCTGCGTTGAAAGACTCAAGACTTACCGGCGTTAATCTCGGTGTTCCAGCTTAGGAGCTGCGCGGTGGTGATACCGTGGCTCTCGGCAATGGTACCACATTGGTCACCGGAAGAGATCAGGTAGAACTGGTCGCAGTTCTCCGCGATCCCGGGCATGGTTGGGGATGGGACCGTTGGATTGGCGGTTGTTGGAGGCTGGGTGGTGGTGGTGGTGGAGGAGGTTGCAGTGCTCGTAATGGTAGTAGTTGTTGCTGTACGGGTGCTGGAAGTCGTTGTCGTGAGAGTGATGCCCGGGGAGGTAGCAGTCACAGTGCTAATGACGCAGCAAGGCTGGCTCGCATCCAAGCTCGCTGACAGATATGCCCCAGGTACTGGCAATGCTCTCGCAAGTATCGCTACTGCCAGGGGTGGTAGCGTAGAGACATTCCACGTCGCGACGGGACAGAGCTGATACCAGCGCCGGGAGGAGCCCAGCGGCGAGCAGGTGGATTGAATGCATGATTGACCTCGAAAGAAGTTGAAGCTCAGCGTGAGTAAGAAAGAATGATTGAATGAGTGAGAGATGGTGAGCAAGAATTAGGGAGCTTCGGCGTGGATCGATGTTTATATAGGTAGTCCTCAAGGACATCAACTGATGCTTTGACCGTCTTCCAGTCGTCAACGGCAAGTACTACCTTGCTATCTGTGTCGTTTATTTCTCCGATGGAATGTCTCTGGCTAGCTCCAATGCCCGAGTCTGGTCAAAAATACCGGATACTACCGTAGTTGATAGCATAGGGATGGTCACGAAACTAGGCCGTGGAGTGGATGCACTCTCGCAATCTCCAACACCCAATTCCTCGCCACACAAGTCAGTGACCTTGGCAACATTGGAGTAATCCAAGATTCCCCTGGGAGAAGGCCAAAGCCAAGGCTCCCGGGTTATTTGGGCGGACTTGACAGCAAACCGGTCCCTGCTCGTCCGCCTGGCCTGCTTTAGCCTCAGTGACGCCCCTATTTTCTTTTCCTTCATCACTCGCACTACAAATCCTTCTCTCACCTGTCTACAGAATTGGCCACCGGCACCATCCTTCTTCCAAAGTCTCGTCTCTCATTTTATTTCATTTCCTTGTGGCCGAGATCGGGCCTACCCCTGCTCACAATGAACCTTCCCCACGCCAGCTGCTTATGGTTGCTGGCCGCGTACCTGGGGGTCCTCCCAGTCGTCCACGCAGTCAGCGTGGTCGAAGTGGACTTGGTCTTTCCTCGCAACGACACATACTCTCCAACCGAGGCCTTCCCCGTCGTGTGGGCCATCCAGAATTCCGCAAAGGCCCAATTGCTCAACCCTTCTGTTTCATACGGAATCAACAGCTGGGCCAACACGAGCGTCACCTTTAACGCAACACAGCCATTTGAGCTGTATGAAGCCAACCTCTCCAGCACTGACCCGTACCTGTTCTACCGCTTCCACGAGGCCTTAACCCCCGGGAAGTGGTGGTTGACCTGGCATTTGGCCTACCAAAGCTGCGACGTGGAAGCCCTCACCGACCAGTATATATTCAGCGATGCCGGGGTCTTCAGCCACGTCTTTGGCTGGTCCCGGATGTTTACCATCTCAAAGTCGACCTCTACCCCGGACAAGGAAGTGGATCTGGTCGCTGCGACGGCCAACGACAGTTGCCCCGATGACGGGAACGCGGTGGCCATCAATGTGACCGACACCACGATGAAGTCCCCTGAGAGACTCAATTACGCGCATCGTGATACCTGCGTGGTCACCACGAATTCCACCTCGGGCACCCCTGTCCACACCCCCAATCCGTGCGGTGTCACGATCTCCCCCCAGATGGCGGCCAGTATCTCGGCCAATTTGAATTGGCGAAGATGCAGTGCCGTCGATGCTCCTGATGACTGCCCCCCTGAAAATGCGGCCCGGCCGTTCATTGTTCTCGGTATGTCTGGACTCCTCGCCACCATTGGAGCGGCTGCTTTTACCCTTGTACATTCTTGGTAGTTTATCAAAGGGTCCGGATCTGGGGAAATCAAAATTGGATATTACGAAGGCTACTGCTTGAGCCGAAAGTGCCTTTATCAAGATACTCTTCAGATTGACACCTCACTTTACTCCCACATCCATTTCAGCTTTGGCACACTGACGGCCGATTATTAAGTTGAGGTTGGCGACGTTCTGTCAACTTACCAATTCGGGGAATCCAAAAAGATCACGGGTGCAAAGCGGATTTTATCGTTTGGTGGCTGGGAGTTCTCCAACAGTGATGCCACGTATAAGATATTTCGTACCGGTGTCCGTCCTGAGAACCGACTTACCATGGCGACGAACATCGCCAACTTCATCAAGGACAATGACCTCGATGGTGTTGACATTGACTGGGAGTACCCGGGAGCTCCAGACCTCCCCCGTACGATCCTGGTAAGGAGGACGAGGGCCCTAGTTACCTGGCCTTCCTGGTGGTTCTCAAGAATCTGTTGCCCGGAAAGTCCATGTCCATTGCTGCCCCGTCGTCTTATTGGTATCTGAAGCAGTTCCCTATTGCGCAACTGTCCAAGATTCTCGACTACATCGTCTACATGACCTATGATCTTCACAGTCAGTGGGATGCCCACAACAGCAATGCCCAAGAAGGATGTGAACCAGGCAATTGTCTGCGTAGCCAGATCAATCTGACCGAGACCAAGCAGTCACTGGCAATGATCACAAAGGCAGGGGTTCCCGGCGAAAAGGTGATTGTCGGGGTGACCAGCTATGGGCGATCTTTCAAGATGGCGAGTCCTGGATGTTGGGGTCCTGACTGCCAGTTCACCGGTGACCGGTTGACCTCCAACGCATTGAAGGGAGAGTGCACCGACACTGCTGGCTACCTCGCTGACGCCGAGATTGCAGATATCATGGCGGACTCCTCGCGGGTGGTCACGAGCTTCATCGACAGCAGCAGCAACAGTGACATCCTGGTTTATGACAACGACGAATGGGTTGGGTACATGAGCGCCGCGACCAAGAAGACACGAATCAGCCTCTACACCGCGTGAGGGCTGGGAGGGACCTCGGACTGGGCCACCGACCTGCAGAGCTTCCACACCGTCCCACCGCCTGAGACCAAATGGGCCAACTTTATTGAGAAAGCCAACAGTGGATCAGATCCCAAGACCGGCCATTCGCGGAACGGCAGCGGAACGGCAACTGGACCGACTTCGATTGTACTCACAAAGTCATTGAAGACAAGTAGGACTACACGCCCTCGGAACGATGGAGGGCAGTGAATGCGGATGCGGCGTGGAAGGACGTTGTGCGCATCTGGAAAGATACTGATAGACCGAGAATCGGGGTCAACTTCACCCAGTCGGTGTTCAGTACGCTGCAGATCGGGGACCAGACCAACTGCGGCCTCCTAACACAAGACAGCTGCGACACAATCAACTGCCTCTCCCCGTTAGACCGCGAGCTGTCGGGGCCTGCAGGACAGTTCATCTGGAACTCGACCGCTGCCATCCACAAGCTGTTCGCGGACTACGATGAGTATCTATGGAAGGCCGCCACGGAGTTGAGTTTACAAATCGACCATTTGACCAACAAGTTTGCCCCTCTTCCGGAAGAGGACGACAGCCTGTGGCAGGACTTGCTCACCAACCTCCTTGTCCTGGGAGGCGTGGGTACTGCCGGGCCCCTGATGCGAAAGTTCCTGAGCCAGATGCCTTGGGTTACTCAGAACAGCAGAGGGGAAACCACCGAGAGTGTGGCCATGGCTGTCCTTGAACAAGGCATCTTGGTCGGCAGGCGTCTCGTGGGGGAGGATGGGTTTTGGACGCCCGAGAAACAGGACGAGTTCTCAGCCTACATGGGCGAGGCTACCAAGGTTAACGGCAATGTTGAGTACTATGTCGGCGGACAGGACGTTATTGATATCATCAACGATGCCATTGCGAAGTTTGGCAACAGCGATGGAAAGATCTGGGCCAAGGGGCTTATGAATTGTAATGGGAATAATCACAGCCAGGTTGTTGAGTGGGGGATCTACTAGATGTGTTGTTTGTTTCTGTATGTGTATTGGTATGTCTGTATGTCTGTATGCACTGGTTTTGATCTGCTTTTTATTGTAATCATAATTTGCTTGACACATTCACAAACAAACCCCCTGGCTAAGCTGCCTTGCCAACCACTTGCTGTGCCTTTGGCGTCGAAGCGACCGAGGTCAACGAAAATGCAATTTCCAAGGTCGGTGGACTGGGGGGGGGGGGGGGGGGGGGATGAAGGGCGATATGGGGATATGAAGTGTCAAGGAAATATTAAACAACAGCCGGACCTCTGGAGACTCTATCATGATCGAGCACTTAATGATCTAAGATTTGTTCCGGGCCATGCCCCTGTCCTTCTCCCATTAACCCAAGTCCCATACAGTAGTCCTTGCGGAAGCACTCACTCTGCGCTGGCGGCTGATAGTAAAGACGGTGAGTGCAGGGCTCGGCCCTGGTATGGATGTTGATGGCTGAGGTTCTTCGTACCTACGGAGCAGGTAGGTATCGATCAATATCAATATCAATATCCATATCAACTTACCTACCTCAACTGCTTACAGAAATCCGGTGCGGTGCACCAATAACGCTCGTAGACGGGATTAAGCGAACGCCATTCGCAATCAATCCATCAATCATCCGGTCTGGTCTTGCCTTGACCATTACAGTGATGTGGTTTCCATGCATTGCTTTATTCATAGAAGGGTTGGGTTTCCTGTTGCTTTGCTCTGCTCTGCTTTGCTCTGCTTGCTTGGCTTCGCTTGGACTCGATTCGATTTCCAGGTAACCACGGCCACCCAGTCAATCATATCCACGTTCTATTTATTCCTCGTATCTTAGCTACATGACAAGGGCAGATCTATGCAGGGCTTACGAGTCCCGCCGCGGATCGCCGCCATCTTATGCTGCTACCTAACCCAGCGATCCACGATTCATCCTTCGGGGGGAGGGGATTAGAGGGCTGTGCACTGCAGGACGCAAAAATGAAACTTGTCTCGGGCGAGTTAGAGTTCGTGATCAGCAGTCATTTGGGGATTCTGTGCAGGGTGTTGGGTACTCTGTGCATACATATGTATGCTTTTCTGTGTTGGAGTGGGGAGGACGCGTTGATGTATATAGTTGCAGGTTGGTTGGAGGAGGCAGTGCACAGTGTTGTTCACTTTTGGATACATTCTTTTTCTGGTAAAAAAGTCGAGGTAAGGTAAGGATGGATGTAAAGCTGATGCCTACTCTGATACTGTATCAGAATTACACCTCTGCACTTCTTTCCCATCCCTAAATGTTGAGATGAAGACGGTGATCAATCCAAGTTCAGGCTGAAGTCACGGCCCGTCGGGTAGGGCAGGCTTGGGAGAGTGACGTCATATCTATCGCCATCGCTTCTTACACCGTACTCTGACTTGAGACTTGACAAAATTATTATTATAGAATACTCTAGCGGTGAGACCAAAGAAGACCCATAAGCATATGTCATGTCATGTCATCCCAGTCACCAAGTCTGCCGAACTCTGACCGGAGTCTTGGGGGTCTTGGTGGATTGTTCCAGCACCCGATGGCTGGGTGGCCTGGCGGACGAATATCGTCATCCCTGATATCATGTGTAATATACGTTATTTTGATATCGTCTCCAAATAAGCTAACTCTTAGAGCGTAATAATGTGATCGCTGGAGTAATAGTCCGGTTACCCGAGTGTCTATTCCTGTCCTCCGGGAGTAAGCGGGCGCTTAATATCAATACTATTATAGTACTATTATATCATCTCCTAAGGCTGAGGCAGATAAGCCACTTCGTAATGACAATGCTTAGCTACCTCCCCCAACCACTACCGAGAACGCCCGGCGCTTTTTGTCCCGGTCGTGTACGTCAGGTCAGTCAAAAGTATGCAGAAAGTACCCGCGTCGTGCTATTTCTCGGGGAAACTAGGTACTCCGTCTGCATGTAATTCAGAGCATGTACCCGTACCCGTCCAGAGACTAGGAGTAAGCTACTAGCTGCCCCAAGTTTGCTGGGGCGGAGCGGAGCGAGGTATGTCATGAGATCGATGATCGGATATGACATATGGACCCTGAGCTATGGAGTATCTTGTATAGCCGTTTGGATCCACATCCATGCGAGGATCCGATTGAGGAACTGCTCGCTCGGTTGCGTTGTCCGGGGCTAGTGGGTAATTGATTCCGAAGAGAAAAAATGGAGATCGCGCAGTGATGTAATAGTGCTCTGTGAGTTGGAGATGCCATCAACCTACCTAGTAATTCCATCAATAGCGAGGGCGAGATTGAACTGTTAGCCTGCAATTGAGCTGGACATTTTTAGATACCCAGGTACCTTCGTTTCAGGATAGAGTATGTATGTCATAGTGCACTTGTACTGCCTCTGAGCGAATCGTAGCAGAAACGCGACCACTGGTCTTGATCGTTTGCGAGTTCAACAATGAAGATATCGGAGACTTGGCCTGTTCGCCTAAGAAGGCACTATTGTTATTTTCTGAAAGGCCTCAGCGTACGCGCGAGTGATCTTTGCTCGCCCGTCGCGTTAATCCGTGTCATTATTGCAGGTGCATGCCCGTCCGGAAACCTTCGCAAGCAGGTAGTCTACTTCGAGAAACCAGTCAGCGAACATGGCAGCAAGCGTATGGGCGTCAGGGTCGGGAAAAAAACTCACTTAATACTTACAGTCGAGCATTCTATGAGCGGACAATATCGATCACATCTGCTAGATGCTGACGAAGACGCGGGTTTGTTCTCCAGAACGTTAGAAATTGTCCCCGCGCTCCGCACTCCGCACGTAGTACCAGCGAACGTCTGGTGATCATGAGACCCAATTGGCCGTTACTATAGACGGGGATAGCGAGTAAGCCTTTACCACCGTAGTAGCATCGAGGCTAGACATGGGCATGGTCAAGGACATGGTGAGAAGAACCCTGATACTCCGGTTCTTGCGGAGGTCGTACGGGGTAAACCCCCTGGACCCCTAGCCCCTGGTTTTGCGGGGGATACGGAACGGCGCCAAGTAACGATCTATTGAGCGACGAAAAGTGGAGTTGAATGTATTGTATTATTGCTCTATGCTGATGAGAGGTTAAAGCAGGTGATGTCGCTGTGCTCCGCTTTCTACTCTGTACGGAATATGCTGCTCTCCATAGCCTCGGTCTGGGCCGTGCACCGTACGCTGCAGGCCATCGAAATGCCAAGCCAAGGCGTGGTTCGTCAATATGTCAGCATATTTGCTTCTGCCTGGATAAATTAGTCAACGTGGTGATGAACGAAAATAGACTTGGGTGATAAGTGAGTGATAAGGAGGCATCCGGGGACTGGGCAGGGGCTGTGGCGATCCTCCAATGCGGCAGTTGTAGAAGCTTGGCGTGCTCCTAGTTGTTGTTCGGCGCAAATCCAACAATTGCTCTTTGAGGATTATTGAATCTTATTGTTGACTTTCGTAAACTCTGATGCCTGCTTCAGACTTCCAACTGTTACAGCACCAAGAACTCGAATTCCGGCAATGTAGGACGGGTGGCTTGGGAGGTAGTGGCGGGGAGCTGCCAAGAGAGGATTGCGAATAGACACGTCGATCCCGTCTGACTTATGAATGCAAGAGGTCTTCGGAATCGGACTGAGACTCCGTGGGGGGATGACAATGGCATGCAAACTGTAGTCCAGCCTGTGATTGAATCTTCATCTCAGGTCTCACGGGCACGCCCGGCTTCCAGCGTACGACCCCAGACGCTTCGGAATTGAGAATGGGTCTGGGTCTGGACCCTGAATGAGAGAAGAATCAAATTGTGAACTCGTGAAGATTACGATCCGCCCCGGACCTCAAGGCGGCGGATGGCCCATATTCGAATGTCCTGGCGCCGGATGAGAGACCCGATATCTCCGGCATCGACGTCGCCCTATTGCTTTCTTTTCGCGTCTCGTGCTGCTGGACATGGCCGAAGCCCGAAAGGCAGGCGGCATCGCAGCGAACCTTCTCTCGCCAAGACTGTTTATGCACAGTAGGGGCAGATAATCGACGACGATCTGCCGCCAAAGCAGACACCAAGAGCGCCGTCATTCCTCATCCGAAGGCCCCAAGAATCCGAGTCAGACACGGCTGCCAAATTGCCCAACTTCGCCTTCCGACGCTGTCAACAGGTTTCGTCACACTCCGTGTCAGTGAGAATTTGGAATCGCTCTTGGCGTCGGCCCTTGGCATGACTTCGTGCTCTCGCTCTGTGCCTCTGTCTGGGTAACATTGGACAGGCAAGGAGGAAGAGCCTGGAATGCGCTGAAACAATTACTCCGTCAGTGAGGAGGGGTGCGTAATGAGCGGACATACTCCATGCGAAATTCGGACTGGCTCGGCGACCCGATGTTGACATCAGCTTGTTTCGTAAGCCGTGCCTGTACGGTAGTCGCAGTCGCAGTCGCAGTTGAAATCGCAATGCGCCCTGCCCACAGCCACGCTCGAATTCCGACCTTCTTGGCAGACAACGGATGCTCCGTTGTACAAACAAGGAAGCACACTCAGTTTATCTGCCGGTTCTCTCTTTCTTCTTCATGGCGTTGCCAAGCGCTGCAGTGGTATGAAACACCATGTTTGCCTCGAACTGGGGGAGCAAGGGGCGGGTAAGTGAAGCTACATCCTGAAAAGGGACATGGTCGCAATAAGAACACTCCAATTAGACGCTTGGGCCCGCTTTGGCAAAAGAAGTGCATACTGAAGGCCCTTGGCACGCCTTGGCGGAGATCTTGGCTGTATCACCGATCGGCCCCCTGAGTTGTAGACTGCCGATCATGAGATCAGCCCAATGCGTGCAAATTGCTCCCCAGTATTCCAGCAGAAGCACGATGGTGTAACTGGCTCAGTCTGGAGCTGTCTGGCACATTCCTATAATCGCTCAAGCTCTACCGGGCACGTAGAGTCGACCAGAGAAACTGGACTGGGGTCATCCTTGCGACAAGGTCATTTGATGTGATGTTTGTATAGAGCGGGATGGAAATCCTTATGTCGTCTTCTTGTTCCATAAGCATAAACCAGACAAGAATACGGCCAAAGCAAGGATGAGGGAAGTTGGCACAGTTCGGCCTGGTTACACAGCAGATAAGCTATTCTTGCCATATTTCTCCGCGTTTTGTGACAGACCGTACCGAGTATCGTATCTTGAATATCAGCGGCAGGGTTCAGGTTATAGGTGTCCTCGCAGCCGACGCAGCGGTTTCTTCGATCGTTCTTCCGGTAAAGCGGAGGTGCATATGCTGAGGCGGCAACCGCGCGTAAGCTCCCCAAGCCAAAAGATGCCGGAGTAGCTTCTGTCTGAGTTGCGCGAGTGCTCCGTATACTCTGGTTCAGCCAGTGAGCGGTTGTATATCGAGGCATTCAAGAAGACGATCCGACAATAGTTGACCGCAATTGAGCATTGTTCGCGGTCTGACGACGTGCTCTTGTCATCTGAATAATCCCAAGCCCACGGGTCAAAGACTCCAGCGGGATGCAGCTCCAACACCAAGCATCGAAGTTTCTATTGTCGTTCCAGAGATACCGCATTTGGAACACCATGCAGCCTAACAAGAGACCGGCGCAAATCCAAGAGAACGAGCGATGTCCCGTGCGCTGTGGAGATCTACCTCCAAAATGCCTCATACAAATCGGTCGACTAAATAGAAAGTTAAGATCCAATCAGGGTCCAAAGATCCACCATCGCTTCAAGTCACTTGAGATATACTTGGATTATCTGCATTGATTTTAATGGTGGTTCGTGCACACGTTGGCCACGGCGGAGATCAATTGAACAAAGCTATGGGTGAGATGGACAGCTGCTCGAGCTCAGCTTGCGTACCATACGTACGGTATCAGGTCCTTGTCATCTCCAATTTAGCCGAGTTACCCCTCAGCAAGTGACAATTCACAACAACCTCCACTGCTCGACTCGTGTTGATGGCTGTATGCAGATGCCCCATCCAAAGACGGGATGGGATGAAAAGCTCTGTTTCTTGGGTGGCATACGTTGCCCGCCTCGCGTTAGGCAATCTTGCGGTGACAAATAATGGTTTTGGAGATGCCTAATCCCATCATCATATGGGACGATGACGAAGGGTTCGTGGACTACCTTAGGAAAAGAAGCGCATCAAAAGTCCCGCCTCAGGCCACATGGCTAGGTGTTGCTTTTTCAGCAACGTGCGTGCATGCATATCATACGAAGTCGCACAGTACGACTTGTAGTCTCGTATAAGTGGTGATAGCCGACGAGAATGCGGAGCTTGCCTTAGCCGTGGAACGTCAAAAAGTATCAAGCAAAGTATGCCCCCTCGTGCTTGTCAGATGGCGGAGTAATAATGAACGACAATATCATCGATAAGTTTGACTCGCAGCTGAGACACCGAAGACGCTGATTCCTGGAAGGCATGTTTGTGCCTCGTGCTCGTATCCCCGAGGCTTCTTAGCTGCATGAAGCGCGTAAGCGATTATTCCAATCCATCTCGGCTGAATGCTTGATATTATCAACTGGATGCTGATTGCTGGGAGGCACAGGAGAATAGAACTCCTGATCGAATGAGATCGCACCTAGCGCTGATATAGTGGGGGAATCCCTGATCATCGCGAAGCTTGTCCAGGAAATTCAAGATCCAAAAGACGCGAAGTCGGTGAGGTTGCGCTGACACCCCGCTTTCTGCGAGCGATGCCCGATTATCGGATCGCATCTGACGGCCCTGAATCATTGAACTGGGCTGCATGACTGTGGGGGAATTCCTTCTTTTTCTGGCCGCCGGTCAGGACGGCAGGCGATCGTCGTTAGGCGTCGCCGACAAAGCTTCGCCGTCAGTGCTTCACATGAGGCGAATGTTTAGCTATACCGGTAACCTGGTATAGCAGCGTTGGAAGACACCGAAGGCGAGGATGAGAAACCCGTGGTCTCTCGGTTCCATCGTGCCGTGTTGGGTACGGTAGTATTGACCCTCTCTCACTGAGGTCATCCATTCTTTGTGCACAATCTCGGAAGCGACTCGATGATGGAGTCGCCTGAGACACGGTAACTTCAGTTCATGATGTGTACGACTGTCATCCGAAGCTGCGTGCTCTCTTGACTCGATGCCAGAGCATCGCGAAAATAGTGCACTTCATAATGAGCAAGCGAGTGGACATAGCCGAAGATACTTCAACTATTCTACGTCATGGCTTACTGTATACGGCTTAGCGGAAACAATTCTTACTGGAAAGAGAAGGAGCTGGGCGACCAATACCGAGCATTCTTATTAATCTTATTGACGCCGCTATCAGGGTCCGTGGTTATATTACAGTACGTGTGAGGGGCGTGAGGAGGTGAACCGCGTAGAGCGCCGTGTTTTGGACCTTTTGGAACTTGGAGGAAAGCTCCATCGTTTGGAGACTTGGGTTTGGAGCTGACGTTGAGATTGGGATTCTGTGGAGGGGTAGCTCAACCAGCAAGACCACGGATTTGGTTGATGTTTCCCAGGCACAGCATGAATCCATAGTAGTAGACCTTGCCATACAGCAGCGAATAACGTCCAATTATTCTCACCACCGAGTCACCACTCGCAGCTACCGGCAACTCTCATACTTTAAAGACGTCGACGAGCTGAGAGCTGGAAGGACTCGGCAGGTAAAGGCAGCCGGACGCCTGTCGTCCTTCCAGTCGGCACTGGATTGCCGTGGTGGTGGTAATGTAATTACGTGCAGGTGACGGCGGTCCAAGATGCCCCGGCTGGTTAGGGCAACCCTCTTATGGGGACGCCCCGATGCACGGATTTTGAAGGCGAGGACGAGGACAGCAGCAGCCTCGTGCCGCCGTCTGACGCTGGATGCCTCGCTCACGACGCTCTCGAGGTTTTCGTGGGGGCGAACTGGAGGAATTCCAGAGAAAAAGAGTTCATGCGCGGAGATGCTTCGAGATTTGCTTTTTCAGATGACAGCTTAGATCTGTGTAACATGCCATGCCATGCCGCACGAGAATTCTGTCGGCCGGCGGACAAAATATGATACAATGTAGATTTCTGAAGACCTTCATTATTCAGAAGAATAATGTGCCTTGATCAGCCTCGCTTTCGAGACGGGTTTCCCTGTTGGGATGGCTCGTAACCAAAAGAGTGCCGAGGAAACGTCTGTCGTGACCTCAAAATCCCTCATAGTTAAAGATTTTCAGTGCAGTGGCAGTGGTGACTTGGTCAGAACCAGCCTTGCAGGGCGGATGAAACCGACGGCTGAAAGGAACACCATCCTTGGGAGTCATGAGCCAAAACACGCAAAGTGTTATTCTTGCTCTTCGCTTTATTCTTGTCCTCTTTGACGGTTTCACAGCTTCATTCAAGCCAGCCTTGCTGCTGGCAAAGAGGCAAAACGTCAGTAGCCGCAGGTGCCAGGAACCGCCAGTCCGCCGTCTGCATCCATCGGGTTTGGCTCAAGCCCGCTGGTCTTGGCTTGCGGTTTTGGTGGGGCTGATTGGACCAAGCGTCTGCTGAGTAATAGATAAATACCAATCAGTACCACGATTACCGGCAGGGATAGGAGTGCTTGGTGGCGATCCAGCGTCATGATACCGTGGCATTAAATACGGCGTTCTGACCAGCTTACCATACCGTTGTTAATCAAAAAGAATAATAAAAATGGAAAAAAGAATTTTATTTTCGCATTTAGCTTTAGCTCTGCAGAGGAATCCACACCACCAACCACTAATCCCCTCCGCCGCTGCTGCGTCCCTTATTACTTTTTTCCGATCTGCTTCTCTGCATTCCTTCTTCCTCTCTCCATCGAACCCGATCTTCTTCACCTGCCAACTCACTTGTGCTTCTCCAGTCTCACAAGGCGCGTCTTCTTCTGGCGCTCCTGGAGCTGCCACCCCTTTGAAGAAGGCGTGAATTCCTTTTGTTCTTGGCTGCATCCGCCCGCCTTTCCTTGCTACCTACCTACCTAGCCTACCTTCATATTTTACTTATACCTCTCCCACCATGTGTCTTATATTATAGTCTTTCCTCGTCCACCGTTGGGCTACACTTCTGGGCGACTCCTTTGATCAGCCTCCAGTTGATCGATCTTGAGAACGGCGCTTCTTCTATACTGCCATTGCCGCCTTGCCTACGCTGTCGAGTCACCACCTCTACCATCCCGCACCCCGACAACGATCTCATCTTGCCTCGTCCTTTCACCTACCGATGATCGTCTCCCAGTCTCGAAAACGATGGTACATCTGTTGCGCGGTGACCGACCAATCTTCTCGGTACATCATCTGTTGAAGATGCTTCTCTCATCAAACCAGTCCAAGCCCACGGACGAAACAACCGACATTCCCGAGGATATGGACGAACCTCCCGATCATCGTTTTCTTGATACCTCCGCCGCTATGGACGACGGCGTGGTCTATGTCAAGTCTCCCGCTAAATATACCGATCCGAAGGAATCCCTCCTCACCCGTGCTCTCAAGAGCAGCCCTGATTCCAGCCCTACCGACCAACATACCTCCTCCCACGAACGAAACCTCTACCGCTCTTATTCATACGGCAACGTCAGTGGCATCTCCACTGCCGAGTTGACCAGCGATGGTGGCCTCACCAGCCCTTCGTTATCGCATACTTCGAGTCCTCCACTGCTCTCTCGCCTGACCGGTCGACCCCCGGTGGCAACCAAGAACGTCAAGGAACCCGGTGCTGGTAGTGGTGAGTCTGCTATTGAAGCAAACCTTGGCCGCAAGAGGTGCATTAGCTTTGCATGCGGACGCAAGACCGAAGACCAGAAACCACAGGCTCCCGCGCCCCGGACGGAACCGACTGTCAAAGCCAACGAGCCTGCCCCAGAGTTCAAGCGCAAGACAACCCTCACATTCGTGTGCCCCGCAAGAGTCCCTGAGCCTAGACGAGAAAGATCACCCACTCGAGGCTGCTCCTTGCGAGCTCGCCCTCGTGGATCCCCTGCACCCTTTGCCCGCAAGGCTTCACCTGAGAAGCCCGCATCCCTGTCGATCGTCATCCCCCAAGAACAGAAGCTTGCGCCTCAGGAGGCCAAGGCTCCCGAGCCATACCGAGGCGTCCCAACAAAGGGCTTGGGAAAGTTCCAAGATTCAGAGGCAACTCGATTCCACGAATTTGGAAGCTCCTTTGAAGAGGATGCCGAGTGGGTTACCCGGGAGGCTGACTACAAAGAAAAGATTACATTGAATGACTGCATGAAGAAGGAGAACGCCATCAGGAAGCTCGCCGAGGAGGCAGAGGAAGAGGCCCTCGACGAAGAGGATGATGACGATGATGCTGATCTTCCAGACGACTCCTCTACCGTGCATGACTTCTCCTCTGATGAGGACGATGGAAATGAGTCTGACAATGAGGCTGGCTTCGCTGATTCCGACGAGAGCGACGAGGGCTCCGAGTACGAATTCTGGGCTCCCGCTAGCACCACAGCGGCCACGAGTCCCCTCGAACATCCTCGGCTCACCTTCAGCCGCAGGGACTCAGCCATGTCTTTCGACTCGATGATGAACGAAGATCAATCGCGTCGGAATTGGCCTCCAGCCCTTGCTGGAAGGAGTCCTGGTCGGCCCATCAAGGCTCCCAGACTACGTCCTGGCACCCCGGATCTACCTGACAGTACCGACTTCGTTTGTGGGACGCTCGACGAGGATCGACCCTTGGAGGTTGCCTACAAATCTTGCCTCGAGCAGCGACGTCTTTCCAAACAGGTTGTCATTCCTCAAGATATCGACCCAAGCTTTCCTACTTCCGACATTGACGACGATGATGACGATGAGGAGCTCAAAGGGTCTGGACTAATCGATGAAGGACCTCGGGGTCGTTCAGGCGGAGAGCAGTCTCGCAGAGTTTCCCCTCACCCTTCGCCCAAACGAATGGTTTCACCTCCGCCTCGACGACACGGTAGGGCATCACCCAAACGACTCCGTTCTCCGCCTCCTACCATCAAGTTTCGGCCGACTGGAATGGATGGGGTCAAAGCTGCTCCCGCTCTCCGTCATGGTCTCAACATCAGCGAGCTTGTCCAGCGGCCTGTGCTTGCTCGCACCAAGTCGTTGCCCCGCACACCCAATCCCTTCTTCGCCATGGAGAGCTCACATCGCTGGTCTGGCATTGTTCCGATCGAGGAATCTCACGAACGTGAATCATCACGTACTCGTGAGACTTACACCCGAGGCCCCGTCGACATCGTCGAGGGTCTTGAAAAGAAACGCCAAAAGAGAAAAGAGAAATTCTGGCGTCAGCACTGTCGCAAAGCTGCCAAGGAGCAGATGGAGCGGCGCCCTGTCCCCGGAAAAGGTGCCGAACGCATGAAGGAGCTTGGTCTCGAAGTCGCTGAGAGGACAAGAGCCTTCGGTGTCGGCGAGAGCTCGCAGCTAGTCCTTTCCGTCTAGGGCACTTATTTCTGCGGTTGGGAAAAAATTATCCACCCGTTCTTGTATATACTTGGATGACTCAAACCGAGTACTCCGACACTGCATTTATTATGTGTCCACGTCTTTCTTTACCTTTTCCCCCTTGACCATGTTGGCTTTGGGAAGGTTGTTGTGTCTGCATTTACACGGCGGTCGCTTTCTTTCTTTGAACATATTTACCCATTCTTTCTTTTCACTATTCACCCTTACCCTTTACCCCCTTTACCGCTTTTAGTGTATGAGTTTGTGTCTTTGGGAGCTTTTTTTGCATGAGGGCGGTTACGGAGTAGTATACCCCTTGCGTTGGCTTGAGACTGTAGAATTGGGTGCATAGCTGAGGTTGTTTAAAAGAGGAGAGGATAAAATAATCAAATTGAACAAATTAAACATATACATTCTTTCTATCCTCCTCTGTAACAGAATCTTTTTGGTCTTTTAAAGTCTTTTGTATTAAGTGTGGTAGGTGGTCTGTTGGTCAACTTAGCCGCTCGGCTAAGTAAGCGCGCAAGCAAACGCCTGGTCTCAACGTCACTTGGGCGGCCACCGCAATCCTGTTCTTTTCGCCAGTTAGCCAGCACGAACAACTATAGCTCGCCAATTCCCATCATTTTCATAGATTACAGAATTCTCCATTGAGAGCTGAATCACTTCCAGCATGTGGATTATCAACTGGTGTACGTTCCCTGTTTGTTTTTGCCCTTATCTCCCCACGCTCGTGTTCGAAAGCTGGCCTGACCTGGACTCGGGCTTCACCTGCAAACGGCCCTCGCTCACAGCCGGTTCATTGTTTTGCGCGAAAACGATTACCAGAGAATTTGGCTAATGGTTTTTCCTGGGTTCATTTAGTCTACGACGTCCTGGCGTCCCTTGGCTTGCTCAACAAGCATGCGAAGCTCCTGTTCCTGGGTCTCGATAATGCTGGAAAGACCACCCTCCTGCACATGCTGAAGGTATGTTGATGATACTTCCGAGGTGTCTTGGGATCGTTAGAGTGAAGGACTAGGTGCCCGGATTGCGCTTGAAGCGAACCAGCAGCTAACGCCATGGGCTCAATAGAACGACCGAGTTGCGATCCTTTCACCTACCGCCCACCCAAGTACGTTTCCTCGACCCAATTCGGACACTAAAACACAACCAATGAGCACGGCGGACGGAATAAAAATATCATGCGGGCACTAACTCAAGTACAGCATCCGAGGAACTCGTCATTGGAAACAACCGATTCACCACCTTCGACCTGGGCGGTCACCAGCAGGGTGAGTCCACACTTTATTTATCGAACAATCCCCAACGCGACTAACGCATGGTCTTCAATTCAGCTCGCCGCCTCTGGAAGGACTATTTCCCCGAAGTTAGCGGAATCGTCTTCCTCGTCGATGCCAAGGACCACGAGCGCTTCCCCGAGTCCAAGGCCGAGCTCGACGCCCTCCTCGCCATGGAGGAGCTCTCCAAGGTCCCCTTCCTCGTCCTCGGAAACAAGATCGACCACCCCGGCGCTGTCAGCGAGGACGAACTCCGACACCAGCTTGGTCTGTACCAGACGACGGGTAAGGGTAAGGTGCCGCTCGAGGGCATCCGGCCCATCGAGGTGTTCATGTGCAGTGTTGTTATGAGGCAGGGTACGTTCTTAGCAGTTCATTCCTGATGATAAAGGGTCGAAGCTAACTTCGTGTTTCTTGTAGGATACGGCGAGGGTATCAGGTGGCTGTCTCAGTACGTCTAAACTAGACAAGTTAGCTACATCCCAAGCTACGCACTGCATCCATCTACAATGTCTCGCCCACGATCCGTGTTATCGTTTTAACCGGAGATCTATACCCAACGCTCACAGCTCGCACACCGCCGTCAATACTATACCTCATCTCCGCAGATTCAAATTGGAACAAGTACATCCATGAAGTCTCCACCCCGCCCATTTTCCATACTGCCCAAGGCATACATTCAATGAACTTTTCTTAGCCAGCCAGTCAGTTGTTCAACCAGTTCATCTAAAATAGTCACTCACGCAACGCTATGCTGTCGCGTTCCTTTGCTTCACCTTGGAGGACGTAGAAGCTTAGATGGGCCATGCCTGCCGGTCGTATAAGGAAGTGACTCTGCAATATCCGGTGAGTGCATGGTGGGCCTGGGATGCGGACTGGATTATACTAGCATCAAGTTGCGTAGTGTAGGCCGTTTAGGTAGCTAGCCCGACGTCCAGATATAACAAGAGACTGTACCCAGAAGATCCTTGGAGAGTAGCAGTGGCATAGCGCTCAATTCTACGTAATACGCACCTCACTCACCGAGCAGTAACCCCCATCATCTCCCCCTTGGCGCCAAGACTGGTGCCATATCAAACATCACGGACACTAAACAGCCACATACGACCACAGGGTGTGGAGAACAGGGCTTCCCGTCCGCTCAGCCGTACTTAAGCCACACGCCGGCTGGTTAGTAGTATGGTGGGTGACCACATGCGAATCCCAGCTGTTGTATGTTTTTGCTTTTCGTTTTCCGTTGCGAAATGATTGCGTGGACGCTCTGCTCGACCAACGACGTGGTTTTTCGATGACCATTGGCCTCCTTTTTTGTGGGTGCCAGCAGGGAGAAAGGTCGGGGCTCGTCGAATGAGAGGGTGGGTGGGACATGTTACAGTGTGATGGTCTGCAAGGAGGGTACTACGGAGTACTGGGGGAAAATGAGTAATGACATTGAAGACGGGGTAACCCAGGGGCCATTAGTGGAGCAATGAGATATAGCTTAACGGTGTCGCATGAGCAATTACTCAAACAGATGAGTTGCATAGACAATTAGGCGCGGTATAAAATCTTGGTACACATTCCAAAGACACTCGAGGCGATGCGGGTGTCCGTTGCTTATCTGTTTGGCATTACACTCTCACGAACAGGGAGATTTTGGAGTAAGCAAGAAACAGAACGAGGCGGAAAAGGCAGTAGACACAAAGAGGTGCAGCAGAGCAGAGTAAATAACATCAAGAACACCAGATGCAGCCGTCGCTTTCCCTCCCTCTGCCAAACGGAATCAAATAAACGAAACGAGAGGTAAAATGGAGGAATTGGAGGAAAGAGAAAGAGGTAGAAGATAAACAGAGGATAGGAAAAGAGGTAGGAAGAGGAAAAACACCAATCCCTGTCGGGAGCACAAAGTACCTTCCGTATAGAAATAAAACATGATCAGCGTAAAGAGTCAAGTCGAAGTCGCTGGAACTTGGGATGCGGGGAGGAAATTGTGACGATTCTCTGCATGTCGTATATTTGTAATCTCGGGAGGTCGGGTCAAGTCGTTACTTCCGATCGTCTAATGCAAAGGGCATCGATGTCGTGGGTTGCTGAGTCTCTCGTGTACTGACATATCGCGGATATGGCGTTTCTATCTCCGCCCGAACCTGCTGCACATGGAAAAGCTCGTATGCTTACTTCTTCTTTTGCTTTCGCGGAGGAGTGATGGGTCGGCCTGAGCTCATTGCCCCGTAAACGTACTTTTGTTTTTTCTCTGCTGGTTTCAGAATCTGAAAAAAAAAAAAAAAAAAAAAAGAAAGAAATATGTTAGCTATCATCCTTACTACTGAGCGCGCACAAGATGAAACGTACCTGGAAAGAGCACAGTAAACTCTCATCCACACTCATCATTGCACCAGCATTATCAAACTCTCCACAGTAGTTCGGGGCGCTGAATAGTGTGACTAGCTGCCTCTTGGAGAAGAATTCATAGCCGTCCTCAACAACTTGGTGCGCACGACATATCAGGTCCATATCATGTTTCTGGAGGAACCGCGATACGACGTCCGGTCCGAATGTGAACGAAACACCTCGGTCATTCTCACTCCATCCCGTGATATCCTTGTCGGGGTCGGACCACAGAAGGTCGCACAGGAGACCACAATCGGGGATCTATAAAAGTCAGTAAATCAAAGCCTTGAGCTTCGTGGAGCCCGGCAGAGAGTAGAATTGATGTATGGCTGGCGAAAAGTTGACTGGAGCAGGGATTCTCTTTGTGTAACCGGGGGCCAAGGAACGGATGAAAAAGAGGCCTGGAAACTTACATCAGTGGGACGCATGACACGGCGGATCTGCTCCATAGAGTTGAGGTCAGGGCTCAGACCACCGTGCATGGTGAAAATCTTCTCATCGATAATAGCGGCGATGGGAAGACAGTTGAAGCAATCCGTGAACGTCTTCCACAGCTTGATGTTATACCTCCGCTTGCACTCATCGTAGAAACCGTAGATACGGTTAATAGAGGCGCACTCATGATTTCCACGGAGGACGAAGAAGTTTTCGGGGTATTTGATCTTGTATGCAAGGAGGAGGCAGATTGTCTCAAGTGATTGCTTGCCACGATCAACGTAGTCTCCAAGGAAGAGGTAATTGGCTTCCGGTGGGAAGCCGCCGTATTCGAAGAGACGGAGGAGGTCGTAGTACTGGCCGTGGATATCACCGCAAATCTATGAGCGCAGACTTGTTAGTCTGCAGAACAGACGCTCGGACCCCGCCGCCCAGTGGCTAAAGAGCATCATTACCTTGATAGGCGCCTCCAACTCAAGCAGAATGGGCTGAGAAATGAAAATCTCCCTGGCCTTTGTGCAAAGATAACGAATTTCCGATTCCAAAAGTTGGACTTGCTTTCCGGGCCGGCTGCCCCTCACCTCCAGCAGTCTGTCAATGATAGAATCCAGATCCACGTCCTGATCGGCCATGGCGTATTAAACCAAACGAAGGACGAAAGAAATTGAAAGCAACAAACAAAAAAGGGAAAAAAAGAAAAAAAAATAGGTAATTAAACAGGCGTCCGGCGACGAGAAAAGAAGGCGAGAGAGTGATCAACTGAGCGGTCGGTTCAGTGTACGATGGATGACGCGGCGCCTACACACTGTCAAGAGCAAAAAAGAGTGTTAGAAAGACCTTTTGATCGGACGAAAAACAATCAAAGAAAAATTATCAGAAGAGAGGTCGAGTTGACGTGTGCTCGATGCGCCAAAGAAAAATTCATTGACGCTGGAGGGGAGAGATAGCGATAGGAGGGGGCGTGAAAATTGCTTACCAAACAGGAACTGGTGAGGTTGAGGTCGAGAAGCGCGAGCAGGCCGAATGGCCCTGGTGAGCGAGGAGCGGGGACGAGGAGGTCAAAGGCCGCGCGAGATAGATGAATTCAAAGACGCAAATACGGCAGCTGATGAGAAGGCGCGTAAATAGCGACGAGCGATGCGGCTCCGGGACAGCGACCGGAGGGTGAAGAGGAATTCAACAAGAGACCGCGGTCGGTGTTGGAAAAAGGGAGCAAAAAGTAGCAACGAAGCAACGGCAAGATTTGTGTTGTGGTTGTTGTGGTTGGGGCAGGAGCGAGCAAAGGACGCGATGTGAAGGTCAAGCAGAGATGTTCAGCAGAGGTATGTTCAGGACTGGAAAAGCTCCAGAGGCAAACTTCTATCGGAAAAGACGCTGGTGGCGCGAGTGGAGGAAAGAAGTACAGGCAACTAAGGTGGAAGGGGATGTGGATGTGGATGTGGATGGCAATCAAGGGATCGGTGTTTGCCGACCAGATCAACTCGAAGCAGTTGCACGAACAAGCAGGAGTCTGAACACCAGTCGAGGTCGAAGGTTAGATAGAAATCAGAGACGATGAGGACGAGGCATTCAAAGATTCGAGCTCACCAAGAACAGCGACCGAAGCAAGACTTGGACAGCTGCTTTGGTTGGAGAGATTTGCTTGTCGATGATTTCAGCTGAGAAAAACCTGCGGGAGCCAGGACCACAACAAACCGCGCACGTACCAGCGTTACCACTAAATTACCCGCTCAACGTGTGGCAGAACATGCTGACATCTGACTGGGCAGGATGCAGAGCGGTCGCATAATCTCGTCTCTATAAATAAAGAAGCTGGTAATATTACCGCAGTCCTACCTAGTATTGATACCTGCCTAGGTCCAGCATAAATCGAGCTGTGCCCAACTTCGATAGTCTGACACTCTTACTGATCCTTTTGATGGTAGATTGATGCATCGATAATCTTCTTATCATAATGGCATTTACGAATAACTCTTCACTATCTTGACTTGTCAAAGAGCTGCAAGGAGGAACTCACCTGGGTAACCGTCCGCCTTGACTACGGCTACTCCTTACTCTCCAGTTCCATAGATACCGCAACGCACAGTGCGCATTGCAGTCAACTATTTGCAATCAAACATACGGCCAGAATAAAAGGTCTTCGTCACAACATCTCATGCATTAAGTCCGAAATTCGTCATAGTCTTTGCCGGAAACCGAAAGCGTGAATGACAAAAATCCGCCCAGAACAACAAAACGTTATACAAGCCTGTAACAGTTGCTCGAATCAAGGATATTTCGGCACGCATCAGATCGTCGTCGTGTAATCATTAAGCCGGGAATAAAAGGAAACAGGACAAACCAAGCAAAACGAGGTATCGGTATAACTGTGCACCCCAAAACTCAATAGCAAGGCTCAAAAAACACAAATCGCCCAAGAACGCCATGGACTCCGATGTTCCCCAACCGGTAAAATACAAGCACTCTAAAAGGGCACACATCGGCTCTCATGGGGATTGGAGAAGGCCCGATATAG
This sequence comes from Aspergillus multicolor, assembly GCF_047715735.1. Lineage (NCBI taxonomy): Eukaryota > Fungi > Ascomycota > Eurotiomycetes > Eurotiales > Aspergillaceae > Aspergillus > Aspergillus multicolor. The sequence continues at coordinate 707,257 of NW_027395957.1, forward strand.
TGGACTGAAAAAGAATATGTGGTCGGTGAGAATTAAAAGGAGGAGATGTGAGGAAAACAGCTCAGACATCCCACCCGCGACCTAGAAAGGTCGGAAAACGCCACGGACAATGCAGTTCAACAAGCTGTTGCGGTATATGCTTCGAGATAGTCGACTATGGTAAAAAGGGAACCGCGGTGTAGCTTGGAAATGAATCAGGGCTGAAAGAGAACTTTTGTCTAAAGATGCTCTGTCGAATCGCAGTTCATGGGGCAATCCCATAAACTAGAAAGGTATAATGCAGGGAGAGGGGTATGAGTTGAAATATAGAAAAGAGGCGGTTCAAGTCGTTCATATAATTGGATGTGGGCCGCTCAATAGAGGTTGGCTGTTAGCCCTCGACAAGGATTCCGGTGATAGTCGAGACGATTCGCTAATGTTGGTGCCAGTGCGCGGAACAGCGATGGTCATCTGGGCGTGGTTCCAGGCATGGTCCCGCAGTGCGGCGAGAAAGCTACTACCGAGCTCTTGCTGAAGGGCTGCGAGTTGGTGCTTCTGAAAATCTCCCTCTACACCCCATTCGAGATTCTGTAGCGTGCGTTGCAAAGCCAGAATATCATTTGTTGGGGTGGCAGGTTCATCTCGGTCTTTGTTGGCCAACCCGGGGTTCTGGGGGTGGAAGGATCCGGCCTGGCGACCACCATCAGATTTCCATTGACTGTCGGTAGGCGACGAGACAAACGGATCAACAGGTAACTGGAGATCTTGAGCAGGAAGGACAGAAGGTACCACCGCACCTGAATCTCTATCCCCTTCAACAGCGGGTGCTCCAGATGGGTCAATAATTCTTCTCCGATGAGGCTTTTTCCTGCGGATAGAGCCAGCGCCATTGTCGTCGACAAGATGTTCTATCCGCGAGATGTCAACATCTTCTCCTGGTCGCATAACGGAAGGTCCCGCATTGGGGGGGATAGAAGGCTTGCTAACAAGCGTAGAATTATCAGCGGCGGTAGATCGAATAACCGGCACAAGCTCTGGCTCTGCAGCCCGCTCAACTAGCTGCTTCCTTTCTGTGAATCCAGGTCCGGAGCCGTCGATAATGATGTCCTCAGAGTACCCAGGGGTACGGCGGAACAGGTTGAAAATGAGGACTCGGTAGTTGGGATGGGTTTTCACGAAAGGATTTCCTGCCACCCAAATCTCCCGTATCTCAGGGAGACTGGTAAGCCGCGCAATCTCCATGGGATCAGAGAGTTTGTTATCGCGGAGGTCTAACCGTTCCATTGACAGTAAGCGTTCAATGCCCGCGAGGGAGCGAAGGCGGTTCGCGCGAAGGTTGAGCGCAGTGATGGCGGGAAGGGGGTTACGAGAGAGGGAGTGAAGAGATTCTATCATGCAGTTGGAGAGGTTCAAGGCTCTTAGAGCGGTCAAGGAAGCTAGACTGTCGGGAACCTCAGTGAAGAGGTTCGTTGACAAATCCAACGAGTGCAAGGTGTTGGCGACAGGAGCTAGGCCAGCTGCAGAGACAGAGGTCAGGGAGTTGTCTGGGAGCCCTAAATGCCGCAGGAACCGCCATTTGGATGGCGATAGGGCATTCGCCAACAAGTTCGTAGAGCTTCCAGTACGGTAGCCCGAGTTTTCACTTGAGTTGGAGCTACCTGATCCAGTGCGCCTTATCCGCGAGGATTGGCCGCGTCGATGTGCGGAGTGCTTCGAGCCGCTTGGGCGGGAGGGAGAAACGCTTCCAGCTCGTGGGCGGGGCTTTGCGCCCTCGGATGCCATTCTTATCATTGATACTGCCTGAGGGCTGGCACTTGAGCCGAGCGCGGTATCTGCCACCGGGGAACCAGGGGCGGAGAGGGATCCGCTTGGCTCATGTCTGCTCACCGGCCGAGGGTTGGTGTTTCCACTCCATCCTAGGACAGGTGAGCTTTGATGTTTCGCAGAACGTCGGCGGCGTTTGTCGATGTCGTCCAACACAATACCCGTCAGCAATTCCGCCGGGTCTTCGATGTTGGCCCTCTTCAAAGTTAAGGTCCGTAGTTGTTCCGATAGTCGGTCCCAGCCGTAGAAGGAACGAAAGTCTATATCAATGATCTCTAGTGCGCTCAAGTTCTTGAAAGAATGGAGAGGGACGGCAGTGTCAAATGGAAATTCTTCGTAGCCCCGAATCAGACGGGCACGACGGTCGGGTGCTAGACGCAGGCAGGGGATTTTTGTAAATGCCGAGTATAGGTATTTGATATCGGCTTCTAAGGCAGCCTTGGCCTTTTCAGATTTGGAGGAAGCATCCTTGGAGGCCAACCCGAACGAGGACCAGAGCGAACTCATACCAGACATGACGCTACGGACACTAGACACAGAGTGAATCGAGTCTCTGTCACCCTTTGACCTTTGAGGCTTACTCAGGAAGGACACGTAGGACTGTGACACGTCGGTATGGATGTTCTCCAATCTTACATTCATAGGGCCCACAGCAATGGAGATTTCTTCAAAGCGGGAGAGGAGGTAAAAGAGGTGATGAGGGGTGAGGGTAAGCTTCGCGGGCTTGACGCTCTGCGAAGTAAACTTTAATGCGCCAAAGGACAAGGCAGCAGCGAGGGTGGAGGAAGTCGAGCCCGAAGACGAGCTGGTCTGGGTAGTTTGGCCATTTCTGGTCGGTTGGCGTTTCAGCTGAAGTGCATTCGCGAGCGCCTTCTCGTGGGTTCGTACAAAACTGGCGAGATTCTAGCAAGGCATCCATGGTTAGTAGGCGACGGACATATAGACGCATGGGTTATCGGCAGATCCGTGGGTCCAGAAAAGACTAACCTTGATAAAAAGCTGTCCATCGGTGGTATCCAGCTTCTCCATCACGAAAGTGTACTGCCTCACGAGACAAAGTCTAGTTAGGCAATCGGTGGAGAACAACGCTCAAGCACTCGTAGGGTAACAACAGGTCGACATCTTGCTGGTATATAACGGTGGGAAAAGGAACGCGGAATAATCTGGACCGAGTAGAGCGTCAGTATGATCGAGGCTAGGCAGCGACTTCACGATGGAGGGCAGTGAGGTGGAATGCGACAAGAGGAGTGTGCTATGGGACTTTCTGTTCAGGAGAAAGGAGGGTGATAATAAACGAAGACCGAGCAAATCTCCAAGAGACCGCCGTAGCAACAAATCCAATGGCACTAGTTACCATACCTGAGCAGTCCCAGACAAAAGGAAAGAAAGCAAGGAAAAGGAACACAAGTCTTCTCTATTCAAGACGAACAGAGGTTGTCGCCTGGACGAACCCGAAAAAAACGAGGCTGTTGAAGCTGCGAAGTCGACTCCAAAAAAAAGGAGAAGATTGGAGAAGGGATGGGAGAGGAAAAAAGGACCGGGGGCAGCTAGTAATATGCAAGTAGAGAGCAGTGGCGCCTCGTAGCGCAGCGGAATGATGAATTGAAGGAGGGGTGGATAAGGATGTGCACCGGAGCAGTGAGCAATCAGCTGAGAGGAGGAGGGGCGCTATCAGCATTCGAGGTGTACTATCAAACGCCCAAGGTAGGCCGCCGATGACAGACTAAGACTCTAGCTGCTCTTGGGGCTGAGGTAAAAAAGAACAGGCGAAGCGAAGCGCTGAGGAAGGAAATGATGGTTCGAAAAAGAAAAATACAGCCGCAGGAAAGGAGAAGGCGAAGAATATAGGTAGAGAGACGCACTTACTCTTGAGGAATAAGAATGTGAACGTGGGAGATATTGAAGGCTTGCAAGTAGTCAGAGCGCGGGCGGCAGAGCAGATCAGCTTAAATTATTTATCATGTCAGATCTGGTCAAGAGACGGTCCCATAATTATTATGAGAATTTCCATGGGTCTTCGACTTTGTTATCGCAGTATCGTACGGTACAGTGGGGACCCGGCATACATACAATCCATGCTCGAGCATCTGTCTGCTGCGAGGAGTTGCCCCGTTGCGACAACATTAACATTACCATCGCGATGAGTTCCTTGGAATAACTGCGATGAACAATTGATCTCTAGACTACTTCATCCATCTCGTTGCCAGGTGGACCTTGAAGCAGAGCGGAGCTGGTGAGATTTTTAGTTTGTCAACAAGAGTCATTCCTCTGCCGTCCCTTATCCCTATCAAAAAGCAGTCTGTGTCCGCTTAGCGGGGTTCCTCTGGAGTACTACGCTGTTTAAAGTCTACACTGGCGAAGACTCTTATGTCACTTTCATACTTGGTGTCTTGGATAGCAGACATCGAACACCCCCTTTCTAAACCTTGGTCGAACAGGCTCAAATATTTGGGGTTTCAGGGTGCACATGTCACCCCTGGAGAGACCTCCCAATTCCTGATTGTATCCTCGTTTCTTGTCACCTGGACCGGAGTGGAGCGATGACTTCGGGACGCTTGAGAACGGGTATCCCGATCACGACCTCGATTGTGCCAGAATAATAATGGAGAACCATCATCATCGCTGGAGTCAGTTATGTCCATTAATGCTACCGTGCACGATTGACTCCATCCAGAAGCGAGATCAATTCCCGTCACAGCCACTGGTATAGGCGTCAGTCGGCCCGGTCATGGGGAGAGCACGGGCTGATTGGATGGTGGGGCCTTATTATCCAACGTGCAGCTGATAGTTGGGAAGCGCCTATCCAGCAGCGGCTTAGCCTCACTCTGACTGACCCCGGGCGCCTCGACCTGATGCGCATCGGGCGAATCAGAGCGCTGCCTTCAACACCTGCATCCTCCTGCATCGCGCTTTTCCTCGAGCGGCTCCCGGCGAAGGATTTGCTGCGTCAAAAGAAATAACAGATCCAGGATCAACGTTGAGACGCACCAACGGGCTGTCGCAACCGATGCGCTTCACAAAGTCCATACATGAAGCCGGCGCATCAGCTTCGCCGAAGAGAAGCCTCTGCGGCGCGAGATCGGTGCCAAGATCAAGAGTGCTTGTTTACTCTATACCGGCCCGGCGCTTCTGGCGGTCTCACCTAGAGGGCCAGGGTCGCTTTCTGAAAACCTACATTCCGATGACGCCGATGTTTTTGATTTCCATCCCTACTAGACCATCATTGCCGAGAAAGGCAATATCGGGAGGCTCAAGTGTGGAGCAGTAGTCGTTCTTGGGGCGTCTTCAGCCTTGAATCCTTGATAAAGATAGATAATCGAGTCATGGCAGCGGATGACCATCGCGGGGCCCTCAAAAGGCAAGATTCGCCCGGTCAGCACCTGCATAACTGACCTATCTAGGTTGTTCGTTGCAGCAAATGCTCCGCAACTGGGGGCGCAAATGCTATATTTTGCAGTCACACCGCTTCCTCTCCCGTGCCGTCACACCACATTCCTTTTAGCTTTCTCACCCCTCCTCCTCAAACCGATCTCCCTGATATCCTCATTCATTCGACAGTTGGTTCCATGGTCCAAACCCACCCTTCTTCATTTCCACATACTTTATTGTCCTGATGATCATCAGTGCCTCGTCGGAACAACCGGATTGGCTCATACTTCGGCTGAATGATGGCAGCCTCGTGTTGGCTGGGATGTTGCTCCTTCGACGAACGTGACAGCGAACTTTACCCACCTGAGATGAATCAAAGACAGGAGAGAGACATCAATTTCAGTATGCTGGAATGGACGCGATAGCCGAGAAACCCTCATAACAAGGCCGACTGTCAGAGATGTCTTGAGATAATCTACTCCTTACTTCCCCGCTGTCAAGGGATAACGGCCGGCCAGCTGCTGATATTCTCCGACATTCTACTCCATGGCAACGTGTGTTTCTGTTGTGGAGGGGTTGCCACAGGAATTCTACGGGCACGTTTATGTCACTGACCCCGCTCTCACCGACCTTCCATCTGATATCGTGAGGCGAACAGATGGACCTGGTCCGTGCAAGAATAAGAAGGAAGAAGAATCCACCCCCTGTCAATTGCGGGGAGTACAGATATGCAAGACTTGAGGTCTACTTCTTTCAATGTCTTTACCGCTTCCACTTTGAAGCGAGATTCGCTCTTTGAATCGACCCCAGTCGCCTCATTGTCGGTCGCGAGTGTCCATATCAATGGCCAATCCTTGTAAACTCTTCATATTTACGCCATCTGGTAACAGGACAACTTGATGGTGGTGATTGGTAACCGTCCGATCCCTGCGCCTGATGCTTGAACCAAGTCTCTTATTACCCTTCCTATCATAGCCCAGTTCATTCTAATTCTCTTGCGCTCGATATCATCTTCAATGATCGACGCCAGGAGAGGAAAGCTTACAGACGGACGACCAGTCATGATCGCCAAACTTTCAGGGAACGACCCTGAGACCGACGGTTGTAACTGAAAGATCTCCGTGGACCCGTCTCCATCTCCTTCCTGCTTAGGGCCGGCCGTGCTACTATTTAGAGCAGCGACTACGCCTTAGTACAAACGCCAAAAGTGGTCCATACGCAGGGACCTTAGGGTGGTATCTGTAGATACGTTGTCCGAAAGAAAGTCACGATCTGCGACACTGTCGAGATCGACATACAACGACCCGGGTGTAGTAGATTGATAATCCTTGAAGACGTTCGCGTCAGCGTCTGTGCGCCAGTCCGAGTCTCAATCCCAAGCTTCGGACGACCATAGTTTGTGGCGGACCTTATCGTCTGTGTGACCTGAGCATCTGAGCATCTGAGAGGCTGAGCTCAACGCTGATACTCGCTTTGAATCGCGCAATTGCTTTTTGCAATGTCAAACATAGGATTACGGGGTATCCCTTTGTCGGGGGCGTCGTCCCTCGCTCTTTTCCTTCGACAAGAGTTAGATTGACCATCTCTCCTGCGAGACGCTGAGGCCAACGGTTCCAGCCCTGTGGTGATTGGATGGGGATAAGGCAACCGACTAATAGAATCAAAGGGCAGATGATTTGCAGCTAGCGCAGAGGATGATCCTGGTTCGCTTCTGCAATAGTTGTATCCCGCTTCTGCGACCCCGGGCAGTTGAAGGAGCGCTAACAGCACTAGGCCACGACAGCGACTTCAATCATGTTGCCATCTAGCGACTTTGGAAAAAGAAAGGGGACATTAAGAATGGCGTTGCTTTTTCGCTTGCCCTGTGCTGCACACTCCGGTGTTTACCGCTTATCAAACTATGATCAACTATATATTTCAATACTTCAACCGAACATCTCCGCAAGGACATAGTAAACAACTGCCCTAGGGTCAAGGAATGTAACCAAAGTTAATCCTTCCCGATACCAACCTCCTTTTTTGTTTTGCGCGGTAGCCGCCTCACTCCCCGGGACCGTAAACAAATTATCCTTCAGACAACCATTTACCCGCCACCCAACCTTGAATCTTAACCACCCCGCCATATAACGTATACTTACGTTCGGCATCTGCAGCCCCTAGGGGGTGTTACCTAAAGGAGTACCCTGCATGACGCTTAAGTTCATTCATGTCGCTCGGAGCCGATTGAAACATAATATCCTGCTGTGGTTGGTCTGCCCAGACGCATCGCAGTTCAATGCTGGAACCGAATCCCGATCGTTTGTCTCGGTGGTGTTTCCCATTCATTTTACGGAGTATACGCGCTAGCTCTGTGTAGGTAGTGTTTGCATGTACTGTTACTCGGTGCCGGACGTAGAGTATGGGGTTCGGAGATTTTGTCAATTCGCACTTGCAGGCGCAGAAGCAGCGAGATCTTGGCGATGTTGGTGATTTACCGATTTACCCCTCCATCACCAGATACCGCCGTGGCATGTTTTGGATGCTGACTCGTGCCTCGGGAAAAGCGATGTAAACGGGCATAGCAAGTGAGCTGATTGGTAGCACGATCGTAACTACACGGGACAAACTGCTGATCACTTAATTGCACTGTGGTGGGGACAGAGGACCCGCCTGCGATAACTTATCAGAGTGAAGGGAGATCATCCATGACAAGGATGAACTCCTCGGCCCTTCGTTAACGACGTTTCCTCGTCTTCGGGTGGTTTCGACAATCCTGGCATGAAACACGTGACACCAAAACAGCAGCTCCGCAATGACATTATTCCGAAGGCCCGCGCTAAATCAAATTAAGCCATGTGGGTCCCGTCCCAACGGAAATCCAGGCGGGCGATGGCCGTGACGTATGTCGTCAGTGTCCGTCCACGATCTCTCCCAACACCCTACGACCACCAAAACACAACCTAGCCGCAACATGAATACACGCACCACAAGCCGATGATGGAGAAGCCTTTAGCGATCGGCGAAAAACCAACCGATGTCTACAGCCCCAGCGCAATCCCCGACCACGACACTGAATTCCTCAACCCGGATGACCTGCGCGCGTTCGAAAAGGCGCTCACCGACCAGGACGCAGACCCGCTCATTGCCCTGAACGACTGGCGCCCCGTGTACCAGCGGGTCGTGCGAAGGGGACGCGGGCGGCGGAAACGGGCTGCGACTACACCGCGCCGGACGAAGGACGAGACGAGGGAGGGCGTCCTCTACACCGTTCTAAAGTGGCCGTTCCTGCTTATTGTGCTCGGGTGGATTACATTTCTGGGCGTGGGGTATGCCTTGACCAGGATTTACATCTTCCTTTACGAGCAGTGGGTGACGTGGAGGGGGAAGAGGGAGAGTTTGAGGCGCGAGCTCTACAAGCATGAGAACTATGACGATTGGCTGCATGCGGCGCAGACATTGGATGAGTACCTCGGCAACCAGCGATGGAAGAAGATTGATGAATATGCGTACTATGATCATTTGACGATACGGAAGCTGAGTCGGCAGCTTAGGACGGTCCGGACGCAGGTTGAGAAAGAGATGCAGAGTGGCGATTCTGGCGCCGTGGTGGTTGTTGAAGAGCTGTGCAACCTGCTGGAAGCTTGCGTCAAGGCCAACTTTGCTGGAGTTGAGAATCCTCGCCTTTACAGTGAAGCATATTCTGGGACTAAAGATCTTGTTCAGGAGTACATCGATGAGGTACATGCGTGTATCAAGGTCATTGCGGAGTCTCGGCAGGCGAAGAATGAGGACAAATTCAACCACTTCAAGCACCTAGACACAAATTTCGGTCGAACTGCGCTGTGCTTGTCTGGAGGAGCGACGTTCGCCTATTACCATTTTGGTGTTGTCCGAGCGCTCCTTGACAACGACGTGCTTCCAAGTATCATTACTGGAACGTCAGGAGGAGCGCTTGTTGCGGCACTTGTTGGTACTAGGACAGACGAGGAGCTCAAACAGCTGCTAGTTCCCGCCCTGGCGCATAAGATCAAGGCCTGCTCCGAGAACTTTACGATATGGGGGCGACGCTGGTGGCGTACAGGTGCTCGCTTTGATACGATGGATTGGGCTCGTCAGTGTAGCTGGTTCTGCAGGGGTTCCACAACATTTAGAGAGGCCTACGAGCGCACTGGACGTATATTAAATGTGTCATGTGTGCCATCTGATCCCCATTCGCCGACGATCTTGGCCAACTATCTGACATCGCCCAATTGCGTCATCTGGAGCGCGGTGCTTGCGTCTGCGGCAGTCCCTGGAATCCTGAATCCCGTGGTGCTTATGACCAAGAAACGCGATGGAACTCTTGCGCCGTACTCATTCGGCCACAAGTGGAAGGATGGAAGCTTGCGAACAGACATTCCGATCAAAGCGCTGAATCTCCACTTCAACGTCAACTTCACTATCGTCTCACAAGTAAATGCCACCCCCCAATAGCATCATACATCCCGCTGACATCTACCCAGGTAAATCCTCACATCAACCTCTTCTTCTTCAGCTCCCGCGGAACTGTCGGCCGCCCAGTAACGCACCGCAAAGGCCGCGGCTGGCGCGGCGGCTTCCTCGGATCCGCGATAGAACAATACATCAAGCTCGACCTTAACAAATGGCTCAAGGTCCTCCGCCACCTCGAACTCCTCCCCCGACCAATGGGCCAAGACTGGAGCGAGATCTGGCTGCAGAAGTTCAGCGGCACCGTCACCATCTGGCCAAAGACTGTCCCATCCGACTTCTACCATATCCTCTCTGATCCCGACCCCCAGCGTCTTGCGCGCATGCTCCGAACAGGCCAGCAGAGCACCTTCCCTAAAATCCAATTCATCAAGAACAGACTCAAGATCGAGTACGCGATTCTAGAGGGTCTTCACAATCTCTCGCCTGACGGTACAGGCGCTATCGCTACGGCACCTAAGCGGCCCTTCCCGCTTGAAGATGGTGCTGGCGATGAGAAAGATGATCCGCGTGAAGACCGTCTCAACCGGAACCTACCTGAACGAAGCTCCTACAGCTACGATTACAGCAAGGGCTTCTCGGATTTCTCAGACGACGCCATTGCTTCTGTTGAGAATAGCTCCGTAGATGAGAATTATGTTCCCAGACGACGGGGTGCTGGTGGAGCCGGAGCTCAACCTGGTGCAGGAACGGGCGAAAGACGCGGCAGTTTCTCGAGTCTTTTCAACCTTGAGGAGATGAGGAGGCAGTCGGCTGTTTTTTTTGATGATCCGGACCTCTATAGAGATGGGGGTGATATCTAGACGCTACCGGCTTATGCTTGACTTTAGACAGACAGGGTTGTATTACTTTGAGGTTGGCTGACGGGGTTTGTTCCACTGTACATAGAACACTTTTTCTTTCCTGTTGTTTCAGCGGTAGCATCGAGATTGTAATCCAGATTTCAGGTTCAGATGTCATCTTATGACCAATGGGTTAATTGCATATGTATGGTAATAGCTAGTACTATAGCTTGCCCCGAACCATCTCGAGATAGAATCAACTACCTCATCAACATCATACTTCCCCATTCAATCATGCTACCAACCACTAAAGTATAACTTAACAAACCTCCTTAGCCTAAGCACCTCCGGACCCCGCCGACGTGGCGCCATGACCCCAAACCCTGAGGTTAATTATTTTGCTGATCTCCGCTACCTCCCACGTCATGCTGCATGCAACTAAGCAGGTAGGGCACGCCACACCTGATATCAATGCTTCATTGAACGCGCTTAGATTTTCGTGGGTTGGGGTCCAAGTTCGCTCACTGGCTAATTGGTTGGGCAATCTTGGTTGATTGCTTTGCTGATATCTTGTCTGAGGGGGTGGCAAGTGTTTCTGCAGCTCTTCCTTGTCTTTGCACTCCGTACTCCGACGTCGTGCTTCGTGCTTCGTGCTTCGGAGGAGGTACGACCGTGATGGGAAGTGCACGGAGTACGGAGTATCTGAGCGCATAATGCTCTGATTGGATGGAAAGAAGATACGAAGTGTAGTGGGAGCCTGAAGGTGGTGGGTACGTCGTACTCTCATATCTTGTCGCATCCAATGTAGCGATGTAACTTGGCTCGTTACGCAAGCTCAGATCACGAGCCAAGCCTCCGTGACAGCCTGAGCGGACTGGAAGTCGCCATTGAGTGCGTACAGGTTCTGCAGGGCAACTGCAGCTTCGCGCGCGAAGTTCTCCACGACAGGCTGTGGTGTCGCCGTTGTGCCGACGGTAGCCGGATTGATAGCGGCGTCAACGTCGGGCATTGGGACGTCGTTGTCTTTGTCTTTGTCTCTTGGTTGCGCTCCATTTGCGGTCTGTGGCAAGCTTCCTTGGGTTGGCGCTTGTATTTCCTTGCCGAGATCAAGGACGCGCAGGTATCCTTCTACCGCGAGATGTGCTAGCCCGAGGGTATGCCAGACGCGGGCGAAGTTGAATTCCATCTCTTGTCTTTGGACGAGAGGTGTGCCCTTGCGTTCGCGGAGACGCTTGTACTCGTTCATGAAGGAGAGACCTTGCATGATATTGAAGTGGCGGTTCTCGGACTGTCGCTTCATGGAGTGGTGGATGTAGCACAGGCCAATTGAAAGCAGAACAGCCGGGTTCTTGTCGTCGAGGGCGTACGCGCGGAAGAAGTAGTTCAGCGCTGGGTAGAAACTGTTTCCGGAGTAGAGGATGTGGCCGTAGAGAACGAGCAGGGCTACATCCAATTCCTCCGCGGGGATAGGGTTTCCCTCTTCATCTTTTGTCGATAGTGCTGCGCGCTCTTTGTAGATTGAATCTCGAATGGCCTTGGTATGGCGAGTGCCGGCGATGTTGTCAGGGAGCGTAAAGTCTACGGCTTTGATCTGGCGCAGCATGAATTTCATCAAGGGGGATGAGTGGAAGAGAGAGCGGCGAGGGTCGCCGACGAGGCAGCTGAGCATGGAGAACAGACGGTAGGTGTCTGTGACGAACTGGTACTCCTTGATGAACCAACGTGCTTCGGTGGTGAGGGTCTCTTCGTCCCGAAGTCGGAGTGCACAGGCTATCAAGCCAGCAGTTAGTTATTGTTTGAGAAAATTGGATAGAGTACTCACTGAACCAACAAACGTGGATTAGCCGCGTGCTAGTCTTTGAATGATACCAGACACTAGCATCAGCAGCAGCCCCTAGAGTGTCATACGTTTCGGCTAGTTCATTTTGACCTGCCACAGTGAGAGCGTATTGCAGAAAGAGGTCTAGCCATGCGTCGAAGTTGATCCCATGGTAGTCTTTAGGAATCGTAGACTGCGAAGGCTCTTCGTTGGGCTCTATGTGCTGTCAGCTAAGCCCCGAATATGGGGTTCTGGGACGCATCGTACCTAATGACTCCTGGAGTCGGTTGGCCATTTCTTGCAACTCTTCCATAAGTGAGTTTTTGCCCCCCTTGCTATCATATCCGACGAAGACCACGTTGCGCTTCATAGGATAAAAGATCCTATTGGAACGGAATTCACGCAATAAAGCATCAGCGATATCAAGCCAGTCCTCAGTGGCGTCGGCGTCGCCGGCTTGAATCTTCGCCTCCAACTGCATCGCTTGCGTGTGCAGAAACTGAATATTTTCGGTTCGCGCCATGTCACCAGAGAATTGTTCTTCAGATCCATCCGCGAGGCCTACCGCCCTGAACTCTCTTGCCAGTTCCTCTAGCCGAGTATCCTTTCGTCGGCGATTACTTCTCGTTTCTTGCCTTCCCAAGAGAATGGCCTCGTTGACATACTTGAACGCCTGTTCGATCATCCCGATGCCATCATACAGTCTGGCAAGTCGTACTCGACATTCCATGTGATTCGAGTCATGCTCTGCAACAGTTAGATAGCAATTTTCTGCGTCTTCATATTCGAGGAGGAATCTGTAACAATCCCCCAAGGCCATGAAGAAATTGACATCCGCGTGTTCGCTTTGTTGAATAGGTTTATAGAACCGGAGGGCGTCCTCGAACATGTCGGCCTCCTTGAGCGCATCGGCCGCTTCGCGAAAGAGGTCACCATAATCGTGAACTAATGAGGTCTCTGAAGTATCTTCCGGTTTCAACCATTTAAAGTGATGCTGAACGGGGTTAGGAGAGACACAGTAGACCGGTTTTGGCTAGGACTTACGAGAGCTTCATCGACGTGCCGGTCTGGTAGTTTTGAGCGGAAGATACCGAGTTTTACTCGAAACTCCAGTGGCAGACCTGGGCCATACGTATCCAGCGGCCACTTCTTTGGAACATACCCAGCTGCTTTGATCCTTCGAGGAAAGTCAGCCTGATCCCATTCGCGATCATCCTCGTCAAAATCATTCCACATAGTGTCGTCTTTGCGCCCCAGAAGCCAGCGGGCGACCGCTTTTGCAGCTTTGAGCCCTTCTGCATGTCGTCCCAAGTAGGTATACAGCTCAATATAGATGTTGGCATCAGACCACGTGAACTCTGGAGTTGCCTCGGGTTCCTGCATCATATAGTGCTGTATACTTTCTGACCAATAATCAAGCGCTTTTTGATATTCATTCTGCTCAGAGTAGGTATCTGTAAGCAGTCGAAGTGCTCTTACGTCGTGAGGAAGGTCCGAAAGAATTCTTTCATACTCAGTCACTGCTCGACCGTTATGGCCCAGACCTCGATAAAGAGCAGCTCTCTGGAAGCGGGTGTTGTGGTTTTGTGGGTCGATGTTCAGAACACGGCTGTAGCAGTAGAGGATATCGTTCAGTGCATCTTCTCTGTCATCACCTGCTTGTTCCATGATCATTCTCGCAACCTTCAACCACACCGACGGATCTCTTGGTCGAGTGTGGGCACCACTGAACAACGCGGTCACGGCCTTCTCCTTTTCGCCCTGAGCTAGGAAAATCTCCGAGAGCAAGGAGTGAGCGGCAAACATCTCAGGGTTGACCTGGATGGCACGCCTAACGAGGTCAATGGCGCGATCATAGTCTCCATCAATGAAAGCAGATGTTGCCTCCGAATGGTACATTTTGAACTCCGGGCTGGGTTCTACCGGTTTACGGGGACCTCTCTTGATTCCCTTACCACCGCGAGCGCCATACCGACCAGAAAAGCGACCCGTGCGTCGACGGCGCCTGCGAGAGCCTCCTTCTTCATCAGAGCCTTGGGCACCATGATCTGAAAGATCCTCCCTGCAGCTGTTAGCTCTCATTCAGACCATGGTGCTACAGTACTAACGATGATTCCTCGTCGGATGATGCTTCGAATGTGGAGTCTTCAGCGGAGTCATCTTGAACGTAGACTTGTTCCTCTTCGAGTTCTGGCGCATATTGCTCATCCTCCACTGCCGACTGCGCAGGCTCTTGAGAGGCACTCTCTGCGAAAAGTCCTTTGTACAGGCGCGGGTCTATGACAGAAGCTTCAGTTGATGTGAACTGTTCAGTCCCTTGCCACGGATATTGTACGGTTTCATCGATATCAGGATATTCATCAATGTCCGGGTAGGCAATCTCCCCCGGAAGGGGGCTGTGGTTGGGGTCATCCTCGCCGAAGTAGTCCATTTTGGCTTGTTATCATACTTTGGCGACCATCATTGGACGATGGGCCTGAGCGACGAATCTAGACTCGGGGGCCAGATCTCGGGTTATGGCCTGATGACACACCAAACAGGTCCCAAAACAAAGAGACCTTGAGAGAATGTGATGAGATGGAACAAAGAAGGAAAAGCAGAAAGAGGACTGTGGATGTTGAAGTTCTTCAAAGTTCAGCGGGCATCCAGTGACAATAATTCCCGGAGGGGCCAAGCGCGTTCATAGCGTGACTAAGCAGCTTCATAAAGGCTTGTTCACAGTGATAAATTTAGTCGGCTCTCGAGTCTTCAGGCTCAATCTTGTTTCTGCTCCTCCGGCGACTCTGGCGAGACTCATCCTCTTCGCTTCCCTCTCTTCGTCACCCCTCCATTTCCCTTCCCACTCGTCGTCTTTTCTTACTCTCCTTTTCGTCTCTCACCTCTCCCTCTCCCTTTTTCGTCGCATCGTCCCCCCATTTTGATTGATGCTCCAGGACTCGCTGTCAATCTGTGTTTGACACACTGTTGCAGGGTTCCTGGCATCCTTTCGTTACGACACAAAAAAGCCGAGGCAAAAAACCAGAAATCAGGATTGGGAAGTCACGGTCGAGCCGCACGCTGTTGCAAGTGACTGACTGCTGTGAACGAACGGTTCTACCTTTCGACTTGGCCGTCCTCTTTGTTCCGCTCCGCCGTCTTCATTCAGTCAACTCCTTTGATGCCCTTTCGATTCGATTTCTCCCTCAGAATCCGAGTCAGGTAGTGCAGCCACTGGACTGGCCTGTGCCTCGATCGACACCATCTAATATTCGCGGTTGAGTTTCTCGAACTTCGAGCTCTGACAAAAGCAAACGCTAGCGATCATCCTTTTAGCGAGATCGCTTCGCCTTCATTCTTAATCTTAGCACTCGCACTCTAATCCAGCCTCAGAGTCGTTTCGCGCACGGCTTCGACAATCCTACGCAAACTCAGCAGGTGCTGCAGGTGTTTTGCAGTAATATCTATCTTTTCTGTATCTATTATTCACCGAAGCCCGCGAACGAAAGCCCCACCGAACGTTCATCGTCCGGCGACTTGTCCTAAACCGCAACCATCGTCTTCATGGCTAGTCATATCATCGGAAACCGCAATAGCACCCCAGAAGCTTCCAAATCTTCTCTTCGGCCCCCTTCGTCGTCGCGCAATCTAGCTACTCACCAGCTTCGCGCATCCGCCGACATGTCGGGTTTCCCTTCTCCTCTTTCGTCCCGCAGCATCCGCCCTGCATCCGAGGTATACTTCAGCCAGCAGGCGCAGACACCAAGCAATGCGGAGGATCCCTTGGACCGGGCGGCGCAGCAGTGGCTGGCGGACATTGATCAGTACGAAACCACTTTGGAAGAAATGGCAGCGGCGACGCTTGACCAGGACTTCAAGGATGAGCTTAGCGCAATCGAGCAGTGGTTCCGTGTGTTGAGTGAGGCGGAACGGACCGCTGCCCTGTATGCTCTGCTGCAGCAGACTACTCAGGTGCAGATCCGTTTCTTCATTCAAGTTCTGCAGCAAATGGCCAAGAGCCACCCTATGTCCGGGCTGCTGTCCCCTGCAAACTTCGGCGAGAAGGGTATGTATATCCTGCTACTCTTATTTCCAATTCTAACAAAACTACAGACGCCATGTCCAACCGTCTGAACGATGCCATGTCGAAGCTCAATGTTGACAGCTCTCGAAACTCCTTGGGACGGCCTCCTCCTTCCCCGGGCGCCAAGCGCAACTCTGGTCTTGACTCCTCCACCATTAATGCCATGTTCCCTGATGCGGCCGCAGCTATTGCCAAGAAGAAGGCCGAATTCACTCAACAGACGGGAAATGCGCCTCCTTCTAACCGCAACAGTGCTGTATTCAACGAGCGGACCTCGTTTGTTGCGCCAACTATCTCCGCACCTGACAACAGTGCGGACAACTTGGGCCAGCCACCTGTGTCACCTTGGGCTCAACGCGGCGCGTCGGAGCCTCAGCCACCGATTGCTCGGCCCAAGTCATCCTCTGGCCAGCAGCCTATGGGCCAGTTCAGCCAGTCCGGTCTGCGCTCTCCTCTTCCCACGACCCAAACTGCGACTATCCCCGCTCCCGAAATCGAGGCTCCCTTGCTGTCTCCATACAACGTTGGAAATGCCAGCTGGGCTTCCATGACCAACACCCCAATGACCGCAACCTTTGGCTCGCAGCTCGGGGCCCCTCACCAGGGCTCTGATATGGTGGCCAACGCCACAGCGATGAAGCTGGCTGCGCTATCGACCGTGAACAACCGTATCGCACTGGACGATGCTCGTAAGTACCGTCGCGCTCGGTCGAACGACGGCCAAGGAAAGAACGCTGGCAACAACCTTGCTGCACACAACATCCCTCAGGGAGGTCTGGCTAGCCCCGGTCTCCCTGTTGCTGGGCAGCTTCTGAATGCCCAGCAGTTCGCCGCTTTGCAGGCGCAGCAACAGGCGGCGATGGCGGGTCACCGCTCCAGGCCCACCTCGCCCGGCATTGCTATGCAAGGTGGTGCATTGGGACCTATGGGATTTACTTCTCCGCAAAACAACGGATTCTTGGCTGCATATGATCCCAACAACCCGCTCATGGGCAATGGCCTGGGCGCGCTTGGCATGGGACAGTTTGGTCTCGGTGGTCACGAGGGCTATCTTTCGGACCACTCCGAGGTTGCTCGAGGCCGTTCTCCTCGCGGTCGTCGCGGCAGCTCCAAGCCGCCAGAGGACCCTACCGACCCGAACCTTCTCAAGGATATTCCCAGCTGGCTGCGATCCTTGCGCTTGCACAAGTACACGGATAACTTGAAAGATCTGAAGTGGACCGAACTGGTTGAGCTCAGCGACAAGCAGCTCGAAGAGCGCGGTGTCAACGCGCTCGGCGCCAGGAACAAGATGCTCAAGGTTAGTTTTGTGTTGATATGATACTGGATCGTAGCTAACTCCGTCTAGGTTTTTGAACAGGTCAGAGAAGCCAAGGCCGATGGTAAACTTGAGACTACTTCGGCATGATATGCACATGGTTGATAATATGCGTTGGACATTTGAATCACTTCATTTCGTTACACTCTCTCTCTCTGCTGCATTAATTTGATTAGATTGGCTTTGGGCATGAGTGGCAGGATCCGATTATTTCCTATGAACGATCTTGGGGGAGCACGCTAACTGGGTCCGGGCCGGACATCTGCTGGCCAGCCAGTGGAAGCCTGAGCGCTGATTGATTGTATGTTGTATGTACTGTTCGACGGATGTGACGTGACGACGGGGCGGTTGAGAGACCCGGCTGTGTCTCAAGCGCTCCCAATTAATTACGACGAGTATGTAATGCCGAGTCAATAGTGGTAAATATATGTACAATTGATTTATTCGTCATTACTCTTGAGCTTGACTTGCAGTAATCAACTTGACTCTGAACCTATCTGAAAGCGGACTCTACCGGCAGAATAGACGCCGGCATAACTCCAACATGCGGACGGACCTATACCATCTCAGCCAACGCCTCGCTCGACACCAAGTTCACCTCCAAAACCAGAGAAATCCGACAAAATGCCACCAACAAACCAAGAACTCTCCCTCCTCATCAATCCGCTCGTCCCTGAATCCGTCCAACACAACAACCGAGTCCGTCCCAACCCACCCAAGCCCACTCCGACCGAATCAACTAACATGAAGCTCTAGGTCCTCACTCAACTGCACTCCCTAACCTCCTTCCTCCTCGGACTCACAGCCGGAATCCTCGCTTTACAATCCGCAACTGGCTTCATCTTCTACTTCCTCGGCACAGTGCTGGTTTCGGGCCTCTTCCATCTGGCCTTACTCTACCGGTCGGGGGGCAAAGGCGCAGGCGGGTTCTTCCCTGGCGTCGGCGGGGAAATTGACGGACTTGTTGTGCAACGTGATGGGATTGTTAAGGATGCGGGGAGTGGTTTGAGGAGGAATGCTTGGAGAGATGTGTGGCTTGGGGGTGGTGTGTTGGGCGAGGCGCTTAGTGGGTTTGTGCTTGGGTGGGCGGGCGTTGGGGGTGTGCTGAGGTGATTTTTCGGTTATAACCAGGCTTATGGGTTGATTTCGTGGGCGATGCGGGTGTGATACCAATTCAAATGGCTACAAAGGAGATACTATGTTGGATATGCATGCTTTGACCTTAAGGGAGGCCGTGTCGCTAGCGTGATCGGCTGATGAAAATAGACGAGGTACTGTATTATATCTATCTGCATGCTAATCAAGCC
The DNA here is from genome assembly GCF_047715735.1 of Aspergillus multicolor. Lineage (NCBI taxonomy): Eukaryota > Fungi > Ascomycota > Eurotiomycetes > Eurotiales > Aspergillaceae > Aspergillus > Aspergillus multicolor. The sequence continues at coordinate 726,182 of NW_027395957.1, forward strand.
AACTTTATGCAATCTTACCGATTCCCAGGCATATCCTGGGATTCTGTGTCATGTGTTCCACCCATCTTACCCATCTACAGCCTGATTCAGCGCATTCACCCGGTAACTCTCACTCCGCTCCATTAACTCAACATGCGACCCCCGTTCCACAACCTTGCCGTCCTCAATGAGGAAAATCACATCCGCCTTGCGAATCGTATACAGACGATGCGCAATTGCAACGACCGTGATACCCCTCGCCGCCTTCTCCAGTCCATCCTGCAGCAACCGCTCGCTCTCCGCATCAAGCGCACTCGTACTCTCATCCAGCAGCAACAGCCGCGGCTTTCTGAGCAACGCCCTTGCAATTGCGAGACGCTGCTTCTGCCCACCACTTAGCCGATCGCCGTTCGGGCCCACGGCCGTCTCGTACCCGTCTGGCAGGCCCATGATCACGTCGTGGATATTGGCTAGCTTGCATGCTTCCTCGATATCGGACTGTGTCAGAAGCTGGTTTGGACGAGCACCGAGCTCGAGGTTGAACTTGATAGACCCATCGAAGAGCACAGAGTGTTGCGGGACATAAGCAATTTCATCGCGAAATGAAGAGTCCAGGTGTGCGATGTTGCGGTTGCCGAGCTCGATTGTTCCAGCGCTGGGTGTGTAAAGGCGTTCGATGAGCGAGATTATAGTCGATTTACCGGCACCAGAGGGCCCTACAAGCGCCGCGAATTGGCCTGCTGCAATTGAGAGGTCGAGCCCGTGCAGGACCTGGGTATCGGGGCGCGCGGGGTACGTGAATTCAACTTGCTTGAAGGAGACGCTGAGGCCGGATTGGGTGTCTGCTGAACCCGGTGTAGGAGGTTTTTCAGATGGGTGCGAGGATGCCTCGAGGTCTGTTGATTCCGAGCCAGGAGTGACAACAGGATCAGAGAGCTTCTTCGTTGAACCCAGGTCAAGCAAGTTCAGTAGCCGACGGGTCGCCTGCACAGCACGCGAGACATCTGGCGCCAATGCGAACATCTGCCCCCACAGCTGCGACGAGACGAGCAGGGCAAGCTGGACGATGAAGAACTGCGTCTGCGTGTAGTGGCCTGCAATGATTTGCTTCGCGCCCCACCAGTACGCCAGCGCGTAGACGAAGTTGCTGAGCCCGTAGCCGACGGCAAGCCAGAGGTTTGTGAAGGCTGACTGCCCTGTTATCTCGCGGATGGGTGCTTGCAGGCTGCGGCGGTAGGTGGAGAGGACCTCGGACTCGATGGCGAGGGCGTGGACGGTCTTGATGGATGTTACGGCTTCGACGGTTATACCGAGAGAGCGGGCGAATGCGTCGTTGTGTCGCTCTTCGAAGCTAGCGAGGGTTGAGACGCGCATGTACCCTGCTCCCAGCAAGAGTGGAACAACAGAGAGACAGACTAGTGCGATCCGCCAGGCGATAATGTGTGTCATGATAATGGCTGCGAAGAGGTTGACGAGGATGCTGAGGATCGTGCAGATGACGGAGCCAGTCAGGCCGTTGAGCGCGTTGCTGTCCTTGACAATGAGGGACAGCAGACCTGAAGGAGTGCGCGCTTCGTGCCATTCAAGCTTCTGCTCAAGAATGGAGCGCAGCGAGAGCACGCGGACCTTATAGATGAGCTGTTCTGCGATCCAGCCAAAAAGGGACCAACTGATGAGGTTCGCAAAGAACTCGATTAGGGCTAGGACGAAGAACATCAGACCCCAGAACTCTCCCGCATCTCGAATTGTGTCTGCAGTCTCGCATGAACTCAGCTTGCCGACGACGTTACCGAAGATGATCGCTGATGCGCAGTATGTGCCTCCAATGACAACAGCGCCGGTGATGGCGATGAGAAGAGCCAGCGAATACGGACGGAACAGCGAAGCAATGGCCTTGGAGGTCGACCCTACGGAGCGCTCTGTGGCAACCGGCTCATCGTCTATGAGTTTCTCTTCTTTGGAGGTGGGAGCAGGCGCAGCACTTTCGTCGTCTTGCACCGAGGTCACTTCCGTGATCTTCTCTTTCTCTAGGGTTGTGCTATCCAACGATGGCCTAGCGGAAGAAGCTGCACTCCCCTGCGAGGCATTGACGTTGAGATTCTGCAGCCTGACAAGCTCCGCATACGCGCCATCTGCAGCCAGAAGCTCAGTGTGAGAGCCCTGCTCGATGAGCTTACCCTGTCTCATGACGATAATGTTGTCTGCGTTCCGGATAGTCGAGAGGCGGTGAGCAATAGTGACCAGAGTCCGTCCTGCAGCAGCTGTTTCCAAAGCCTGCTGTACGCGCATTTCAGTAGCTGAATCCAAAGACGCTGTGGCTTCGTCAAGGATCAGGATCTGCGGGCTCTTGACCAAGGCTCGGGCGATGGAGATACGCTGCTTCTGCCCACCGCTGATGAGGTTCCCGCTTGACCCGACCATCGTCGCGTACCCGTGGTCAAGCTTGTTGATGAACTTGCTTGCGTCTGCTAGTCCAGCTGCGGTCTCAACAAGAGATACGATCTCGCGGATGTGCTCTTTGTTGCCAGGCTGCGAGTCAATGGCATGATTAAGGCTCATTCCGTTGTCACGAACAGCAGTCGCTATATCCTCTAACGCGCTGCTCTTCAGCACATCCATCAAATGACCATGCGCCGCCGAGTTGACCAAACCAAGTGCAACATTCTCCAGGATGGACCGATCAAGCAAGCAAGGCTCCTGCTGTACAAGACTGATAGCACTCCGCAGGAAGCGCACATTCAGTTCCCGCACATCATGGCCTCCAATCAAGACCTGTCCTTCCTCAGCATCATAAAACCGCGTGATCAACCCAGCAACAGTCGACTTGCCGCTGCCACTCAACCCAACAAGCGCTGTCTGCTTACCCGCCGGAATACGCAGTGACAAATCCTGCAAGATAGGCTTATCCGGCCGCGAGGGAAACGTGAACCCAACATTTCGAAACTCAATATCCGCCCCAATAGGACTGGAAGGCGTAAGTCCCACCTCAGCCGTCCCATCAATCGGACTCGGCCTCTCAATATCCTTCTCGAGCTTCTTAAACGCCACCGCGGCAGCATCAAAGCTCTGCAGGAACGGCGCCACCTGACTCAATATCAAGCTCGCATCCACAAGAACCAGGATAACCGTATACGTGTTTCCAACAGTCACCCCCTCCCCACCAGCCTCAACCGCATCCGCAATCTTCGTAGACCCCTGCCAGAACGCCAGCGCATTCGCAGAGAACGCAATAAAGTACAGCAACCCGGCCTGCGTCGCCGTCGCAATGGACTTCCGGATCCCCGCAACACGCGCAGGACCAAGGTGTTCCACGAACCGTGCTTCCAGCCGCGCACCCGCACTAAACGCATGCACGAGCATCGTGTTGCTGAATGCCTCCAGCGCCACCGACGACGCAGCCGCCATGCACTCGAGCGCGCGCCCAAAATACTTGCGCACAAAGTACCCGCCTGCCAGACTCATGATCAGGTACGCGGGCGCCAAAGAGACAAGCATCCCCGCCAACCGAGCATCCTTGATAAAAGCCACCACATAACTCGTGACAAAGAACGCAATGCTATTCAGCACGATGCCCACCTTTTCAGATGTTCCCTGCTGAATCGTGCTGATGTCCCCCGTGATCCGTGAACTGGCCTCACCCGGCGCCAACGTATCGAAAAACGCCGCGTCCTGCCTCAGTAAACTGTGAAAGTACTTCTCCCGCATCCGCTGCGCAAGCCACTCGCCGCTGATATTCCAGCAGAAGACGTAGATATAGATCAGCACGAAGTACGCGATCCCGATGTACACGATCTGCAGGACCTTGTGGTTTATGCTGGCCTGGTAGGCGTCTGCGTTCGTGGGGTTCGCGTTGCAGGTTGAGGAGTTCATGTCGTCGACTAGCTGTCCGAACACAATTGCCATTATGGGGAACGGGATTCCGGATGCGATTGCGGAGAGAAGGCCTGTTAGGAGCACGGTTGTTTCCTTGGGTGAGGGGTTGCCGTAGAAGAGGAGGCGCGTGAATGTTGTGCAGCGGGTCAGGAGCTACATCCAGGTACTTGATTAGCTGCCCCTCTCATAGAGGATGGATGGAGTTAGGGTTAGGAGGGACGTACACTCGGCTTCTCAGCCTCAGCTCCAGCCGGAGCTGCTTCATCCTTCTTCTTCCCCAATCCCATCCTGAATTGACAGACAAACACTGACTAAAGCAAGACAGACGAAGAACGGAAAGAAAAGAAAGACGATCAGACCAGCACCTGCAGAGGGAGGGCCAAGGCCACCACTAAATAGCACAGCGCGTGCAGCACCAAGCCCCTAGCCTCTTGGTCCTCTTGGCTGGCGCCTTGGCTGAATAAAACCCGGCTGCGAGGTCGGCGTTGGCGATCTTATCTGATTGTATCATTGTTACCGTACAAAATACTCGAGGTTGTAATTGATTAACCCCCACGCTCTGCAGGGAATGAAATGGCTGCGTGGGCTTGCGTCGTGCGCCATCGGCTGAACTTTATGGATGGTTGCAGTGCCATTCAGGGTTCGGGGTTGGATGGTGTGGGTGGATCAGTAGGTAGTGCAGCAGTGCAGGGTCTCTCCAACTCAAGGTTGGTTTCGGCTTCGAGAGTGTTAGTCGGCTTGGGCCGTTGTTCGGGTTGCGCAGGAAACCTTCGTACTTTCTTCAGTCTGATTGTCTTCTACAAACCCCCCTAAATGCTATTCACTTTATTGAATAGCTCTTCGGAGCACGAAGATGGTTCTTAATAAGTGCTTACGAGATGAACATGGACTCGAGCGTGGAAATAAAGTGAAACGAGTGTCACAAACACGGCAAGATTATCAGATTGATAAAACTCTAAATGGCCACCAATCTGATAAGCGAAGTACAAGGGATGGGGCAGACTTTAAAAGTAAAACAAACGTGGGATTTAAAATCGACACGCAAATAAATACAGAGACCCTCCCTGATATACTGCTCCATTTTCATCCTCATTCAACGGGAATCGTCAACTCAAGCAGCAGCCTCAACAGCCCTTGCCGCCGCCGCAACACCCACCGGCTTATTCTCACCCTCCCTCTCACTCTCACCTGCGCTCACCTCAACAGGCCCCGGCATCGGCGTCCCAAGCTGCATCCACCTCCAGCAAATCCCAAAGCCCAAATCCCCCTGGAAGAACATCTCGCGCGTCTCCTCCCCATGCGCAAGCCCCATACTCGGGAAATACGCGACGGCCTTCTCACCAACCGCCAAGCCCATGCCCGGCTCGACCTCGTCTAGTGCTACAAACTCCGGCGCTACTCCGTAAACTCGCTGCATCATCTTCTGGTGGATGTTGCGCGCCGCATAGTGGCCCTGGTGCATGGCAGCCCCGGCGCGCTTCACGCCGGACCAGCGCGCGATGTCGCCGGCTGCGTAGTGGTCTCCTGCGATACCTTCTGGGAGGTGCGTAGTATCTGAGGGAAATTCGAGGGTTGGTTTGATGCGGATGTAGCCCTGGTCATCGCAGATTGAGGCAGGCAGGAAAGAGGGCGCTGTTGGCGTGAAGCGGGAGACGGCGTTGATGACGTGGGATGCTGGGAGGGTGGTGTTGTTGGAGAGGGTGAGGGTTTGCGTGTTGTCGGTGTTCTTTTCCGAGATGGATGTTACGCGTGCGCCGAGGATAACGTTCACGCCGCTTTCGCGGAGGACCTCGAGGGTTTTGGAGGAGAATTCGTTGGGCAGGGGTTCGGAGGAGAGGAGGGAGTTGCGCGAGTGGATTAGGGTTACGGGGGTGGAGGGGTGCAGCATTTTGCATTCGGCGGCGATTTCGATCCCGACGGCGCCTGGTATCCTTGTTAAAATAATTCTAGTATGTTGATTTGAACGAGTATAGGGCAGGGACTGGACATACCGCCACCGATAATAGCAACGCCCTTCTTCGCACCGCGGACATTGGCTAGATTCTTTGCCGTCTCGGCGAGGTATTGCTCCCTTGTGAACGAGCGGGGGGCGCTAGGGTACTCGCGGCGGAGACCGGTGCATATGATAAGATAGTCGTATTTCTCTTGGACGGTGCCACTGGATGTCGCAATCGTGGCTGTCTTTGCTGCACAGTCTAGGGAGTCGACGCTGCCTTGCACGCATCGGATCTCTGGTGTTTGGAGGGCGGGGATGTCGCTGTATTTGATCCAGAAGGACTCGGCGAAGTCTTGTGAGGAGAGGGCGAGAGGTTGGCCGATTAGATGGTCTATCGCTTCAAGTTAGTATATACTCCACCTAGGTAGGATATCAAGTTGGGGTACTATACAATAGCCATCTCGGGGATCAACAATGGTAACCTGCACTGGGATCCTCTTCCCAGTACCATTGTCGCCATCAGTAATAGAGAACCGGTGTCGTCGGCCATGACACAGATCAACTAGGTTCAGGGCAGCTGCGAGACCGGCATAGGAGCCGCCGAGGATGAGGACTTGGAAGGGTTGGTCGATGCTAGGCATTTTGGTTAATTACTCAACACACACAACTGATACAATCGACGATAATGAGAGGAGAGTTTGATGGATAACAGATTGAACACGAGAACACGACACAAAACCAAGGGAAAGGCCAGACTTAAGTCGCGCGTCGATGGACTGAGTCGGCTCAAAACGGATGTTATCAATCTAACGGACCCGCCCGTATCGCCATTACAGCCTGACTTACCGATACACAGACCCACCAGCAGGACTCTCCGTCTGAGCAGTCTCGGAAGCCGGCGTTCGACCGCGTCTTGCAGGTGCCACGTCGCGGTGATCTTGATGGACAAATCGACGCGCTTGCAGATTTACCCCAGTGTTGAGTGTCTGGCGACGCGGGGCTTGTAAGAGACGCAGCGGTCGAATACTGCTTTGAGGGGGGACACGATGCAGATGGCGTAATCGGACCGGGAACCGGACGGCTGGGAACCGAGACTGAAACATGCTGCTTGCTTCCTTGGTGTCGAGGGGGCGAGAAACTATTGTTCTTGGCCTTCGGGGTACGGTTGGGACTTGAAATTGATCTGGAAGTTTCGGAATGCGAGGGATGGGGGCATGCCTATATGATAGGGGGAACCTGGCGTCTGACAAGTTTGAAGGTCCCCACTACCCTTTCAGCTCGAGAACAGGGTCTCGCTCTGCTGCAGTCCGCGGGTAGCGGAACGGTGGGCGTCGAGATCACCTTAGGCTAGTTTAGTTGACTATGACGCGAAGCCACCATCGCGTACGGAACTCGCAGCCGAAGGCTCTAGTATCTAGAGTGACGGCTCGCAAAGGACACACTCACAACTTTCGCATCAAGACCCAGCTACAGGCGCCCTTGCGTGCGAAAGAACCGAAATCGACGCATCAACCTGCCTTGACATCCGACAAGCGGCCTGTACACCGTCGGCTCCAAGCGACCAACATATCCATAATCGAGGCCAATCGACAGCGCCGAGAAATCTGAGATTAGCTCTTAGCAAGAATGAGCAGACGCCAAGAATAGACGGCAAAGATTTCGTGCTTTTGTCTTCCTCTTGGATCATGGCTGGAGAAGAGTGGGGTCGGTTAGATTATCAGATTGATAATTTGACTCCGAGGTAATACGGTATCAATACAGATCAGATAAGATCGCGTACCCCTTGCTTCCGTGCCCCGTTTCTTCAGGGCGTACAGGGGGTGGGTAGACTTGTCGCGAAGGCAAAAAGAATAGTGCAACATAATCGCAGGTTGGATGCTAGTGTAAGATTAAAGGAGGAAGGAGCTATGAAGTCCCGTCCAGGCTGTCCCACGGTCGCACCTGCCCTTTTAAATGGTACTTATCAAGGTTTTGGAATAGGAAGGAGCGACCTACGACCTTGAGGCCCTACGGCCACTCTTCGCACCTTCTTTCTACCGCCGTAATGGTTAGATCGATACGTATTTACGTCCCGCTAAGGCGCTAAGGCAGTATAGCAAGCTCTATTGCACTATATACAGTCCTCTAATCTGATAGTCTGAAACCCTGCAAAACAACCTGCATGCCTACAATTTCATACCCAACACATGCATGCCACTATAACTTTGCAGAACGATACCGCGCATATTCAGGCGCAAGAATCTGCCTCCCCTTATCGACCGTCCCCACGCGATCCCTCAGTGCCCGCTTCAATATCTTCCCGGACGGACTCTTTGGAATCTGCTGCGTCCAAATAACACCTCCACGAAGATGCTTATAATGCACGACTTTCTCCCGAAGATACTCCATAACCGATAACGCCACATGGTTCATCTCTTTCAGATCTCCTTTCCCAACTAAATACGCCAACGGGATCTCGGAGTGCATTTCCTCATTCCAGATCCCTATAACAGCGACATCACTGACGGCCGGGTGCTCGATAAGTATATCCTCCAGCTCGGTCGGCGCGATCTGGAATCCCTTGAATTTGATCATGTCCTTGGCGCGGTCGGTGATGTGGAGATTCCCGTGGATATCTTCGTACCCGATGTCGCCGGTCTTGAACCACCCGTCTGCGGTCTTGCAGGCGTCTGTTGAGGACGCGTCGTCCATGTACCCGTTGAAGACGGTGGGCCCGCAGATCCAGAGCTCGCCTTCTTCGTTGGGGGCGGCGGTCTTGGCTGGATTGGAATCTGGTACGATTCTAGCTTGTACGCCTGGGACGGCGGGGCCGTTGGACCCAATGCCAATGTTCCAGCTGTCCCAGCGCTGATGGGGGTTAGTTTTGGGTTGGGTTATAGGGCTAGAGTGTACTGACCTGGATGTGTGAGACGGAGGTTGTCTCGGACAGCCCGTATGCTTGGCGGATGGGAATCTTCCATCGCTCGTATGTCTCATGGATAAGAGCTTCTCCTAGCGGTGCGCCTCCCGATGTGATCATGCGGAGCGAAGATAGATCGCCGCCCTTGACTGATGGGTTCTTGGCGAGGTGGAGGACGATCGGTGGTGCGACGTATGCGTGTGCAATGGAGTGCTCCCTTATCAGTTGGCAGAATTTCTGTAGGTCGAACTTCTCCATGAAGATTGTTGTTGTGCCGAGCCGGACGGGGAGATGGACGAGGCATATGAGACCTAGACTATTAGTCCTTGAGCTGGAGGTAGAAAGAAGGTAAAAAGACATACCGTATATATGGTATGTTGGGAGGACTGCCAGTGTCCGGGATTTTCTCCAGTCAATATGCGAGCCCTCAATTGCCGCTTGTAGGACGACATCTGCGACCACGTTCCGGTGGGATACCATGACGCCTGGAGAGCAGGAATATTAGCATTATTCACGCAGAGACTTGTCATTGCAAAGCGTTCCCGTACCCTTAGGAAGCCCGGTTGTTCCAGACGAGTAGACCAGGAACGCAACATCATCAGGGTCGATATGAGCAGGTCCAACAGTCTCCGATGGCGCGGAGTCTATAAAACAAGCAGTTGTGTTTGCCGCGCCATTTTCGTCCCGACCACCCAGTACCAGAACTCGGTCACTGGGCAGACTAGCCAGCTTCGCCGCCTCCAATGCCGTACTAAGACAGCTTGGATGAACAACCATCCCCCTTGCCTGACTGCGCACTAACTGCAGTTGAAGCTCCCGAGGTGAAAGCCCCGGGTTTACCGGTGCAACTATACCCCCAGTATAATGGCACCCCCAGGTAACGGCCGGAGTGTCGATGCAATTGGGCGACATCAAGGCCAGAATATCGCCCTTTTCGAACCCCCATTGTATCACCAGTGCACTGCCAAATCTCTCTGACTGTATCCGGAGGTCGTTGTATGTGTATGAGGTCTTCGACGTGCCGTCCTGGAAAATCACTTGGGAAGTGTTAGCCAATAACACAATAAATATGTAATGCGGGGAACAGATTATACCATGGTTTTCGGGAAAGGGGCGGTCTCGGTGCTCGAATAGGAGCTGCCAGATGCCAACTTGGGGTACGGGTGTCTGCTGCATAGTACTCTTGGATTAATTGAGGATAAAGTGATGGATTCGTCATGGTGGCCTCGGGGATGAACTTGAAGAGGGGAGGAGTGCTTCCCCGCATCCCGCACTCGCCTCGCCCCCGGTTTCTCGGTTGCTGCTCAAAGCCGAGGAATTGGAATTGGCCTCACTCCACTTTCTCCTTCGCCCAATCTTCGTTGAAATTGATTAAGCATGCCCCAGTCTCTAGCCGATAGCTAGGAACAAAGTAGTATACAGTGCTTATGCATGCCTATGCGGGGGACTTGTTACCGGTGCCTGCATGTCGATCATCACCTGACTGGGTCTTTGCGGAGAAGAGTTTGGAGAAACACGCCGCGACCTTCTCATCACTTTGCATCAACCTAGAAATATGCCGCATCTCAAGCGACTCTCTCCGGGCCGGAACTCGGACTCGACCTTTACTATCTTCAAACTAGCAGCCTTTACGCCCCACGGTTGCGGCCAGAGCACGATTGGGATGATAGTGGTTCGTCCGCCAGCTGAAGAAGTCCATTACGTCGGAGAACTGTCGTACGTCTGAAACCTATGGTAATCAAGCTGCTTGCTTATACCTGGTATTCTCGTTGACTTGATTCTTCAGTCTTTTCGTTGACTTAGATACTTCATAAGGGCCCCGCATCTGCCAGCTTTTTGGATTCACTGTTGACGCCGTCGTACACTCAGCCAAGTCCTCGCTATCTAGCATGAACAAGGTCACTGAAGATTGTTGTTACTGAGTCCTCTCTGGATCAACCTGGGATTTCGATTCTTTATGAAGGCCGCCTTATAAACGCCAATCAGATCGTGTTCTAGAGAGTTTATCGCTTTGCGGATCTTGGCCATACCCTCAAAATGGTCTCCTAAATATCTGGGTCTTGACGGATACAAAGTGTGGCAACATATATCTTCCTGAGCTCCAATATTTCCGTTTTCCATCCTAGCCGGCTCATCTAGAAGACTTGGGTGCACACGGAAATTGAGGGGGGGTGCTGCCGATGCTCGAAAACACAGCACTTCGCAGTTGTTGTAAGAACCTCTGAGAGTAGTGAAAGTACATCACCATGATCCTACTATGCTATCATGGCTTTTCCCCTTGTCAACCATGGTTCTATTCCGCCGAGTCGTTACTGTTGTTCGCGCAGGCAAAGGGAACTGGGCTTCAACGTCGACACTTTCGATTAGTCTGAACGCAAAAAGTGCCTCATACGAGGTGATGTCCTCAACTTGGTTATTCAAGTCGTTGCTGCAATTCCATCGGACAGGCTGATCTTACGTCCGATCATTCTTGGTGAATCGCCTGATTCTAACCACCTAAGTGTCTCAATGACTGACAAGATAAAGACAAACACACGTTCGCTGGAGGAGACGAGGCTTTAAGCCAGAGAATTGCCACTTTTTATGACCACCAAGTCGGAGTGTGGATAGGGACTGATCTGACAGCAGAGTCCCGCAGTCTGATAGGTCAACCCCGGAGTATGCATCAGGGGTTTGTGGAATCCAACTGTCAATCAATTGGTCCCGATAAGCCTGATACCGTTTATCAGGGCTATCTAGCACCCGCGGAAGTGGCCCAGGCTCAAAGATCGTCGTCTTCGTCAACAGCCAATTAGAGCAGCAGCGTTTATCTTCACCATGTCAGCCCTTTCATCCACACCTCCTTGGCTTCCTTTAACTATAAGATGATTCGGCCTGCTGTTTTGTTTGTGCCGCGGAGATCTTTTGCCTGTTTCACAGAGCTTATCGGGTCAATCAAGCTCTTGCATGGCTGATTTCTTCCTGCTCGGATGATGCACCAAAATAACCGGCCAGACCACGTTTTCGCTACGCAGCATGCGCCTCTTGATGCCATGAGCTTTCAAACGGTCAGTTTTAGCGACGAGACTGTCGAAGGATTCGATATCGCGCAAGGAATACTGGCATCTACTCCTCGGCGTGGATCGGAAAGCTGCAATATATTCATGTTCCTCCGCGGTCTCAAGTCTTTCCACAGCTCAACCTTGCTTGGCGGATGAACAACTCCTAGGAACTCAAGTCGACGAGCCTGGCGCCATTGGCGTGGCAGGACTATATCAATTCCGAAAAGATATTCAGCCTAGGATATAAATTTGATCAATCCCCACCGTTCATTCATCATCTTACCAACCCCAACACCAGCTTCACCACATACTTCAATCACAATGAAGCCAACACAAGTGCTCCGTCTGGCGGTTGCCGCCCCAGAATTGAATTCCCAGACCCAGAAAGCGCGATCGATCCCGCTCCTCAACCCTTTCAATCTATATGGCAGGGTCTTCTTTTTCTCATGGATTGGATTCCTAGTTGCATTCCTTTCATGGTATGCGTTTCCGCCTCTAGTAAGTACCATTGAGCTTTGGGCCAAAGGCGAACCTAACGTATCCAGTTGAGCGTCACTATCAAGAAGGACCTGCATATGACGCAGGACGATGTTGCCAACTCCAACATCGTTGCCCTGCTGGGAACGTACGTGACTCCAAGCTGTTACCGTACGTAGCTAAGAGTTAGTTTCGTTATGCGGTTCACTGCCGGCCCGCTCTGTGATCGATTCGGCCCTCGACTGGTTTTCGTCGGGTTACTGATCTGCGGTGCCATTCCGACGGCCATGGCGGGCCTTGTTACCTCTCCACAAGGGTTGATTGCTTTGCGATTCTTCGTTGGTATCCTCGGTGCCACCTTTGTCCCTTGTCAGGTGTGGTGCACGGGGTTCTTCGATAAGAACATCGTCGGCACTGCCAACTCTCTGGCGGGAGGATTTGGAAATGCTGGTGGTGGCATCACCTAGTAAGTACTCAGCTCAACTTGAGATAATGCAAACTGACGATATAGCTTCGTCATGCCGGCAATTTACGACTCGTTCGTCCACGACCGCGGCCTAACCCCCCATAAGGCGTGGCGGGTCTCCTACATTGTGCCCTTTATCATCATCGTCTCCATTGCTCTAGCTATGCTCTTCACCTGTCCTGATACCCCAACCGGCAAATGGGCCGATCGCCACAAGGTTGGCGGGCAAAGCGTTGTTGATCTAAGCTCGACCCCCGTCGAATCCAGCGCCAATAGCATTAACCTCTCCACGGATGAGAAGAAGAGCGCCCGCCCGGAAATCACCGACCACGAAGCGCAAGCACCAGTCCGTGCTGGGCAGATCGAGAGCACAGATGCTGTAATCGAAGCTCCAACCCTCAAACGCTACCTCTCTATCGCACTGGACCCGTCCGCTCTTGCAGTAGCATTCCCCTACGCATGCTCCTTTGGCGCTGAACTAGCCATCAACTCTATTTTAGGAGCTTATTATCTCCTCAACTTCCCCGAACTTGGTCAGACCAAATCCGGTCGATGGGCGTCCATGTTCGGTCTAGTCAATGTCGTCTTCAGGCCAATGGGCGGGTACATTGCAGATGTAATCTACGCACGTACAAACTCCGTTTGGGCAAAGAAGATATGGCTTGTGGTTCTGGGGTTACTCATGTCTGGTGCTGCAATTCTCATCGGATTCCTGGATCCGCATCGTGAAGGCGTCATGTTTGGCCTGGTCATCCTGCTCGCGTTCTGCATTGCTGCTAGCAACGGGGCGAACTTTGCTATTGTCCCGCATGTGCATCCATCTGCTAATGGCAAGTCCCTCTATCCATTGAGGTATCAGGTTCTGTGCTAATGTGGCGGCTAGGGATTGTCTCTGGCATCGTCGGCGGAATGGGTAACTTCGGCGGCATCATTTTTGCGATTGTCTTTCGGTACAACGGGACACAGTATCACCGCGCCCTTTGGATTATTGGTTTCATCGTCCTCGGCAGCACCCTGTTGTTCAGCTGGGTGCGGCCCGTTCCTAGACAGAAGCACTAGCCACACATCGTCTACCTTCAATAGCTTTACGACAACCCACTAAAAAGTTCGAACATCCCAAGTATACGCCTCATTCACGAGCTCACTTCATGCTTACTGTTACGTGGAAAGAAGAAAATATAAAATCCAGAGATTCGGGAATAAGAGAAAGGTAAAGCAGGGCGCAAACCTGATTCCCTTGACCTGATGCTGTTTGACTGATCTTAACGGCGAAGACGTTTCTAGAATTTATGTAGAAATGTATCTATGCCCCCTTGCGTTTATGTTTTCTGCTTACTGGGAAACGACTGTATCTGGATAGTTTTCGCTTGTTTGAATCAGCACAAGTCTTTTTATTTGTTAACGGACAACTATGGTTTTTTAATCAAGGTTCAGCTGGAATATCATGTAGACTACATATTAGTTGACGCTTGAAAAGTCAATGTGGCGAATTAGGGCTAGGCGAGGTCAGACGGAGAGACGGAGTGGACCTGTATACTCCGACGAGCACGACAACCATCAGACCAGGATCACCCGCTCTAGACCATCCATTGAAATCATCCTGCATCTCATTATCTCATCGAGTATCATCGAGCAGAGCAATGCCCGATAACCTTCGCTGCCGTGATGTCTCTTGATATCATATCAATGTCACCCATGACATCACCCGCCCCCAGGGTACCAGCGCACTAACATATAAGCCCGTCCACTACAGACATGCCTCGTTCATTAAAACTCAAACAGGCATCTGTTACAACTTACTACTATACCTCCCATCTCTATAGTTCAACCCAATATCAATAAAGTCACAACATGTCCTCCCCCCACCAAGGCGGCTCCCTCACGGACATGGCAGCAACGGGCACAAAAATCCCCAACGACGCCGGCCGCATGAACACCATCCCCTCGGTCCCACGACCAGACCAACGCTCCGAAGATAGCAACTTCGACTACTCCGGGCAAGGCCAGCCATCGCTAGCCTTTGCGGCGGACAACGCAACGGATCTGCCGCGGAGCACGAAGGACATGGGCTTCAGCGGTGAAGTTATGACCGGCACGGGTGATAGTTTCCCGGCGCAGGCTGAGAACGCGGGGAACGAGATTGGGGCGAATTGGCCGAGCGTGAAAGGGCAGACGAGGGGTCTTAAGAGGGCGGATAAGAATCGGGGCTTGTTTGATCGGATGGGTGGGGGTGGGGAGCAGGAGGAGTTTGGGGAGGGGGATGAGGTCGTTGGGGAACATGTTGGGCGGAATGTGGGGGATTATTAGATTGGACTGTTTTCAATGATGGGAGACAGAGGGAGTGTATGATATGTTGGATTATCTTATTTAAAGTCATGAATTTGTTTGACCGTTTGACTATTCGTACTGGCCCTCTGGACTTATGGAGTTAGGTGAGAATTTCAAGTCTAAGTGCTTAACTCTATAAAAGTCTCGTATTGCTGAACTATTGCTGGTAAGATTATCCTACCCCGGGGCCATAGTGATATTGGGTTCTCTTTGCATATAATGCCTAGAACCATGGAGTGGTTGAGATGGGGATATATATTATTTCGATTGTTAGTAGATCTTCGCCCTATCATGCCCACCCAGGTACCCTTCCATAAGGAGAAAAGTAACATACAGTGAAAATAAACATTTAGCACTATTCAATTGTTTCATCAGTTTCCAATGTACCTTTTTCCTTTCTGGAGAGAAACATTAATTCCTGTATAATGTACATAACTTGATTTAGTCATTGTTAGACAAGTGTGAGTCACACAACAGAGTACACAGCATATCTGTCGATTTCAAAAATTCGAAGGAGCTAACATGGCCACGAAGAGCCTTAACACCTTTCCCAACAAAATACCTAACTATATAGTATACAGATTTTTGAAAAGGTATTTTAAATAATAAGCTTACTCTTTATAAGTGTATATCTTAAAAATTATAAAAGCCCTTAGTATTAATACTTAAAAAGTAAAAAGTATTTTTCTTGCCAAGACTTTTATAGCCGAGACTTATAAAAAACTACTTTACGCGTAAACCGCGATTTTTTTTATGTTTTTTAACACCTTTTTAAAGTCTTTATAACTCCACGAATTCATAATATTTAAGTGTAAAGAAAAGGAAGTACTAAAGTAATGAATTAAAAAGTAACTTAATAAGCCCTTAAAATAAGTTAAAACTAGTAGTTTGTTATTTTTAATGTGTCGAGAAGGTGTGTTTTTCAACGCCAAGCTAGTTAGCTCCTTCTGAATTTTTGAAATCGACGATAGGGACGAGGCTTCTTCCAACCTCACCTTAAAACTGATAAAGTCAATTAAACAAACATCCTTGCACATACAAAATGACACAACCAGACTACCACCTAATCGGCGCCTACACCCGCTACTCCAGTACGCCGTTTCTCCACATACATAACAGTCAGCATCCAATCTATGGTAGCTAACATCGACAAAAAGGCTGGACCGCCCGCGTCGAAGCAGTTCTCGAGTACTTTGAAATCCCGTACACGAAGGAATTCCTCTCGCTTGACCAGGCACGTACCTACCTTCCTGCGTTCTCCCCCATGCTTTCTCAGTCCAGTCCAGCCCTAACTTACGTACCTATGCCCAGGCCCGCACCCACTCCCCCAGCGCGCAATTCCCCCTCCTAAAATGCCACTCACTGAACATAACCCTAAACGACTCCCTCGCAATCGCCGAGTTCGTCGCAGACCAAAACCCAGAGCTACAACTCTGGCCATCTGACCCCGCCCTGCGCGGATTAGCCCGCAGCGCAGCGGCCGAAATGCACTCTGGCTTCGGGACGATAAGGAATACATTCCACACAAACTTTGTCGCGCGGTATACGGGGGCTATTCCTATTTCTGAGAATGCGAGGCGGGAGATCCGTCGGATTCTAATGATTTGGGACGATGCAAGACGCGTTACGAGGGAGCGGCTGAGTCCAACTGAAGACGAGGGCTTCCTCTTCGGGCGCTTTAGTATCGCCGACGTGTGGTTTTGGCCTGTACTCTGGGTATGCCTCTCTTTCCCCCTTTTCACCTCTTATTTAGATTTAAAGATTGTGTTGTTTGGCGATCCGTATGTGCTGCTGACACCCGTGGACTGCGACAGCGCTTCCGCACGTATAATCTCCCCCTCGACGACGCGACTCCCGCAACCCTAGAGTGGATGGAGAAGATGTGGAGGGACCCGCGGCTCAAGAAGCTAGTGCGTGGGTATTACCGCCAGGCGGAGGATCCGGCGACGCGGATCGAGAAGTACGAGGGGCTGTTCGCGGAGGAGGGGGTGGTTTATGGGACTTTTGACGAGGAGTGGGTGTTTACGTCGCCCAGGGCTGGGGACAAGGCTGAGACTGAGGCTTAGAGAGCTTAGGTAGTTAGTAGATGTCATTGATCATATTTACTAAGACTGGGATTGTTGGTGGTGTTTGTTTGTAAGCGGATTATGGACGATCAGGCCACTCAGCTATGGTAGAGTCTTACTCTTACTTGGCAAACAACATCAACAACAAGAAGATCAGCAGGGGCCATTCAGCTGTCCCGTTCAAAATGTAACTATCAGATCCCTTCAGATCACAAATGACGTCTATAGTTGCAAACCCCGAGCCTCTGCCTCGGAAAAACATCTATAAAAAGCACAGACGGCGCGATGCATCGCAGCGCTTTCTGCAGAATGACCCGGTGGCTGAGGCTAGACAGCAAGCTATGGAGAAGCTCCTGCAGCAAGTCCTCACAGCCCCATCCTGCAATCCTGCAACAAGCCTGTCATGTTGTGACCAGCCCTGCTTAGCTTCGCTGCCAAGATTGGGGGCCGCCCCGTTCCTGGGGCTGAGACGGCTGAAGAAGACGGAGAAACAGGGCTGACGACGATGTTGAGCATTCTGCTCTGCTTGTTCTAGTGCTTATTTCTGGGGTATAAGTATCGTGGTGAGGACCTCTGGAGCTGATATCCTCATCTCACCTCAACCCTCCTCACCCTCACCACCACCAAGCCCTAACCCTAACTCCATCTCCGTCCCCACCCCCAACCCAACATGAAGGGCACGATGAAGACCCTCTTCGCAGCCTCCGCAGCCTCAGCGCTCTTTCTGAGCTTTGCGCGCGCCCAGCTCGATAAGCCCGCTCTCACCTCAAACCTGGACTACCTCCTCGAGGGCAACGCCAACAACCTGCCCACCGTGAGCCGGCAGATCGCCGTCTGGGAAACCGGGTACATCCCCAAGGACTGCCAGGACCTCGGTGCCGACGAGGGCTTCGACGCAAGCGAGTTTGAGGTTTACGCGGTTACATATGATGATGTTCGTGCCCACAGCAAGCTTTCAAGGCTCCCCTGCCCTGTGTTCTATGGCCGTGGCTGACATGGATAATGCATAGTGCGCCGACCCCTGGCTCTTCTGCCGCCACAAGGACGTCGAAACAACCATTGAGACGGCCGCTGAGACGTTCTCCAAGTTGCCTGTCAAGGTGCGGGACTGGGTATGTCTCCTTCCTATACAACCCTAACTCCCCATCTAAACGCGTACGAACTCACATATCTTAGGTCCGACAAATCCTCCTCCTCCCCGGCGCAGACTCCGCCTTCGCGATAAACGGCAACGTTGCCTTCTTCGGCTCAACAGGCGGAAACATCGACGTGATGATCCACGAGTCCGCGCACGGTCTTGACGGCTTCGCGGCGTTTGGAGAGAACCTTAGCAGTAGGTCCACCACTATATCCATCCACCCCCCTTACCTTAAACTAACATATTGCCATTGTGCAGCAAGTGAAGGCTTCCTAGCAGCCTACGACGCAGACACACACGTCCCCGACGACTACGCCCGCAGCAGCCAGGCCGAGAACGTGGCGCAGAACACGGTCGTGGCCGTGTACGACAAGAATGTGCCTGGTGGATTCCCTGGCGTGCAGCCAGAATACACGGCGATCCAAAACCAGTATACCTATATTGAGGAGAAGGCGGGGGATGCGCTGTTGCCGGGGGGGACTTGTGATCGCCACCTTGAGAACTCGGAGACCGTTGTGCTGGGGTCGTCGGCTAACACCACGGTTTCCAGGGTGCGCAGGGGTGCTGGGGCTTGGAAGGTGCCGAGCTCGGGGTTCAAGGGGGAGTACACCAAGATTGTCAAGGAGTTTGAACCGTTTCAGTTTCGGGAGGAGTTTTAGAGTGGTGTCTTTTTTCGGAAAATGGTTAGGGGAGTTGGGGTGATGAATTATTGATGCTATAGTACTATATGAGGGCTGTTTCCTTTCATAGTGATTGATGAAAAACAAGAAGCAATAGAACGACTTGGTCTCTACATACCTCAAATGAAATAAGACTGTAGTTTGGATCACATCTGAGACATTGCCGCAGTCAAGCGACATACATAAGGCAGTGCGGGCGCGTGTAGAACAACACGGTGTTCAATCCAAGCCAGTCAATTCTGCGAGAGAGTAAGCGCTGTGCATCACCATAAATAGTGACAGGCCTTGACTCGGGAGTGGTTTACTTTAAGGGAGTCAGCCGCGGCGGCAAACTGCAGCGGCAAGTGCAACTCGCCCTCCTTCCACTTTAATATCTCAGCTTCACCCTATTTATCTGGATCTCCGATTCCATGATATATTCTCATCTCTTACGACAATGTTATTCAAACCCAGTCTAGACGCCTACCTCGAGGTCCCAGACACGGCAAAGAGCGAAACAACCGAGTCCCAGTCCCAGTCCCAGTCCCCAAAGCCAAAGAGTACAGGTGCCCTGGCCTCGTTGAGAGATCTTTTCCCAGTGCCAAAGCCAAAGCCGGCAAAAGCGCCCGGGGATACCTACGCCAGAACAAGCCCATACAGCGAGGAAGCGGTCTTCGCTGTCTTAAACGACTTTCTGCAGCATGAATCAATGAAAGCGCTCAGCAAAGCAGTCCGGAGATATAAGCAGCGCCTACTCGGATGTAACTATCTTACTCTAATGCCGTTGCAGGGGATGAGGCACCGGGGTCAGAGCTTCAAGGAGGCCTTACTGGACTCTGTCACCGGTCTGTGTATAAGTGGACCTAGCCATCCCAGTTCCACTTCTGCTCAACCTCTAATTTAAAGCCAACAGGCCCAGATGATGATCTACCAAATGAATGGCCAAATCTCAATGCATTCTACGCCCATCTTGATGCGTGCCACGCCACCACTTATAACCCCAATCGGGCTATAGGCGCCATGTTGAAACGGAACTCGAGGACCCTTTTCTAGGAGAGAATGATCAATGCATCCTGGCTGCTGCGTAGTATATCTTGAGGAGTGGACAGGAATTGTTCAAGGCTATCAGCTATGCTAGCGAGGGCTACAAGGCTGACCCTGGCCGAATGTATACGGAGGAGCGCGGGCTCAGTCTGCACCGGTGGCGGTTCTGGGAAGAGGGATTTCGGGCTGCCAGCGAGGATTCGGGGCTTGGGGACGAGGCAAGGGGTGTTGCTAAGAGAGCCGCTGGTTTGATGGAAAGTTTGGAAACTGCTTTGGTATTTAATGAGTGATTTCGTGTCTGGTGGATCTATCCCAGTGGTATCTAGCAACATGCAAATGCTCAACTCGGCCTGTTCCCTTTTGGTCAAGGGCCCGAGCCAACCCATGCCCACCCGAGTCTACAATTGCACACCTTTTACTCTGTAATTTGACTTGCTTCAGTCTCGATTAGGTCGGCTTTCCGTTCCACTCAGAACTAGCGGAATCTGCCTTGAGGAAATCCAGCCTTCTCAAGTGGTCTACCACCAGCGTAATAAGGACCAGACAAGTGCAACATGTCACTGCCATCACTACATTAGTTTTGCGGAGAGGACCCGGGATTAAGGGCGTGTATGAGCTAGAGACTGAACTCAGGCGCCCTTCCTTCAACGGTATCATCTCCGATACCTTGTTTGATGTTCTAGACTCGAGTTGAGGACGACTTCGGGAGCCGACTTGGTTTTGTTCAGTACTCTGGGCCGATAGCTTCGGCCGCCCAAGACCTTTGGATCTCGATGGCCACGGGGCCGTTGTTCTCCGGAAAGCACGCCGGCCCGCCTCCTATCATCGTGCCTGGACGACTAGGTCACGAGGACAGCCG
The DNA here is from genome assembly GCF_047715735.1 of Aspergillus multicolor. Classification (NCBI taxonomy): domain Eukaryota; kingdom Fungi; phylum Ascomycota; class Eurotiomycetes; order Eurotiales; family Aspergillaceae; genus Aspergillus; species Aspergillus multicolor. The sequence goes on from NW_027395957.1 coordinate 746,947, forward strand.
AGATGTCGACCCCGGGAGTGGACTCCGAGCTGTCAGCCACAAATTCCAGAACCTGATATTGAACTTCTTGCAATGAAGCTCAAATTGTGCTAGCTACCCTGGCCCTGGCGGGCGGTTTGTCTGGGGTAGACGCGGGTTGGAGGGAGTGGAGGCGGCAAGGTCGATCCAAATGGAGATCGCAATTGCGGGGACAAGATGAGAAGGGACATGGGGATCTCATCCCACAGGCAGAAATCACCTCCCCAGAATCCGATCTCGATGTTGGAGCCTCCCATCCCGCATGATCTGTTCATAAAAGTCCCTCGCCCAACGCAAATGATATTCATCGCCCAAGTCGGTAAACAGCCTGACGGACAGTTCTTGGTCACGTAAGTCCTCAGAATGATTGAATGGCGAGTACTCATACCGCCTCTGAACGTCCGGCAGACCCCAATCCCAGCCTTTATCAACGGCGTACCGCGCGACGGCGACGGCCTTTGCATCCGTCGCGTAGGCGTGCGGGGTGCCACGAAAGATGTTTCGGGGGACTTGGTCGAAGAGGAGGATTAGGGCCAGAGCTCCTTCGCCTTCGGCGATATTGATCCAGTCATCGAGCGCGCCGTCTGTGGCTTCTTGGTACGAAGGGGCTAGGTGTTTGCGGACGAGGGCGTCGTCGGCGGGGCTGCCGTACCAGAACGACTTTTGCTGCAGATATCGGGGAGAATCTTTGGGGTCGAACCAGAAGTCGAGGACTTGACTGTAAGCTCTGCTGGACATTGTGAGTATTTCCTGGACGATGGAGATGGAAGAAGAATTTCGTCCGAGCCTTCCCATGGTGACGATTGACGATGACGTCAGATTATCACATGCAGGAACCGATCGATCCAGAAGAGAGAAATATTCGGCATTTAGGATTAGAGACACTAAGTAATACACTTTGCTTATCGAACGCTAGTTTCCATTCCGAATCTCCATTCAATCATCTCTTGCTATCGCCTAGGGTGGCGGATAAGCCGAAGCTGGGCTCATTGATATAGGACGATCCACTGCCTGATTAACACAGGAAACAACACAAAGAACCAGACATACTCTTCTGCACCAATGAAGGCCTCTCGGCTGGATTGAAATACTGGATGGTCTTGCTTCTCAGCGCAAACCGTACTGTCTTGCAAGACTGCTTGGAGACCTCTTTCTGAGGCTCATTCAAAGAAGGGAATGCTGGCAACTCAACGATTTCGCGACAAGACGAGCGCGGTGAAGAATGGCATTCTCTCAGCTGGCTTTCCTGCCCTGCGTCCGGCTGCACCTCCATCTGAGAGAAGAGCATTGTGCAAATTCCAAATTATGCATGTGAAGGATGGAACCAACGGCCGTCCCAGTCTTATAATAGACTCGCCGCAGCTCGGATCCGAGACAAGACCTAGAGCTCTGGCTGAGTTCCATGGGTTCAGCGCTCGATAGTCGGTGACAGCTGTCATAGAGCGCGTCAAGCTCCTCAAGCTTCCCCCGCGAAGTAACCCACAAGGTTGTTTCGGCTGTCATTGTCAAACTCTGCTGGCTCCCCGCGGCTTCTGGATCCTCTTTTGGCCAAGCCTGGACCTGACGGCCGTGCCATAGAGGACGCAGTATCTTCAGCGCTAGGGATCTTGCTCCTACCGCTGATGTCGAGTTCCACTCTTCAGACTTTTCGATTTTGCAGCTTACGCAAGAGCAGTCTCTGAGCACACCGTCTATTCCTGTCCAGTAGATGAACCCTACATCGATATCGGTGGTTGGAAGAAGACGTAGATTTTTTCAACTCGATCGGTAACTTTCGAGATTCCAGCCAGTGAGTTTTCTACCCTCTTTTCTTGATAAACTCATGTTACGTCGATGCAGCTCTTCAGAATACTTATACCTGGGCTCTACAGATATGACAGTACTGTTGCGTCTCAGAGAACAGTCTGTCTTGCCGAAAGCCCCATGAACAACCTATCAACCCGCAATGAGCCAGCCCACAGTTACTCCCTTCTCGAACCCATTACCCAACTCCGACGACCACGACTATTCGCTTCAAAACGTCTCCAGGGGCCATCAGCAACCACTTTCGAAGTCCTATATGCCCGGTTTCCCAGCAGGCGTTGACGGCTGGGCGCCCTCGCCGCAAGGAATACCTGTATATCCGTTTACGGGCAATACATCTCCTGGAGAAATCGACAGCCCATGTGATTTCATCAACTACGAAGGCCTCTACCCCAACAACGTCCGTCCACCTGCACAAGACTCCAGTTCCTAGCTGACGAGCCAGGCCTTACTACAAAATCTACCAAATGATGACCTTCTCACCCTCCCATACCGTCCCTACTTTGAATCACCCACTGAAGACTCCGAAGCCACCACCGCCATGTCCGACCTCAAATTCGACCCCCACTCCATACAAATGGGCCCCCAGCCTCATCCACCACTCCTCTTTCCTTACGGCCCCGTCCCCCTCGAAAAACCAACCCTAGAGAGCCCCAACCTATTCAGCCCCCGAGCCCCCATCGACCTCCGCCGAAGCTCAGCGCCGAGCCTCAATATCCGCGAAACGGAGCGCGAGCGCAGCCAAAAGCTCAAGCATCAGAACCGACGAGCTTCCCACAACGTCGTTGAGAAGCGGTACCGAGAGAATCTCAACCGGAAATTCCACATGCTCGAGTGCATCGTCAACAAGGGGGCGGAGCCATACGCCTGCTCGCCTGGTTCTTCACCGCGGTCCTCGCCGTCATCGATAGCCTCGAAAAAGGGCAACACCACGTTTTTGACGTCTACTTCTTCACGAAGGCAGTATACGTCGCCGAAAGCGTCGATTATAGATAGTGCGCTCCGGTATATTGAGGAATTGCGGAAAGAGAACTACGCGCTGAAGGGCAGGCTTGTTGCGTTTGATCCTTGCTTAAGGGCGCATTCTCAGGGACAAGGTGAAGTTCAGCTGTATGACCATGATGATGGTGATAGTGAGGACGAGGTAACGAACTGCGTCAAGTCGGAAGACCGGGTGTGATTTGGCTTGAATATGCCGTTGCTCGCTTCTCTCGCTACCTGTTCAGCTCAGGCCGACCTTCTCCTTACTACCTCGCCACCTCCGAGATACGAAGTGCCCATAATGTGTATAAAAAGTTCCAATGTTCACAGGGAGGCTTTTCACTCCCCACTAACATCCCAATGTTCTTTTTCAATACCTTTTTTTGCCTCGTCATGTTCTTTCCTAGACACCCGTTCTGCTTTCCGCTTTCCCTCGCTCCTACTCTTCTTTCTCTGACGTCGTTTCTCTTCTCCTACATACTCTCTTTCATTTCCTATATATTCTCTTAATAACTACGATATAATTTCTTTTCCGAGTCATATTTCTGTCCGGTCAGCATGAAGCTAACAGTATCGAGAGGTATTGTGACCGGAAAGCATGCTTGAGGCAGTATCGCTGATATTCAATACCGTTACAGCGACAGGAAAAGACCATACAGCAAACCGAAAAGCACGCCGGTAACGTGGGAACGGAAGAGATCCCGGTCTAACATACGAGAAGACGATCACCGGCGGTAAGAATAGATAGAAATGAAGCAATCCATATTCTGACCAGCGGATTGAAAACATTGCCTTTCTATTCCATAAAGCATTGTCTGATGGTATCAGGGTGATTTTAGGGCTCTGACTCGATTGCCCTAATTCACTATCTACCATGTCCACAGGAGCTGCCAGACAGAATTACAGAATATGAAGAGGCTGAGCTGATCCTTTGCACGCTGCTACACCTAGTATTCCTATTCGAGCCTGATTTGCATTAATATTGCCCCAAGTCTCGAGTTAGGTAGGTAGCGGCTTAGCCTGAGCGGACGCCAAGCGCGAGCACCGTGGGATGGCACACGCACGTGGGAGCGTCCCGCTAGCTGTTGAGCGAGTTGAACAGCTTCTAGAAGCTCAATCTCCAGATCTGCCGTTCCCCTGGCGTGGCGTCATGTCAGATCTTGCGCCGTTTGTGGGGGTGGGTTAGAGGAGATAGGGATCTAATTCTAGGGCTGCTCCCAATATACGTAAACAGCGGACCTTTTCACCTCATTCTCATACATTGCCATGGTCAGCAGGAATTTCGTTTGCGGCGTGCCGGTACTGCCAGTTTTCAAGCATGCAGCGGCTGCAGGCGCCGCAGCCAGCTCAACCTCACCCTTACCCTCAACCTTTGATTACCTAGATACAGTGCCCTCAGCCTCCGAGCCGTCGGTGCCCGCAATACCCTGGTGCGTGTTCTACCGGTCCAGACTACCGTATCTTACCGTATCATCACGCTAATTGCACAGGACCAAACCATCTTCACCACCGGTAAACAGAGCCTGAAGCCCATCGATCAATCAACATAGAAAGTCAGAAACATGACATTATTCCTAGCAACCTTAGCTCGCTTCCTCGAACCAATTCTTCGCGTCCTTCTACGATGGGATACCCAGTTCGATTTACGATTGCTCTCAGCCCTTACATCAATTCCGGCAAAATGCATACCCACTCTTCTAGACTAGAGATGATACTGCTGGCGTTCGCTAACGGGCACACCCAGCCTCTCCCACCAAGCCTCCACGCCCATGTCCTCCCGCCCACTAGATAAACAGTTAGCGACTGAGCGCGCAGAGCGGAGCGGATAGGTAGGGTAGGGTAGCAGGTCATACTCCTCACGCCTGATGACCGTCGGCTCGGTCTGCCCCTCGGCCTCGTCCGGGTTGCGGAAGACGACGTTGTATTTCTGACAGAAAGATCAGCATGCGCTGAAACGAGACGCGGCAGCGGCAGATGCAGATGCAGATGCAGATGCAGATGTATATATATACATACCAGTCCCAACGTCAGATGGATCCCCGCCGGCGCGCGCGGATACTCCTCGCGCGGTTCCCTGCCCTCGATCAGCGCCATGATGTTCTTAACGACTGTCGCGGCCTGCGCGGCGCCGGGTCTCGCGGCCTTGCGGAGCCCCGTGTCGGCGATGTCGCCGACTGCAAAGAGATGCGGGTATTGCTCGTCGAGGAACTGCATGGTCGGGCGGATGCGGATGAAGCCGTTGGACGGGTTAAGGAGGCCAGAGGCGGGAGGCGATGAAGAGGGGAGGCCGGCGAGGAGGTCGTTGTTGGGCGTTTGGCCGGTGGCTAGGATGACGAAATCGTACTGCGAGGGGAGGGCCGTGCCGTCGGTGAGGTGCACGGGGAATGGGGTCGTGGTTGGGAAGCCGGTGGGCGGGACTTTGACGCGCGCGCCTGTGATGAAGCTGGCGGTGGCCGGGGCCGTGGGCCCTTATCTTAGCAGGGTGCTGCTTTGCTTTGCTTGGGCAGGGGGAAGGAGAAAAGGAAGACCTACTTGATTCCCAGCTCGTCGAAGCGCGCCTTGATCAGCTCGTGCAGCTTCGCGTGGTACTGCGGCATGAGATGCGGCCGCGACTGCACGACGGTCACCTCCTTTTCCGGATAGAACTCCTTCAGATCCGTCGCCATCTGGACGCCCACGGCGCCGCCACCGGCGATCAAGATGGACTTTGCGTTCTTGATGGTGGCCTGGTGCTTTTGGAGGTATGCGACCGAGGAGATCTTGTCGTTGTCGCGCATCCCCGCGGGCTCGGAAAGGCGCGTCCCCGTCGCAACGACAAGGTACTCGTACGGGATTTGCCCGGACCCCTGCCACTCGCGATCGAGCTTGACGTGGTGTGGCTGCACGGACAGGACGCGGGCTTGGACGACGGCGTGGCTCGCGGCCGGATCGAAGAGTCTGGTGTAGGGGATGAAGGCCTTGTGCTCATGGCCCGGGATGACGGCGAAGCGAGGCTGGCCGATGTTAGCTGGGTGCTTGGCAGGGGAAAGGGCCAGGATGGTGTCGCACAAAGGCGAAGAGATGGTGGAAGTGGCTGTGCGGTTCGATGATGAGGACGCGGTGGGTATTCGGGACGACTCTGGCGAGCTCCTGCGCAGTTGATTTTCCGACGTAGGAACCGCCGACCACGATAATGTTCTTGAGGACGCTGGCCATGGTCGCGCTCGCACACAAATCACTCTGTCAGCTGGGGTTGAAGCAGTGGAGAGCAGCGTACTCCGTGGCTATATATATACCGTACGTACCGTAGTGGATACAGGCCGGAGTAATCATCATCCACAGTGCCACCTGGTGAGTCAGGTGACCTGGGGCGAGTTGTCGGGAGTCCACTTCCGGCCCGATTATCTTATCTGATGGGCATCACGTAACTACGGAGTACAAGCTGCGGTCGGTACGTAGGGAAGCTTCATCGGGAGAGTTAGCGGCTATGCAGGTAGGTGCATCCTTTGGACGAAGGACGGGATCCCACTCACCAAGCCTGTAGGCAGATATCCAACGCCCACCCCAGAGGCCGTGTACAGGCTCCGGCTGCCGATCCCTTTCTTGAAATACCGGTCTGTGGCCTTCGAGAGGATGAACCGCTCGAAGCGACGTTGAAGCGTTGGCCGCAGCTCGTTTGTCGATACGTAGATGTCTGCTACTTTCGCATTCTGCGAAGAATACAAAACGTAAGTCTTATGTTTGGCAGTGGCTAGGTTTGAATAGGCATGGGTGGAAGGTGGTAACGATGTGACGAACATCTGGTGATTTTTCGATGCTGCCTGTGCAGCCCTCCTCCAGCTGCTGGAATGCAGCCCTGCCCCCCATAATGACGGACATGTACTTGATCTCCATATCTTGGACCAGGATGCGGAGCGCCTCTGTGCAGGCTTCTCGGATTTCGTCTTGCTCAATGGTGCGCATCTTGCCAGCTCAAATAGAACCTGCTTGTTCAGTGGTCACACTAAGGAAAGGTCTGAGATGGTCGAAAGTGAGCAGAAGAAAGGTGGCCGGGAAACGATCGCAGTAGGCGGCAGCTGGGTCAAAGTATGTGGTTGATGAGAGTTGCTGGGAGATGGAAACGGACAGGGGGCGAGGGCGGGCTTATTTACAGCCTTTACAAACACTGAGCCCAGTGGCCAGGCTCTTATCACCTCCGCCATGTCTTGTGCCAGCAATTTCAGTTTCCGACAGTGAGGGACAGAGAACAAAGAAGTTTCGATAAAGGTTCCAAAGGCTGTCGTGATAGGTGAAGAGTTGCGGATGTCCAGTATGGCTGCTGAGACATCTCGTGCAGCCCCCTTTTCGCCCACCTTTTCTAGACGTATAGATGCAAGCAAGGGATTGACAATTGTAATGATTGCACAAGATGATACCTACAAATTCCAACGACAGCAAGGGACATAGATGTTGAATCCTTTAGGTACATGCTAGCTTACGGGAAAGCCAGCGCGGAGACGGGCAAACCCTAAAGTAAGACATGCGACCGAGACAGGGACACAGCGACGAGGATAATGAAAGCGAACCCAAACGAGAGAGCTGTTGAATCCTAGCACGCAAAAATAGCATCTCAAAAGAGGTTAACTCATATCTCCGTCTGCTCATCTTCAGGAAGTCGCGTATCGGAACTGGGGACAAGTGGAGGCAGGGGCGGCCTGTTCTGACTCTGCTGCAGCTCGCCCGCCAGCAGCTTTTTGCGAAGCCGTAGAAGCGGAAATGCCAGTTCTCCTCCAGTGGGCCAGTTTTTGGACCGTGATAACTATTCCAAACCGGCTTAAACTCGGGTTTCAGGTTGTCTCTGATTTCAGCATAAACGTGATCTTCGACATCTTTTACAACACCTGCACCAAGCATGAAGTGTAATAGGTCCCAAGACATGTCGAGAGCGTCCCAGTGTATACATAAGAGAAGGATAACCGACTTTAGCACAAGGAGAAATTAGCTAGGTCATCCCTTCAAGTGAAATACGTACCTCGTATAACCTGGCTGCTCTGAGGGTCTTCACTGGGTAAAGATTTCTCCAGGGCCCTGTGCCTATGCCTCCATTCTCCGTGCCAACTGGAAGACTGGGATCGGTGGAAAGTCTAAAGTCGTCATCTGCAACCGGTCCAAGAGGGATATTTGGCGGCCACCAGAGGATTCGAGATTTTTTATGTAGCCGAAGTATAGAGTATTGGGACCATATGGCGTCAATATGGAAATGATGGACATTCGTCAGGCTAAAAGACCACCACCCCCAGAGGACGTTGGGGACACCAGCTTTGTCCAGCCGGTCTGCTGCGAATGCTGCAGGCGGACAGTCAACAGTCGAACCGGACATGGCAATTCTCGGAGTCAGCTCAGATGTATAGCAAGTAGAGTCTGTGAGATCAAGAAGACTCCTGATTGAACACACTGTCTCATTCTCGAGGGGCGGGACCTTCCTTTGTATCCTCGCCTTTGGGCCAAATGGCCAGGAGGCCTAGAGGGGTTGGTCAGTGGAAAGCTGGGCCGCGACACCCTCGAGCACCACCTCTTTCCTTTTAGAGAATTTCCCCCTATGGCTGAATCATGCTCTTCTATTCGTCCAGGAACACGGTCTCTCGTCATGAGGCCAGTCACGAGTATCACGCGAGTCCCCTCTCCACCGTAGCGCTGACCTTGAGATAAAGAGGGAGTATTTGCGACAATATCAATGGTCGCCGGATTGTCTCCGCTGGGGTGCCCCGCTCCCAGGGCTGCGGTAACCTTTGTCACAGCTCTTCCCTCGATAGGACGCCATTGTCACTCGTAGACAGAATCGTCCCCATGAACACCCACAATTCTGATGGCTGAGCTTGACCCGGGGTTGGAAATCAGAGGCCAAAGAATGAATTAGGGGTCTAGACACCGACGGGTGCCTCAAAGTGCGGATGATAGCACGTCAAGACTTTTTCTTGGCTGTTCTCGACTAGCTCAAGAGAACTATTGCCTCAGGCCAGAGCCATGCCAGACTGGGCGGGAAGAAAGTTGCTCCTTCCCGAGCAGAATACACTAACCCTATCCGACAAACAGGACTTGGCATCTTTCTCTTGCCCCATTAGGTAAGCAGCCCCACTGGCTACCCTGAATGCTATTCCTACTTGTTATCTTCAGCTCTGTGCCCCAAAATAAACTATACTAGCATTTTACATCCCGAGAAGAGATGGCTCTCCCTGGGTGGGGCTTTACTTCTGTTGAGCCAGCTTGGGGTCCTCTATGCCAATATCCCTATCAAGGTGACGGACAAGGGTGCTTACCTTCCGTCCCATTGTCTAGGCAGAACTAGATGATAAGAGGGATAATGTCGGCTGGGGCTAAAGCACTGCAGTGGAGAGCAGCGGACTTCGTGAATAATGATCATTGATATTGATAAGCACTCCATGGGAAATGAAGGCCGCAGCAATAATCATCCGCTCTGGGGTCAGGGTCTGCTTCTGGCCCGATTATCTGATCTGATGCTACACACGTGAGAAAGCCTTACTTTGCACCAATGCATTTGCAAAAAGAAGTGACAGCATAGCAACAAGCACAAGAGACAGAGAAGACATTGGTATACAAAGGAAACGCAAACGGGTGTACCGGGGGAACCTCCCCAAAAAATAGCAATACAGAACGCCGATGAGCAGTACCCAAGATAGAGAAGGAAAAGACAACGGGAACGTGACTGAATGTACAGAAGAACCAAGTAGAGAGAGAAGAAACAGCCATGGTCAACATAACCCAGAAGAAAATGCAAAAGAATGACCAATTCACCAAGCCTAGATGGGATCTGGAGAGCCTTGCTCCAGAATTCTGGGGGCTTTCGAGTGTGTTGCAGAAAGTCACTGATGACATGCGCCATCGCTTCCCGCTGGGCTGCGTTGAACCAGACAACCAAACGCTCCGGCGTCGCGAGACTGGCAGGATCAAGTCCACTGCAAATTCAACATCCTCGGCGTCTTCTTTACGCTTCAACCAGCGCGACTCCAAGCCAGCCGCTAATACTTTGTGAGCCACCACATCTGGGCCCCTGAGGAATGGAAGGCCCTCCAGGCCATCGAACCGAATCAAGTATGGACTTCTCATCCCGGACGGAACGTATGGGAACTTCATCAGAAGGGTTAGCGAATGGGGCGTTTGAACAAACGGCCGGGTCCTACTCACCATTTGGGTGGACCAGATGTTGACCTTAATATTGGTGGTCGTGTAGAGGCCCTGGCCGCTAGAGCCCTTCTTGAAAAACTTCTCTTGGTCCCTCAAGACGTACCCCGCAAGGGCCGCTCTCAACGTTGAGATCGGCTCGGATGCATTGACCAAGATATCAACGTTCTAGCAAGAGGGCAGGTCAGCTTCTATGTTGCAACAGCTACACACGAACAGGAATGGCAGGGACGGGGTGGGGCTAACATCGGTATCCTTCTTGGAGTCTCCGGTGCAGAGCAGTTCAAGCTGCTGGAGTGCAGCCTGGCCGATCACTATGACAACCCGATCCCTGTATTGGACGACACGCCCCCATCACTTGAATGACTTCTTTAGCGGCCTCTCTCACCACATTAGCATTGTAGGTGCACATCTTGATGAACTTGGACAAGGATATCTCGAGTTGGGTTGGAAGGCAATGAGAACAGAAAAGGCGTATTACTACGACTTAGAAGAGAAGCGGCAATAATAAATACTAAGAGTTCTGGAGGTGGGATGAGAGCTGGGAAGAGATGAATTTCAAGGTGGGTGAAGGAAGAGCTTTTGTATGCCCCATGCGCAAACAGTGAGCCTAGCAGCAGAGCGCTGCATGTTCAGCCATCTTCTGGTCCAGCAAGCCAGTCTCCAGTAGGATGCGCTACGGAAGACAAAGAAGTTTTGATGAACGTTCCAGAAGGGCTTCCTGATAGGTGAAGAGCAAGAAGTCTGTGGGAATGTTTCGAACAGTTGCTGAGACATCTCGTGTTGACTGACCTCCTTTTCCTCCACCCTCCTTCTCTAGCTACGGTCAGATGAGCCAGGGGCATTGACATCACACCTAACGAACCGCAGGTGGAAAGCTGTTACAGATGGAAGGACTGCGAAGAGCACAGGATGTTGAATCCTTATACATTGGCTATAAGAAAACGAGTGTCTGGGCCAGGGGAGCTCGAAAAGTAAGACAAGCGACTGAGACGGTGACGAAAGCGACGCAAGCCACGACGGCGAAAACTTTAAACAAAAGAGATGTTGAATCTCACGGCGCGAAGGCTGCTTTTAGACGACGAGGCTGAACCATGTTTTTACCGCTCATGCTCAGGCAGTTGCACCAACTCGTCGAGCTTGATAGGAGGCAAAGGCGGCATGTTCTGGCTCTGCTCCAGTTCCCCGGCTAGCAATCTCTTACGGAGCCGCATGAGAACAAAATTCATATTCTCACTCAGCCGCCCAACGCATGGGCCGCTTAGTTGCCAGGCGTCGAAGAGTGGCCTAAACTCGGGCCTTAGATTGTCTCTGGTCTCGACAAAAATAGGATCCCCGGGCTGATCCACGACACCTTGAGTTATCATGCGACTTAGTCCAAGGTCGGACTGGTTAATGGCAGCCCAGTGGATGCAATAAAGGAGGATCACCGACTGCATGGAAGATAGAAACATTAGGTGGGTTATCTCTAACGGAGAGGAAAATACGTACCTCATACAGCCTGGTCACTCTAAGGCTCTTGACCGGGTAAGAACTGGCGCCTGTTCAGGGGCCTGTGCCCCAGCCTCCGTCTGCCGGCAGCACTAGAGAGGGATCAGTTGATAATATAAAAGTTTCATCCGAGACAAGTCCAAGGGGAAGCTCCGGCAGCCACCAGAGAATTCGGGACTTCCGGTACAGCCGAAGTACTTCATAGCCGCGCCAAAAGGCCTCGAGATGGAAGTGCTGGTCGGCAACAATATAGTGGCGGTTCTGGGCAAAGACGTCTCGTCCCATTATGGAAGTAATGAGGCGGCAACCATCACTGTCTAAGTAAACAGGGTGCTTCTCGTTAGAGAACTTGTCCGGTTGTATCTCCTGGCATTGGGAGTTTGTGCAGAAACGCATGCGATTCGATGCCTGGAGCGCGGTCACCGCGGCCTCGAGCTTATTGTCCTCAATCACAAAGTCAATGTCCTATGGCGGGTTAGTCATTTGGTCAATCAGGTCTTTGGAAATCTGCCAACTTACCTCAGGAAGAACTGGTACCTGCTAGTGATGCCCCATGACCAAAGGCCCCAGAGAACGTGGGAAATTCCGGCTTTGTCAAGTATCTCTGCGGTAAAGGCTGCTGGCGGGCAGCCATTGTTCTGGCTTGACATGTTAAATGAAGAATCACAGAATGTCGTAAATGGCCTTAGTCCGTGCACAAGGAAGTGAACAGCAAGTGCAGTGTCGAAATTCGGGGGGCAACTTACATCCTTTTAAGCCTTGCCTCTGCCTTCCAAATGGAACAAGAATCTTTGATGGATTATTGCCTATCAAGCGAGCCATTGGGTTCAGTGTCCTGGATCAAGTCTGCACTTCCTGGATGAGCGTATCAACGTCTGATACAGTCAAAGAGGGGGAAATTTTCTCCACCCTGCTTTGCCGTGCAAAAGGTGTGAAAAGAGCCTGACTCGAAGGGAAGTGTCTTTGACATCTCTGGGCATAATGGAGACAAGATCTTTCTTTCCAGTTGTGTTTCTTTATTATCTCCTGTCTCTTTCTCCTATCTCCTTTCAAGTCATCCTCAGGCAAGGCTCTGCTCTTTATGCGTTCAGTAGGGTTGGCCATATGAAAGAGTGTTCGCGGATGATGAAATGATCAGAGAGACTATGGTAGTGGACTGAACCACTGGCCCCTGCCTTGTTCTTCAGGCCAAGAGCGTGCCAAGGCAATACAATCACGTGTCCTTTACTCTGTAAGAAGAAAACTAGATCCGCTGACTCAGCACCCCTATCATCAGCAGCCGGAGACCCGCTAGCCCCTTGCGGCCCAGTCTCCCTTGGCGTCCTTCTCCAAAACAGCCTCCCATTGGCTACACACCGCCACCCGGGGCTGAGCCATGCTTGGCGTGCAGGCCAAGGGACCAGGCTGCGGGCGTTGATTTGCGGCTATGTTTAGGGGTCCTTGGCCGCGATCAGGCGCGACTTTTCTTCATCCGACCTCTGTCCTCCCGGTCCGATCTTCCTACCTACGTTAATGTCGTTCCTGCACTAGACACTACTCCCTGTTCTGTGATCTCCCGCCACCTCGATCCTCCATCTCCAACCTAAATCTAGCCTTGCATCTTGCTCGCAGGCATGCGCTGGGGCTTTTCCCAACTCTCCCTGTCCCTGGGTGGGGCCCTGCTCCTGCTGGGCCAGCTCGGGGTCGTTGTAGCGGATATCCCAATTGAGGTGACGAATAAGGGTACCTCCCTCCATCCATCTCCTTCGATATTGAAGCGAAATGTAAATCAAGAAAAGATCATACTGACGCACCCGCAGACTCCCTCAAAGAAGCCGGCAAGACCATCACCGGCCCCATGTGGGAATACTACCTGGCCAACCAGACCGAGGGCATCCCCGGCAAACTGACCGACACCTGGTACGTCGCGGGCGCCATGTTCATGACCATGATCCAGTTCTGGCAGGTCTCCGGCTACAACGAGCACAACTCCGTCGTCTCGCACGACCTGATGTTCCAGGCGGGCCGGAACTACGACTACTTTGATTCCAATTACAGCCAGTGGCTTGTACGTCCCCCCTGCACTATAAAAACGAAGATGAGAAGTTAATCAGTAGCAGGGCAACGACGACCAAATGTTCTGGGGCCTCGCTGCCATCACAGCCTCGGAAACCGGCTTCCCCGAAGTCAGCGGCAAGCCGACCTGGACCTCGCTGGCGCGCGCGGTCTTCACCATGCAGGTCAACCGGTGGGACGAGCGCGCCTGCAACGGCGGCATCACCTGGCAGATCCACCCGTGGCAGGCCGGGTACACGCTGCGCAACTCGATCTCCAATGGCGGGCTGTTCCAGCTGGCGGCGCGGCTGGGCCGCTTCACGAACAACCAGACGTACTTCGACTGGGCCGAGAAGATCTGGGACTGGAGCGCGTCGTCGCCGCTGATCCGGACGAGCGACTGGCGCGTCGCGGACAGCACGTCCGGCTCGAACGACTGCATTGACGCCGGGCTGATGCAGTGGAGCTATAACTACGGGACGTATATCGCCGGCGCGGCGTACATGTACAACGCGACGGGCGACGCGAAGTGGGCAAATCGCACGGAGGGCCTGCTGGACCATTTGCTGGGGTACTTTTTTCCGTCGGATGCGAGCAAGGGGTATAACGGGTTGGTGTTTTCCGACGTCGCTTGCGAGCCGCTGCACACGTGCGACAGGAATATGCTCAACTTCAAGGGCTGGAGCTCGATGTGGATTGCCATGGCCGCGATCCTGGTGCCAGAGCTGCGGGCCAAGGTCACGCCCAAGCTGCAGGGCTCGGCGGCGGCGATCGGGCGCGCCTGTGACGGGTCTGCGGACGGGAAGTCCAACCTCTGCGGCTCGCGGTGGTACCAGGATACGTGGGACGGGATCCAGGGGCTCGAAGTGCAGCAGGCTGCGCTGGGTGGGATCACAGCGAACCTGATGCTGCTGAATGATATTTCGGCCAAGACGATCGACACGAATCCCAACGCCAAGGAGCAGTTTCTCGACACGTACAACGACGACACGCCTGATGCGCTGCCGCATATCTCGACTGGGGACCGGGTGGGGAGTTGGATTCTGACCGTGCTTTGGGGCGGGGGGATTGTTGCGGCGGGTTGGTGGTTGGTGAAGCAGCAGTGATTTGCGCTGGCTATCTGAAAATCTACTGGCTTTTCGAGGATCCTGTTATCTTGTTTTCATTGGTGGTGCATACCTGGATTGGGTCGGAGTATAACTTTCATTCTGAGTGCTTTTTTGAGTTGGCACCGCACCGCACTAAACTAATCAATTTCTTTCTCTCTTTGCTTGAGACATTGATCCTGATCAAGCTCGGGCGCGCTCTCGCTCTCCTCCGAGTCAACGTCGAGCCGTCTAGACCGCGGTGTAAGACAGTGCCTCGAGCGTATTCGAGTCCGGGGGTTTGCACTCAGCCTTCCGAACTCTGAAACAGGACACATCGTATCCAAGTCTAAAGGTCGAGTCGGGAATGCCGCACGCGTCGGGATTCTTCAACCGAGACAATAAGCCAGCTCATCACTTGGTGGGGCAGCGGATACCCGGCCAGCAGCTCTCAGCTTGTACATATACAGCCATGGTATGGTGCACAATGGTACAACACGACAAGACAGCAAGATCAAACTAGGTGCCATAGAAGTCGTGTGTAACGTATGGATCGTCCGTACAATCACGCCGTTCATTCTTCATCCTTACTGTGCTGCTTGAGGGTTATCCCCACCGCGCTAACCCTAACACCCGGGCAAGCTGATTCCAGCCAGCCCTCTAAACAACCCCATAAACAACCCCCAACATATCAACCTCATCCCCCTCCCTCCCCCACGCCCCAACAACGCCCCATCCCTCCTCAGCCTCGTACGTCACACACTCCTTCGTCTCCGTCCCAGCGGCAATCTCATTCCCCTCGCTCGTGGTAACAGCCATATAGAAGATCCGCGTGTGGTCGTTGTACTTCCCCTGGCACAGCTTCGTTGTCGTCCAGGCCTCGCCTTCGGCTAGCGTGAGGCTCTGCGCTGTCCCGCCGGTTCCGCCGTGTGTAATGGAGGTGCCGTTGCTGAGGGTTAGGGTTAGACTGTCGAGGCGTGAGGCGCCGGCGATCGAGATTGAGGCGAGTTTTGGGGTGTCGCTTAGAGAGGAGAGGTCGTTGAACCATGTTCTATCTTGGCTTGTCAGTTTAGTGACCACAAGGATGCAGGTGAGGAGGAGGAGGAATACCCGTGGGGTCCGCCGTAGAGGTTACTCAGTCTGAAGGTGTCGCTCTTCGTCCAGGTAAACTCGCTGGTAATGGGGTTATGGTCTGAGAGGATAGACCCGTTGTTCAGGAACTTGTCGTCCTCGTAGGCCCAGGATGTTGCTTGGAGGGTTAAGGCTGGGCTGCCGCGGTAGCTGCGTTTACCTCGTTAGCACATCCATTCCCAATTCCACATTCCTCGCCTCAAATCGAAAAGGTAAGACGAGAACATACAAGATCTTATCGACCGTCTCACAAGCCTCAGTAGTAGTCGGATTCTCACAAACAACCGCGTCCGTCCCCTCCGTCGGCTGGACTCCCTCAAGCACAATCTCAACCCACGGATTCACCATCCCGTTCTGCGTCTCAAAGACTCGGATGTTCTCGCCCGCCGAGGTATACCGCGCATTCGTGTCGCCGTACACGAGCACCGCGTTGCCGATCGAGTTGGCGGAGATGTAGTCGGCGACCTGCTGGAGGTTCGCACTGCGGGCAGATACATCTTCGTCTTCGGATCTGCATACTGTACATTAGCACTCCATACACCTACAGCAGGGATTACTTCTAGATAAGTGAAAGAAGGCCTACCCCGCATCCGCATGCAAATTATACGCATCAACATAAACCCCATCGTCGAGTCTCACCCGCATCACCGTGAAACCCTTTGGCGTCCAGCAGTCGAACCCACTGGCGTCGGAGCAGGTGTCCCACTTGACGCGCGCATTGTCGATCCAGTCGTAGTTGGAGAGGGTGTTGAGGCCTGAGCCGAAGGGGACGCCGCCGGAGGTTGCGGTGCGGTAGGGATGTGTGTCGGTGGAGTAGAGGGCGGCGTGGTAGTTGAAGTCCTGTGCTTGTTAGTGAGAGATTGGTAGGGATGGGAGGTTTGATGGAAATGGAGGGGAAAGTACCTCCTGGACGTGGATAATGTCGTAGCCGTACTCTGAGAACCGCTCGCCGATGATCTCGGTGTTCTCGGTTTTGTCGCCAGGGACGTCGTTGTTGTTGAGGATGTCAGGGAGGCCGGCGACGTTGAAGGAGAGGATGCTGAAGGATCCTGTTGTTGCGGCCAAGGCTGGGCTGGCGAGGAGAAGGGAAGAGATGGACCTCATTTTGTTTAGTTCTTGCCTTTGATAGCGAAAAGACAAGCTGGCCGGGTAGGCAACGACATATTTATACACAACCATCCAGGAAAAGATGCTCATCTTGTCAACACCTCCGCTGCTAAAGAAGCTAGTCACCGTCTGCAGAATCTCATTTGATTAATTAATATACGCACAGACACGTTTAGCCCTGACGATCATCAATAGGCCGCGGGTTATATTGACTGTTAGCCAGGAACCAGTTACATCAGCCAGAGACAGCACATGATCATTACTTACTACGCACTAAACTAGGTACACGAACATAGTACAATTACATCACAGTCAACAATACAATGAAGAGAAGAATAATTACAACGCCATGATTGAAATCCTCTTTGCACCGGCATTCCCCGTCAGCATCGCCGACCCGCTCGACTGCCGCAGGTGGTTCTCATGCTTCTCTGCCTCCTCCACGTCAAGACTAAACCGTCTTGGTCGCTGCCACATACCCACAGACTCATCGCTCGATGCAGATTGCAACCGCTCAATTGGGAGACCGAACTTCGTCGCGATCTGCTGCACGCGTTCCTGTGCGGTCGCCGCATCGATCGCTGCACTCTGCCCTTCCTTAGCTAGACGCATCTGCGCGTGCTGTAAGAGTTCAAGATGCTGCGTTACAGCTTCCACGGCTCCGTTTTTGCCGTGTTCATCGCTATTCAGGAGCTCAGCGAGTGCAGTTTCATGCAGTGCAGCAGCAGCAAGATAGTTCCCAGATGCGGTGTATAGTCCAGAGAGCAGCTTGTTCATCTCTAGGGTTGCCGGATCGCAGTTGCCCCAGACTTGACGGAGGTTATAGCAGATGTCCTTGCCCAGCTGGATTGCCGAGTTGACATGGCCACGGCAGAAGCGCGTCTCGACAAGGCGGCGGCCGATCCAGACGACTGCGGATAGGGACCAGGTCTTCTGGATCATTCGGGATGTCCAGAGCTCGGTGAGAATGGACTACTTGGTTAGCTTTAGCCATTGGTAGCAATTGACTGGGACATACCTCAAGATTATCAAACATCTCATGCTCGCCCAGCACAGTGATAAGATCGTTGAGCTCCGTAAAGGGCAACTCAGTGAACTGCAGCGGCAACTCCTTCGCTGTCTTCATAATCCCCTGCAGAAGCATCTCTGACTCAACGGCCATTCTCTTTGCGACTCCTTCATCAGTACACTTGTTGACCTGGTATCCGGCCAGATACAAGCACAGCTTGACAGCCGTGAAGATGGTCTCCATTGCTCGCAAGCTATCGGTCAAATGTGCAAAGGAATGGAAGACACCTGTAACGGTCGCCGCATCCTCAAACCTCGAGGCGTTGCACATTTCCTTCACCAGAGCCGTAACTCCTGTCACAATGTCAAATGTGTAGTTTTCATTGAGACTCTCGCGGCGACACATGTTGTAGAAGATTTGGACAACTTCTTTCGAACGCATTGGCCGCGCCACGGACAGCGTATTGCAGAAGTACTGATAGAGTTGGACCTCGGTGTTTCTCGCTGCTTGAGTTTGCTTCTGCTGGTTTTGGAGGCGAAGTAGCTTGTCACCGGCTGCCAGTGTCGGCATGAGGTCGTGGCTCGCAAGGCTCTGCTGGAAGTTGTTGTAGACCTGTCCTTCGTGGGTCAATTCGTCAAGGATCTCCCGTAATGATTGCCTCTTGCCGAAAACCTCCTCGAATGCCGCCACAAAAACTGCTGGTCGGTGTTCATCCAAGGCCTGACGGTGCGTAGCTGGGGTTTCTTGGATAACCTCCTGGCGTAGACTGCTGATCAATGCATTACCTTCGTCGATGTACCCACACTCCAGGTAGATCTCTGCTAACTTGCGGCCCCGCTCCGCCAGCGTCTGCTGGTTCCCAGTGACACGAATGACTTCGTCAGCATGGCCACCTAGAATCTGTGCACCCTGCTGACGCGACGTGGTAGACTCAGCACTAGAGTACATATGACAGATCTCTTGCAGCCACAACAGAGTCGTTGGAGCCGAAAGGCCTTGCTGCTGCTTAGCCAGCGCAAGCTCCTCCATGTACAGCTTACGCGCCTCGGGAGTTGCTTGGCCGTGACGCAAATACAGTTGTGCCATGCGGTGCTTGATGTCAATCGAGAGTGGGTCTTTCATGTCCTTCAAAGCATGGGTGGCTTCAGACTGCGGAACCCAGTCGTGTGTGTTCAAGATCTGCTGGTACAGATGGATCGCATCGCCCGAGTGCTGATCGCTTTCTGCGGACAGCTCTGCAACTAGAAGCGTTGCGTCGCGTGTCCGAGCATGTGTCGGCCCGTACAGCTTGCGACATAGCTGCTGATGTTCAGAGGCTACCTGCAAGCGCTCCGTATCTTTCGCGTTTACAGCAGAGTGATTCAGGAGCGACATGTAAGCAGTGTATGTCTTGGGCAGTAACCCCTCGAGGAGAGCGCGATCGTAGCCATCTTTCTCATCAAAGCGCACCAGCGTTGACCATAGGTGGTGGTACACCTCCAAAGCGGCATCCCAGTTCTTGTTTTGCTCATATAGTGCTACTAGGGCTACAGCAGCACGCACACCCGACGCTGAGATCTTGCCGTCCCTGATGCACGCCTTGTACAGGTGACGGTAGCTGCTCTCGGCTTCTATCCGGCGGTCCAAGCGAAGTGCGAGGTCACCCTCGTAGTAGCGGCAGTCAAGCGTGTGCTTATCTTCCTCACCCAGCCTCGACGCGAAGAACTCACTGACTTGGCGAAGGAGAACCAATGCTTTGTCGAATTGGAATGTACTTTCGTAGAAGTCCACCACGGTCTTGACAACCGTCGTAACAGACTGCACCTCAACCTGCTCAGCCGTTATGGCCGCCTTGAACGCATTGCCATAGACAACACTTGCTGCCGGAACGTCTAGTCGTCGGAAAAGACAGTATGCGTGATTCTGCGCTAAATCCGCCATCATGGGAGCCTCATCCCACGAGAACTTGTCTTTGGACGCAGGGTTCTCAAAGCTAGGCCATGTGTGTTTTAAAACCGCACAAACGATTTCACTTCCCTGTCTCCACTGCCCGTCCTTCATGTGCTGACGTGCTAACTGATGACATAGTCGGAGCAGCGGCATGCGCACACTCGCTTCACCAGTCGTGGCAGACGCGATGCTGTCGATCCATTCAGGAAGCATTTTGTTCTCCTCTACTGAAAGGTTTCCCATGTCGGCCGCATGTCCTTCCGCAGGAATAGCTCCTTCAGTGAGATTTCGTGCCAGAGCTACAGCATCGGGGTTGTACATCTGGTCTGTGGACCTGTAGTATTTCCACAGCTGCATTCCCAGGGCACGATCCATGTCGTATAGTTGCATCTCACGAGCCTCCCGCCTCAACTGCTGCGCACGGCTGGCCATCGACGAAGACCGAACACCCCCCTCTGCCTCCAGATCAGTCGACAGCTGGCGCAGAAGAGCAGCGCCATCGTCATGATGCCCTTGCCGTTCGAGGAACTTTGAGTAATAGAATACAACCTTTGTCTTTCGGTCCCATGGTGCCTTGTGCTCTTTATCGGGACCGCATAGACTTTTCCACAGTTTTGTCAAGACCTCCTCGGCTTTCGCCGGCTGCGAGTTCTCTTCGTACATCTTGGCCAGTGAGAGCGAATATTCCACACGCCGCGGATCCGACGCATCCATCGAACGGACCATAGTCTCGTACTTCGTCTGGGCGAGTTCCAACGCAAGATCATCCGGAGGGGAGATCCAGAAATTATTGGTAAGGTACTCCGCAGATGCCATGGTCTCCGACGAGTACGGGCCATATACTTTGACAGTTTTGTGGTAGAACTGCTTTGAGACTTCATACGCCTTGTCGCGTTGCTTCTCCTTGTCACAAGCCTTAACAAGTCTGTCGAGATATTGTAACCGCTGAGCAAAGCTAATGTCTGATGACTCCCAGCCGTCCAAGGCCATCCCCCGGAGTGCATCTGTCCTGAGACCAACCGCACGGTCCGCCTTTCCAGCGCCTTCAGCAGTAGCAACAAGAAGCTGCTCAAGGTCGTGTGTAATGGCGTCGGTTGGGCCCAGCCGGATACGACTTCGTGTCCATGCATCGTACAGATGATCATTAGCCCACGGCGCCTGAGCCCGGTCTGCCGCACGGGCGCTGATAACGAGACTCTGTAGGACGGCTGGCGAGTCCATACCCAGCACATCCCGTCGTACGGTGACTGCAATCCTGTACAAGGTAGTGATGCTCGAGCGACTGAATTGGGATTCTTGATTGGTAAGCTCCAACTGAGAGAATAGCACGGAGTCAGGAAGGGCCCGCTGGAAAGCCTCCGAGTAAGAAAGCTCGTCATCCACTGCCATGCTGGACGAGAGCATATGCGACATCCAGTAGCGGGCCGTATACTCCAGCAGAATGAATGCGTCGAGGTAGCGGTCTCGCGCGAGGACAGTCATTTTATCCCAAGCCACGGGTATCTCGTCCGTCAGATTACGACGTACCCAGGTCAACGAGCGGATTAGAAGATCATGGTGCGCATCTCCCAGAGTGAAGGTAACAACCTTCTTCATCTGTGCTCTTGCTTGAATGTGCTCACGGACGATAGGATGGCGGAAGGTGACGAAGCCGTCTCGAAGCGTGATCAACCGTCTAAG
Source organism: Aspergillus multicolor (assembly GCF_047715735.1). Classification (NCBI taxonomy): domain Eukaryota; kingdom Fungi; phylum Ascomycota; class Eurotiomycetes; order Eurotiales; family Aspergillaceae; genus Aspergillus; species Aspergillus multicolor. The sequence continues at coordinate 768,373 of NW_027395957.1, forward strand.
TGGCTCGAATACGTCCCGCTCGACGTTTCCAGACCACGTCGATAGCTTGTGTTTTTGCGTGTCAACTGACAGCAGCTGCTCGATCTCGTGAGGCCGCAGCGGACGCTCTGCTACCGTAAGCCAGGCAAGAAGGCTATGGGTGCCGGGTCGCTGTAGGTTGGTGCTCCGCAGATGCAGATCGATAAGCCCGCCCAGATTGTTGGGAATCTCATTAACCGCTGCATGCATATCGCTGTATGTGTGCTGAGTTCGCACTTCCTCAACAGCCAGCTGCGCCCATATAAAGCAACCCTGGGAGCGGGCGCCGATTGCATGTATCAAGGGCTGCCGCTGAGACGAACTCAGCCCAGCAAATGCCGGATCGTAAGTGACTAGGTCGCAGATTGAAGCTTTCAGATCGCTTTCTGTGATCGGCGCATCCATTACAACCTGGTGCGTAGTTTTAGTCTCGCGAATCGGGATCTGGTCCTTGCCCAATGGGCGGGTAAAGATAATCAACTTGGAGGGGGTATCGACAACGGTAGCCTGCAAGAGTTCAAGGAAAGCGCCAACACTGCTCGTCGCGTGCTTTATCTGATCCATTCCGTCAACAACAATCATGAAATGCAGATTCGACTGGGCGGCCGTGCGGATCGCGGTCCACAGAAGGCTCTCAACTTGAGGGTCAGTAGCACCTGTCTCGGCCTCTGTCATGGCATCGGTCACCACAGCAATTATAGCGTCCTGAGTCTTGCGGCTCGTTACGCAGCAGTCAAGCATCTGTATCAAAATACCCTTGAGAATGCTAAGGGTCAACGTCGTGATATGTACATCGGAGCGGATTACGATAGGAATGACATTCCAGATGTCGTACTCGGAAGAGACTTGTAGGCGCTCAATTGTCCACTGGGCCAGCGCGCTCTTCCCAGCGCCTGGGTTTCCTCGCACAAGCATCAGGCTCCGCGGGCCAACGGTGAAGGTAGTTAGATGAGATTCGAACCACGAAAACGATCCGCCTGCCAGCGAGTGGGCTTGGCTTTCGAGCAGCATCTGAAGAGGGCGATCCTGAATCTCGAGGAATTGATATACAGTTTCTAGATTGACATGTTGCATCTTGGACTTCACAGCCGTCCAGCTGGCCTTGCGTATTCGGCGCCAATGGCTGGTGAACCGGTTGAAATAGCAGAAGAACCCATGGTTGATAACCTCGTTCATGGACTGCCAATTCTGTGTCCGCATAACCTGCCGGTATTCCACGGAGATGTGAACAACCAATTGTAGTAGGTGTGCGTAAATCTCGGCAACCTCTCGCTGTAAAGCCCTAGACATCTGGAAGTCGTTCTCTTGCTGAAGCAAATATGAAATGCCCAATGTGACTCGACCGAATCGGCTGAAGATAGTATCGATCATTTCGATGTTGTCAATCCCCATCTAACAGTGTCAGCGATGTCTTGTATGGACGCTGCGAACCTACCTCCAACAAAAGCAGTGTAGTTCCCCATATCATCTTCGTCGCATCCTCCGCGCCATCCATGAAGCTCGTAACCGAATCGCGCAACGAGGCCACCGCAAACGCCAAACGCGATGCTCGGCGCAGAGTACTATCCAAGCGGCTGCCATCCGCTGGCATCCGGCGCAACCGCTCCCCGGCTATAGCATCGAAGAACTCATCGACAGTCGGTGATTTCGCTTGAAGTTCATTGGAGGTAAGTCCCAGGCGCCCATGGCATTCCTGGATAACGGTGTCCACCGCGCCCCGCAGAATCGGAAGGGAAGTTGGGCCGCTGTCGACGGCATTAGCCTGCATTGAGGGCATGCTGTTCGACGCGGCATTGTATCCAGACATGCTGTACGGCGATGGTGACTTGGATTTTGGTGCGTCGGCCAGATTCCGACTGACGACTGTGATAGATAGAAATAACGAGGCGCGACAATGTTGTCATGGGCTGCACCTTGACCGGTGTCCGCGAGATCTGACATCACGAGTCTGTTTACCGCAAGTTCATTATTGGGGGAGCCATTGTACCGGACGCCGTGGCTGCGGGGAAGGCTATCTCAGTCAACGGACGCGCAATTGGCATAGTCGTGGTGTCATGGTGAGAGTCTGGTTTGTGGTGGTGTTGATGACATCAACCAGGGAATTTCGCTTCGGAATCTTGGGTGGACGTAGAGGAACGACAATCATTGGAGAACAATAGATCGGAAGCTTGACCCATGGATCTTGACTTAACCGGCGTTTCCGGTGACGAGCTCATGATGCAGGTCGGTCAACAGAAGAACTCGAGATGGAAATGTGCTGAGAAACAGGACAGAATGAAAATATGCATCACGGGGGCCTATTCAACCCATTGTATAGTTCTCCCGCCTCCAACCCAAAACAATTCTGGAGGTCAATAATACCATCTAGTAATATTTGAGATGAGTATTGTTTACTTTCCGATATACATCTCCTAGAGTATAGCCCGCTGGCTGGCGAGTTTCGGCAACATATACAGGTCGAGATCATGCTGGATCGAACAAGAATAGAAAAACATAAGCACCATCAATCAAGCTGCCTGCTCCATACATACCGGAAACTCCAATTGCACTCTAACCAGAGCTCTCTGAGCTTACAGCTTCGCCACCTCCCCCTCTAAATCGAACTCAGTAGTACACAGCAAGAACGTATCTTTCAATGCCTAACAACAACCATCAATTAGCACCCACACTTTACCCGTTCCTCAAAGCAAAGCAGACAGAACTCACCCCAAGCCTATACTTCCGATTAACCTCCTGATAGTCCTCCGCGGCAAGCATATCACAAAAATGCCTGATGGACGGATAATGCACGATAGAAATCTCATTCCACCACTCCTCCTCCGGCCGATCCACACGTCCCCTGGAATCCGAGAACCCCGAGTCCGAGTTCGCCGCTGCCGAGGGCCCAGCCGCGGGCCTGATGACATTGCCAACGAGCTTCGCGCTTCCGCCGCGTTTAGCAGCGACGGGGTTGAAGCCCTGCACTTACAGAGTCAGCATCCATCGTATACACGCATTTTACGCATAAATGGGAGAAGCGAACCTGTCCATATTTATAGTACTCCTCCTTCCCGCCCGGGAAATGGAAATGCAGCAAGTTCAGCATCGTCACCGGCTTATCATGCACCTTCGTGAACTCCTCCATAAATTCAAATAGTTCCGGGCTGACTTCGAGGTTTTGTCCGTCGTTCTTCGCTTGTTTCTCTTTTAGGCCGTCGAGACTCCCCGTCAATGGCACATTTTGTGCATTCTTCTCTCGCTTCAGTGCCGCATCGCGCTCGGGGTATGTACTCAGCAACCTGCTCGGAATTCCGACGTGGATCTTGTACTCGGTTTTGATGTGTGAGGCGAGGGTTGGCGGGAAGAGCGGTTCGCGGGGGTTTGGTGGTTGTAATAGTAGTAGGATATCCCAGTTCTCGGTAAGCAGGGGGCGTTTGTCGAGCAGTGTAGGGGATATTATGGTGCGGCGGGGGCGCGAGGCGACGATTACTTTTGTGCTGGCGGCTTTTCTGAGCTCGGAGAGGAATGTGGAGGCCGTTATGGATGGGTAGAGGGAGAGGAGGTGGAGGGATAGGGCGGGCATTTTGTGTTGGATCTCCAAGTAGAATAGAACGGTGCTCCGGATGAGAGTGTGCGAAAGAGGATGTAGAGCAATGGATGAGCTGAATTGGATCCAGATTGGTTTGTGTTGACGGGAGTTGCGGCGGTTGGGATGATCGCTAATGAGCCGAGGCTCGTCGGTGCGGGGATGGACGTCACTTTGAGCTAGACTGGTGGACCGTGGGAACATATGGGTAGCTGTTACTGATAGACTGGTTCATTTCTAGGGCTCTCTGCGAAGAAAATACAATGAAATCTATCTACTCAAAGTTTTGTAGACGTAAATATCTGTGTTGTCTACAAACATCGTAGGCAAGGTCACGCGGTTAGGGTTTCTGTAAAGTAAATATCCGGGGTATATTTTGTAAGCAGCTCACAACGCCAATAAAACCAAATATATAGTACATTTTGTGTCATAAATCAGATAAACCCATGGCTCGTTAATTATATACATCGCATTAGTTCGTTTTTGGTCTTCGTCTTCTGAAGACAATGACAGGACATGAACCAGTCTATGCAGTCCCGTCATGCTTGGCAACGTGCACGCCAGTCAATAGATAAGGTGCTGAATTTTTCATGACTCCGTTCATCCTCTCAAGCCAAGAGAAATCGAGTCATCGTCAGGCCATTTGACTTAGGCTATTAGCGGGTGGTGCAACAGGGTGGCTTGGCGCTTGGAGCCCAACGCTGTTGCGACGTTTGCGCCGTTCTCGGCGACGCAAGGTGAGGCAATCGGCGCGGCTTGGTTGCTATTGCTGGCGGTGTTTCCGTTGCCTTGTATTCGCGCGCTAGCGGGCAGTTAATCTATCCTTAGCCGAGGCCGCCTGTTCATTTACCCTGTCCAGTCTAGAGTCGAGACTTTGTCGACCAGCGGAGGCAGGGTTGCGGAGTGGTGCCGCGACTAACGCAAACCCCTCACTCAAAGTGGAGATAAATGCCGGTGCTCAATTTCATCACACTCCAGCTTCGTTTCCAAGATTATCAAGCGAGATGAAGGCGTTGCGGTAATTGTAGTGACTCTGTCCGTGGTCTTGATGCAATGGTGCCTGGTAATCCATCAATTCTGGGTCGAGGTCCATGCCAATCGGGTGGTGAGATGGAGGTCGGATCGTGAAGCCGCCTTGAGGGTCAACGGGGAGCCAGTTAGCGGTGAACCGAGTTGTCCCGTCGGGCATCTCCAATGGGGTGAGCCTTATTTCCTTGACATCGCGTGATGTGAGGTATGCAGGTGCGTTAGCGTTGCTGTTGTCGGCTTGTGGGAGCTGGTACACCTGTGGAACTTCAAAGGCTGGGACGTCGTGATCGTCTGTATCGCTGGCTATGGAGTGATGGCTCGAGATTGCGCTGGGTGAGCTGATGCCTGGCTCCGCCATTGGAGAGAGCGGGTTGGCAGTGGTGGCACTGGCAGGGGGGATGTTCATGTAAAGCGCGCGTTCGGTCGCCAGCTGCGACGCGGTTCGGAGAAGACCATCGAGAGAATACGGACTGCTGTCTGCTTGTAGATTCTCGAATCTGTTCGACGGCTCAGTCAGCGACTATTCCTCTTCCCTGTGTTCCGTAGGTCCCTGTTCATACCTTGGTGAGAGCTTCTCCGACCGGCTTGAGAAGGCGCGGCCTGTTTGAAATGGAGATAGCGACAACTGCTGGTACGGCGACTTCGCTGCTGCCGGTGTCGCGAATCCGTATGCCTGGTTCATCTCGACCTGCTGCCATGGAGGTACATCGAAGCCTTGCATACCGAACTGGCTTCTATACCACAGCTCCTCGTCACCCGCAACCCCAGGCTCGAGGCTGAAGGTCGGCTCTTGATTCATAGAATCAAATCCCCAGCTGGGGACGTCGCACGGCATGCTGGTATCAGTCATTGTGCTCGTTGGTAGTACTGTGCTGCTCGGAATATCGCAGGTAGCTTCTCAATCAATGCGCATGGCAGTTAACAGCTCAGGCTAGAAACTTGGAGATAAGTAGCTGTCGGAGAAGCAGGCGAGGCTGGGATGGTCCTTGAATTTTAAACCTGGAATCAACTTCATCAGGTCAGGTCATGAAGGGGTCAGGCCGAGAACGGCGGCCAAATGGAGGAACCATCCCCATAATATTGCAGTCGAGCTAGTCCCCAGACTACAAACACCAGAAGCATATTTCGGTAAATTGAGAGCTAGCGGTGATTCGCTGTCCGCCGCGCTCACCCCACACCAGGTCCGGCCATCCATGTAAATGAAGGAGACCTGCAGAAGCGTGGCGTGGCGACTGGAGAACCGACCGTGTGATAATATCTCGTTAGGGGAGGCGAGAGTGAGAATACCGGGTTCAGGTCCCTGCCCTAGGTATTAACCGAGTCTTCCCCGGATTCTGAGTTCCTGTGCGGAGACCAAGGGTGATGATTGAGCAAATGCAGGTGCGGGCTAAATCTCGGCTGATTGGTGTGGGCTCGGTAAAAGACGAATTAACCGACTCGCTGCGCTGAACCCTGTCTGGGGAAAGGCCTTGCTGACTGGGAAAATCTCCGGTCTGGATTCTTCCCCTTGACCTCGGACAGCTGGAAAATGCGGAGACGAATCATGGGACACCAGCAGCTTTCCACATGCAAGGTTCTTGCTTCCAGAACAAGGACAATCACTACATCGTACAGGAGTACGTCTATCACCAAAAGTCGGTGGCCAACATCGTGCCAGAGTACGTATGTACATTAATACAAGATCCTGATATATATATCGAAAAGTAATGTCCACGCATTTAAGCATTGGACGGATCCTGCCCGTTTCAACTCCGGGCAGGATCGACTATAAGGGCCAGCCATCACAGTCAGTGCCCGGAGTACTTGGCGATGAATCGGCTTAAGATTAGTGCACCCCGCAAAAAAAAACAGTCAATGCCGGCAGATGGAATGGAAACGGTGGGCCTCAGAGGGCCAACCCGGTCCCCTTCCTTGTCCACCGATATAGCGCTAGGACGGCCTTGCGCCGGTGGCGTATCTCGCTGTGATTGACTGGCCTCCCCCGCGCTTGGGCGACGGCACTGCGCATGACCTGTCGGAAATTTCTCTGGTACTCGGTGTTTAGGGTGACAACACATGATTCCGTCGCTCGGATCATCACCTCGCATGCATTAAGGATGCCTTCCCCGGCCTCCTTCTGCAGCCGCTCAACGATCAACAGGAGAAGGAAGCTCCCTTGCAGCAATTGGATACCGAAGAAATAAGGCATGAAGCTAATGTCGGGGTCGAATCGGAGAATTTGATCAACTGAGTTAGCTGCGTCCAGCGCGTGGGAAATGGTCGATGCGAACGCGGGGGACGACGTCCAGAAATCTTTGTCCTCGATCAGGGACACAGGGTCCCACTTGCCGACCAGCAGAATGTGGAGCACGTGGACTAGATATGACGCATACGATATCACCGTCTGCGTGTGCCATGCGTAGGCTTGAGAGAGTGATGGCTCGGCTGGTAAATGTTCGGGTTGGGCGTGCGCATAGGCGGAAAGGGGGGCCTCCGGGTCGGATGTCGTTGCGGCGAAGGTGGTCAGGCTAGCCTTGTAGATCTCGAGCTGGCGTAGAACTTCACTTACATGGACATTCCACGCGTCCTTGCCGTTTAGTCGCATGCCAAGCATCGGGTGATTCCTCGCTTGGTTTAGGTCGATGAGCTCGCCAGTGATGGTCATGAGGGGAAGGAAGAAACCGAAGACAGAATGATCATGGCAGATAAAGTTGGGGAACAGTCGCCGTTTATTCTTGTCAGCGAAAAGTAGACATTGAGGCCCGTCCGGTTTGGGACTGTTGCTGTGAATGACGCCTGACTGCCATGATGCTTCGTCAAGCGGTAGTAGCAGGTCTTCGCTCTCGGCGTCTAGCAAAGCCAGTGGCCGGTTGTAGCACAGCGCAAGGTGGCGGTCCATGATATACAAAAGCCACCAGGTCCGCCGCCGCTCCTCCCGGTGCTCTTCAGTGATAGCGTTCTGCTCTTGCCGATCGCAGACACAGTTGAGACTAGTCCGGGTTGGGTTCGAGTAATCGAAGACGGGACCGGGGTCAGCACCATCCCAGCCGGGTAGCGAGTACCCAAACGGCGGGCTTGATCCTTCGACTTGGTTTTCACCACTCGGCATCACTTCGATCTCTTGATTTAGTTTGAGCTCTCGTGCGAGGGTAAAGGCCGCATGCCACCATCGCATGCTGGCGGCCTTTTGCTCACTAGACGAAATGATAGAAGCGACGTGGATGTAAGTAATAACATCGTCGAGGGACCCTGCCGGCCCTACAAGCCCTCTATCATCTCCTCCTCCTTCAAACGGGTGGTGCACTGTAGTAGGCGGCAAATCCGGGCCAACACCAGCAAACGCTGGGTCATTCGTGGCCGCCGCCGCGGCCGCCGCAACAGCTTCTGCGGCACCTCCCTGGTCTTTGAACGAAACATGAATCAATGGCCGTAGCAAGCGGATTGTCAGTGCACAAAGAAACTGGCAAATTCTCTTCCGCTGAGGAGGAGAGATGGGTAACGAAAAGGCCCTGTCATCCAACGCAGCTACCCATAACATGCTCGATAGTAGTGCCGGACTGCTGGAGCGCGGCAAATCCTTGCTGAGGAAAGAAGCTTTGCGCAGGACATAGCAATGGATGTGGTGACATACGGGGTGCATATGAGTAGAGAAGGCGCTGGTGAAGTAGAGATCAAGCAGGTCAAAGACAAGCTTCCGAGGCAATGTGGCCTCAACAAACGGCATCAGTGGTTGTAGAACCGGGTACTTCAATGGCGCCGTAGAGGTCGACGGCGCTGTTCCATTGGTCGCCTTGGATCCCTGCGAAGTCTCAGCGCTATAGGCCGCCAGATCGACCCCATTCCAAACGTCAAACATCCGAGGGAACGGCCCGTCACTGAAAGCTGGTCCGTTCAAGAACTCATATGAAGCCGGTGATACATGTGTCCCCGCGAGCCATTCCTCGGTCACATTGCCTCCCGGTTCTGGTTTTCGGGCGGGAAGTTGCGGGTCGGCTTGGGACCGTCGCCCGTCGACACTCGGAGCGGAGACGGTTGGAGCATTATTTGTTGGTGGCGATCGATGGTGAAATGTCGATGTGGGGGATGCATGTCTCGGAACCTCGCCGTCTATCCCAGTCAGTGCCGATGTGCCATTCGTAATCTTCGGTGGAGCGGGCGTTTCCTTGCTCTCGGTCTTATCCTTTGCCATTTCGGCCAGCTTGGATCGTGCGATACGACCTCGCTTGCGACGCTCACGGGTGAATTCGCAGCTGATTTCGCTCCGGAGACAGCGTGAGCAGGGAAATTGGCGGTCGCATCGTACGCGACGGGAATGGCATGAGTCGCAGGCTATGCGGTTGCGTCTCCATCGGCGCTTGGTGGAGGAGTCTGGGGGCGCGTCGGCTTGATCGTTAGGGACGGTGTTGTTCCCCTGTTGGGAAGATGCCATTTCAGGAACGGCATCGGCAAACGACAGACGATGGCACGATCGGAAGGCCGAGAGACAGGGTGAGATGGATGGAAAAGTCTGGAAGAAAGCAGGAAAAAGCAAGGGTGTTCCTTCGGCGGGGTGTTGGGGTCTCCGCATGACACCTGGCTAGCCCTTTTAGGCTGAGACCCCGTATTTCTTGCCGGACAGGGTAAGCTCTAGATCACCTGGACACTAGGTCTGATTGTATCTTGGAATTATCATTCGCATGATAAAGTGGACTATACGTGTATTACTAGGATAACTCCCTGGTTTGCAATGACTTAAAATAGGCTTTAGAGCCTCATATTAGCCAGTCGGTGGGCACCTACCTAACCATAAAAAGGGCTGATATTCTAACTCCCCGACCCCTTAGACTCACGAATGGATCAGGGTTGGTGTGAGTTTGGTTGGTCGCGGTCATCCCATAGTACTCGTCGGGGAAGTCGAAATGTGATAAAGGCATCTAGTAGACTAGAGGCTGCGGACCTACTCATCTCAGCCTCCAGACGCAGCATCCTTATACCTCCTCAACGCCACATCCCTCTGAGCCGCATGCTGAACAATGGGCTCAGGATACCCATTCGCTCTCGCAACATCCCCAGCACCCCTCTCATACGGCGCATGGATAGCGCTTCCCTCTACTCCGCGCAGCTCCGGTACCCAACGCCGAATATACTCGCCCTCAGGATCAAACCTCTCACTCTGGCGTATGGGGTTGAAGATCCGAAAGTAAGGCTGCGGGTCTACACCCGTGCTTGAGCCAAAGCCCCATCCGCCGTGGTTTGAGGCGAAGTCCCCGTCAATCAGGTGTTCCATGAAGTAGCGCTCGCCGCGGCGCCAATCGATGAGCAGGTCCTTGGAGAGAAATGACGAGACGACCATGCGGGAACGATTATGCATCCACGCGGATGTGTTGAGTTGGCGCATGGCGGCGTCAACGATGGGGTAGCCTGTTTTTCCGAGTGTCCAGGCTTCGAAATGTGTGGTGTCGTAGGACCAATTGAGGTTTGTAAATTCAGGCTTGAAGCATTTGTTCATGCTAGTCATGTTAGCTGCTCCGAAGTTGGTATCAGGGGCAGGTTGACATACCAAATAAACGGCCAATGGACCAGAACATGCTTGTAAAAGTCTCGCCAGGCCACTTCGCTAATCCACGATATATACCCAGGTTCGCCACGGGAGATCCTGTCCCCGTTCGCTTTGCGAGCCTTTGCAACAGCAGTTCTCGCGCTCAGTGCCCCTGACGCAAAATACGGACTGAGCACAGAGGTGGTCTCTCCTGATAAAAAGTTCCTTTCGTCATCATAAGCAGCCGCCTTCTCCTCTAGGAAAGCCTCAAGCCTCCGTAATCCCTCATGCTCACCAGCCGGATAAGCGCGGCGTATGCGGCCCGCCTTCTCCGCGTCATCAAACCTCTTGTTCTCCGGCGCCTTCAGCACAGGGCAGTCGAATAACTCTTTGAAATACCGTCTCGCGTCACCTGGATTTGAGGTTGGATCTTCCGAAACCTCCAGGTACTCGGGGTTGTTTTGCAGAAAGATAAGCCACGATTTGAACCATGGGCTGTATACAGCGTACTGTTTCCCTTGCTGCGAAGAGAGAAGACCCGGTGGCACAACGCACGTATCATGGGCTGTCTCAAACTTGATCCCGTTCTCCGCACAGAGGCGGAGCAGCCTAGCTTCGCGGCGGAGTTCGTCAACTTCGTACTCGAGATTGGCGAAGAGATGATTCGCGCCCCACTTGTGGCAAAGATCTATAATGCGTCGCGGGATGTCCTTGCGATGTGCCTGTGTCTCCATATATAGAGGTACATCTAGCTCGCCCAGGTCTCGCTTCAGCTGCTCTAACGTCCGCAGCGTCAAGTCCACACGCGCAGGACTAGATAGGTGCGCCGTCAAGTCCTCGGGCGAAAGAATGTAAAGTGTAATAAGTGGGATCTTATGCTCTCGAGCGACATTATACGCCATTTGTAGGGCGCGATTATCGTGTAAGCGTAAATCAGACTTGAACCAGTGAACCACGGCCGCATTTGCGCTGACCGCATTGCGCTGTTCGCTCGTCTCCGTATATGCCTTCTGCCAAGCCTCAATTGGCCGCTCGAGCGTTCCGCTGGTGTAGGCTGCGCATCGCGCATTGCTCATTTCCGGCGGATAGAAATCGCGCAGCACAATGCCAAACTCTGCTGTTTGTTGGGCATTAGGATGGTATCGCTCGTCGGCCCCATTTGAGAGTTTGCGCTTTTGGGGCATGGTCCAGGCTTGTGAAGTCTATTCTGTCCTTGGCTGTTGAAGGTGGAAGGATTTGGCGAGGTCCTCGTTTATGTACCTGTTCCTGCGATCGATCGATCGGGATCGCGGGATCTGACGTCAAGACATGTAAACAGTCCTATTGTTCACTACATTTTCAGTTACAACCTCGTAGTCTGCCATTGCACATTGTGCTAATGAAAAGGTTATGCTTAACAGTGCTCTGCTCTTAAGCTTGGTTTCAGGTTTTTGATCACTCGCCTATTGAGTTTTGAGGATCTGCATTTCACAAGCCCCCTACAAATCACAATTGCGAGGCGAAACACGGGGAAAGAGACAACATTCGGCCGGATGGACCCTGAAGCTGTTCCTATGGGGTAATCAAAACCCCAGTTCCACGCAATCTGCCACTGAGGAATCATCGTGGTTGGCCTGTGGGACGATCTAGATCCAATAGTGCAGTAACAGTGGCTCAGGGTGCGCCGATCTCTGGGGAGAAGGGGAAACCCGTCAACATGCCAAAGCAAAGCTCACGGGGCCACGGCCCACGAGGCCAGGGGCGCAGTTAAATAGCAGATCGTCGCCTTTGCCTTTCTTTGTTCACTTCTTCAGTGCTCGATTGGAGAATGTCATTGTCCGCCCATGTCGCCCGAACTTGCGCTCCCCGGCGTTCACGGCATTGACCATGACTCTGTTGTCACTGTTGTGCTCGCCTCCTTTGCGACTCTCATCTACTACAATGCGATTGAGTTGATCATTCTCTGCTTGGCGACTTTCAAGCGTCGCGGAAGTCTTTACTTCTGGTGCTTGCTCATCGCATCGACCAGCCTGATCCCGAACACCAGCGGATATATCATCCTCTTCTTCCGGCCCGAAGTCTCGCGCTTCGCTGCCATCACCCTTGTCATCATCGGATGGTGTGGCACGGTAACAGGTCATTCGCTAGTTCTGTGGTCGCGGCTGAACTTTGTCGTCCATAACACGCGGCTCTTGAACGGTCTCCTAGTCCTCATCATCGTCGACGCGATAATCCTCCACATCCCCACCACCGTCCTCCTCTACGGCACCGTCTCCCTGAACGAAAACATAGCGCACACCTTCAACGTCGGATATGGCATTGCGGAAAGAATACAATTGGTTGGGTTCTCCATCCAGGAAGCGATCCTGTCGGGAATATATGTTTGGGAAACGGCCAAACTGCTCCGCTTGCGACCGGAGCGTCGCCACCACCGGATTCTCGCCCAACTGCTCGCCATGAACGTGGTCGTCCTGATTATCGACGTTGTTGTCGTCATAGTTGAATACGCCGGGTTCTATGCTGTCCAAGTCATGTTCAAACCAGTGGCTTATAGCATCAAGCTCAAGCTGGAATATGCGGTGTTGGGGCGCCTGGTGCAGATCGCTCAGGGGGGATCTTCGGCGGCCTCGGGGCCATTCGAGACAGTCCCCTCTTCTTCAGCTTGTGATAGCCGGCTGAACGGGATATGTTTGCTCGAGAATGAGCTGCACGGGATGGAGAGACACGCGTCGAAGAGGCCTGCGCCGGTTGATGCAGGGTGACGAATTGCCATTGTTGATCGCAATGGAACCAAATAACTCAAGAGAAACTGGGTATACGATATGATCATATGAGACATGCGCAACTGCAAATCAAAGTTGCAACACTCTCCACCTCGGGATGTCGTTTCTAGGCCAGTGTAATCCTTATCTGTGTATGAGGCCCGCACTACAACTCGACTAGCGAACAAAAGTTGACGGCTACGCCCTTGATGACCCAAGCCGCTCGGGATCCGTAGATTTCATCAGAAACATGGAAATCCTGATGGCTCTCCGACCGACAGTGAAAGACAGGGCGTTGTTTGGGTCTGATGGAGCAGGGAGTGAATCGTGGGAGCCTGGGAGGTGTCAGATCTCCGATCCAAGCCCGGCAGTGGGCGCACCGCCGCACCCGGAGTTTTGACGGAGCCCACATAGTAGCTACTTCCCCACAATATGGGGTAGTATGGATACAACTTGTGAAGATACTGGATATAATTTCTTTTTCTTAGCATGTCATATGCGATGATATAATCTATCGTCCCAATTGCTCCAAACTCCAAGACATTGCGGTTGTTGCAGCCTGACTCATCCCTGACAGCATCACTCGTAAGGCCGACTTCGGCGTCCCAGCTGAACTTTTCTTCTACTTCTCCCAGCTCTCCCTTCCTCTTTTCTTTCTCAACAACACCAATTCCACTTTCCAAACCACACAATGGCATCCCAATCCTTCCCTCCCCCTCCAGTCGACACAATCGACTGGAGCAACGTCGGCTTCAAAGTCCGCGAAGGTACTCTAATTACCTCTCCATACCCCTCCAAGCAAACAACTTAATGAACACCAGCTAACAAAACCTCATAGTCAACGGCCACGTCGAGTCCCACTACACAGCCGCCACAAAGACATGGTCTCCCCCGAGACTCGTGACATCGCCCTACCTCCCCATCCACGGGATGGCGCCAGGCCTAAACTACGGCCAACAGGCATACGAAGGGCTCAAGGCGTTCCGGCACCCAAACGACAACAAGATCACGATCTTCCGACCTGACCGTAACGCAGCACGCATGCAGCGCTCGGCATCGTTTATCTCTATCCCAGCCGTCCCGGAGCAATTGTTCATTGAAGCCGTTGAACTGGCTGTTGGCGCGAACGCGGGATTCGTTCCGCCGCATGAGACCGGAGCTGCGATGTACATCCGCCCTCTTATCTTCGGGTCGAGTGCGCAGTTGGGTCTCTCGCCGCCGGAGGAGTATACATTCGTCGTGTTTGTCATGCCGACGGGTGTATACCACGGTGTGCATGCCGTTGACGCATTGATCCTCGAAGACTTTGACCGCGCCGCGCCAGAGGGCACAGGGAGTGCAAAGGTCGGCGGAAACTATGCGCCTGTGCTACGACACAGCGCGAAGGCGCATGCCGAGGGATTCGGGATCACGCTGCACCTCGATAGCCGGACTCGGTCGGACATCGACGAGTTCTCGACGAGCGCGATGATTGCCGTGAAGAAGGACAAGGTGTCTGGAAAGATCACGCTGGTCCAGCCGGATAGCCCCAATGTCATTGACAGTGTGACTGCGGCGTCTGTGTGCGAGATCGGGCAGCGCTGGTTCGGGTATGAGGTTGAGAAGCGGCGGATTCCGTATGAGGAGCTGAGTGAGTTTGAGGAGGTGATGGCTGCGGGTACGGCGGCGGCGTTGGTGCCTATTCGGAGTATCACGAGGCGCTCGACGGGTGATAAGTTTGAGTTTGAGTGTGGTGGTGAGGGCGCAGGGGGCGGTGAGGTCTGTGTCAAGCTTTTGACTACCTTGAAAGGCATCCAGCTGGGAAAGATTGAGGAGAACTTGGGATGGAATCGTGTTGTCAAGGAGCCGCGGGTGGAGTGGGTGAGTGCTGCTGGAGAGAAGGAAGAAGATGGGATTGAGGTCCCTTGAGTCAAGAAAGTTGTATCCAGTTGCATTCGAATTGGTACATTAAAAGTGCTATCATGATCCAGTCATACGACGCTACTTAGTGTCCTATAATACATACAAAGTGGATGAGGCATTCCGAACTTAGACACATCCATCATTCCAACCCCCAGAAAGGAAGACAACGGATTTCCATCAACTCCGACAAGACTTATGTCGTTCCGGTAGTCAGTATTATCTTCCCGCTACACCCAGAAGATGCAGAAGCCCGAGGTAGATATCATCGGCGATTCAACTGCGACTTCCAACACGCGCAGGCCTCAATTTCTGGACCCTGCCAGACGACATGATATCCCCAGCATCCCCTACACTAGCAGGACTAGGGCTGCGCTCCTTCGCGTTTTCCTTCTCCTGGTTCTCCTTGTCACTCTCTTTATCGCTATCGCTCTCATCACTACTGCTCTCCTCACTATCACTCTCGCTTTCGCTCTCTGTCTCCTCCGAGTCGCTATCCGGAGGCGAAAAGACACCTTTTCGTGGCTGGATATTCGCGCTCCGCTTGGCAGGCGCGGACTTTGCGGCTGCTGCCTCGTACGATTGCCTTGCGACCGTTTTCATGTTTTTCAGCGAGGGGCGATTGGAGGAAGGTTGGCTGGACGAGAGTCGGGAAGGTTTGGGCATAGGCCAGTATTCGGACTGTGACTGAGGCTGTGACTGGGTCTGGGAGGCTTGTTGGGAAGATAGGGCCGCGGATTTGAGTCGCTGAGCGGAAGGAGGGGAGGCGGCCTCGGACTGTTGCGAGGCCTTTGATGCTAACGATTTGGCTGGAGAAGCGGACTTCTTGTTCTCGGTCTCGAGTTCCGAGTCCGAGTCCGAGTCTGAGTCTGAGTCCGAGTCCGAGTCCGATGAGGAGCCCTCGGAGGAAGTTTCGTCAGCGGAGGCCTCTTCTTTGGATAGATCCTCTGACTTTTCGTCGGCAGAGGCTTCTTCTTCGGATGACTCCTCTGACTCTGACGAAGAAGATACCTCAATCGGCTCTTCAGGAGAGGACTGCTTGTTAGCGTTGGCAGTGGCGCGGGCTTGCACCTTCATAGCAGGCAGTTCGAGCTCGTCCGACGTAGAGTTCTGGGACTGCAAAGGAGTGGGTTTGGATGGTTTTGACAACGTTCTGGTGGCCACCGTGCGCGCGATAGGTTCCTTAGGAAGACCCTTGGAAGAAGGCTTTGGACTAGTCCCGTTTGCAATAGGTGTAGCTGACTTTGCGTGGGTTGGATGAGCTTTGGCGTTGACTGCGTTCCAGCCCGACGCGTTTGAGACTGGTGACTTCTTGCTTTCTTTCGAGGTATGTTTTGAGGTTAGAGTATCATTCTTAAGTGTCTGCTGAGACACGGCAGGCCTCGAGGCCCGTGAATTCTTGCCCTTGCCCTGAGCCGACTGCTTGTTCATGGACTCTTCCATTTTCTTTAGTTCGGCTTGCAGATTCTCGAGTGGCTTTATAGCCGCCTTGCGAATTTGAGTGGCACCGTCGAGAGACCTTTGCCACGTCTTGTATGTGAGTTTGAGTATGTTAAGGTACTCCGGGTTCGAATTGTCCTTCTCAGCAGCCTTTATCTTCTCCTCAAACTCAGCTTTCTCCTTCTTCTGGCGTTCTAATTTCGCCTCTGCTTCCCGTTCATACTGAGCTATGCGTTCCATAGAGTATCCAGGAGGAAAGACCATTGAGCCGCTAGATCGTCTTTTTTCAGAGCTAGGTGTCTGAGAAGCCGGTGTGCTATTGGGGGGTTTGGCCGCACCACTGGGTGTTGATGTTGGCACCGGCTGCGAACTCGGGGCAGGAGCATCATCGTCTTCTGCGAATGAAACAGAACGCCGGACGGAACTTGTGAAAACATCCTTTCGCAGAGCTGAATGCAGATTCTTGACCTTATCGGCTGGGGTCTGTTGTATGGTCGGCGTCGAGACGTTCTGCGACAGAGAACCCCGCCGGGCTGTAGGGGCGCTCATTGGCTTCGGGGTGCTCTGGGTGATTGTTTCAGCCGATTTCGTAGGATCCTGTGAGAGATCAACAACCGGTGGCGGATTTTTGGACGGGCTCCCCGTAATACCCAGTCCCAATCCTTTAACAGGCGACTCTGACGTCCGGTCCGTGAAGCTGAGGCGGCGCGCGACTCCAGTAAACGACGCTGTACCGCCCAATCGTCGCCCCGATGGGCTGAACCTCGGGGTTCCTGGGGACAGCACTTCGCTATTCCGTCTCGCCCCGTTTATTGTGGGAGGAGGCGTGGTTCCACTCAGGCGCGGCTCCTTGCTAGGCGGGAGATGATCAGTACTATTTTTCCGTTTACGAGATTGAACACCACCAGCCGCCTCAGGATCAGCTATATGTGCCTCAGCAGGCTTCTTGGTTGCCACTGGAGATTCTGACTTCCTTTTCGGGGTGGGTTCGCGCATTGTAGTATCGCCATCTTTATCGTGCACTTCTTGATCTTCGTTATCCTTATCGTCAGATTCAGACTCAAATGGGCTTTCTGTTTCCTGGTCCAAGACGATAGGATCCGGATTTGTCACCTCTGTGGCAGGCCTCTTCTGCGGAGACACTGAATGTGTGTGTTCGCGCGCCAATTGAAGCGCAGGAGAATCAGCATTGATGGAACCGCCGGTGCCAGAACGATTGAGAGAGCCCTGGCTATGTATTGAGTCACGCCTGGGGGTGGATTTCTTTCTCGGTGTTGTCGCGCGGGACGATCGAGGAGAATCACCGAGCTCCTCACTCCCCACACGGTGGCCCTGAGGAGCACCCGACTCCTCTGCCTCGAGATCTTGGGTAGTTTGTGGGGTTGGCGACTTCGCAACTGGCTGAGACTGCTGAGATGGCGAGCCAGGAATTTCAAGGTCCTTTTCAACAGAGGAGACGGGAATATCTCTGCGGTGGGTGCGATTAGGGGTGTAATCCGCCCAGCCATTCGCATCGACCGGTGATGCTGATTCAAAGCCTCGTCCAGATTCTTCTGTGATAGCCCCAAGCTTGTTGACAGCACGCTCAGCTTCCTGTCTTTGCTGCTTCTGGCGTTGGATCTCGTAGTGTTCCGCCGCGGCATCCCAGTCTTGAGCAACAGACGGATATCGCACAGGCGACTCTCTGCCTCCAACTGGTTTTTGAATAACACGGACGGTCCTTCTCTGGTCATGTCCATCGGAGAGCGCTTTTCCCTTGTCCACAAACACATCCGCGACAGTCATATCGGTATCGAGGTCGTCGGCTTCATGGTCATCGTCGAGAAGTTTCTTGATCGCAAGGGGTCTGATTATGTCACTAGTTAGCGCATTGAATCCATAGACAAGCAAACCGCAAAGATGGAGCGTAACACTCACGCGACACCAGGCCTCAGCTTTCTCCATTTCTCCCGTATCATCCCCGCCAATCCACCAAGCGTAACATCATCGGGGTTCTCCAACACGATTAAAAAGCTTGCCGGCTTTCCGGCCGTGGAGCCAGCCGAAGTGCGACTCGCATCGTCGCGTTCGCGATCGCCCAGCAACGAGCGGAATGAGAAGGAGTTGGAGGGCTGAGCTTGGTCTGGGGGGAAGACCTTGACAGTAAGGCGTAGGAAAACCATGTTCGTAAACAGAGGGTTGAGAACTTGGAAATTTGTCGCTTTGCTAAAATCAACGCGTAGAGAGCATAATCAATTCGTGGAGAGGTCGTGGCAAGTTGCTTGTGTTGGAGATGGGGAGTTGCGGAGGAAGAGAAAAATGTTGAGGAGCAACGATGGAGTAACACTGCGCGGAAGACACGATGATAAGGCAGCGAGGGAATTGTCGGTTTCTTATACTGCCCACCACAGCTCTCTGTTGCAGCCACCCCAAAACTGAGCCCGACAATGTCAGCGTCAGTCGAGTTGATAGATTGAAGAATCTCGACGCGGGATTTGGGAAGACGCGCTCGTTTGCTTTCACCGCCGACGCCATTGCTTTTTTGTAACTACAACAACTAGAGCAATTGGAATCACCTGTCAATGAGTTCAATTAAACTCCTTTACATGATCATTATCTTTCAATCAAATCAAGGATGGTCAATGATGGTATATCTCAGAAAAGGGTTACTTGCGACAACGCTAGATAGCAACCACCAGCGCCTTGCTGAATGCTCAAACACCAAAAACCAAGAGGAAAAAAGCAAAGAAAGGGGGTCAAAGTCAAATAATTGAATCTTCATCTATACAATGGCATCAGATTCAGCAGCAAAACAACTTCGAATGCACTCTCTTGGGTCAAGCAACCAGATAAACCCAACCATCCACAAAACAACGAACAAAACCGTCGCAAATGCCGCGCCAACACGGTCACCAGTCCTGACAGGATGCGTTTTGAATGGCAGCGCATCCTCTTTGCTACCAGCTGCGGGGTTGCTCTTGCTGATAGCCCCAGTGGCAATGGTCAATGGCTTTGCATCGGCTCTGAAGATTGCCATGGCCGACGAGAACACGCTTAGGGCGCTCATGTCGGACTGCATCGTTGCACTGCCATCCCACTCTTCTTGATGCCACCGGCATCCGCAGCTTTGTCCATCTAGGCATTGCTGCGCCGTGCCGAGTGCAGACCGTTGGATTCTGGGGATGATCTCGCTAGCTGTATATGGGGCAATGATGGCCGTGGACGTCAGCCAGGATGAAAGGAAGCCCTTGAACATGTCTTCGTTGCGGTCACAGGTCATTGTCTGTTCGCACCAGATCTCGGACATGACACCTTTCGCGAAGAATACCTTCCCGGTCGTTGCAAGCAAACCGTCGATTCCTGCTTTCCATTTCTGGCCGCCGTTGGTCTTTTCCACAATCAGTCACTTCAGTCGCAAGGGAGCTCAGACGGACTTACCGTGTTGTACATGTACGCAGCGCCTCCAATATAGGTGCCATAATTATAAGTCCATTGCTGGTCACCGTGGTCCCGCAGTCATTCTCCATACTGGTTGAATCAGCAATCGTCCAATCATCCGACTTGAGCAGCGGCGTGGTAGCGCTCCAGTCCCAGATCTTCTCCGCCCACTGAAAATAAGTGTCGTTGTTGGTATACCGAGCCAACCGCGCAGCAAGCTGAAACAGGCCACCATTCGAAATGGCATTCTTCATGGTATATCCGGCTTCAAACGGCCAGATCTGCCAGCGCATTCCACCCCCACAAGCCGTCTCATCCCACCTGGGAACCTGAGTATTGAAAACTCCCTGTGCGAGAGACACCCACGACGGTTGATCCTCTTCTTCAGGGAAGTTCAGCTCCGCGGCAGTCATGGCGGCAAGACCCCAGAACATCTGGTCGTCGTTCCCGAGGAAGTGGCCGTAAATGCTTGGGAAGAAGTCGTTTTGACCCTGCTGGTGGAGCATGCCCTCCCGTACGATATCGTTATACGTTGTATCTCCCGTCCAATACCAGTATTGGATGAGGGTCATGAACATCGCGCCGCCTTCCCACCAAGACTCGAGAATCAGTCCTGGGACCTGGCCCGGTTCGTCGCCGTGGTATTCGCTCATCATTTGAAACGCCATCTTCCTAGCTGCGTTCTTGATGGATGCTAAACGCGATCAATATCAGTCAGCCGCTATGTCGAGCGGATGATAGCTTACCTTCATCTTCGATATCAAGATCTAGAGCAGACACCCTACCTCTGCTAACGAGAAGAACTACCAGCGCGGCCGGCAGCCAATTACGAAGCTGCATCTGGACTAAAGACAATCTTTGCGTGGGCAGAGGAAAGCCGTGAGATCGCGTTCCGAATGTGCCGAGTCGACAAGTCTCAGTAGCGTTCCGGATTGTCTCTTGGTGGGTGTCTCAGATGGAGCTCTGAGTCGAGGACTCTGCTCTTGCTTGCCTGATTGACAATGCCTATGGATTTCCAGGGAGAGAGCGGATGTCCAGAAGAAAATAAGGACAAGAGAAACGGTGAGTCAAGTGGCCCATAACTCCATAGTCCAGACTCCAACGGAAAAGCCTTGCGAAAGCTAAAGTCACCTGGCGAATCGCACATTGGTCCATGCTGCTGACCTTAGGGTCCGGAATTGTTGTCTCCATGTAGCGGGGCCCCAGACTGGCCTAGTCATTTCGGGGATTGGAAACTCAACTCCGCTACGGTAATGGTAGGTAGGAGGCATCCGATATTTAGATTGGAGATGCATCGGTCAATCGAAAACTTGTTGCGGTGATGCACAGGGTAGACTAGATGATCGATGGTAACTACTAGGGCCAAGAGCCAGGGTATGTGATGGTTGACTACACTGATGGATAGCTGGCACGGAATACTGCTCCGATATCTCAATTCCTTCATGTGATTGCAGAGCTTTATATATACAAGGCTGCATTCTAAAAACGTAGCCTGCTCCTGGACGGATCACTACCCCTATGTGGCCATCAGGCACGTTAGGGCTACACGCAGATCCACCTAACAAGAAGGACCGCTTAGTGCTAGTATTCTCGATCGAGACCTAAATTTCTGAGACTAATAATCCTATTCTACCCTATAGCATACCAAAAACCATCTAATAGGCTTCTGCTGGAAATCGAGAGAACAATAAAGTCAACTCTCAGTAAGCACCACGCCCTACGACAGATAGGCCCCACCACCCCGGCCGCAAACGATAAAGACGGCCGGTTCGCCCTTCTACCATCATGCTCCTCACCATCATCACCCAGCCTTAGACCTTTTTCTACCTGACATCACATCGCAATGACAAGCCAGACACAGTCATCGGCTACATCAGTGGAGCTGTCTTCAATGACACGAGCAGGCGAGCGCCTACACCGTACCGGACCCTCCGAACCCAGAACACAAGACATGATGCAGGCATCCCGCGAAGCAGACTCCCAAGTCCCAGACGGTGGGTACGGGTGGGTTGCAGTAGGCGGCTGCGCTGTTCTGACCTGGTGGTTTGTTGGGACGTCCTATAGCTGGGGGATCTTGCAGGCTGCGCTCGTCAAAGAGGGTGTTTCGTCTGCGTCGACGCTTGCTTTCGTGGGCTCGCTTGCTGTCGCCTGTATCTCGTTCTTGGGCATTTTAAATGCGACGCTGATTCGGAAGTTTGGGACTCGTGTTTGTGGTGTGCTGGGGGTTGTGTTTTTGGGAGTTGGTGAGATCCTTAGTGGGTTTGCGCTGAAGAGTATTGGCGGCTTGTTTGTGACGGCTGGGGCTGTTATGGGGGTTGGGATTAGGTATGGCTTCCGATATTGTCATCGAGAGCGGCGCTGACTTTCTGGTTTGCAGTCTATGTTTCATGGTGAGATCTCCTAAGAGTGCTGGAAGTTCTGCAATTTTAACAGCATGCTCCTTTCTACAGGTCGTCTCAGTCACCCCAGCCCAGTACTTCAAAACCAAGCGCGGCATCGCCAATGGAATAGTCTACGCCGCTGGCGGACTTGGTGGAACAGTTATCAGTTTCATCATTGACGCGCTCGTTCAAAACACTGGCCTTGCCTGGACCTTCAGGACGATCGGGCTAATAACCCTAGCCACCGGGATACCAGCAGCCCTTCTAATCAAGGAGCGGACACCGATTCCTCGATCTGCATACGTCGAATGGTAGCCCTTCGATGCTCTTCTCAGTTCTTGTCAGTTGCTAAGTTTCTGAACAGGCAACTCTTCCGCGACATCCGTTTTACGCTGCTCTTCCTCGCCGGCGCAATCGCCACATTCCCACTCTTCGTGCCTCCCTTCTTCCTGCCCCTTTACACCTCGTCATTGGGAATGAAGTCGTCCGTCGGCGCCGGCATAGTCGCAGCCTTCAATTTTTCCTCCGCGCTGGGACGTCTCATGTGCGGCTTCTTCAGCGACACGTTAGGGCCGCTCAACACGCTCTTCTTGTCTCTCCTCCTCAGTGCGGTGAGTATGCTTGTGCTCTGGCCCGTCTCAGACTCGATAGGGCCGCTCGTGGTCTTTGTGATCATCAACGGAATGGCGAATGGCGGGTTCTTCTCAACTATGCCGACGGTTGTAGGGAACGTATTTGGCTCAGCCAGAGTGAGCGTGGCTATGGGTATGATTGTCACCGGATGGGCTGGAGGATACTTGCTTGTTAGTGCCGCATGTCCTTCACTTGAGCCCATACTCACTGACTGATTTCCCAGGGTGCCCCAATCGCAGGATATATCCTCGATGCTTCTGGTGGCGAAGAAGGTGGAATCAAAGCGTACAGGCCTGCAATATTTTACGCCGGATCCCTGGCTTTTGCGGCGGCCGGCCTGGCTGCTGCAATACGGTTGAAGGCGGACATCAACTTGAAGAAGAGGCTGTAGCGGAGGAAAGCTTATTAAGGAAAGAGCGGTTTACCAAAGTCTATACAAGGAAGGTACAACCAGTCCATCGCGCCTGCCCTTTCGGCGCGTGAACCATCCACATATGAGGAAGGTGCGACCAGCGAAAAAGGAAGGTACAGCCAATGGATAAGGAAGGCGCGACCGGCCCCTTCAATCAGTCGTTCCTTTCTATTTGGTAAGTTACGAGATATGGTATAGCAAGGAAGGTGCGACCAACACCTCGCTCAGTCGTCCTTCCTATTTTGTTAGATTAGGTAATACGGTATAGCAAGGAAGGCGCGACTGACCCCTCGCTCAGTCGTTCCTTCCTTTTCCGCGCGTTGGGAGATATGCTATAGCAAGGAAGGTGCGACCGGCCCTTTCAGTAGTCGCTCCTTCCTATTTCGGTACGCTATGGGGTATGGCATAGCAAGGAAGGAGCGACCTGCTGCCGCGTTCATCGTACCTTCCTTGCATGTGGCAGTTATCCGAGTGATACGTTTGTAGGGTCGTGTGCTTGAGACTGAAACATAATAGCTTGTTGCTTTTATTTCGTGAAATCGGATCTATGATATGGTAATTACGCTGGAAGGCCTGCTATTCATACCCAGAATGTTGTTCATCTCGTTCTATTAGATATTTTCTCTATTTCGACCTCATCTCATTTACATCCGGGTACGTTGACGAGGAGCGGCACGGATGATGTTGTCCACGCGGAGGAGAAGCTGGCAAATAGTTAGTCTGGAGGCCTAATGTTGGCTGTTCGAGATCTTACCTCAGCTGCTTCCGAAGCAGATGACACAACAGCCTTCTTCAACTTGTAGCTCTCTACGACACCCAACTCACGCATGTCGGCAATACCACCGCCAGGTGTAAGCAGATCCAGCCCAGAGTTAGTCAGGCCGTTGTTGATGGCCTGTCGTAGCCGAGTAACAAGGTCACTTGAGTCGAGACCGGCGTTGTCGGCCAGAATTGTGGGGAGTTGCTTAAGAGCGTGTGCGAATGAGTCGACAGCGAGCTGCTTCTTGCCCGTGGTGTTCTGGGCGGCCTGCTCAACGGCCTTGGACATAACCATCTCGGCGCAACCACCACCAAGCGTCACGCGAGGCTCCTTGACGGTTTGAGACAGCACGGCCAGAGCATCGTGGAGCGAGCGCTCGGCTTCGTCGAGAAGCTGCTCCGTAGCACCGCGGAGAACAATTGTGCAGGCCTGGCCAGCGGCCACGCCGGAGAACTTGATCAGGGTATCTTCACCGATGATGACCTCCTCGATGAGGTCACATGAACCGAGCTTGACCTGGTCGGGGTGGTCGAAAGTTGAGGCGATCTCACCGCCGGTAACCAGCGCCAGGCGCTCAATGCCGTCGAAGTCGGCGTGCTCGATGGACATGATACCGGCCTCGGTGAACAGCTGCTCGGGCCAGTTGTAGATAAGTTGTCGGTTAACGAAGCAGTTGATGCCGTGTGACTTGATCTTCTCAACCTTGGCCTTCATCTTCTCACGCTCTGCCTTCTCCAGCTCCGCCAACTTCCCTGTCGACTCGACCTTTACTCGGGCACCAAAGATCTTCACCTTGTCGGTGTCCATGGCTGTGTTTGCAACGAGAATCTTGGCGTTCTCAAGGCGCTTCGGTTGGTTGACACCGATCTTCTTATCGAGGATGAACCCCTCGTCGAGGTAAGAGTCGCTAAGCTTTCCACCAGCCTTCTTGATAATCTGGATGTGGCTCAGGTCGGTTGATCCCCGAAGACGGAGAACGGCATCGCAGGCAAGAGTAGCGAACTGGTCGCGGTCCTGGGCCAGGACCTTGGAGCTGAGGGTGGTGCGGGCAATCGAGTGGAGGTCTTTGCGGAACTTCTCCATGTCGTCACTGCGGTCAACAGCAACCTTCTCGAGGGCGTCCAGAGCAGCACGGCTGGCGATACGATATCCTTCGATGATAGTCTGGGGGTGAATCTTGCGGTTGACCAGTTTCTCGGCTTCCCGCAACAGCTCCGCGGCCAATACCGTCACGGAGGTTGTGCCATCACCGACCTCGTCATCCTGGACCTTGGAGATGTTGACAAGAACTTTAGCAGCGGCGTTATCGAGGGCAATCGCTTTCAGGATGGTGGCTCCGTCATTCGTAACGAGGATTTCTCCGGTGGACCTGCATACAGTCAGTGGTCTCCTAACCCCGCAGTCCGCATATCTATACTGACGCTGATTGTAAAATCTTATCCATTCCCTTCGGACCTAATGTGCTCTTGACAAGGTCTCCGACGGCGATAGCACCGACGAAGGCGGAGAGACGGGCGTTCTCTCCTTTCTCCTCGATAACATCGTCCGCAAAGATCTGCGTGGGGTTGGCGAAGGATGCCTGGATTTGTTAGATATGTAAATCGTTTAGAGCATCCGTAGGGACGTACCATGGTGATAAGTGTCAGAAAAAGAACTACCGGAGGGTCAAAATTGGTAGCTCAGGGATGCTGAAGAGGCGGAGAGTCTGCCACAATTATTGGAGTGATGCGGGACACCCAGAAAAGTTCGCGATGTGGCCCGAGCTCCAGACCGCCCTGAGCCTCTGTCTTCCTCTCGGTCTTTCCTTGTAGTTTCGTCCCAATTCCAGTATTTACAAGTATTCTAGTATAATAGTCTCCTGATCATGGCGACGGAAGAGAAGCAGGCCAAGCTGGCGCAGAACAAGCGTCCCCATTCCGAAGTGGAAGCCGACGAGGACGGTACGTCCTGTTCTCCGCGAGCTGCCTCGTTCAGCAACTGACAGATGAGCAGGAAGCGAATCATCTGATGATGACTTCGGTCCGGCCTTGCCCTCCGCTGATGCGCCCAAGAAGAAGCGCCGGAAGCTTCCCTTCGAAAAGGTCTATGTCAATGCGCTCCCGGCGTCGCCGCGGTACTCCAAATCGCTCATGCACAAGGATCAATTGTCCTTTGCGACGGTAACGCCGCATACCGACTTCTTGATCACATCGTCCATTGATGGGGTGGTAAAGTTCTGGAAGAAGATGGCTGTCGGTGTTGAGTTTGTCAAGGAGTTCCGCGCCCATGCCACTGAAATCAAGAGCGTGAGTGTGAGCGCCGACGGCCGAAGCTTTGCGACAACCGGAGCAGACAAGACGGTCAAGATCTTTGATGTGATCACCTTCGGTACGTAGTGCAATGTCTCTGTGGTGAGGTCCGCGCTAACGATGGCAGATTTACTCTCTATGCTGACCCTCGAATTCGAACCCCGGTGCATCTGTTGGGTACATCCTCGCGGCGCATCTCTTCCTCTCCTCGCCGTAACCGACGACGCCAGCAGCAGAATCCAGATTTACGACGGCCGCGGTGAGAACCCATCGCCCCTCCACACCCTCAAGACTATCCACCGCAGCCCCGT
Organism: Aspergillus multicolor; assembly: GCF_047715735.1. Taxonomy (NCBI): domain Eukaryota; kingdom Fungi; phylum Ascomycota; class Eurotiomycetes; order Eurotiales; family Aspergillaceae; genus Aspergillus; species Aspergillus multicolor. The sequence continues at coordinate 794,764 of NW_027395957.1, forward strand.
GGCCGCCATCGCCTTCAACGACGCCTACAACTGCGTGATATCCGCCGACTCGTCCGGCATGATCGAGTACTGGCGCGCTTCCGACAGCACTTTCGAGAAACCCGACAACGTCTTCGAGCTCAAGTCCTCTACAAATCTCTTCGAATTCAAAAAGGCCAAATCTACACCATCCTCCATTACAATCTCTCCCTCCGGCAAACAGTTCGCGACAATCTCCTTCCCCGACCGCCAAGTCCGCGTCTTCGACTTCGCCTCCGGCAAGCTCTACCGCAAGTACGATGAGTCTCTTACCACAATCACAGACATGCAGCAAGCCGGAACAGCATTGCACACCCTAGACGCCGTCGAATTCGGCCGCCGGCTCGCGGTAGAGCGCGAGCTCGAGAACCCCGTCACAGCACCAAAGGCCAACGTCATCTTCGACGAATCCAACCACTTCATCCTCTACGGCTCGCTCTACGGCGTCAAATGCATAAACACATACACAAACCGCGTCGTCCGCGTCTACGCGAAAGACGAACCCTTCCGCCCCCTCAACCTCGCAATGTACCAAGGCCAGCCGTCAAAGAAGGGCGTCGTAACAGTATCAATGGCCGCAAGCGCCAACCCCCTCCTAGCCGAAGCCGAAGAGCGCGACCCAATCCTCGTCAGCACGGGCTTCGCAAAACTCCGCTTCTACCTCTTCACAAACGAAACCGAGATCTCGAAATCCACGCGCGACGTCCACAACGAGAAACCCCGCGACGCCGCATCCGCAGCCTCCACAGCCGCAACCCAGAAATCCGCCGAACTCGGCACATCCGCCATCCTCCACACCACAATGGGTGACATCCACCTGCGCCTCTTCCCCAGCGCAGCCCCCAAAGCCGTCGAGAACTTCACGACGCACGGCCGGAACGGGTACTACAACAACACGATCTTCCACCGCGTGATCCGCAAGTTCATGATCCAGGGCGGTGATCCGCTGGGCGATGGGACAGGCGGCGAGTCGATCTGGGGCGGGGAGTTCGAGGATGAGTTCTCGTCGCTCAAGCACGATAAGGCGTATACACTGTCGATGGCGAATGCGGGACCGAACACGAACGGCTCGCAATTTTTTATTACGACGGAGAAGACGCCGTGGTTGGATGGGAAGCATACGGTTTTCGGCAGGGCTGTGCAGGGTCTCGATGTTGTGCATAAGATTGAGAATGTCAAGACGGTTAAGGAGAAGCCGGAGGTTGACGTGAAGATTGTTAGTATCACTGTTTCGTGATCTCCTTTTGTCTTTCGTGTTTTGCGAGCGAGTTAGAGGCATATTGTGCGATATACAAATACCATTTTCAGTAGCTATTACAAAACTATTTACTTGACTTTGCGAATTCCCCGGTTTGCTCATACTAGCTCATGAAATCATCCATTGAGGAATATGGTAGAGAAATCGAAAAAAAGTTGCTGTACGGGCCAAGAAAAGCTATGAACAAGGCAGCCAAAGACGGTCATATGGACAAACACCCGGAGGATGGAAGGAGAGGTCCGACTCAAATCAAGTAAGCGGCACGTATACCTCAATAAAATCCAACAAAAGAATGGAAACGGACGCGGAACGCCAGGTATATGCAATAAAGGGCAGCACTATCAAAACAAGCGCATGGAAGAGGTTCGGTTAAACACAGCGGTATCAATTGATCAGGATATATTGGAGGGTAGATGGCTATCGCGGCACTTCCCTGATCTCGACGTCGTGGTCTACACCCTGCGCATTCTGCAACGGCGACGGTGTAGGAACTTGTCGATTCGGCGGACCAACATTTGTACGAGAGCTGCTAGCGAAGGAAACTGTGTTGACAGAGCGAGCGCGGGGTACGAGATCCGGTACAAGGGAGTCCTGGTTGAATACACGGCTGCCGCTGCCGCTTGCGCCTTGGGTGGCAGGGTATGGCGGATGTTTCCTGTCGTGTCGTTTCTTGAGCCAAATGCCGAGGATGGCTATGGCGGTGAATCCAACCGCAAGAACAATGACCATGATCACCCATTGGTAATGACCATCCCACCTAGAGCTGGTTAGTTATCGTATGACAGAAAAACAGTTCCTCGACGGCACTGACCATGACTTTGGAGCCGGTCTGCGATTCGTCGCGGACGAACTGGAAGTTTCCGCCGCAGAGTCTGCGCTCGAGGTACCATTGTTGCTGTTGCTGTTGCTGTTACTCGTCGAGTCATCCGTCGTACCGGAACTGCTGTCCGTGTCGCCTCCACTGTTGCAGAAGTCGACGTACCACTGCTGCAGGAGTTGTTGATCGTCGGAACTCGTGCAGGTGTCGTCACATGTGCCCGCTGCAGTAGTCTGGAGGTTCGTGAGTAGAGTTGACTGGCAGAAACACGAAACGTATGTCTGTCGATTGGTCGTTTGAGCGGTGGGAGGTGTGCACGAGTCGTCGGCTTGCGAGAGAGCAGAGCAGGTCAACCCGCAGGCTGGGAATGTGCTGGACGCGGCGGTAGGTCGGAGTTGGACATCTTGAGCGAGAATCGAGGAGGTCAGAGCGAGTGACAGGTAGAAAAAGGTCGAGAGCGAGAGTGAGGGAGCGAAGGGCCAGGACCCTGAAGTCCCTGAAGTCCCTGAAAGCATAACTGGCGGCGGTGGGACCGTCGGGGAATGTGAGATGCGCGCTGTCTTCAGTAGGCCGACATTCTTCGCAAAGCGAGGGTGAAGAGAAGAAATGGGAAGCGAGAGGGATAAATTAACGAGAGGTTGGCCGGAGGGACGAAGGTTGAGACTGCGATGGATCGGGCGATAGCGCGGACGAAGAGATTAAGGACGAGACACGGTCCCTCACTCTGTCCCCGGTTGCGGCAGAAAACAGTCAACGCTCGCCTTAACTTGCCCACGACCCAGAGTAAATAAATTGGGCAACGTAAGGATAAACAATTCTATTTATATCGGGGCAAAGATTGGTCCAGAACCGCAAGAAAGTCCGCCCAGCTCTCTGTGTCTTGCAGTCTTTTCCCCTCTTTATTTCCATCTCTCTCCCTCTTGTCCCTCGCTTCCTCGCTGCTTCCTTCGTCCGCACAAGAACCAACAGGACTACGCTCCGTGTTCCTCCAGCAAGATTTATCCAGAATCCACCAAGGTCCTACGCTACGACTCCGGGGTGCTGTCACGGCGGGCTGAAGGCTCAGGTACCTGGCCAGTTCAGGGTCCAGTCCCGATTCAGCCAGAATCTCCGCTTGCGGCGTGCCGGATGTGGCTTTTCCATTGCCTATTTTCACTAATCCATCCCGCTCAATCTTCAGCGAGGGACGGGGGACCACGCGATGCAACGGTGCAGAACCGCAACGGCCAAAGAATGGAGATGTTTCAAAATGACTGAAGCTTGGCTACGCCTGGTCCTCAATTACGTCGTTACTCGTGCGATCTTCTGGTCGCTCGGAAATCGGATCCACGGATCGGCCTCGATCTTCCAATCGATTATCTCACTCGAAAAACTTGATATTCCTGCGGTAAATGTCTTGGCTTTTACGATTCTTCGTTGCCTACTAGAACAAGAATATCCGTCGAATCCCCGCCTTATGCCATCATTGAAGGTAGTCGACGATCGCAAAGCTGAATGGCGCACCGGTTTCCGACCGCAAGACCAGAGAACTAATCCCGACGCCCTTTTCTCGCAAGAATTGCTCATCTGCTTCAGTCTCCGCCGGTCGGATGAGAAGAGACCCAGAAAAGCTCTGGATACCCGGTGCAGACAGCCTAAATTCGACCCCGGCCTCGGTTTGCTGCGGTGAGGCTCCCACAACGGAAGCGTAGAGATCCGTGTATGCACGGAATTTGTCCTTCGGCACAAGGACCTCAATGCGGTCTATCCCTGTAGTCCCCGACGGATGTTGCGTGACGGAGGATTGGTCAAACGTGACACGATGCTTGCGCAGGGTGAGGTCATAGCAGAAGAAGGGTGCATCTGTGCGTCCTCTCGGGTAGAATTCGTCTGGCGGGGTGGACTCTGCCTGGGTATATTGTGCTTTGACAATCTTCCACCGGATGTCTACGCCTTCGGGGTTCTTGCGCCCTCCGTCTCGGGGTGGGAGGTAGGTCACTCCAAGTTTGCCGTCTCTGGGTTCGCTTTCCAGCGCCTTGACTATCCGCTCCCTGCTGGCTTCGGCGGAGATGGGGGCTAGGGCTGTCAAGGCGAAATCCCCTGGTAGCCGTTCTCTCCAGTCGTCTGGCTTTGTAATCCAGTTGTAGAGCTCGAGGTAGGTTCCGTCTTTGAAGACTATGAGCTTGTTTCGACTCAGGCCACCTGGTGCTGTCAGCATTGGTCAGTGAGGGTGGGAGTGGTATTGAGCAGACCAGTATGGACCCCGCCTTCTATCACGGTGAAATTATCTGAGATCCATGATGGGAGAGGATCGAACTGCTCCTGGCTGAATTGGAGAAGGAGGTGATCGATGTAGACTTGCTGAGACATTTCGATGGTGAGATGGTTGAGTTGGGGAATTGATGCTGATGCGGGGTTGTCGAAATATACCTCTACCTCTCGTCATCTTGCCCAAGCTAGCGTCAACATGGAATGTCTCCAACAACTACTTCGTACTATTCAACATCGAAGCCATCGCATGGAAACCTGGCTATCAACCAACCGACTAGACATGTCTATCCTACGATGTTGCTGGCGAAGCGGACAGAGACGATGAATTGGCATCTAGTCCGTGATGAATTCGGTAAAGCGTCTCGGACAGTGTCTCTATGACGGAACCATGCCAGAACAGCGACCTCAACACCTCACTATTCTACGGTTTGATCTACTAAGCGTTCATGCCGAAACTCAATTTGAACCCCGTACAATCCTCGGCCTAATGAACGTCGGGCCCAGCCCCAGCACAGGAGCCCGAATAACATTTCTATCCGAATTTGAACAGCTCCTATCCACCTTCCAAGCTCACGGATATACCGAGCTCGACACAGCGCGCATTTACAGCGGCAGGGCTCAAGAGTCTTTTACGGCAGAAGCAGGCTGGAAAGATCGCGGGTTGAGTATTGCTACGAAATGGTACCCTCTGCAGCCGGACGACCACAAACCAGAGATCATCAGACGGGAGCTCGATAAGTCGTTAGCTGAGCTGGGCACAGACTGTGTGGATACCTTCTACCTCCATGCACCGGATCGCGCTGTGCCGTTCGAGGAGACGCTGCAGGAGGTGGATAAGTTGTACCGGGATGGGAAGTTCAAGGCCCTGGGACTGAGTAACTATGCGGCTTATGAGGTCGCGGAGATCGTGATGATATGTCGGGAGAGGGGGTGGGTGAGACCGAGCGTTTACCAGGCGATGTACAGCGGTCTTAGTATGACTTTTTGACCCTAGTTCTTTTGGCGTAAGGGCTAATATGCTATACAGTCCGCACCATCGAAGCAGAACTCATACCCGCCTGCCGACGGTACGGGCTAGACATCATAGTCTACAACCCGATCGCCGCTGGTATGCTAGCGGGGTCATACAAATCGGCAACAATCCCAGAGGAAGGCCGATTCAGCGCGCAGAATCCGACTGGCCAAACGTACCGAAATCGATATTTCGAAGACACGACTTTCGCTGCAGTGGCGCTCATCGAGGCTGCGGCAAGAAACCACGAATTGACCATGGCGGAATGTGCGTTCCGGTGGATGAGGCACCATTCCGCATTGAGGTTTGCCGTGGACGGAGATGGAAATAACGGCGTTGTTATCGGTGTCAGTAGTATATCGCAGCTGGAGGGGAACCTGGCGGATCTCGAGAAGGGACCGTTGTCGGAGGATGTAGTGGAGGCTTTTGATAAGGCTTGGAGATTGACGAAGGGGACTGCGGTGAAATATTGGCATGGCGAGCTGGAGTATGCGTATGATTCGAAGGTAGTTCTGTTTGGCAGGTAGTTGGGATATGATCACTGGCCTGAAGTGGCGTCTTGTGACGAGTCAGTGATAATGAGAGCGCAAGATGAGCCCAGGCGGCCGATTGACGGAAACACATTGTATCTCCTGCAGCTAATCCTTACATACTTACCGAGAACTGGAAGGGTTGACGAATTCCGTCTCGGAAGTCTTAGTCTACGAGCAAGTCTACATCTTGATTTAGATAGATCTTGCTTTAAATTGCCTCCAGTTACCAGGCGATCAGGCAGAAGCTGATAGTCCTCCACGATGACCGCTAAAGTGGCAGGCATTGGGTACATCATTGGATGGCTTGCCCGGCTGCTTCCTCAGCGAGGATGCAGAGCTTCGTGGCTCAAGCTCTAGAGAGCAACACCGAAAACTACATAAGCATTATGGGAGATGTCTAGCCGGCAGTGCTACCTAATACGCAGCGGTTAGGTGGTTTAGAGCATCAATAGGCCATACGTATGCAAGAGAGTGCCCCAAAGTTAGGGGCATATACCGAATGTGCCGCAAGGACATAAATCTACGTCCTGGCCCTTCCGGCTGGGCGCAAAGAGTTCCAGAGGAGCAAGAGGAATTAGCAGACTCGCTCACGAACCACGCGGTAGAATCTCGTTCGCCGATGGAACAAACCTTGAGGCATCCGAACCGTGCCATTCACCCAAGGCGGCCAGACATGTCGATCGGGTTCAGCTGGCATTTTCCCAGTGTCCTCGAGTGTAGCAAGCAAAGGTTCGAGGATTTGATGTAACACTGGAGGGCGAAACCAGCAGAAAGAGAAGGTGCGAGAAAGTTGTATATGAGGTAATACTGGAGGGTGACGGAGCCAGCAGAGGGGAGGTGATATAGCGGGATTAAGAGGATGCCAGAGGATGACGGCACTGGCCGGGAAGGAGATGATGTCAAGAATTTAAGAAGGTGCTGGTGGAGGACGGAACCAGCAAGAAAGATGATGTCAAGGAAGTAAGAAGATGCCGGAGGATGACGGAACCGGCAAGATAAATGGTAAAGCGAAATTAAGAAGTTACTGGAAGAGGACAGGACCAGCAAGATGGATGTGATATAGCGGAAAGAAGAAGTTGCTGGAAGGGAACGGAACCAGCAGAACGGCGGAGAAGTGGTAAGACCCGTGCCCGTCCCTACCACCCTCCGGGGCATGCGAGTTTGTAGATGGGGAAGCGGAGTGAAGAAGGTGTAAAAGAAGGGGAGATGAAAGAAAGTAGCAAAGATAAGGAGATGAAAAGAACATAGCAAAGATAGGGAGATGAAAGTAATATAGCAAAGATATGGAGATGAAAAGAAGATATAAAAGATATGAGAAGAAGGAGAGGGAGAAGGGGAAAAGAGAAGAAGAAGGAGAAGGGGAAGAGGAAAGAAGAAGAGGAAGGGGAGATGTAAGAAGGAAGAACAAAAAACAAGAAAGAAGAGGGAGACTCACCTTATATCCTGGGTTCTGACGGCCCTCAGGTCCGTCTAATTTGTCAGCCCTAACTGGGGAGCTGTTCCTGTGCACTCGGTCTGATACTCCGGAGGCTTTCTATCAATATCTCGAAACCCCTGGAAGAACTTTGGAGAGGAACTCCGGCCATGGGCAGACAAACCAGGCTGCAACCTGGATTCTACAGGCTACTAGGCATTTCCCTTACGGAGAGAATTACTAAACCGTGGCCTATTTACAGGCATCTCAGGGTCCAAGTTACGAAATTCTAGCAAAGCAGCAAGAACCGACAAAAGCATAATCTCACCACGGTAGAGCATATGGCCAGGCTTCGACTAAGAGTTCATTAGTAGTTCTCCTCTAGATGTTCATAATTGTAAGCAGATCATCTTGACTTACCGTTGTTTTGGTGATGAAGGTGCAAAGAGGAGGAATATCTCGTGATGTCTACGGTCTAGTCGGAGGATTGTTAACATATCAAAGTCAGAAATTGGACGAATTCAGTTCTTGGTTTAAAAGTAAATAGGAAGGATGGGCCGAAACCTTATAGCTAGTCCCATAGTAGATGTAATTTCATCTCGCTATGTCAGCCCAAACACAAAAATTTCAAGTTCCTTATACGCCCTTTCAATACTATCATTAACAATGATCTTATCATAAGACCCCGGAGAGTCAGCGTACTCAAGTTCAACCTGAGCTTGAGCAAGCCTCCTCTGTACATCCTCCTCACTCTCCGTCCCGCGAACCCTAAGACGCTCCTCAAGCACTTCAAAACTCGGCGGTTTAACAAAGACATATCGCGCATCAATGCTTTTATTCGCCTTCATCTGCTTAACGCCCTGCATCTCAGTATCGAGCACGGCGATCAAGCCTTTACTAGCCTGGTCGTCAATGGTCTTTTCGCTGGTGCTATAGTAGTTGCCGCTGAAATACGCGTGCTCTACGAGCGCACTCTGGGAGCACAGCGAGCTGAACGCGGAGGGGGAGACGAAGAAGTATGCGACGTCCTCGACCTCGCCTGGTCGTGGCTTTCGCGTCGTGTGGGAGACAGTGAGTCCGAATCTGCCAGGGTGTGCATCGAAGAGCTTTTGGATTAGTGTGCCTTTGCCGACGCCTGAGGAGCCGGAGATCACGATAGGGCGGAGGTCTTGAGGGTTGCTGGAGGATGTTAGTTTGAAGTCTGTCTAGTTGATTCAGATACTGGGAACGTACAGGAGGCCATTTCATTTAGACATCATTGAGCTCTTCATATATCAGTGTCACGTCTTGTTTCCAGATTCTCGTATCTTAGAGTTGTAGACCATGTTGCGCATGCTGGACCCCGGCCAGAGCCAGAGCTGGTCCAAGCGGCCCGCCCCGCCGGTTCTCAGCGGAGCCAAGACTCCACTCAATCCCTGGCCCCCCACCAAAGCTCCAACCTTTTTCCATCTTCATCTTCAATTCCTCCTTGCGCAAACCAGCATCGCACTCTCAAAATGACACAGCCACCACTCTCTTCACCCGAAAGCACAATGCCACCGCGACAACTCCTCCAAACAATCTTCTCCTCGCTTACCCGCACCCTTACAAGCAGCACATCCACATCCACAAGCTCAACCCCGCCAACCTGGACGCTCCTCCGCACCCTGAGAAGCGAGAACCCAAACGATATGCAAGGCGACTTACACGGAGCCGCAACGTTCACCCCTCTACCACCCCACAAACCCCAGCCCTCTTCCACAACGACGGAAACCAACGAAGAGCCCGAAACAGAAGAACACACCGACCTCCTCTACAGCGAATCCGGCTCGCTACCAACAACCTTCGGTCCCGGCCTGCGCTGGACAAAGAAGTACATCTGGCGACTGAGCTCAAACGGGAAAATAAGCGTGTGGTTCGTGAAGATGGACAAAAAAGACAGCGACGTCGAAGAAGCAGATTATCTCTTCCACGAATTCGATTTCGCGGCTACCGCGTCCTCGGAAACAAACCCGGCGGAGTTCGTTACGCCGCCGACTCCGCCGGAAGTACCGGGCTTATCGAGAGGATCAACGACGAAGGTCATTGCCGCGCGGGGGAATCATCTTTGCATTGATGATATGTATCGCACGGCGTATGCATTTCTGGTGGACGAGGAGAGCGGCGAGGTGCTTAGTTGGGCGAGTCGGCATGTTGTTCGCGGGCCGAGGAAGGGGCAGGATATTGTTAATTTGTATTCGAGGGGGTTATAGTGTTAGAGATTTGGTTTGGGATTTGGGACTTTGCGTTTATATCTATATCTATTTTTTTTTTTTTTTTTCAACTTAGAGGACACTACCCCAGCTTATATCTAGATAGAGGACTTTATCGTACCAAGTATCTAATATATAACCTCAACCCAAAGCTTCCCACCCCCAAACTACGAAGCCACATCCCCATCAAAGTGTATATATGAAATCCGGCCTCTTATCACCTACGCCGCGAAGCTCCGCCTGGCCCATCCCCTCAACCCAATGGTCCCTATCACCGCGTCTGCGCTTCGCATTCTCCCTTCGCAGCAGGAAATATTGCAACAGCGACCCCCCAAACTGGAAGAGAACAAGGTACGCCAGGACCGTTCCATGGCCCGGGTAGAACTCCGGCGCGTCATCGCCGCGGTAGATATTCGACGAGACGATTCCGTTCAGGTTCCCCCATCCAATTACGAAGCCGAGGGTTACGCCGCGCTTGTACACACCTAACACGAAGCATTAGCTTTTTCATTATAGATGGAATACGATGTGGGTATGTACCTTCGACATTATTACTTGTCCACGAAATGGTATTCGCGATTGCAGGATAGATGCCCATGGCGCCTAGGAATGTACCCGCGTATTTGGCGCCCGCGGTTTTCGCCCCGAGCAGCATCGCGAAGCCGGTTATGCCGAGGACCGAGACCAGCATGTTGCATATTCCGCGCTGGCGGGTGCGGTCGGCGATGAATCCGACCGCGACTGTGAGGACTGCGGCGGCCGCGTAGGGGGGCACGCTGAGGAGCTGTGAGCGGATGCCGGAGTAGCCTGAAAGTAAAGGATTAGTACTATTTGTGGTGCTGGACAGTTTGAATCGACGTACCCTACATCAGCCAAGTTAGCCCTAATTCAAGATCAAAACGGGCGAAGGTGGGGTATGAAGACTTACCAGTTGGTTGATGATAGTTGGCACAAACAGTGAGAATGCATAGAGACAGCCATCGGCACCCATATAGATTACCATCCCGGTATACGTCTTCCAATCTTTAAGAGAATTCCAGAAATATGTCATCTTGAACTCCTCATGTTCAGCGCTTGCCTGCTGATCTTCCGCCAACCGTCTGAGCACTCGCTTCCGATCATCCTCCGACAAGAACTTTGCCTCGTCGGGGAAATCATAAACCATCCAAAACGATGCGACGCCGATAACGATTGTTGCAAGGCCTTCCAAGATAAATATCCAGGCCCATCCTTCTTTGCCGCCTACTCCATCCATCTGAACGATTGCAGTTGCGAGGAGGCCGCCGAATGAGCCGGCCAAGGCAGCCGCAGAGAAGAAGATCGCCATACGCACACCAAATTCCGATCGCTTGTACCAACATGACAGGAAATAGCCTACGCCGGGGAAGAGGCCGGCTTCTGTGAGACCCAGGAACCAGCGGGCCTGATGTCGTTAGTACATGCATTCCAATGAGGGGACGATTGACGAACAGCCATGAGACCAGACCAGTTGTGGACGAAGCCCATACTCATCATGCAAATGCCCTATACCGCGGTGTGTAAGTTGATATCGCAACAATGAAAGGAGGGGTGCGTACCCATAAAACCATGATGATGGGAATGAACACGCTAGGTCGCAGCCGCTTGAGCAGGATATTGGTGAGAGGCTCGAAGACCGCATACGAGACGAAGAAAATGGTAAGCGAGGAATTGTATTGGTTATCGGACATTGAAAGGTCCTCCTGTAGATGGTCGAGTTTCGCATTGCCGATGTTGGTTCTGTATGGGTTAAGCCGGATGTACTCGATTTGCGCCGACAGAGAAACGCTTACCGGTCCAAGAAGGAAACAAGATACAGCAAACTCAACCAGGGGACTAATCGGAAGTCGAGCTTCCAGAGAAGGGCGCGGTCCTATGCAAGTACTCATGTCAGCGATCTGTTATTAAAGAGTTCCGGTCCGACCAGCGCGATCTCACAATTTTCGCCCTCTCCTCATCGCTAAGTCCCTCATCTGGATCCGGGAACTGGTCTAGCCGCGACTTCTGGTGATCGTAGGACGATGCGACCTTTTCGAGATCAGAGGTCTTCGGAGAGTTTTCTTGTATCGATTCCTCAGCCATGATAGCTATGGGCGGACTCCGACCGTGCAAGAGGTTGAGGAATTGCGGCTGAGGCGGGACAAGGGAGAGCAGAATCACAGGGATGTCCGGGTTATAAGGGAGGGGGAGCAGCAGCAGCGCGCGAGCCGGCAGGGATGCAGGATCTTTTCCATGGTCGTCGATAGTGGCTGATCCCGGGGGTTTTTGAGCCAGACGCAGCGTAGTGTCGGGGTTCGGGCTTTCAGGCGACGAGACGGAGGTGCTCCGCAGCCCAGAGCCAGGCTGGATGACCCTTGTGATTCATGAGGTTGGAGAAAAAGCGGGGATTGTCATAGTTGAGCAGAGATAAGAATCGTGGAGACGGAAGCTTGCGGACAGCAGGAGAGCCACGGTTGGAGCATTCTGGGCGCGTCGATCACCCCGCAGAGGAGGAAGGGCCCTCGGGTGATAAGGCCGGCCATGCAATTGGTCGAGGCGCATTATTAATGACAGCATCACACGGAGCAAGACCGAGAATTGATTGACGAACAATATGATAACATCGAGGGGAAAGTTGCATCCTATCTACTGTAACAAATCTAAGCAGAGTGCCAGCACAGAACAACGCACAATACGGAACATCATCGCCTACAGCGACTTTTCTCGCGTTACGACGCGCCTAATACTCCCTTTCGACCGTGGTCTCTTCATATACTCGCAGACTGTACTGCGCAAACTTGCTTCTCTGGCGAAGACTCTGCCCGTAATACCGGAAGATGAACGGCACCGGGCAGAAGATCATAGCTCCAGCCGCGAGGATCGACAAGGCGATGTTCGCTCCCAGCGCACTAAACATTTTAGGCGCGAGAAGTGGAAACACCGACGATAGTGATGAACGCGCCAGCGACATGGCTGCAAACGCACTGGCGGCGTAGCTGTGGTAACTGTCCGCGAGATACCCTGCCAGCACAGTTCCAAACTCGTTAAGCGCAAAGCCAACGAAGAAGAGCGGAATCAGCGTCACAAACCAATGTACTCCGCGTATAGTAGGAGGAACCATCCACGCGAACCACCAGAGTCCGACTGCCAGGAACGGCGCCCCAAGACAGATTCCCGCCAGCTTGTTTTCAGGAAGCAAGGGGAGTCCATCCCGGTGACGCTGCGCTGCGACGCGTTGGTCAACCAGCCGGATCAGAACGCTTGGAAGGAAGCCGATTCCCATCGCGAAGAAAGGTAGGTTAGACTCTGGCGTCGCGAAACCCATCGACTCGTAGATCGGAGGTAGGGATTCGGTAAACAGGTATAGTAGCGCGACGCTGCAGCCGCTCATGAGCGAACAAGCAAAGACAATGGGCTCGGTGAAGAATAGCCGGAGCGGACGAAGGAGTCCTTCGCGCACAAAAATACGGAGCTTGGGGACCTCGTCGGGGTTGAGTGCTTGAAGGCTCATGTCTCCCGTCACATGACGCAGCTTTTCGACCTCCCACGTCAGCAGCAACGACGGACGCGACTCTCTAATCCCCAGCAGCAGAACCGAGACACATCCTGTTACGATACCGGAGATGTAGAACACCCATCTCCTGTATATGATTAGTAAATATTAGAGTTCTGTCCAATGGCATCAACTTACCACCCCAAACGCGCCGTGATGTATCCGCTCATCACAGGTCCCATTGCAACCGCAAAATTGGCGACGACCATGTACGCAAACACCAGCCAGATACGATCCCGTGTGTTGAACATGTCCTCGATACTACCCGTGATGATGACTGTTGGGACGGCTGAAACCAACCCGGTCAAGACTCGTCCTGCAACCATTGCTCCCGTCGAAGGTACGGCGGCAATCAAGACACTGAAACCACTGAACAAGACGGTGCTAATAATATATAGCTTCTTGCGGCCGAACGCCTCGGAGTATGGTGGGAAAACGACATTTCCAAGAGCTTGCGCCAACGCGTACCTAAGCATCATGAGCATCTATTTTGTCGCTTCCCAAGCAGCATGGTTGAGCATGGTGGAAATACACACGTTGACACAAAAAGAAATACCGCGAAAGTCAAATCTATCCCGAATTCGTGCCGTGCATCTTTGGCTGCCGTTGCCTGCAACTATGAGAGTCCACAACGACACACGCGACATATTGTATGAACATACCCCAGATGCGTTGATCGATGTACTAAAGACGAGCAACGGTCAGCAACGCCATCTGCACGTGATGAAGGGAGGCGCACTCACGTATAGAATTCGAGGAATATGATCAGACCTATGTCGTACGCCTTCCGAAGCGTGGGCCAATTCCTTGGATGCTTCGGATTGGTGTTGGCCCAGCGCACATACTGCCCATCAGGAGTGAGCTCCAGGCCCAGTTCCTTGAGTGCAATCTGCAGCTCTTGCGCGCTTTCCACTTTCTCAATGTCGGACATCTTGAGATAGTTGAGCTGAGCGGAAAACGATGGACAATGCCCAAGTACAAGTACATCTTTCTCGAGTCAAGGGATGGGATGAGGTTCCACCAGCACATATCGTGATAGCAAAGTCGAGGGGATCAACATGCTTGGCCACCCACCCCCTCCACTTTTAGGGTTTCAACATTGCCTAGAATTGACGTCGTTGCCGGTTGCTTGCCGGTTCCTTGCGCCATAGGTAACCCCTCGATTGGCAATCGGAAGGAAGAAACGGGAGCTTGAGGAAGATATGAAAATGTCGATAGGTGGGCAGTGATAAGAAAAGCAAATGCATGCCCAGAGATCCAGAGGAATGTTGAGAAGCTCGAGCGAAAAATCTCCGAGACCCTATTCTATCAAGTGAGCTAGGTCCAGAACCGCGCGTGCGCACCTATCGCGAGCCTGTTTCCCACATTCCTCCCGGAATAGACGCAGGACAAAACACCCGCCCTATAAGGTCAGAGTATCTCTAAAGCTATCATGGGGTACGTCTTCTCTGGAATGCTACTATGACGCTGATGACCGAAAGGCGGCATTGGACGGTTAGAATCGGTCAGCACAAAGTAAACACACAATGCGACTCGAAGGTGTGACTTTCGAGCGGTCGATAATACGGCTTCGGTTTCGGCGCTCGCTATCCGCGGACCTTCAGGCTTTAGAAGAGAGACCACAGGGGGCAAGAATTGACGATAAGCTAAGAGAGCATCTGCTCCTCATTCAACAGTCCAGTCTCTAAATGGGCCCACTATTCAGCCCCCAAACGACTTGTTCTCTTACGAGTACTCCGTGGCCTGTTGCGATCTTGGAATGGAACGACATCGGAGCGCATTCCAGAGGGTGGCCAGCACAATGCTTTGTCGATAGAGTCGACGCGGCCTTCCTGCTTCAATCAAGATTATAGCTGAAAGGATTCGTCATGATTTTCAACGATATGCATGCTGTTGCGGTTACAAGTCTGTAGCATATCCTCAGCGGTGCGCGGCGTCTCGACAGGGGGCAAGAAATCAAGCTCTGCGCAAACTTCCAAGCGGCGCCGTGAAAGCTTGACTAGTGCATTGGCAAATCCTTCGTTTACGTCGCCAAGTCAAGCCGTGGGCTTTGCGGTGGGTCCGTTGAATTGCGCACATACCGATGTGTAGATGTTCATACTTCCAGGAATATACCTACAAGTTGTAGGAAGTGCGCCATGGTACTGAATGCGAACACTGCTGCTAGAAAGCAGACCAAAGGTCAGGATACAAGGAATCACCCTCTTCTCCAGGTTAGGGAACAGGGTCCGATAATCTGATTGATTATCAGATAATCAATCAGATAACGCGGGTTGAATGGAGCTGGAAGGCACGACCGGACCAGTCAGCGCTGGGCTCTTTGGTTTTGGCCCCCGGCCCATCCCACGCCCACGGACCACGCTCCTGCTTGGGCAAGCTTGTGCGCCGCTAGGAAGCCGGCATCGCTTGCGTTCATCAAAGACCCAATCATATTCCTGCGTGCTGTTCATCAAGAAAAATCTTTATGCGCAGGTGCAGCCATCGGGAGTCGGCCGACGATACGTATACGCCGAGATACATCCTATGGAGCACGCCTAGCCTCTTGAATGGAAGCCCTCTCTTCCAGAATCGTGAATCGTGCCACCGGACTGAGACGGCCCCGCGGCTTCATCTGGCTGCTGTCGCGTGGTAGATAGCGGAGAATTCCACTTCTTGTGTCCAGCGTCTCCATCGCATTGAGGTCTAGTGCAACTCTGCGCGCCGTTTTTCGGTCCACGAGTCATTTGAGCGTGGCGACTGTGCCGCTTTCACTGATTTATATTCCGCTGCTTCCTCTGCTTGCTCTGCTTGCTCTCTTTTGTTTCAATTGCTCTTCACCTACAGCTCACTCAACCTAGCAACCTTTCGACTACGAGGTCTTCACGATGAGGTTCAGGCTTCCATACAAGCGCGACGAGCTGCCTGTCGACATAAACAGCCAACGGCCGAGTGATAATGAAGCTATCACAGAGAAAGGGGCTGAAGCCCTACCAGCAGAGGTGAACAATGAGAAACAAAGCCAGGGTGACATCGTCAACTCGGAGTTTCAGCATGGTGTCCAGGCCGCTCAGGCCATGACCCAGGTTTGGTCGTTCAGCCATATAGTCGCCGCTTATATTCTGTAAGCTCTTCGATTACATCTTAACCAGGAGTACAGGAAGAAGCTAACGAGTTTAGGATTTGGATCATTCATTTCATCATGGCTTTCGCTTCAGGCATGATTTCAAACCTTACTCCTTTCGTCACGAGTTCTTTCGCAGAGCATTCTCTGACGGCTACAACCTCTATCATCTCGTCTTTGGCGGCTGGCTTGGTCAAGCTTCCATATGCGAAGTTGATGGATATCTGGGGCCGCCCTCAGAGTTTCGCAGTCATGGTGGGCAGCATGACCCTGGGTATGATCATGATGGCCGCGTGCAACAATGTGGAGACATACTGCGCCGCCCAGGTCTTCTACCAGATCGGATACACGGGACTGGATTTCACAATGACCATCTTCATTGCGGATACTTCGAAACTCAAGAACAGAGCCTTCTGGATCGCATTCGTTGCTTCTCCATACATTGCTACCGTCTGGGCTTATGGTCCTGCATCACAGAGCGCGCTTAACACTATCGGTTTTCGCTGGGGCTTCGGCGTTTGGGCCATAGTCATCCCGGTGGTTTCAGCGCCATTGTTCTTCCTGTTCTACTACAATCAACTCAAGGCCGAGAAGATGGGCCTGGTACCCAAGCATGAATCCAACCGCACCACTCTCCAGTCTATCGTCCACTACGTGAAGGAGTTCGATCTGATTGGTATCTTCATCTTCGCTCTGGGCATGGCGCTCTTCCTGCTCGCCTTCAACCTCTACACCAAGCAAGCCAATGAATGGCGCTCACCGCTAATCATCTGCTTCCTGATCTTTGGCGGGCTTCTCATCATTGGCTTCATCCTCTACGAGAAGTACCTCGCTCCTGTGACTTTCATCCCATGGGAGCTGCTCAAGGACCGCACTGTCATCTTCACCTTCACCATGGCCGGCAGTCTCTACATCGCCTGGTACATCTGGGACAACTACTTCTACTCCATGCTGCTCGTCGTCTACAACCAAGACGTCACCAAAGCCTCCTACATCAGCAACATCTATACCGTCGGCTCCTCCTTCTGGTCTATCGTCATGGGCATCGTGATCCGCTACAACGGCCGTCTGAAATGGCAAGCTCTGTACTTCGGTGTCCCCGTCACCATCCTCGGCGTCGCGCTAATGATCCACTTCCGCCACGCCGGCGTCGACATCGGCTACATCGTCATGTGCCAGATCTTCATCGCCTTCGGTGGCGGCACGCTCGTCATCTGCGAGCAAATGACCGTCATGGCCGTCTCGCGTCAGCAGGATATCCCCGCTATCCTCGCGGCAGAGAGCATGTTCATCAACATCGGTTCCGCCGTGGGCTCGTCTATTGCTGCCGCCATGTGGACGGGTATCTTCCCCAACAAACTTAAGGAAAATCTCCCTGTCGATGCCCAGTCTAACCTCGCCACGATTTACGGAGACGTCACGGCGCAGTACGGGTACCCCGTCGGAAGCCCCGAGCGCGATGCTATCAACCTCTCGTACAGCCAGACGCAGCGACTCATGCTGATTACTGCGACTTGTCTGTACTCCATCACGCTCGTCTCGGTGATGCTGTGGAGGGACGTCAACGTCAAGAACATCCACCAGGTGAAGGGCCGTGTTTTCTAAGCGGATGTACAGCGTGACATCGATGGATAATTCTACGGAGATGCTAGGTTCACTATAAGCTAGTTTGAGCTCGGTGACTCTTTGCAGATTTATATAACAATTTGCCGACCATTTACCTGGCGATATGATATAGCCGCAATAAAATAATAATATAACTTTCAAGCCACAATAGATCCGGAAGCTTCTCTCTATAGACCTAGCCCTGCTCTCCGTAGTATACGACTGCAATCATACTATAAATGCCGTATACTGCTTGCCTGTCCAGCTATACAGTCGCTCACTGCTCCTGGTTTGAAGGCGAGGTCTGTTCGGCCCAATGCAAACAAATCTCAATGGGTCTACGTGATTATAAAGACGGTAAATTTCTTACGCTTGCCCCATCCGCTTCTGCTTGAGATGTCATCTGATTTGCCAAATATCTTTTCACAAACTATCAAAATACAAAGGTACATTTCGTCATGAGACGTTTTTGGGATTATGGGATAAGGTCCGGCTGCATTGACCATGAAGAGGGACTTTTGGAACGCTGCGACTGAGTACAGGCATAAGGAATCTGTGCTCAAAATGTGCCGGTATCGGTAGGTAAAGGTATGGTTGCAAAATCCATTTCTGAAAAGAGTCCTCCGGCTCAAAAGATAAAAGCGCAGACGATTGGCAATCAAAGTAGAGTTGACCGGGCGTAGGACCGAGTTTAGAACCGAGATCGTTGATCACCATTTTGCATTCTCATGTCCCCTGTTTATCTCAGGGTTCACAGAAGGCGTGCCATCTTGTTTGAGGAATCGGAACTGACATTTGCCGAGAGTAGGATGGTTCACTAGCCTTTCGAACACCACTGCGGCTGCCTTGACTGAAAGCATCCTTATCGAAACTTCACCAACCCCAGGACCATCGACAATACTTTCGAGCTGTAGGGAATGTCTCTGGTACGGACTGGTCATCGCACGAGTGATTTCCAATTTTAGTGTATGCCTGGGATGAAACATTCCTAGGATGCGGGTATACCCTCCATGCATGATTGACTTCTCAACATCGACAGGCATTGGATAGGTCGGAGTGTGAACGGGAACGACCCTTCCAAATGGTAGAGTAACGGTTCTGTTAGCAGCACCAGCCACGAAACGGGCAGCATCGGTCTCGGAAGTAAAGGTGATCATGGCAGTGTTGTGGCCGGTAATGTTGCGTGTATCCGCAAGGCGAGCGCTATAGATCTCACCTACGATGAGGGGGAGGATATCATCAAGAGTCTTGTCCAACGGTATATCATCGATGCGAATGGTGCGGTAGACATTTTCGTCGGACGTGGAGGGGATGTAGCGGAGGCCATACTGGAAGATCCAGAGCTCGTCATAGGGCTTGCGGTGGTCTAGCATGTTGGTGCGATTGTTGAATGCGTCGAGCTCTTGTTCAGCATCATCAAAAACGCTGGTTCCTCTCAGAGACCAAGATAATTCTCCATACCACTTGACAGGCTTGACGGGTATGTCCTTAGGCTTTGTGTTGGGAGGTGACGCGTTGAGGAAGAGGCGCTGGGGGAGAGTACGCGGGTTATGCTATAGCGAGAGATTAAAACCGTCAGTGACTAGTGTTACTGTTTCAAGATTTGTCCTATGACATACCTTGGGAGCCAGCGCAGTTATTTTCAAGTTATCC
Organism: Aspergillus multicolor; assembly: GCF_047715735.1. Lineage (NCBI taxonomy): Eukaryota > Fungi > Ascomycota > Eurotiomycetes > Eurotiales > Aspergillaceae > Aspergillus > Aspergillus multicolor. The sequence continues at coordinate 814,205 of NW_027395957.1, forward strand.
ACAAGATTGTCTAGCAAATCCTCCGGCCCATCAATGACCGTGTGGCGGTTCTCATTTTGGAAGGCTTTCTGATAGAGCGGTGACAATGGTTGGATTTGGATATCTTCTAGCCTGCTATCAAGAAGGTCCGCGGAGTACGCCAGCGGGTTGAGTGCCATTTTGCTCTTATTTGACCCTTTTTCAGCGCAACTGCGCGAATTGCGGTTGTCTTGTCCAGAATATGAGAGAGAAGTGAGTGATAGAATACGTGTGTGGATAAATACAGAGAATGCGCTGAGCATTAAGAAGATTGGAATGAGGATTGAGAGAAGGAAGATGGCGTATGTGTTGAACTCTCTTTGAGGGGAATCTGAGACATCGCAAATATCCCGATTGGGAAAGAGGGAGGATGGCCTGACGCCGATGCCGGCCCCGCGAATCACAGCTGCGGCCATTGTGGCAGCAGCTGCCACGAGAGTATCAGCTGTAAGAGGATGGCTGTAAGAGGATGGCTGTAAGAGGATGGCTGTAAAGAGCGATAGTAATGGAGGGGGAAAGCAGATGGGGGAGGGGAAAAGACTAGGAGTAGAGGTCTGGCTTAAATAGCGGTCGTCTTTGGCGTGGCGGAACTGTAAGGTCAATTGCTGAGCTTTATAAGAATTGAGATTAAGGATCATTGAAGACAAGCCTGAAGTCAATTTGGCGCAAAGAGATAGATATTACCGACGTGAAAGTGAACATATCTCCAAGGGAAACACTAGTGAAGTGAAAAAGTGACTTTCGAAAGAGGTTGCAAACAGAGGCTCTGCACAGCGCCCTAAAAATAAACAAAATGCATTGGTCAATCAAAATTCATAGGTAGTTACAATCACGCAGTCTCTCATTCCCACACCTATACCATATATTCGGTGTTGAAGAACGAATATGTAAAACAATCTGACAATTTACCCAATAAATTCTCCCTGAGCAAGAGCAATCCAAGGTAATTCCGTATCCCAAGATGCCTCCATCAAAGTACGTGCATTATGAATCTGAAACCTCGGATCAGCTGGGGGTAGTAAAGTAGGAGCTGCGTAAGTTACCTGCTTCATTCCAGTTCCCTCTAGAACCTCTAACCGCTCCTTGATCTCAATCCTTTTCTCGGCATCTCGAGTTTCGCATCCTGCCATGAAGATTGGGAACAATACGCCTGCTTCCACGGCCGAGCCGGAACGAATTGCGGCTACCGACTGCATCAAGCCATTCAAGGCTTCAATGACCGCCAGGGAGTCAGATGAATTGCCTAAGACCCGACGGTGAAGATGCAACAAGCCAGCATATCGGAACGCATGGTCCACAGAGATCATGTCGGCGGATTCTGAGTCCCGATAGTGCTTTTCATAAGCGTGAGCGTGTGCATCGAGGGCTTCCCACTCAGACAATAACTCTTCTGCCTGTTGGGCTAGATCAGGCGAGGGCTGCCATTCAGGTAAGAAAGTGCCCATTTTGTCGAATCGCTCGTTGTCACAGTGATGTACCAAGCCCCCGAGCTTCATCAAGAAAAGACCAGTCCGAGGTGTAAATCCAGTAAAACAGTCCACCGCAAATTCGTCCCAATCATCAACCGCTGTGCAAGTATTCAACACAGAATAGTACGCTAAGAGAGGCGGTTGATGGTGACGACATGAAAGTGCACCTATTATGTCCAAGTACCCAAGCCAGCGCGTGAGGAACGCCCCGGCGCGATTCCCAGGGTACGCGATCTCCACCTGTCGAGCCAGAAACAGATCGCGAGCTAATTTTAGATGTCTCTGCCATGGTATCGGTACCTCAAATGTGCTTGGTGAGACAATTTTGAGCGAAAGCAGCATGATTGCAGTTGCAAGATGACTATCGTTTATTTTCTCGTGCTTCTCGAGGGCTAGGCGTAGAGACGGGAAAACGTTGCTCACCCAGTGCGCTATTCGGTTAGCTGGCTCGGGATGCCCCAAAAACCTAGCCCGGTGGCTTGCCGAGTAGGCGAGCATCAAGTTCAGAAGATTTTCATCGCAGATTGCCACTTTTGAAAGTTAGTCTATTATTAAGAACAGGAAGGGGTACAATCTCACTGGAAGGTAGAACTGAGCTGAAAGGATTATCTTCACAGTCATGAGGCACCAGAACCTTTGCAGTGTGGTTGAGGAAATGATGGAAGTACATCATGTTGATGGGGTTGTTCAGTAAAGAGGCCGGAAGCGGATACAGATATCGAGGTATATTGATGGACACAGGTGACCCGTAGTAGTTGTACTTGCGGTGAGACTGCTCACGCTCTTTTCCCGTTAACAACGTTCCCGGGCTGGATACAACGCTAGCATTCGGTGATTTGATGGTCTCCAGAGCATCGCTGATATCAATAGCCGAGTGATCGTCATGGTTTCCTAGATCCGCGTCCGGACGACCACAATCCATACCATAGTGGTCAGTCACACTGGTGAGATAAGCCTGCCACTTTTCGGAACCGGTAAGGCTGCCATGCTCGTCGAATGTAGGTCGACGACTGCAAGCTAAGAATGAATTTGACCTGCTGTGTTTCATCTTTTTATAGCTGACGCTTGGGGAGCCATCCACTATGCCAGCTAGAGAGCTGTCTGGGGTGCCCTCCATATCTTGGGGTGTTCCAGATGCAAACAAACTTGTATCAAGCGAGTAAGGTGATAGGGCTCCAAAGGAGTCCGAAGGGCTAGCGGTGTGACATTCAGTGACGCCAGTGACTCCCATATCAGCTGGAGACGATCCAGAGCTGGTCACATAGCCCGCTTTCTTGGAGGCGTAATCCGGGACATCTAGCGCAGGTCGTACGAAGGACGTAGGATGGGAGACTGGGCCCAGGTGAAAGTCAAAGCTCAACATTGCTGAGATGCTCATACCATTGTCTTCGGTCGGTAAGTAAGGAGAAGCAAGTGAGGTCGAGATTGGGTTATCGGGGCTGTCCACTTTTGGTAGAGGGTCAGTTTCCTCTGTGGGGAAACTTGACCAGGTAGTCATGTCCTGTCCCTGCGACAGGCTCATTTCTACTGGAGCTCTATCGGCTGTACGGTTGGGTGGATTAAGATACTGGTCAGGGACAGTAGGAGCATCTTGGATATCATGTAGCCTGCTAGGGTACGTTCTTCCTATGGTCATCTCCCCTGCGTGTCCCATATCCCAGAACAGCATTTCTGCGGGTTGGGCCTGCGCAGAATTATCCTTCATGTTATCAGGCTCACATTGCTGGGTTGGAGTGCTTGGTTGTGGATAAGGCAGGTCCGGAGGTGATAAAGGGAAGGAGAACGAGATGCTACTGGAGGAGCTTGGGGAGTCGACACATGGTCTTCTTCTTGTTCTTCCGCCCCAGTTCAAGCGGAGGCTGTAATCGCATGATTCGTTTTGACGGCGGCAATTCAAGCACGCCGGTTTCTCCTCCCCACTACATCTGGGAGATCAGCTGAGCGACACATAAGAAGCAGGGCATACAAACCATTTGATCTTCCGTGCCTTGCATGGCCTACTTGCAGTTAATGCGCATACAGAAGCTTAATGGAGAGAGCGGGGATGTAAGCTTGACTCACCAGCAACCTTTGCGAGATCTCCGTTTAGGCTCGGGAGCTCCGGGCCTTCGAGGACGCGGCATTTGATGCTCAAATCAAAGGCGCCGGAGAATAGCGATGATTATTTGACGAACTAATGGTCCGGGGTGAGAGATAGTGCCAACTTAATCTGCGGAGTAAGATCGCCATGCAGCGCGGATATCTAGAGGCGATCTGGACAGGGCCGAATGACGGGGTTCTTTTTCGTCGGCGAGTTGGGCGCTTGACCCAGGAAGACAGAAAACGATAGTCGATATCGATATAGTCGCGTCTGTTATTCGTACTCATCGAGGTGCGGAATCTGGCAGCGCCAGCCAAGCAGTTGAGATGGTTATGGGTTTTTTGATGGATGGATGATAAGATAGGATGAGGGCAATGAACACTGTTTTACGTCTCTTGGGGAAGCGGAGAGAACGAGTCACGAGAAGAAGCAGAAGGTGGTATTCCTATAGTAATCGATCCAGGCACGAGACTCGGCCGCCACCGTACTACTTGGTAGCTACAGCAGAGGCTCCTGTCCGTCAGGTTTCTGAATGTGGATTCCGGATGGAGCAGAGAGCAGAGGAGACAGCAGAAGCAGTGCAAGCAAGGAAGAAGCCGAAGAAAAGAAATGAAAAAAAAGCAAAGTTGGAGGAAGCACTGGGATGCATCTGCATTGTTATCGCATCGGACGCCTAGAGCAATCACAGCCCGCCATCCGAGGTGGAGACGGCTCGACCTGCCTCTTCGAGGGAACTGACACCTCAGGCTGTTGCTGATAAGCCTGGGGCCCCGACAGCCGGGATTACTCAAACTCCGGACTCCGAAGCAGCTGACATCAGACAAGGTTCCTTGCTTTCTGCGCTTTCCGTGAGATTCTAAGGATTGGTTACTGGTTAATGACATCTAGTAAGATATATCTGATTTGTTTTTTCTATCCTGACTTGTCTGGTTTCTGTGAATGTACGGCGTACCTGGGCGTTTAGACAGCCATCTATTCTTCTTACTTCGTCTTATTGTTACACCGTTATCGCTATCTTGCTTATACTAGACCTCTACTCCGATAACATCATGTCATCACTCACCAAATTCCACCCATTGCAGCGGCTGCCAAGTCCGTCAAGAGGCATCTCAGCTCTGATACATGTATGCTTCTCTCGAGTTCGACACTGTGGCTCGATTTGACCGTTTCCGCAGGCATCCGGACTAGCCAGCTTCATATGGTCTTTCAAGTAGTAAGTGTATATTTTTGTGCTACGGTCTGTAGCACAACTCCAGGATTGTTCAACTAACATTTTTGTAGTATGAATGACAACCCTAACCATGCGTAAGCTTCGTCCAGTCCACGAAACACAAGGTTTCCCGTCAATTGACTTTCGGTTAGCAACGAAGCATACGGATGGCATTTCCAGTACCTGACCGTCCTCGGTCTCTCTCTGGCAACGCTCACTTTTGCCGTCGGCCTACTAGCGGACATAACATTGTCCTCGCGGCTGTTCTTAGTGAAGAACCTGCTCTCTGTCTGCAGCGCCCCTATGGAAGTTCTCATCAGCATTCTTTACTGGGGCCTCCGCTTGGTAACCCCTTCTCTCATCTTGCTCCACTCTTTACTGATCAGTCTAAATAGATCGATGAGCGCTTGGTTGTTCCGGAGTGGGCTGTGATTCCCATGCATGCCGGTATGCCGTGTCTCTCAGTCTTAATCCTGCTAGACTCTGTGACTAAACCCTTCATCAGATATCAGTTTTCATGCCATCCCCTCGATCGTCTTCCTAATCGACCTGCTCTTCCTTTCTCCACCATGGACCATTACCATTGGTCCAGCCCTTGGCCTTTCCAGTGCAATTGCGGTCAGCTACTGGTTTTGGATTGAGCGCTGCTTCCAGCACAACGGATGGTAAGCCTGTACTTCGTTGCGCCCAATGGACCAGCCTAATGAGCCTATCAGGTACCCCTACCCAATCTTTGAGCAGCTCCCCTTCGAAGGTCGTGTTGGGCTCTTTGCTCTAAGCGCCACTGTCATGGCTCTCAGCACCGCGACTCTCAAATGGCTCCATGGTCGTGTGAACGGTTTCGGAACACCCGTGAGCGCCCAGGCCCGACCGGGCTCCGTGAAAGCGAACGGTAGCCTCTGAAGGGAGCGTCTTCTGTTACTTGTTTGACTAAGATAAAACGCTAGAGATACATTTGCTTAGATGGTTACGCTCTTGCTTCCGCTGCAATATATAGCCTGGCTAGTATGATGACATTTTCGGACCATCGGTATACCATACAGGATATCCATGCTTGTTATTGATGGAATAGATAGACAGACTAAATTCAATATGTATACTAACAGATGTATTTTGACTTCAAAAATTGTAAAGCAGCGGCCCTGGGCCCTGGCAATATAAACCATCGAATAAGATGTAAGGATGCTATGCGATTAGGGCTTGTCTTCCGACCACCTGTAAAGTTACTAGCATTACCCTCGCTACAACTCCGAAATACAATGTACCGTGTGCAGCGGTTCTATCCCGGTTATGTAGGGAAGCAACGGTCAATTCAAACACCAATCATCTAACCAGCTCGCAACAATGATGTCGACCAAGATGTACGCTTTTTGCAGATAGTATCAAGCGGTCTAGAATTCATGCCTGGCAATAATCAAGACAGCCGTAGGCATCACGGATACCTCTCAGGTTATATGAACAAGTCCTTTATAAGCGCTCAAAATCTTGCATAGCAGTACATAAGGGCAGAACCTGGAGATAAGAAATCCAAGCGAAAGACGACCGGACTCGATGCTGAGTAAAAGAGTCGGCCTCAAATTTTGTGTACATAGCAATAAATTATTTGATGAAGTTGCGCCTCTTGCGGTTGTACGCCCGCTGGTCCTTCAGCCACTGTCGGTAGCCCTGGACGCTGCCAATCTTCTCGCCGTAGTAATCGGGAACGGGGTTCGTCATCGAGTTCGAGGAAGGGTCGACACGGTACCGCTTGATTCGGTCGAAGAACTCTTTCTCTTTCTGCAGAGGGTCAGGTCAGTCCTCAATTCCCGACACTGTACTGGCCGAATTAGGACAAATGTAAGAAGAGAAGCTTACCAACAAGAAAGCCTTCTTGTAAGTCCGGTTGACAAGGCCCCAGATAGCATTGCCCAAGAATGGACCGATAAGCCAACCAACAGCACCGCAAGCCGCCGTGGCCATTCCCATAACAACAAACGGATCCAAGCCCATAACCTGCGCACCTAGGTTCTCAATGTTCTGGCTGGAGAGAATCTGCACGCCGACTACGGTGGTGGCTGCAGAGCTGAGAATTGAGGAAGCAAGCGTGTACCGTCGGCGGGAAGCCCGGAGCTTGAAGTATGAGTTCCAGTCAAGTTTGGCGGCTTCCTCACGGGCGGAGGTGGAGGTAGTGGAGTTAGAGCGGATGGAGATTGAGTTGTTCGCGTTGACGCATGATGTACCAAGCTGTGCCGGGCGACGAGAGGACGTAAATTGGTGTGTGGGAGAAGCCTTGGGGAGTCGAAATGTGGATGTGCTAGAAGGGCGTGTTTGGGTCTTGAGGGAAATGGTCTGATAGAGCGAGGAGGTCTGGAACGCAATTGGGTTCAAGCTTGCGGATGGCACGCGAGCGCAGACAGCGGCGCTGCGCATCGAGTTACTGAGAAGACTGGTATGCATCTTGGAGATTTGGGGAAGTATTGAGGTCAAAGTATTGAGTGTCGAGAGTTGCGGACTGAGCTGTTGTGAGCCTTTCGTCAGTTCGGGGAATGTCTTGGCAAATTATGTAAGCCAATATATCAAAACACATTGACCTCATTTTCAACAACGTTTCTCCTTCCCCTATCGCATCGAAGACAAAAGATTTTTTGCTATATTATTGTATGGCTCACTGATACTCTTGAATGATTCTGCTGTACTCTAGGTGTGATGGTCTAACTCAAGTTTGAGACATCGATCTATAACTTTGCGTCTCTCCTTGAGCTTCTTGCTTGGTCCCTCAAGACCCTCCTGAGGATTTTCCCTGATGCGCTCTTCGGTATCTCGTCTATGAACAGAACTCCGCCCCGGAGCTGCTTGTGTCGTGCAAGGTTGGACTTGACGTAATCTTCCAACTCTGCCTCGGAAACGCGTTCGCTGTTCTTGAGCACAACATATGCTCGTGGTAGCTCATTGCCAGGTGCCTCTGGGTCAGGTGTACCAACCACCGCGACATCTGCAACGCTGGGATGGGTGTGAAGGAACCCCTCCACTTCTACCGGTGAAACCTGCAGTCCTTTGTACTTTATAAGCTCCTAGGAGATGGTTAGCCTGCGGATCTCAACGCTCGTCTGAAATGCTTGCCTTTTTCCGATCAACCATGACGATCTTCCCGTCTTTGTACACCCCAATGTCCCCGGTCTTATACCAGCCATCCGGCGTGAAAGCGTCAGCGGTCGCCTCCGCGTTGTCGAAATATCCTTTCGTGATCATTGGACCTTTGAGCAGAATCTCGCCCTCCTCTCCGCTATTAACGTCTCTCATACGATCACCAACAAGCCGCAACCTGATGTTTGGTAACAACGGACTGATACTTCCTGAATTGTCCGACTGGCCCCAGGGCATGGTAGTCACGCTTCCAGTTGACTCGGTCATTCCCCAACGCTGACTGATGGTGCACCCCAGCTTTTTTTCCGCTTGCTCTTGGAGCTCTAGGCTTAGAGGCGCTGCGCCTGACTCGGCCCGGATAAGCGTCTTGAATTGGTCTGTTACGCGGTAATTTCGCACGATCGCGTGGTATACCGGTGGCGCCGTCGACAAGAAAGTTACCTGGTACTTTTTGCAGTAATCGATGAACTCATCGATGTTGAATCTGGGCATCCAGTACACTGTTCCGCCAGCAACAGCGGGCGTGATGAAATACCCCAAGCACCCAGCAATATGAGCTGTCGGAAGATGGCCGACTGTGCGATATGGCACGTCCAAATCTGGCTTTGCTCTTTTAGAGTCTCGCAGCACCAGCTGAGTGAATAGAGCCTCAGAGACGAGGTTCAAATGAGACAGCATGACTCCTTTTGGTGGCCCGGTCGTTCCAGACGAGTACAGTATGCAAATGGTGATATTCTCTAGCGACTCGATATCCGTGATCCGGTCCCATTGCAGCTCCGGCGTTCTCTGTAAGTAGTTCCATTCAGGATTATTTGCGTCGAGTAAGGACCGCCGATGGCCCATACTCTCCAGCACCAACACCCTCTTCGGCGGAATCCCGCAAGCTCGCGCAGCATCCAGCGCCTTCGCTCGGTTCTCCGGACATGTGACAACCAGTGTGCTCTTCGACTGCCTCAACTGCTTCGTGAGCTCTGGTACCGTCAAGGCTGTCGATGCCGCCGCATAGACACCTCCAGCCGCGATGATAGCGCAGAAAGCAGCTGGCAAGAGGATCTGGTTCGATGAGATACACAGCACGGCATCTTTCCCGGGTCCATTGGCGCCAATCCCGAACTCATAGCGGAATACATGGGCCAGTCGCTTGATGATTGTTCGCGCCTGGGCTTTCGTGATGTGGTTTGTGGCGTCTGCTGCTTCGGCATGGAGGGTTGTTGATTCTGTCGTCAAGGAAAGGGGAGATTCTACGGATGTCAGAGTCCCGCCATTGGATGATGTGAAAATAGACATACCGAACAGTAAGGTGAGCAAGTCGAGCCTGGGGAGGTCATAGTCTTTTTCTGGTAGGTACTGCATGCTTTACAACTGGTTCAATTTCCCCTCCACGTAAATATGAGCCCGGATAAAATGCGAGGAAAAGAGATCAGATTTCACAGAACGCCCCAAACTTAAATTTTAGCCACTGTTCATCACAACTTTGATGGGGCTATTCAAAGAAAAGGTCTCGGCTACCCCAGATTGCGGGGATTCCGAGGTTCTTATCTATTGCGGGGTGGGCCTTACTCCAATTTACAGATATAGACCTTGGTGCGGGGAACCGTTGAAGTAGAATACTAGCTACATCTAGGATTGGGCTATGAGATATGCTGGAAAGTTTGATAGGGTATACTATGTAATTGCATCGGGCCCCGTCTCAAAACCACGAATATGCTATAAATCCTCTCGCAGCAAGCCTATAGCTTCGACCTTTTGACCCCGCTAGGAGGATCAATGTTTACATCTGCCCACCAAGGATAGTTCGCCGGCAGACTCTTATCCACATCTCCGACAAAATTCGGCTTCCTCTTCTCAAAGAACGCAGTCACACCTTCCTTTTGGTCTCTATAATTCAGACAAAAGTCAGTATTCCAACCTCAAATCCAGTGGAGGAGACATAACAAAAGGAGGCAACATACGGCGACGTAAACCGATGATAGATAACCTCACTCTCGAGCATATGCGCCTGCTCCGCACTCTCTGGCCCCCGCCACATAAGCTCGCGATTCAGCGCTGCCGCCTGCGGACTGACATTCTCCGCGATCTCAGACGCAAGGGCCAATGCCCGCGGGAGCACCTGGCTTTGCTCGGGCATAGTCTCAGCAAAGAGGCCTCCGAAGTGTGGCGATGTGGATGGAAACACGGCGCCCGTGGAGACGAGGTAGTTGGCGCGCGAGTGCCCGATTAGCCGGGGGAGGAAGTACGATGAGCATGACTCCATTGTTATGCCGCGTCGTGCGAAGACGAATCCGTATTTGCTTGTTTCGTGGGCGATTCTAGATTTTCAGTTAGGTTGGTTGTGCTGGGTAGAAGAGGGCGGATGTACCGTATAGCAGCAGGTAGAACCATCGTCATGCCCACTCCAACAGCTGAGCCCTGCATAGCAGCGATAGTAGGCTTGCGGCATCGATGAATTGCAAGGGCTACGCGGCCGCCACTACCAAGCCAAATCACTTTAGCTAACTACCCTGCCATGATCATGAGAAGTAAAGACGAACCTATCCCTATGCTCCCTAGATCTCGGCTCAAGCGCCTTAAACCCAATCTCCAGGTCCGCACCAGCGCAAAACGCCTTCCCAGCGCCCGTTAGAACAACAACCCTGACGCGCTCATCGCGGTCAAATAAGCCGAAGACCTTCTCTAGGTCCTCGGACATGGCCATCGTGAAGGCATTTCGCTTTTCGGGCCTGTTCAGCGTCACGATTACGATTGGGGTTGCGGTTGCGGAGCCCACGGGATAATGCGAGACTTTGATGTGTTGGAGTGGGAACGACTCGTAGGACGAGGGGATCTCGATGGGGGGTGGGGTGAAGTACATGGTAATGGTGGTGGTAGTCGGCGGGGGTGTGGATGGTTGGTTATGCTGACGGGTTGGGTTGGTGATGGTGATGATTACTTATGAGAATATTGATAGCCGTATATGTCTCGGTTTCATGCTGAATGTTTGTCGGGTGTACCTGGTGGATTACTGATCTTGGTTGCGAGGCACGGTCAAGGGACCTCGGTTTAACCGGCTAGATTTCCGCAGCTTATCTACCCCGCAAATAATAATGCGGAGAGCTCAGGTACTGATTTTTTAAACAGGTGACACAGCAATAAACCGGTTAACATATAACCGAGATATTCAATTTGAGCTGGATAGATTCAACGAGCGAATATAGTTGGTAAAAGCAATAAAATCACGCAACTATTCAAGGAGTAGTGTTAAACTACTGTGGCGGAAGGCTTGGTCAAGCCTTACTAGCAGTGGGCTCAGTAATCGTCTCCGCGACTGATAACTTCCTTGTTCGACTCTCGCAGTAAGACGGTCTGTGGAAGTTAGCTCGTGTTTCATCGCATCTAGAGATGTTGGAAACATACATGCTCGAATTGCGCAGAGTACGAGCCCTTGACATCAACGAGAGGGGCATAAACATCGACAATTCCATGCTGCACGAGGGTATTCATCTGGAGCTCTATGAGCGAGAGTGGTCGTTGTAGGAAGACTAACTTACGCCCGCCAAATACCGCTGCAGACCCAGGCGGTCCAGGTAGCGGCGACAGAAAACGATGGTTCCAAAGTTTTCGTTGATGGTCTTGTACAGGGACCTTGCGGAGGCCAGAGGCAATGACACCTGACTTGGCGCATCATCCGACTTTCCATAGCCGTAGACGCCGACCTAGAAACAGTCAGATTAGGCTCCCTAGTGGAGTTGATTCCACGTACGTCATCATGTATATAGCCCCGGCCAGTGCTTCCAAAGGTTTCGATGGCAAAAACTTCTCCTTCTTCCATCTTTGTCTGGTCCGAGTTCTTAACGAAGGGGATCGACTTTCCGCCATGTATGCGGTAGTGCTGGATATTGTGGCCAGTAATGTTTCGGACTGCCTTTACAGGGAATGTCTTCCCTCCAATTTCTACCTCGTAGCTTTCCATAGCTTCTTGGATGGCAGCACTCACATCGCTGATACGGACATCGATCCCAGCGGTCTATACAGTCAGTAATGCCCTAAGTAAATTGGTGTAGACATACCTTCAAGCCAGTATTAGTCGCGTCCTTGACCGCGGCCAGTAGATTATCGTAAACCGGGTCAAAGCTCATCGTGAACGCACTATCCACAATCCATCCATTGATGTGGACGCCAAAATCGACCTTCATCACATCACTCGACTTGAGGATGATATCCTTCTGTCCAGGATTAGGCGTGTAGTGCGCGACAACGTTGTTCAAAGACAGGCCAGTCGGGAAACCCAGTCCGGCCTTAAGGCTGTCGCCCGGTTCAAGTCCAGCATTGCCAAGCAGGGCGCGCACGCCATCGTCGATGTCCTCGGCGATTTCCATCAGGCCCTGCCCCGGCTTGACGTGCTCTTGCGTCCATTTTCTGACCTGACGGTGGACCTCCGCAGCCTTTCGATAATCGTTCAGGAATGCGTCGTCCTCGAGATGACGGCGGGACAGATAGCGTAACTCCTCCCCAGTAGTCCGCGAGGTGTTATCCACAGTAGACTGATATTCCTGGACTTCGCCGACAGGGTACTTCTCTTGCGGGAAGAGCTGAGAGAGCGGAACTCTAGGAGGAGAAGATTGTTGCTTGGCGGCCTTCTTGTTCTTCTTCTTGGACTTTCTTTTCTTTTTCTGGTTGCCAGTTGAGGTCGCGTTCGTTAGCGCGGTTTGATGCGCTTCGCCGTCCTCATCGTCGTCGCTGTCGCCGATCGCACCGTCTCCATCCGTTGCGAGGTGCACGCCTCGCGGCATTCCGCCAGTGGGGGATTCAATGGAAGCGGTTGTGTTTTCTGACCGAGTAAGCTTACGATACCCAAGAAACGGGTTTGGGCTAGGTTACCTCGGCCATTGGGACCATCTCTTTCAGGAGTCTTTGAGCCCATTGTGCCATGCGTAGACTGCTATCTGATACTGAAGTTCAGGTGCTGAGATGATGAAAAGTGTGAGATTTGTTTAGGCGCCTTGGCTTCCCCTCATTAGCACGTGATATGCTATACCTACGAGCCCGGACGCACTCCGAAAGCTTCATAAATTCGTCACGCTTTTTATAGTAACAAAACTCGTGATCATTATGTCAACTTTATTAAGGGTCCAAATGTGGCAATGTCGCGGATTGATTCACTATCGAAGTTAAATAGCGAAGTCTATCTGTATGCCCGCGCTAGAGCATAGAGATTGAATATGGGCAATGCTCGGTCATGGTTGCTTTGACAGCTCTGCGTGACAAATTTACATATGAAGAAGCCATTCGGACATATAATAGTAATATGCTGACGATTCCATCGGGCCTACTCCGTAAAATGAGGTTGTATCCCCAGAGCCTTGGCTTTGTGGACCATCCCATGGCCTGACAACTGAAATCAAGGCTTGGCTTTGAAACAGCAAGGCTGAGCCTCAGACCGGGTCTTCACAGTGGGGCAGGGATTAAGGCCTTTGGATTTCCAAGAACTTGGCTGCTGGCTAAGAAGAACCATTATTGACGAAAAGTGCAAGTCTGGATATATCTTGGCTGCTTCAAGGGCAGCTGCGATACAAGGCGAGTTGGAATTGAGAGCACAAAGGCGCAGGTCAAAGCGAGAGAAGAAAGCATTGTTCAGGTCTTCAGGATCGCGATAGCATAACCCCACAGCCCACTGGGCCATTGTCCCTGATAAACCCGCCCGCCACCGGCCAATCACGGGTGGGACATGTCGGATCGCACCGACTTCGCTTCTGACACGCCTTTTGGGGGCCTTTTTGGGCCAAGGGAATCAAGACCTTTGCCTAATGGGCGACCTTGACAATAGGTCTCAGATGCGCGTCTTATAACCCCAAACCGACCCCTATCATGTTCTCCAAGATGTTCACGCCGCAATGATTTTCTTTACCAGGAAGCAGAGGCTCTTCCTCGTCGGATTCGCCGTCTTCTACCTCTTTCTCCTTATCGTCTACCGATTCCGTTCAGCTCGCGACCCAGGCTCCTTTTTCTTTCAGCCAGAGGAAGGCTACCGACCGGAGTACAGCATCAAAAGAATCGACGAGTCGTTGGAATATCTCCGCCCGTACAATCAGTCGTTCAATGACCCCGCGCACCCTGCGAGAAACTTCACCACGCCCTCCGACGATGCGACGATCTGCGTCGGGATCGTGACGGTCAAGCGACCGCTCGAGCAAAAAATTTCCACCACCGTCGCTTCCATCCTCGATAACCTCTCCGAAAAAGAACGCGACACCCTCACCGTCCACGTCCTCTTCGCATTGACCTCCCCGGCCGATCACCCAGACTATAACCAGCCATGGCTGCCCAATGTCGTCGATCGCGTCCTCACATACGATCAGTTTGACACCAAAATCTCGACCCTGCAGCGCCTCGAAGAGAAAAAGGACGTCAAGCGCAAGTCTATCATCGACTACTACCTGTCGCTGAAATCGTGCTATGAAGATACCCAAGCGCCATGGATAATGATGTTAGAGGACGACGTGGTTGCACAGCGTGGGTGGTACAACCATACCATGCAGAGTCTAAGCACTGTCCAGTCATGGCGCGAACGCGGCTCCATCAAGAACTGGCTGTACGTGCGCCTCTTCTACACCGAGAAATTCCTCGGGTGGAATGACGAGAACTGGCCCCTCTACACTGCGTGGAGCGTTGGCATTGTCGCCATGGTTTCAGCCATAAGCATACAGGCTCGCCGCTCGATACGGTCGCTGCAGGGTACCCTGAACAACTCGTTTATCGCTATTCTCTGTTTCGGCTGCGTCCCACTGCTCATCATCCTATACTTCCTGGCGGGTCGCGTCACCGTGCTACCCATGAGACCAGGCATTCATCTCATGAATACCCATGGGTGCTGCTCCCAGGCGCTTATGTTTCCTCGCGAGAATGTCCCAGCGCTTCTTGAGTACTTGGAGAAAGCGCGGTACGCACGGCCTCTCGCTGTGGATAGTCTGATTGAGCGGATGGCGAACGCGAATGACCTTGACCGGCTGGCGATTGTACCATCTCAGATGCAGCACATCGGCGCTGCTTCGTTCAAGGAGAATAAGAAACAATATCAGCTGAAGGGGCCCCATCCAGTACAAGGGGCTCATGGGGTATGGAGTATGGAGTTTGAGAAGGCTTTTGAGCCATAATGTCCATGTTACGTTTTCTATCTATCACACCTGTACATATTGAGGTATAGATAAATCATGAAGTATATATGTCCGCCATGGCATGCTCATCTGCGTTGTGTACCTAACCGACGGGTGGCGAACCCAGTCTTGCAATGCACTGCACTGCCTGATCGACACGCTGCGCCTTCCCTTGGAAGGTTCTTTCGCTAAACTTGAATCTTACGTCTATCTTTTTAAATATCTTTAAATATCGACTCAATGCCTTCAAACTGCCTGAGTATTATCAGACCCCGCCCCTACTATCCTCATCATGCCCGGCGTACCCTCCGGACGAGGCTGCGATGCCTGTCGACAGCGGAAGAAGAAGGTAGTAGCCGTCTACAGTGTCCCTAACCACCCTCAGCGAACTATTTCTGATTCTACCTAGTGCATCAGCGACTCAACAAACCCCGTGTGCAAGCTATGCGCTTGACCTGGCCTGAATGTGTTGGGAAAGGCACGAGGCGCTTCGTGTTCAAGGAGGGATACAAAAAGGCCAGCCTCAACACCAGCCAGCACAATCATTCTTCAATGTCTAGTTTATAAGACAGCTCCAAGCATAGAGCAGATACCAGCGGAAGTGGGCTTGATCCCGTCTCGGTCGTTGTTCCATGCCCGCCAAGCAACAGCGTCAGCATTTGAGCAGGATCGCTTATAGCCACCATGACATCAACAACGAACCTACGCTATCACCTGCGTTTGGGTATACGGCAGATTCATCGCTATGATTATGATTCCCGCTCGCCTTGGCATCAATGACGCTTTGGACGCTACTGTTGATGCATTTGTGACCACTCATCTGGTGTTCTGTTGCAGGAAGGAGGTTTCGATCGAGGCTCCTGCGAAATACTCGACAGCTCTAAGAGCTTTGAGGAGGTGTTTCATGACTCCGTTGAGGCATGTTCGGCAGAGGCTCTGTGCGCAGTGGGTTTACTGCTAGTCGTCCAGGTAAGAGCCTGCGCTGTTCAAGAGATGCAAAGGTTGCTGACAGTTCCGGTCTATCGAATCACAGAGTATACATGAACCTTTGGAAATCATATGAACGGGCCATGCAAAGGGCGCAGCTAAGATTCTGAAGGCGCGCAGGCCCATCCCGCCTATGGATACCTTTGAGCACTGGGTGCTGCTGTCATTGCGCGGCCCCGTGGTATGTTTCTAGGTCTTCATATACCTACCTACTTTCAGCACAAACTGATGGCATTGTCAAAAGCTCTTCGAAGGCCTCTTCAATCCTAACATCGGCCTGAGCCCAACTGATTGGAAGGACTTGATTGGGAGCGAACTCGATACACAAATGCCCAAGCAGAGAATTCTACATTGCCTCTCGCGCGTACCGGGCATCTTGCACCGAGTCAGGAACGTAGACGTCGACCGCGATCCTAGCATCAATACTAACACCACGATTCAAGATACTAGCCAGCAGGAATCCATGGCCAGTCTCGCACCCCTCAAAATAGAGCTCAGAGGATTGTACAGCACAGCGCGCAGTATTGGCGACCAGTTCCACTCGAGACTATGCGAGGTCGAAGCCCCGGGTGCACTGAATGTCGTTGCTGCCACTGCTCCCATCGGAAAGGTCATAAGCCCTGTTATGCTTCACGCGCACTATCAGCGGACTTATGCCTTTGCAATTATCGCTGCTTTGTATCTAAACTATACCCTCATGGCAATGACCACAGCCAAGGCCATGCGCGCAGGTGATCGCAATGACAGTACCGACGCCGCATTGCTACAACGGGATGCAGTATTACTTGCACTAGATATGCTCATCATTGCAGAAACTGCCGTAGTGTATCGACCTATGGGGGCAATCTACTTGCTTCTGGGCCTGTCAGCTGCTCGCATGGCTGTAGAACTGCTTGTGCTACGGTAAGAATCCAAATTGATACGTTCAGCAGCTGAATCATCATGATCATTTCATTACCGCAAGTTCTAGTCTGGCAATGTAGATTATGATCCATTACCAATTCGTTCATCCCAGTTTGGCTGCCTTCGAGTGAGCAACATCGGCATCGTTTTCGAGGATATCCGCGATTTCGTCCAACCACTCGCCTAGAACTGGATCATGGTTGCTTGAAATAGATTGAGGACTCTTACTGGTAAGACGGAACTGTTTGATTGATGTGTCAGACAGAAGATCATCTTCTGCGCTGTCGGAATCGTGTCTCCGTAGATAGGCTTGATTTTTTTTATCACCCACGTCGCCGGTGTCGTCGTCACTGACCACCTCAAGGTTTTCCAGTTCATCTTTGAATATTCCTTGCCATTTGGGATCGTAATCAAACTGGAGACAGGAGATCGTCTGCGCACTGCCAAACCAGTTTGGGACCTGGTCAGAACACATGAAGAGGATACTCCGGTAGGGACAAACGTAGTTTGTTAGGATATGCGTGTACCATCCTAGGTAGGCGTGTTGGCGGGTGTGCAAAATCATTGTTCATGATATTCTGTTCGAATTCATGCACAAGGAGATTAGAAGCAATTCGCGAATTTCGAGCAGCAAGATAATGAGATATGCAATCCACCGGTTGTGCCCAAGGGAGGAAATAAACATCGAGCCGGAATCCAAACTGCACATTTTCCATGGGGTCACGAATGGCTTTGTACAGCTCCGTGAGGCGCATGCTTGTAGGATCAAGGTTGGCGTGGGGATCGGTAAAATAAACCACCAAAGGGAAGAGAGGTGGAAGCTGGGAGAGAGGGGAGAATATTTTCTGAAAGACCATGAATGCTCTATTTCCCTCGTGGTTGGTGAAAGGGATGGTGTGTATCTCGGCTTCATCACGATTTATGGTCTTTACTCTGGGACGCGGTTCGGTAACGGCTTGCGGTAGCGGTTCCACCAAGCAGTTACGCCGTCCAAACCCGTCGAGGCGAATACCCCATGTCTTGCGCCAGAGCCACAGGCAGGATCCTCCGAGGTGAGAACCGCATTCCAAGGGCACACCCCGATTATTACTCCCACAGCTGACAGAGACGTGTAGCTGTGTTCCTCCTAGCTTGCATAGCTCCCAAGGGCCTGGATAGGGTTCGGGACCTCGCATCTTAAGTCCTTCGTAAACACCCGTCTTCTCCGCATACTTGACAGGATCGTAAAAAAACTCAGTTGAGTGATGGCCTATGGTGAGCGATTTTAGCGGATTATCTCGTGCCTCTAACACAGCTTGTATCTCGGTAGTCGTGAAGTCAGGGATATTCGCACACTCTGCGCCGATTTGGAGCACTAAAGTCTCAAGACTTAAGGGCAAGGTGTCTTTCAGCCGGAATACTGCTAACCGCTCCTGAGTCCTCTCAACGAGAAGAATCTGTATTTGGGTGTCAAGGCGTTTAAGATGCTGGAATGGCTTGAGTAAGCCGAAATGACCCGAGCCAGTCTCATTGTCGTAGGATATATCGCAAAAAGCTTCCAGTGTTCTAAGACTATCGCGGTGCTTTTGTAAAGCTTCCCAAAGCTCAGAAGCTGATACTCTGGTGGAAGGTTCAACATTTGATTGGTCACCAATGCTCCAGAAGATCGAAAAGGAGACCAACGCTTGCGGTAAGGTGACAATGGCTGTTTCACTGTTTTGGCGGCCTTGACCATCCTAATCTGGCTGAACTGGAGTAGAACTCAAAGAAATACAACTCAAAGTCTTCCAAGCATCCTGCACCGATCATTGTGATGCCTCGGCCCCAATTGTGCCACCAGCTCCAAACGAAGAGTCGGCAAATACCTATTATCCAGAGTGGCCCAGTCGGAAACAAGAACTACCATCATGAAGCTTGGCCAGGTCCGGTAACCTTCCTCATGTGCGGCAATGCAATGCTGGGGTTGTATTCGCAACAGATCTTGAGAACTGCGTTCGAGAAGCAGCTTCAAATAAGTATGTGATGGGAGCTCGAGGCGCGACTCCTAGTCTTTTGCATAGTTCTCTATCATACTTCTTGGCGTTTTTGTAAAGAAGGTTTCTCTCAGATCAGCTTCTGACCGACATCATGCATGCTGAGGTGGAATGTTGGGAGAAAATAGCGCTTGACGTTCCCTTTCAGCCCTATCTGCCTAGTAGGGTAAAGCAAGGCCGTAAGGCTCAAGGGTAGATGTCGCGATCAGCCCCGCGGCACCCGAGGCCCGAGCAGTTCGCAAAGGAGCGTGGACCCTGAGAACGGTGAGATCGCGCAGACTGCGATGGCAAGACTAGCGAAGCCAGCGCAAGAGGACAAGAGTCTTGGATGAGCTGATCCCGTGTTGCGTTGGGCTGATGGAGTAGAGCATTCTTGGCTGCCGAGTCATTCATGGTTCAGAATTTTCTGCGGTCGCCACTGCCATTCGGTTTGAGCACGGGCTCTCTCCCATCGCATCATCATAGTTTGAAAGCGGCCGGCCCCTCCGAGTCCCAAGCAAGCCCAAGTCTCAATACCACCTCCGGCTCTTTGTTGACATCTTCTCGCATATATCGTCTCATTTTCGTCTCCGGCTGAGCGAATCTTCCGCATCGCATAGCGACTCGCGACTTGTCGTCCCATTCAAACGCTCCTCCGCGCTCCCGAACACGAAAGTCATTTCAACCCGCGTCGCATACCCCACAAAACCATCATGGCTCGAAACATTTCCCACGGCCGCGGCGGCGCTGGTGAATCCCCCATACTTTGAGAAGACCTCATATCTCTCTCGATGAATGTGTGAATTTGAGTGAAGCATCTGACACCCGCAACCAGGAAACATCTTCTCCAGCGAAGCCCGCAAGACGACCCCGCAGGACCTCGTCACACCCACCATCAAGCAAGAAGTCTACACAACCGGCCGCGGCGGCTCAGGAAACATGGTGCATAACGACCCCGACCGTCCCGAGCTCGCGCGCGAAAGCCAGGACGTCGAGGCGCCGCCCATGCGCGTCCAGGAAGCGCCACATTATACCGGCCGTGGTACATCTGCCCCAACACTATATAACGAGGTCGCATTGCTAACGCGTTCCACACGCACAGGCGGTATTGCCAACCAGTACATTCCCAGTGCGGAGGAGGAGAAGAAGGCACGCGAGGAAGAGGAGCAGTTGCGTCGGGTGATCACGTCGAAGTCGGTGCGTGAGCCGCGGGATATCGAGGAGGGGAACGCGAAGGCTGAGGGCTCGTCGAACTAATTGGGTGGTTTGTTTCTTGTTTGATTCTTTGGGATTGATACCACTGCTGTCTCTGGTTTGGCTTAGTTTTGTTTCGCTTCTGGTGGTTTGGGTCCGTCTTTCTCTTTCTTCGCTGGGATATACTGCCCTGCCCATATCTTGTATACCTTGCTCCGCTCACTTATTCTGATGCGGATGCGCTCTTAATATTGCTTTTTCTATCGCTCTGGAAACATGCCAGGCCGTTTGCTTGAAGGATCTGGCGGGTGCCATCGTTGTCGCTTATCCCGGTCCGCTTGAGTCGGTTATTGTCGTCAGACACACATTGCTATAATCTCCGCTAAAATATCCCAACATTCGTTGTCTAAGCATTTTGATACCTTTGAGAATATCTTTGCTGTGGCAATCGAGGGGCTTCCTCCAATTTATTCAAGTTGCCCTCCAACAGCACTAACGTGACGCCTCCAATGAAATCTCACGGCCTTATCAAAGTGGCATAATTACTTCTTCTAAGGAGCCCCCGCGTACCGGTGACGAAAGCTTCCCAAAGTTCTTTCTTGAAGATCTCTAATTCTTTATTTAAGCTAGTCTAGTCTACACTGAGTAAGAGTCTCTAGGCAACTTTACAATGCAACTGAAGAGATGTGGAGATGTGAGAATAGGTTTGATTCGTGTCTCAGGCGCTTGTTTGCCTACAAGTCTATGTATGCAGTCCGCCTGAAAGAAGCAATGCACTGGGTTCTTCAGGCGAAGTAACACCTTACTGCTGGCCTGCATATGCAAGTAGATAGCAAATAATTCTGGTCGGCTGAAGGTGAGGGGAAGCCTGAAGACTGAGACTGGGACTGAGAATTGAGAATTCATGAACCAGCGTTCTCATTGCACTTGCAATCCTGAGATCCAAAGCCGAGATTGAATAACCAAGTAGGTAAGCATCCGCCAGATCCTTTCCAGGACTCATGAAGCTTGGTTACTATTTTGGTGCGTTCGTCCCTGATCGTGGTACTTGTTTCGAGGTTCGGACATGGCTGGCTGGTGTGTTCGTTCAATGTTTGCTTTTGAGCATCGTTCTGAAGAATCACCTAAAGGATCCCAAACCCGCTCTTTTTTCGAGTGCATGATCCTTTTACCCATTTCGGTGGTCTGCCTCTGGGACAGAGTATACGGCTGGCGTGAGTTGATTCGCCGCGTTCGCAGAAGCCACGTAGTGCAGCGCTTGGGCTTCGATCCGGACAGAAACTTCAGGGTCTCCGAGTGTACCCCGGCATCGAGAATGTCGGATTGAGCACCCTATGAAGGGCTGATTTTGAGGATTATTGGGGAACGACTATTCGACATTCCTCACGCCGGAGGGATGTAGTAGCCCGTAGCATCAAGCACCCAGGTGATAGAGTTCCTCCAGTTGGCATCCAGATGTTGGCCGATTTCCTGAATCAGTCGGAGGCCCCATTCACCCATCCACCAGTGCCGGCGTAGAAAATGGAGGATCACAGCGTAATGGGCGAGAATCACAAGAGCGAAGGGTTCGCGCTGTCGGTAGAGCTCAATGTACTTTTCAGGCACTTGAAAGATCCACTGGAAAGCAACGATCATAGTTTCGCCGCCTCTAGACACCTTGTCCAGCGCACAGCTCAAATGCTTAATAGTAGCGTCGTAAAGATCCTTGTCATGATGGGGGTTCTGGCGCGCCAGATTTGTGTTCAGATGGTTCAGAGACATTATCGCTAGCCGAGAGGTATCAGGCATCTTTGGTTGCGCTTTGTCGTACTGGAGCAATGGCTTGAGCTCCCCATTCCCTACCCAGTCGGTGATATCAGATAGGATGTCCCTCGACTTCCTTGTTGATATAAAGACTTCGTATAGTTCGTCCACGGGATGCTGGTCCAGGGTTTGTCCTCTGATCTCTGGAAGGGCGAATGAAAAGATCATCATAATGTTCGACAGTGTAAAGGCCGCGCTCGAGTGGTGCTGCTTCAGCTTTCCTGATATCTTGGTCAGGCCGAGAATGGCCTGTTTTTGATGCGCTTTCGATGTCCGAATGTATTGCTCTTTCAAGTCATCATCACTGGTAACCGCGAGGTGAAGCGCGGAGAGCGCTAAAATTCCATGCATCAAGAACGGATGGCGCATTGCCTCCCTGGGAACGACGGCCTGCCAGATACTTTCGACGGTGCTGTTTCGGGAGACGGATCGATATGTTGTAGTGCACCATTGCATCATCAATTCAAGGTCTTCGATATTGAGCTCCTTATCTGGAGGCGCAGAAATGGAAGGCTCCATGAGATCTTGGTATTGGACTATAAACGCAGGATCGACAGCGGAGGGCGAGGTTTTGACTGAACGAGGGAGGGACGGGGTGGAGGACCGGGATTTGATCTTGGGCCATGGCAGCGAGGAGGCACGAGGTAGATACTCGCATCCTTGATTGCGATTGAGGCAGGCGGAGCATTGAGGATGTTCTTTTCCACACTGGGCCAAACAACGTTAGCACGTACGCCCAAGAACAGTAATTTGCGCTGCAAGTGGGCCAAGGAAATTGCATATGCAGGCAGTAAGAAACAGTGGGATGCCCTTTCGCGCCGTGGCAAAGACCTGATCCTGGGTAGGAGAGAAGACCAACCTTGATTCGCCGGCCTCTGCACTCTAAACAGCCATGCCGAGCGCTGGCCCTGTAGCTCCGCCGGGAAGGCATCCTTGCGGGTTGTTCAACCGAGGACTTCGTACAAACAACGCAATTAAAGGCTCATGCGGTAACAGTTCTCATTGACAGCGTCGTGACCTTCAGCAATAACATTGTCCAGAGCTTGGCGAGAAAACGGTGATTCTCGGATAAATGCAAAGCGCCTGCGACTGACAGGCCTTTAATCTATTTAACTTCCCCCCAACTTTTAACCCTCGCCGGAGTGGACACCAGCTAAAACAGAGAGATCGGTGCTGTTGTGGGGCGCGAGCTTCATGACTGCGAGTTCGTGTCTCAATCCAGAAACTGTTAGGGTATGAACGAGGCCAAGCTACGAACGTCATAACGAAACCAGTAAATGCTTTGCGCTCGCGGGACCCGAGACGCCCGTGCTCCGTTGCTTGTCGTTGGTCCACTGGGCTCGGCGCCTGCAGTTTGACTCTGGGTGATTGGCATGATTATTTGGCGATGGTCCGCGGACCTCCAGACATTGTCCGGACTAGGAAAATGGTTGATACGAAGCATCCCTTAACGGATTTCTTGTCGCTGTCATCTCGAGCACAGATCAGCATGATTCTAAAGACGAAAAAAATCTAGAAGACCATCCAATAGACAAATAGTGTTAGCGAGGTCCACAGAAACCCGGCGCTTGAAGGCGATCAACACCCCTGAGGGAAGATCAGAGGGCATCGTCGACATTCCCTGTTGGGAGATGGACCCAAATCTCCATAAATTCTCCTGACCGCCCGGGGCAAACCTAAATCCCCGTCCGCTAAGCCCTTCCCAGACTAGCGTTGTGTCCCTCCTTTTACCGTTCTGGGAAGTACGGCCTTCGCCGAGGCTTCCAGACGCTGTCCCCGCGCACCGTTGCCAGCTTGTCCTTTGCATTAAAAGCGCCTTCGAGGACCCTCCCGCGCCGCCTCATCTCGGCTCAACAACTCAGATCGTGCTGCTTGCGGTGTATTCATACTATTGGCTTGTTGTTGTTTGACTGCATTCTCGGACCCGGGCAGAAACTCACATGTAAGTGTGAAGCAGTGATTAACTGGCCACATAAACATTGCATTGTCGGCAGTCTAGCAGCTGGAGCGGTTACTAGCACAAGCTGCATATGGGCGCTTTGGGGCCTGGTGTCGCACTGACCTTCTAGGCTTCCACAGCTCATCTATTGAATTGCATGCTCTGACTCGCTGACTCCCATATTCCTTATCTGCCTACCAGACCTCCGACTGTCTTCTCGGCGCTGAATTCTCGAAGAGGGCAATGCAGTCCCTTACAAGAGACATACACGTTTTATCATGCAGGAACTCATCATTTTGTTTGGCCAAATATCTCCGACATGGCTCTCGTGCTTGCCCAGCCATTGGTACTGACGAAATCCGGAGTATTTGGCCTGCCAATAATGTTTTCAGTACACACCATGAGCGACAACGGACCTTTACTACAAAGCTCCCTTGTCAATAGTGCCTCTAGCTCAGTGAGACACGGGGTTCAGCCACCGTGCCACCGAGCAAACCCTCAGCTAAGACATGGGACATGTGTGAAAAAAAAAAAAAAGAAAAGAAAAGAAAAGAAAACCCGGATGCAGACGACCATTCCACTCCACAGCAGGGCTAATCTCGAACCAATCTCTACTATGATCCCAATCAGAAATTCCAGGTCCTCTCATTTGCCAGATGGCACCACAAACAGCATTCCCTCACTACTCATTATTCGCCATGTCGAGTAGGTACTCCGTACTGTCGATGTGCTTCTGTGATGCAGCGCAGGATCTGCCAGCCCAGGAGCAGTCTGCAGACCGCATGATTATCATCAGCTCCAAGCAGCTCGATGAACAAGACCAATGAGGGACATTGGGGACTCATGCTCAAGCTGATCTGTTTAGCGGACGCTGTCTCAGAACTCTGAGTTAATATTCTCGTCTTGCTGTTTTCCGTATTACATGCTCCTCGCAGCTGGGATCTGCCGCCAAAACCAATGATCTACAGCGCATACGGCGACAATCTGTCAAGTTGTCAACTAAATTAGTCGACGGATCATCGGCGAGATGGCGACGCCGAAAAGATCTTCTTCATCCCACGTACCTTTTAACCCAATGGAGCGGCTGGTGATGCCCTAACTGCAACGCTGTGCTGAAATCACAAAGTGATCGCCGGGAATAGTTTCCGCGCAGGCAATACACAACCCGTAGCGACTACCAAGTCAGGTAAACGGGGTATCGGTACATCAAGGACAGAAGCTGCAACAGCGTTTCACTAGTCCAGATCATCCGAATGGCATTGAAGTTTGACTCTAACATTAATGAACCTTTAGACGAACTGTAGTTCGTGCCACTTGTGCTGATCGGCAGGGTGCTTTGCAACCTGAGGCCTGAAATTAGGGTTAGTGTCTCTATACAAGAGTTATTGTGAGACCATTCCTGCTGAAGATGGAGGGAGCTGCGATCTTCTGTACTTCGTAGTGAGGCATTTTCCCAGTCAGCAGCGATCTCTCAATGGTCAAGCGTAAGCACACCTTCCTATACCAGTCTACCAATTAAGCTCTGCGGGATACCTGAACCCTGGGACTCTGTTCGCAATCGTCGATCATGTCCGTCTGTCGGGTCGGTTCGTGCTCGGATGCCTAATTTGGTATGTAGTACTCGGCTCGGGCTGCACATACCTAAGTAGTACACCAGATGACCGTGTGTCAGCGCATTATACCGCTGGGCCATAAAAACCAATTGGCTATGAAGCCTGTCCTTATATACCAACACTGTGCAGGGTAGGCAACTATACATACTCATTTTATTGATTCTAAGAAGGATATACAATATATATCTAGCACATTCATATTCCCGTCTTAGTCATCAAGAGAATGTTGCACTTGACTTTTTCAAGACTAATCCAAGACTATTCCAAGACCGATTTATCGAGCCCTGTTTATCGCAGCCTAGAGCATGCATGAGTCGGCGATTGAAGAAGATATCTCGAGAAATTTTCAGCACTAACAGGTAGTTCTCTCGAGAAAAGCTCCAAAAGCTTTTAGTCTAGCTTTTGGCATTCGAGGATGAACAATTCGTGTCCTGAATCGGACTCCTGATATAGATAGATATATATATATATATATATTTAGAATTGTAGCTCAGCGACAGTTTTCAGGCTGTGAGATTTGGAATGACTAAAGTGGTTCTATAAGCAACATAGAAGAACTCTCCTTTTTGAATAGTTACGAGGTTGTAGTAAGTAAGCACCGAGGAAGCCTCGTCGAGTCACTGTATACTCATAGATGATAGACCCCTATACCCCGGGTTAGGTCGGGCTAGGGCTAAGCCCGAAGAAATGATGTCACAGAGACTGGCTGGATTTACGTATCCCGGACAAGACTCGGAAGCGCGCAGCCTTACCTTCATGGAATCCGTTTCCGGAGCAAAGGCGATGTCACTTTAAACCGAAGTCGGCAGGTGCGAGGATACTACTGTGGACTCTGGAGTATGACCGTCGCTTGTTCTGCAGCTGGTGCCCGGCAGCACGGTCGTTCCGTTCTCGGCGAGGCCCATCCCGACAGTCTGGTTCCGGCGCAGGAACCGGAATGCTGTGGAAAGGGAAGAGGATTGAGGGGCTGGACGTCAAAGAATCAATTGATTCAATGATGATAAAGCACTAGAGTCTTTCAGGATGAATGGAATCTTTTAAATTTGACGAATTGTGGTTGCGAGAAGCAAACCAAGGAGACTGCAAAGTTCCATTGGAGCCGAGCTTGGCTTGACGGCTGAAAGAAGCACGGAACAAAGAAATGGGGCAAAGGACTTGGACAAAAGCAGAAGACTCCATTGTGCAGAAAAGAGACTTAAGTAGAATTGCGAGATCGAGGTCGAGGCTGGAAGTAGATGAGCTCATTCAGAGAGCACGCCCGTGACTTTGTCGTCTCCGCCCCGGTCATTAATTCCCCTCCTCTTAAGTAATTCTCCAACTCCATCCACCCCTCTCGCCCTCTCGCCTCGCCTGCTTCAACCCTCCGTGACCCTCTCGGCTCGTCCTGGTCCTCGCCGACCGTGTCACCGACGCGCAGCTTCCTTTTGTCTTGACCCTGCATGTGGCATCCTCGTGTCACCCCAATTTGCACCTAGGCCGGACGTTGTGAACCTTTGGGCTGGATCCGTGGATTGAGCAAATCTCCCGCACTTGACAGCTCCCGCGGCTCGCCTTGGAGACGATCCTCGGTTGCTATCTAAGAGCTTGTATTGCTTATTTCGACTGTTCAATCTGTAAGTCCGCGAGGATCATATTTGTTCAGCGCGTTTCGAGTCTGATTTATATGGATCATTAGCCTCTTGTCGCGCCTCCAGGACCGCCGCCTCGGGTCGACACCCCTCCTTCACCACCCCGTCACCTCAAAATTTTCGCTTCCGAGTCACAATCAATTCGCAGGACACGCCCTCGAGTACTATTACGCATCAGTAATCACCGTATGCTTTAGATAGACTTTACGTCGTTCGCAACTGTTTTACGCACCCGGATCTTAGCGCCGACGCTTTGCGAAACTAAGCGCTCCCAACGTCGACGCGAGAGACTCGACCTCGACGGCCGAGATTTGATTCCTACCGCTTCGACCATTCGTCCTGACGCCATATCGCTATTAGCGAGTACGATCCAAGGCTTTAGGCGCTTTACTGCTGAGCAAGATATAGCCGCGATTGCTCGAGGCTATGTACGCTGTTGAGGACAGGGCGCATTCAGGGCATCACCATCCACAACCGCCGCTTTCCATGGACCGGATTCCACCTCCATCTACAATGTATCCAGGGTCTGCAGGTCCTAGCAGTATGGTTTCTCCGGCCGGTCAGCCGGAACCGGAACCGCTTGCGACAGTACACGATGGTCGTATCTGGTCTTTGCAAGTGGCGCAACAGCCTATTCGTGCTCGGATGTGCGGTTTTGGCGACAAGGTTGGTTCCATCTCGTGCTTAATAGTTATTTTCAATGCGGCTGACTCTTTTCTAGGATCGAAGACCCATCACACCCCCGCCATGTATCCGCCTTGTCGTAAAAGATGCGCAGACACAGAAGGAAGTCGACATCAAGTAAGTGGCTCGCATCGGAAAACATAGATAGTTATAGATGCTGACTTGTATGCAGTTCGCTAGATAGTTCATTCTACGTCATCATGGCAGATTTATGGAACGCAGATGGTACACATGAAGTAAACCTAGTGAAGCATTCGGCTACATCCCCTTCAATATCCACAGCGATGTCCTCATCATACCCGCCACCGCCGCATCCTACGTCCCCGGATTATCCAGCAACCTACCAAACAACGAACCCTTACGGTCAGCCTGTTAGTCAGTCTGTATACCCAGGAGTCAGCAATTATTATGGCGGGAATACACAAGTTCAGTATCAGAACACTTATCCCAACCCTCAAACCCAGTACTACCAGCAGCCAATGTATGGGGGTGGCATGGGGCAACCCCCAATGCCTGCCGCTCAGCCCGTTGCCCAAGGACCTGGAGGCATGTTCACCCGTAACCTCATCGGTTGCCTGAGTGCCAGCGCATCTCGCCTGAATGATACGGAGGACAAGATTGGGGTGTGGTTCATTCTGCAAGATCTCAGTGTGCGAACAGAAGGAATCTTCCGGTAAGTTCAATCCGATACTACGTGCAATGCGCCTATATACTAACCTTGGATTAGTCTGAAATTCAGTTTCGTCAACGTGGGCAAAGCCCTTAACCCCGACGACCCTCTCCACGAGTCCGAAATCGCGGAGGTGATCAATAAAGGAACCGTGCCGATTTTGGCTAGCACCTTTTCGGAGCCCTTCCAGGTGTTCTCCGCGAAGAAATTCCCTGGTGTAATCGAAAGCACACCGCTCAGCAAAGTTTTCGCGATGCAAGGAGTCAAGATCCCCATTCGAAAGGATGGCGTCAAGGGTCAAGGTTCCCGTGGGCGCCATAGTGACGAGGACGACGGCCTGGAGAATGAATATTAGGAGTCGGTTTTCTGTTCTAAAAAAGGGTTCATGAATCATGAGCGAGGAAAAAGCGGGGTTTGTTCAACTGGGGAGGCCCATTTTTATGTCTCACTTTACAAGACTGATTTCGGCGTTTCGCTTATGGTTTTGATGTTAATCCAGGCGTTCGGGCTCAGCGAAGTGACGAGTATCGGGGATTGGCGGCTCTATTGCTAAAGGATTGGTGTCATGGCCTTTTTGTTTTCGCTTGTTATACTCTGGAGTACTACTTTCAAAATGCTCGGTTCTGCAATGATTGTTCACTTTATCCACTTCTAGCTGGTCGCTCTCTGAGGAGCAAAAGTATTCTGTGGTCCATCAGGCACTAGGTAATTGAAGAGTTGAATGGCCTGCTTAGTGATTGTTTGTAATGCATGTAGCTGTAGTTTAGTTGCGATTCTAAGAATATCTCGGCGAACCCCGTTGCCACCGGCCGGGCAAAACGCCAAACCTCCGAGCACGAAATTATGAGGTTCGTGATCTGCAGACAGTCGACCCTGGCATCCATGCTTGATGTTGACCCTGTGGCGCAGTTTAGTGCTGTGACGGGGTCGATCCGATGGAGACATCCTCGGTTGCAAAAGCCTGACCGTCTTGGTTGACCAACGGCGTGCCTTGTTTATTCTTATCCCCTCAAACTAGTTTCTGAAGATTATCCACCCCAGCAAACTGGAGAGAAAAGCGTTGTCTCAGATAGGTCCCCGCAACTGAGACATTTGCTTACTTCCCCTCCGCTCGACGTCATACTCGCCTATCCAAGAGATCAGAGCTCCTATCATGCGATTCGGAAGGCTTCATGGTGGGAAGCAACGTTGCATTATTGTCCATGCAGATGGGTACTCCCGACACTCGATACGCTCTGACCTGACTCTAGTTTGCATGCGATCAGGCTACGATGAACTATTCCGTCATTGACGTATACAGCTCTGATCGGCTGGATCGTCAGGTCCGTCTATAAATTCTCCGAGGTTTCCTCTGGTCATGGCTATCCATCAACAATCAACAAAACATTCTACCTCTCCAGCCCCAGCTCAATCCTCTTCCTCTACGCACCAACAATCAAACAAACCATCACCATGAAGTTTGCTCTCGCCTCTCTCCTCCCCCTCCTGGCCGCCGCGGCGCCCACCTCCAACACGGCCTCCTCTGACCTCCCCAACGGCGCCGAACAACCCGCTGCCTTCACCGTCATGGCCGCCCGCTCTGCCTCGCCCATCCATTTCCTCCCCCTAACAGCCTCCGGCCAATCCTTCTACCTCGGCGGAAACACCACAACCTACTGCCCCCTCCCCGCATCCCAATGCCCCCCAGGCAACACGACCGTTCTCGCCGGCAACGGCGGCTCCCTTGTACGTCTCCCCAGCCCAAACCCCTTCAAGTTGCATGCAAACTAACAAAACACAGAGCGTCGTCGTCCCCGGCGGCCAGCAAGTCTACGTCGCGCCCAGCGGCGCCCTCAAGTTCACGCAGGCGCACTCGGCCTACATCCCGCCTGGATCCTCCTACGGCCCCTTCGAGTACGTCCCTGGCCCCGAGGG
Organism: Aspergillus multicolor; assembly: GCF_047715735.1. NCBI lineage: Eukaryota > Fungi > Ascomycota > Eurotiomycetes > Eurotiales > Aspergillaceae > Aspergillus > Aspergillus multicolor. The sequence goes on from NW_027395957.1 coordinate 844,561, forward strand.
CTCGGTCTTCGGCCACTACATGTACAGCGGCTGGGGCGCCAGCGGGTTCATGGCCTGTCCCACTCAGGACAACCGCTGGCAGGTGTTTGCTGCCCTGGGCAATGCTACTGTCCCCACGGGTAACGCCGATGACTGCTTGGGTTTCTCGGCGATCGCGGTGCCTAGTGAGGCTACGGGGCAGACTTGGCAGTATATCTAAGCTCTCTGTCTGATTTGATTCAAGGGACTTAGTTGGTAGTTGATAGGGTCTAGGGGGTGTATATACGTGGCTGTGGATTGGAGTATGTAATTTTGCATATTTAGCATAGCATTGTGTTTAATGTATTTTCCAGTTGGGTTGTTTACTTCTGTTGATTTGGTTCGTTGTTTGGTATGAACCTTATGTAGAGCTTGACCCGGCCATAACCGTCCTAGCTGCGCATACCACGGCACAGCGGCCCCCCAAGGTCTACAGCACTAAAGCTACTTCAAGCGATTGGAGATGTAGTGCACAGCAAAATTTGATAGATTTTATACTCGTACCCAACTAGTTTCTCCATATCCGAATGGCCTTGTCTTTCCCACCACTTCCCACCTTCTGTCCGTCCGGACTCCAGTCAACCGCAAACACTTCGTCCTTGTGACCTGGTAGATCCTCGCTGAGCTTTCCAGTGCGCACATTCCACACCTTCAGCGTTGTGTCCTTGGACGAGGACACAAGGAGACGCGAGTCAGCCGAGAAACAGCACTGGTAGACGGCGCCGACGTGGCCGCGGAGGGTTGTAATGAACCTTCGAGGGTAAGTTAGTCACTAGTAATATTTGAAGGTCAAGCTGAGTGATTGTACTTACTTCCCGTCTCGCCCGTTCCAGAGCTTGACATGGTTATCGAACCCGGCGGAGGCAATGTACGCCATATCCGGGGAAAATGTGACGTGGTTGACTTCCTTCTGGTGGCCGAGGAGGCGTGCGACGGGCTTGTTGGAGCCCTCTGGGTCCCAGAGGTACATGGTGAAATCATCCGAGGCGGAGACGAGCTTCTCGACGATTTTGTTGTTGATTGTGGCGGCTTGTTCGAAGCGCTTCTTGGCCATGGCGACCTTGTCCGCATCGAACTCGGGGACCTTGCCGGTGTGGTCGTGGTAGGCTGTGCGGAGGACGAAGTCTGTAGAGAGGGCGAGATGGTTCACGCGGTGGGCGTGGGCGGACAAGGTCTGGATAAGTGTTCCGGTTTGCGAGTTCCAGACTTTGATGGATCGGTCGTGGGAGGATGTGTAGATCTTGCCCGTTCCGCCCCATCTAACGCAGGTCACTGAGCCCTTGTGTCCGGAAAGTACAATGTCCGCGCGTTTGGAAATGACATCCCAGATGCGAACGGTGGAATCTTTCGAGGCAGAGGCTAGACGAGGGTGGCCGGACTGCTGGAGATGGTATGGTTCCCAAGCTAAGCTGGTAATCCACTTTGAGTGTCCTTTCAGCGGAGCCCCGAGAATCTGGCCCTTCTTCGCATCCCATATCCGAACCGTGTTGTCCATGCTTCCTGTTGCGATCATCGTTCCGTTCGGCGAGTAGCTGACGGCCAGCACCCAGCTCGTGTGTCCCTTCAGTGTGTGCAACGGTGTTCCAGTATCGCAGTCCCATATCCGAGCCGTCGAATCACCGCTACCAGAGACCATTGTAGAAGAAGAAACGGGGGAGAACGAGGTAGCGAGAATGGCTTCTCCGTGTCCGGCGATCGAAGCAGAGCATCGTGAAACGGCTTTGACTCGGAAAACAGCTTGCGGAGTAAAGTATAGTTGAACGGTGTCCTCGGTCGTTTTCAGTCCCGGCTTCAATAAGGAGTGGTACAAGTCCGCTAAGATATCAATCGTCTGGGTATCCTTTCCGTCGCCCTGGAACGTAAATCGGTACGGTACTCGCTCATCATCTTCCTATAACACCCGGCGAAATTAGTCCGGCGCGATTGACGGACACAAATCTAGCGCGCATACCTACATTGCCTTGTAATGTGTTCAGTAGAGTCTCTAGGTTCTTCACGGTAGCATCTGCTACTGGAACGGAAACCGCGGGGCCTGTTGGTGAGCCGGTCGCTTGGTCAAAGAACTGCACTCGTACGCTCCCCAAGTCATCCGGAATGCCCTGAATCTCCTGCTGCAGGCGCGCTTTTTCGGCGATCTCCGTCTTTTGACGCTTGCTCGGGGGAGGAAGCAGAGTAGCCATTTTGCGCTTGTTGAAGAAAAGTTGAAATCTCCGCAACAAAAAAGTGCTCCGCCGCTGGCTTATCGGAGATGACGCTAGGCCCGTTTCGGAACCATGTATATATACCTGGGGTCCATCACTACGAAGATACCCTTCTTCCATCACTCTCAATGGTTTCGTCAAATCCGGCATTGAGAGACTGGGAACTCTAGCATCTCAATATGTCCACATTAGTCTCCAGAGCCACCTCCTGTCCAGCAACTGACTTTGTCCCTCCGTCGAGACAAACGAACAGAACTGGTAGGCCAACTACGACCGCCACGAGCATTGGATCACAGGATATAGTCTGCGCTATCAGCGAGTCCCGAGGAGTATCATCCACCGTTGGCCTCGCATTCGTGAATCTGTCTACTGCAGAAGCTGTTTTATGTCAAATATGTGACAGCCAAACCTACGCCAAAACCATCACCAAGATCAGCGTGTTTGAGCCTACTGAGATCCTGTTCATGAACACTGCTCGAGAATCCAAACTTCTCCATATCATTCAGGCAAACATTCCTGATACTACCTTTACCTATCTGAACCGCAGATACTATGCGGAAAAGGCTGGGCATGAGTACGTGGAGCGACTGGGCTTCGCGGAAGACGTTGATTCTATCAAAGTTACTCTGGGAGGAAACTACTTTGCTGCCTGTTGCTTTGCTGCGGTATGCCGGAACTTCCCTCTCATATTATTAGCAACTAATGATACTTAGGTGTTGAAGTATGTCGAGCTTGAGCTCAACAGAATCTTCGCTTCCCATTCTCTCCGCATCCGCTTCGAGCCTTCGCAGGGGTCCATGTCAATTGACCTATCCACGATTATCTCCCTGGAGCTAATTCAAAATCTTCACAATGTCAAGTCCAACGAAAGCCTTTTTGGTCTGCTAAATGAAACTCTTACGCCAATGGGATCCCGGCTTTTGAGGGCCAATATTCTTCAGCCATCGACGGAGACAACCAAGTTGACCGCACGATACGAGGCAGTTGAGGACTTATCGACCAAGGAGGAGATGTTCTTCTCCGTACGACAAGGTGAGTTTATACCAGCCATGACTTCTATCATGTGGCTGACGTGGTATATAGCCTTGAAAGGTTTCGTGGATGCTGACAAGATCCTGACATCTGTGAGTGGGCTACCGTGCCCTAATTCTTCGGCTGACAACCAAGCTCATCCTGGTTCCAAACAAACGTACACTTCAATACGTCGAGCAATCCGTTAACCACGTTATAATGCTCAAGACTTATGTATCAGCCATAGATTCAGTGTACAAAGCTCTCGCAGCGGCTCAGAGCAGCCTTCTTCTGACAATCAGAGATGTAAGTCACCTATTTTTTGAAGTACGTTATACTAACTCGTCCCAGATCTGCGCTCCAGCAGGACATTGTACGGTCGAGCAATTGATCGAGTCCACTTTGAATGAGCATGTCACATATCAGACTAAGCCACTTGATCTTCGAAATCAACGGATATACAGTGTCAAGGTTAGCCAAATCCTTAGGGTTATGATAACAGCTGTTGATTTTCATCCTGGTGTAGGTCGGGGTCAACAGCTTGCTTGACGTTGCGAGACAAACCTACAAAGAGGCAACTATGGATGCATCAGATCTTGTGACGCAGCTATCGGGCAAGCTACTTTGAATCATTTGAAGTTGTCCATGCTGACATCCTGCAGAAAACCACGACTTAGGGCTTGACCTGAAATATGATCCCGCACGCCAGTACTATATCAGCCTTCCAGCCACAGAAATGAGAGGCCTTCCAGATGTATTTATAAACGTCTACCGCAAGAAAACTCGGATCGAGTGCCAAACGCTCGACCTCGTAAAACTCAACCAAAAGATAACTGACGCCCACAATGAAGTTATTAGCCTCAGTGCTAAGACAATTCAGGAGCTCATACAGAATGTCTCTGAAGAAATATCAGTCTTGTTCAAAGTAAGCGAAGCTATCTCAATGCTCGACATGCTCGCTGCGTTCGCTCAGCTCGCCACAACACACGAATACATCCGACCAGAACTAACCGACACCCTAGCCATCAAGTCCGGTCGACACCCTATCAAGGAGAAAATTCACACCAAGAAATTCATTCCCAACGACGCCTATGCTACGAACCAAACCCGCTTCCAGATTATTACGGGCTGCAATATGAGCGGCAAATCAACCTACATCCGTGCTCTCGCCCTGATGACCGTCATGGCCCAAATCGGCTCCTTCGTCCCAGCAGAATACGCCTCCTTCCCTATAACCCACCAACTATTCGCGCGCGTCTCTACGGCCGAAGACATGGAGGCAAACGTCTCCACTTTCGCCGCCGAGATGCGCGAGATGGCTTTCATACTCCACAGCATTAACCCTCGCAGCATGGTGATAATCGACGAACTCGGCCGCGGCACCTCCACGACAGACGGACTGGCCATCGCTCTCGCCATAGCAGAAGCCCTAGTACAGTCCAACGCCCTAGTCTGGTTCGTCACGCACTTTCATGACCTAGCAACTATTATGGCCGAACGCACCGGTGTGGTCTCTCTGCATCTCGCTTCGGAGATATCACCGGACGCCTCCAAGATGACAATGTATTACAAGATCACCGAAGGCCCTAACAAGACGCAGTTCTATGGTTTGGCCCTCGCCAAGCTCGTTGAGTTCCCGCCCGCTGTCCTGGAAACAGCCCACAATGTATCGGAAGAACTCAATCAGCTCTCGCAGCGTCGACACAGTCAGACAAAAGCGCTTGCTATAGCTCGAAAACAGAAACTCATTCTCTCGCTGCGAGAGGAGCTCATACATGCTCGGAATGGGAATATGGAGGGCCAGACGCTGCGGAGGTTCCTGAAGCGCTTGCAGGACGAGTTTACACTGCAGATGGCGGCTGCAGATGAGGACATTGCGGGTTTCAGTCAGAATGAGAACGATATTGATTCGGTTGATGAAGGTCGTAATGCAGCCATGGATGATGAGAACTTGGCTGAGCTTGACGACCATGGAAGTCAAGATGAGCTGCAATACGGAGACCGAGCGCAAGTCATTATGGACGGCGGAACTGTTGACGGTACTAACGATCATGGCCGCGAGAGTCAGTGGCACTACGGGGGTCGTAGTGAGGTCATGGTCATAGACGATGACAATGACAATGACACTGACATCGGGGAAGAATGGAGTGAGCATAGCTCGGAGCCGCAACTTCTTGAGGGCTCAAATTCGGAAATATCGCAGCCCCCCACCGCGTACTTGTCGACTTCGGAGTGGCCGCCTACAGAGACTTCGTTGAGAGAGACGTTCGCGAGCGCCAAGAGAGGTCTTTACAGGCCCGAGGTAGATGAGGGACTTGTGGAAATGGAAGAATAGGCGGCAAGATGTGCGGAAAAAGCACGCAATTGCTATAGATGGTATGATTGTGATCGCATTGAACTCTTCCTATCGTCAGCACGCTTTTTCTACTCAAAACACCTCGCTTAAGTAGACAAACACGGAAAACTCTATGTTCTTTTATTCAACATCATATCGGGGCAGAAACCATGATATGTTAGATGTATGTATGTCATAATTTTTCCCGAAAAATACCATCAACCAAAATGGAAAAGCGTCTGCTTGCCCTTCTTTCCCTTACCCTTTTTCCCTCCGCCAGCAGAAAGATCCGGGAAGTCCTCCGAAGAAGAGCCGGGTCCCGGATCAGCAGACGATGTCCAAGCATTTGCCGGTTGCGGTCGGCGATCATCCCAGCGGACAGTGCCGCGCGTGAGACCAGCCATGAGGACGTTTGGCTTAGGAGCAGCGGGAAGAGAGGGAAAGGCTTCTGAGTCGCGGGCGTTGACGCGACCTGAGGATGTAGAGGGGGCGTTGCTTGTGCGGGATGCGGGGTTTGCGTAGGTTCGTGATTGAGATGGTGGTGGGGGTGCAGTGACCGTAGAGCCTCCCCAGGCAGCGGAGGCAGCAGCAGCACGAGGTGTAGGGCGTGATGAGGAGAGAGGAGGGAATGGGTTGGTTGAGGAAGAGGATGACGACCCACCCCTGCCGGCGGCAGCACGAGAGGACTGCGCTGTTGAAGACTTTAGACGCAGGACACGTCGTCCGCCTGTGCCGCCTGTGCCAGTTGTGTTCGTGGTTCCAGGGGACATGCCTGGGATGCTACCGCCTGGTCCTGGAAGTGCGGGATAATCCTCGTTGATGGCACGCCAGTCATTCCAAGCTTTCAGTAAGGCGTTGCGCTTGCTGTCGTCCTCATAGATCTCTGCGAGCTCTTTGATAAGCTTACCGAGTTCAGAACTGGATGTATCAAAAAGAGAGAAGAAGGCGTCGATGAGTTCGGTTGCGGAGATTCCACCAGTGCGGTAGCTGGATACTCGAGTTCGGAATTCGCTAAGCTTCGTTTGGTCATTACCGAGGAGGTTTGAGGCTCGTTCAACAACTGCAGAGTGCCGAAGACGACGCGCTTGGTCCTCTGGCGTGGCTGATGTGATACTAAGGTTCTCAAGCTCGTTTACTGGTGTCGCAGGCGCGGGTGGGGTACGAGTAGGAGTAGGTCCCAGGGAGCGCGCAGGAGCACGCACGGTCTGCGTTTCGTCACGAGATAGCTGTCCACCGAAGCTCCGTGTTGAGACGGATTGTGCGCTCTGAATAGCCATCTGGCGTTGGTAAGCGATCTCGTCTCGTCGCAGTGGTTGCACAGTTGACAAAGGCGCTATTTCCGCGTTCGGGTCTCGCCCCCGGCCAGCGCCACGACGTTGCCGCTGCTGGGGTTGGTATGGTGTTCTGAAATCAAAAGCGGTCATGTCCACGCGGGCGTCACGTCCTGATAGCCCGTTCGGGTGACACTCTAGTTGATGGGCCTTCAGATCCATCTGAGATTCGAAGACCACAAACTTCTTCTCCAGACACTCTTTGTCCAAGCAGAGGAAGTGGTCTGTTTGGAAATGACTTTCCAGCGCATTGTAATCGATGTAATATTGGTGTTGGCGAGTTGTAGAGCGTCGATCGCAAATGTGGCATCGTTCGTGGCGATCACGGCAATGAGCATATAGTTCATCATCCCCGTAGAACCTCTGACGACAGAATCCACACTCTGGGTGGCCCTTGAAGCCGCTCTGGTCAAGAGCTCCGGGGACATCATCGCCATGCCTTTCGTGCTTGCGCAGCTCAGCATGGGTAAACAGCTCATGCTCATGGGTGAAGACTTTCTTGTTCCGTGTACACAAATCACTATGATTCAAAGTAGAGTAAGCTCATGCACTGGTGGTCGGTGGAGTAAGCTGTTACATACCACATCACTTTACCATGCTTGGTCTTGACGTGACGATGCAAGTCTGGCCATCCCAAGCAAGCCACATCACAGTTGCGGTCTGGGCAGTTGTAGCGGAGTAACAGAACTGTATCCTCGAAGATCTCATCCTCCTCATATTTAATACCGAGGTTCTCATCTTTTCGGGTATAGTCGCTGTCCTGGAAGTCTTCGTATCGCTTCACGGGGTCATCTGTGAAAATAACGTAACTAGCTTCAGTCTGGAGGACCGTGTGGGTTAACCATCCGTCTAGAGAACGGTATTTATATGGAGCATACCCGACAATGAGCACAAGCTTTATTCTTGTACAATGCGCGCAGTCTCAGAGCGCAAATATGGCAGGTGCGATGATTACACGGCGACACCGAGTTATGCTCGACCTTCGAGGCACAGATGAAGCAGATCTCGCCGTCGTCGGCGTCATCTTCCGCTTCCTCGGGCGCCTTTCCTTTGTCTGTACTCGTGGTAATTTCCGATGAACGAGGGCCGTCGACGTCACCCGCTGTCTCCGGCTTGCTGATGCCGCGATTCTGTCCGCCACGACCCCCTCGACCTCCGCCGCGCCGCGGTCCGCTGCCTCTTGATCGTGGTCCTTTTGGGGCGCCATCTGGAGCATCTGCGACTGAATGCTCGGCCTGGCGAGCACCCCCGCGGCCGCGGCGACGGCCACCACCACGGCTCTGGCTCTGTGGGGCGGGGGCCTGGGAAGGCTGAGAATCGGACATTGTGCGGCTGCAACTATACAGGCGGATATTGGTGAACCGGTGAACAGCAGAACTTCTAGTAGAGGACCCTGGATAACGCAGAGCTTAACGCTCTCTGCAATTTTGTTGCGGCCAGGGGTGGGAATAACGAGGAGAGCGCCTGGAGCAGTGGGGAACTTAGTCGGAAAGCGGGCAGAAAAAAGTTGGCCTGTCGGAGATAAAACGATCGCAACGTGCTTAGTGATCAAGTTACTGTAAGCTATGTACCCTTGGCTTCAACATAAGAAATGCAGTCTGATGTGCTCAGTATGTTGTTATCCTCGCAATATGATCTTCTCTGCTTGCCACTGGTCTGTTCTGGTTGGCTATCTGGTAAATGGCTCATAAATACTCACTGGTGGTCTAGTCATAATTGGGGCCGTGGCCGTGGCGAACTGCTCCCTGCCAACAAATGCTGATCTCTCTAGTAGTCATAGATGCTCGCTTTGAGTAAAGTATCAATTATAGTAACCAAACCCAGTGATAGCAAGTGTCTAGATGATAATTCAATTACGCCTGCCTGCAAGCCAACACAAACTCCCGCTGGAGAGGATCGTGGGTGATGAACATATGAAAAATAGAAAGACAAGCGGATGAAAAGCCGTACCTCAAGAGCGAGGGTATTGTAAGATGCATAGTAGTGAATGCCTCGAGAAACAGATGAGAACGTTGTGAAAGATAGATATACCGAGAAATCAGCGCCTGATTGCCAAATGCGGTGCAACGAGTAAACAAGAGATTCGTAAATAGTCGCGACAGAAATGCAGTTCCCACAGATCTTTTTTTTTCTGAGAGATACATGCCAGGATGAGTCGCTTCTCCCGGAAAGGAAGACGAGCTATTCGTCAGGGCTATACAGGTTTTGACTGAGGATTTTTGTCATTGTGAACATATGTATACGGTCTTGCTTGAAGACAGCGCGCATAGCATCATCACAGAGGATTTGTCGTTTGTCGCTCGGGTCCTGAAGATCGTGCGCATGAATATACTCCCAGAGCTTCTTAACAGTTTGCGGTCGTGACATCTATGGACTAAATTAGCATGGGTTTCGATGTCTGAAAAAGCAGTACATACCGTGGCCTCACCCCCCAGCAGTGCTGAAAGTGCAGGCGAGAGGTTGAGAGGTTTCTATTTCGAATCAGTATAGATTACAATGCGTATCAATCAGTTCGCTTACGTGAAATCCTCCCGAGCGGTTTACTTTCTTTCCTGACTCTGAGCCCGACCCAATGTCTGAATCGTCCTCTGCCCTCACCTTCTTCGCCGTTTTCGCAGTAGGCTTTCTCTTCTTAACCGGTGCCGCTTTACGTGTGCTTGCACCTCGTGTAGGGCGAGCTCGAAGATTTTCCTCCGCCTGCAACTTCGCAGCAAAGACCGCATCCGAATCGATATCATGACTAGGCTTTTGTTTTTGTTTCTTGGACGGAGGCGTCTTGGTTGGGATGTCTTCGAGATCAGCGCTATCCGCCTGACGCTTTTGCGCCGTTGAGGACTGAGAGGGTGACGAGGGTTCCACAGGTGTGGCAGAGTCTCCGTGTTGTGCATTGCCATTCGGTGTAGGTGGAGCACCGATGCCTTTTTTCTCAGCAAAGATGTCGAACCTCTCCATAATAAGCTGCTTTATGGCCGCCTAACGAGAGAAACAAGTCAGCCTGTCGCTCATACCATAACGGCGAAATACAGAAATTATGTGCAACAAAAGCGCAGACCTTTTGCGGGGTAAGATCATAGCCGATCTCATCTTGAAGGCCCTTGCGAATGCGCTTTTCTGAGATCGTATTCAAATCACTCGCGGATAGAATTGAGTCAATGATCGGTATGTATTCTTCGCGGGCACTTGGAGAGACTATTGTGAAGAAAGGAGTGATATGATGTCAGTTGACAGGCACCGCGGCGCGGTTAGATCGGGGATTGGAGAGCCGAACGTACGCGACATCCTGTCCAAAGCTTGGCTGTTCCCTTATCTCCAGGAAGTATGCAAATGAGCAACTGCAATTGTAGCAAGGGAGAACAGCCTCAAGCTGATATAATATTGCCGCGATGTTGTTGGTAACACTGTGATCGCTGGAGAAGAAGAGGTGACAAGGGCCGGTAGAGGATTGGCGCTTAGGACCGGCGGGGCTTGAGATCGGGATGGCAGATATATAGCAGAGACAAAATGAGACGTTCAACAAAGGAAAAACGAGAGCAATTAGGGGGCGAATATAGCCTTCAAAAGCGACGAGAAGCACCGAAGTGTAAGGACAGGACGAGTGCGTGGAGCTGTTGTTGATTTCCCCAGGCGGATGCAGGCAAGATCGCAAGTCAGGCATAGTATGAGCTGCGGAACTTGGGGTCCTTGTGCCTTTAGTGCCTTAGGCATTCACAGTGCTGATTCAGTGGATTGAAACAATAGTGCACTATGCCAGCATGTGTCATCAATCGGACCTAGGTCTCATACTGTTTTATCACTCATAGTATAGGCACCATCTTTAGATTACTGACTTATTTTAACAGCTATATACAAAGATACATCGAATTGGGGACATGTAGTTCCTTGTTCTTGGGGGCATCACGTGACTATCCGCCATGCTGTGTCGGCACTGAGGTCGGCCCGCACACACAAAGATTTCCATCCCTCCACCAGAATCGGCCGCCCCCTTCACATCGCCATCAGCGCAAACAACCATGGCACCTAGCTTCGAGAACCTGTCGGAGCAAGATCTCCACGAAGAGGAGGAGGAGGAGATTGACTTCTCCGGTATGCTACCGATCGATATGGAGTTAGCGAGCCCCTCTTCGAATAGTCACTAATCTATTGATTTTTCGCATCTAGACCTCAAGGCGCAATATGAAGTTAAACTCGAGGAAGGCCTGGACACATTTGTCGTTATTGATGGACTACCCGTCGTCCCGGAAGAGAACAGACAGAAACTCGTCAAGTTCTTGTTGAGGAAACTCAACGCGGTCGGCCACACCTCCGAAGATGCCGTCTTTATGCCCCTCAACGAGAAGAACATGACTGAAGGGTATGTACCTGGGCTGCGAGGAGCTGGAATATACGGGAAAAGAGAGGTTAACACGCCGTCCCAGTTTTGCCTTTGTCGAATACGAGACCCCCGAGCAAGCCATCGCCGCCGTAAAGCAGCTGCACGGAACGCCCCTCGATAAAAAGCACACCCTCCTCGTCAACAAGCTGATGGATATTGAGCGCTATGGCCGGGAAGGACGCATCGAGGAGGAATACAAGCCCCCGACTATCGAACCATTCACAGAGAAAGAGCATTTGCGCTCGTGGATCGGAGACGCCAACGCCCGTGACCAGTTTGCCCTTTACCGCGGCGACAAGGTTGGAGTTTTCTGGAACAACAAGAGCAACCCGCCGGAGAACGTCGTGGACCGTGCTCACTGGACGCAGCTTTTCGTCCAGTGGTCTCCCAAGGGTACATATCTCGCATCCGTTCATCCTCAGGGTGTGCAACTGTGGGGTGGTCCCACTTTCTCCAAGCAAAAGCAATTCCCTCATCCCTTTGTCTCTCTCATTGAGTTCTCGCCTGGCGAGAGCTACCTGACTACCTGGTCTGCCCGCCCTATTCAGGTGGAGGAGGGCCACCCCATCCTGACTTACGAGGAGGACGGAAAGAACATCATTGTCTGGGACATTGTAACAGGCAAGCCCCTCCGTTCATTCGTTTCACATGACCTGGCAGGTCCCGAAAGCGATGCTCAGCCCAAGAAGAAGGTTCAGTGGCCAGCTTTCAAGTGGTCTGCTGATGAGAAGTACGTTGCGAGAATGCTCCAAGGCCAGTCGATCTCTATCTACGAACTTCCCCGTATGAATCTTCTCGGCAAGACGTCTGTCAAGGTTGATGGAGTTATGGATTTCGAGTGGTCGCCAGCGACGGTCAGCCGTGACGGTGTTAAGCAGTACGAACAACTCCTCTGCTTCTGGACTCCCGAGATTGGCAGCAACCCTGCTCGAGTCGCTCTTATGAGCGTTCCCTCCAAGGAGATTGTCCGAACCCGTAACCTTTTCAACGTCTCCGATGTGAAGCTGCACTGGCAGAGCCAGGGTAACTTCGTCTGTGTCAAGGTTGATCGTCACTCCAAGTCTAAGAAGTCCATGGCCACCAACCTCGAGATTTTCCGAGTACGAGAGAAGGGTGTTCCCGTCGAAGTTGTGGACAGTCTCAAGGACACTGTGATCAACTTCTCATGGGAGCCCAACGGAGCCCGTTTCGTTCTCATCACAACTGGTGACGCGTCTGGCGGTGGTGCTGCTCCCAAGACCGCTGTCTCTTTCTTCGCCCCGGAGAAGAAGGGTGTGCAGGCCGGTAACTTCAAGCTTGTTCGCACTGTGGAGAAGAAGAACAGCAACGCTATTTACTGGTCTCCTAAGGGTCGTTTCGTCGTCGTTGCGACAGTCCACTCCCAGTCAAGCTTTGACCTTGACTTCTGGGATATGGACTTTGAGGGTGAGAAGAACGAGAACGAGAAGGATCTGGCAGCCAACCTGCAATTGATGAAGACCGTCGACCACTACGGTGTCACAGATATTGAATGGGACCCCACGGGTCGTTACGTTGTCAGTGGTGCTAGCGCATGGACGCACCAGGTATGTCTTCCTAGCTTTCCAAGTTTATCCGTGGTCTGTTATTAACAATACATTTCTAGATGGAAAATGGCTTCAACCTTCACACCTTTGCCGGAGAGACGCTCGCCGAGAACCCTACGGATAAGTTCAAGCAGTTCCTGTGGCGTCCTCGCCCGCCCACCCTTCTCAGCAAGGAGGAGCAAAAGCAAGTACGAAAGAACCTCCGCGAATACTCCAAGGAATTCGAGGAGGAAGACAAGTACGCCGTCGACATTGCCAACACTGCTGTCGTCGAGACGCGCAAGCGTGTTCTCAACGAGTGGGTTGCCTGGCTCCGCCGGGAGAAGGAGCTTCTCGCCGAAGAGAAGGAGGCCTATGGCCTGTCCGAAGAGATCGACTTGCCCAAGCTTGCCAAGGATGCGCCCTCCGACACAGAGGACAAGGGCGAGACGGTCGTCGAAGAGATCGTGGAGGAGATTGTGGAGGAGAGCGAAGAGATCATTGGTTGAAATTCCCTTTCCTCTTCTTTCCGTATCTAATTTCATTACAACTTCCATTTTTTTCTCTACTATATTGTCTACGGTCTCTGTCGATATCCAGCCCCACACACCCCTTCTCTCTGCTGCCGCCTACTTCTCCTCCCTCATTGTGTGCCGTTTGTGCTGTTCCATTGGCGTGGTTCAAGCTTGGGGGTGGTCGTCTGGGACTGTTCAAAAGTGAATAGATATTGCATCTTTTCCCGTCGGGGGAAGCCTATATCCATGATTTGGTAGCATGAGTTAATGACAGACAATGACGAGCCACCGAATACCGTGCAGTTCGTAGTTCTCCGCATCCTTTCTCTTCTACATACAACTCAACTCAGCATATACAATACTACCCCAGTCCACCATCCCATCCCCAGTATACTCCACCCCAATGCCCCACGACCTAGACCGGCGCTACCCCCAGACCCCGAATCCTCATCTTCTCCATCGCCATCCCCATTGCTGTCCTGCACATTAAGGCGAAAATACTCCAGCTTGTCCTTCGCCCCGATCACATTACCCCCAGGAACATACTCGCAAACGACATACCACCCCTGCGCCCTCTCCCTCTCCTTATCCTCATCATCATCCAAATCCGTCAGCCCGCAATCCACAGCCGCGCAGCCCACCTGCTTCGTACTCTTCCAAACAAGCTGCGTGAAGTGCCCCGTCTCCTCAGTGAACCCCGTCGGCTTGGAGAAGTCATATAAGGCAGCTTCGTCGGCCCATGCCGTCACTGCGGCTGAGGCATCCGTGTATCCGTATGCGAGGTTTTCGCCGTAGGGGCCGCTCTGTTTCATCAGCAGTTAGCTCTGAGCGTTGACGCTAGAAAATGGGATATCAGGGTACGTACGGAGTGCTCCCATTTACACCCCTCCGCCCAGTCCTTCGCAAAGTCCGCAAGCGTATTGTTCCAGCTAAGATCTGAGGCGTTGTGCGCAGCGCGGTAGGTGTTTGTTGTTTCGAGGATAGATGATCTGAACTGCTGTTCAGAGGTATAGGACGGGTCTTGTGGGACTTCAGGGGTAGCTGTCGCGAGTGTCGATGCAGTAGCAGTAGCTGTTTCGATGACGGTGACGACGACTGTTGTTTCGGCGGCTGATGTCGCATGTGGTAGAAACAGCAGGGCGGTTGTGAGAAGTTGGAGTATGGCGAGTATAGGAGGGATAGATCGTTGGTGATGTCGGTGTGTTAAGCGTTCCATTTCTTTATTGAGTGCGACTTAATTCTATGTAGTGGCTTGGCTTTTGTCTGGTTTATGAGTGTCTAAAATATGGCTATTCTTTCGTCGTCTTATATAGTTAGGGCCCTGTTGGTTTCGGGAGCAGCGTGGCTTTCTTCTCAGACTCATTGTTGACGAGAAACTCTCTGTATCATGTTAGTCTGGCCGCTCATGTGTATTAGGTAGTAAATATTCTAAAGGTGCGAGATACATGCTCAGTAGCTGCGGCGGGCATTTCGAGCTATATAGGATCGATGCCGCTATAAATACCCATGCATGGTTAGAAAGGTTTAAGTCATGCTGCAGACTGCAAAATCTGTCAGCCTAGTGACCACCAAGTCTAGCGCTGTCTAAAACAAGGCTTGTAGGAAAACCAAGGCGCTATTTGTCCTGAAAGGATGAATGCTCTTGTCCACTTGTCACAGTAGGCGCCCACTGACGTCAGGGTGTTCGTTCGCGCGAACTGCGTATATGCTAGTAGAGCATATATAGTTCTATATTCTTTTCGCTTCTTGTGGGTATAGTTTCAATATATACATCAAAATATTGTCGCAATCACATAACACTGCAGCCAACTCCATACATGGCTCGCTCAACGTCGGGCTTGATTTGGAACCAATCTGCTCGTCTCTCTGCGAATTCGTACACCTCTTCGACTCGCCAGATGCCGGAGAACCGGCTTGCGTCAGCAATGAGAGTTGCTAGCTCCTTAGCATCGGAGGAGTCAATGAGGTAGATCTGTGACAGCTCACGGAAGGCCTTGAAGTAGATGAGTAGCTCGTTGTTTTTGAGCCTTTGGATGAACTTGAAGTAGTGGTTCATGTCACTAGTCACCGTTAGACATAGTCGAGAAGGATGTGCTTGAGAACATACCTAATCAGCTTCAGTGATCCTTCGATACTGATCCTCTGGCGCTTCAGATGCTTACAAAGAGCAGTAAAGAGACGTAAGCCAACTTCCTGGTTGAATACATCAAGGGTGCTCTTATCCGTGCTCCCAACGAGCATTTGCGTATGTGATGATACAACGTCGACCACAGCGGCTGCTGCTTCTGTGACGCTCACATCCATGGTTTTCCGGTGTGGATCAGTAGAAACACCTGGGTTGAAGTCGGTTGCCAGCTGTCTCGTTGCAAGAATGTAATCCACTTCCTCCATAAGGACGTCAATACCCTTGTTCAACCCAGCCGCGACACGTTCATCAAGGTTTTGCTCAAACTTCTTCTTCTCCTTCACCGCTGGGTCCAAAAAGTCATTCCGGTCAGTGAGGTTCGAGCCGATCATCTCCTGCTCGTAGAAGACGTCGATCATCTGGAGAATAAGGTCCCCAACGTTCACAAGCTCAAGAAAAGTCACCAGCGGCTCGACACCAGATTGATCTCGGTCGGCTTGCTCTCGTGGCCGGTAGTCAGAGAGATGATCGACTGCTTTGTTGAAACCTTTAATGAGGTGACCGTGGCCGAGTATTCGCAACAGAGCGACAAAAATTGCCTCGCACTGCTGTTTGACCGCAGCGCCTGTTTCACCTCCAATAACTAGGAATTGCGCCGCACGCTCCAGGCTCGATTTGGCCGCATGAACCAGTCCTAAAGCAACTTCGATACTGAACAGAGATCGGATGCCCTCCATCTTTGACTTCATAATGGCTGCTTTTGCCGCGAGTTCATTAGTAGGGGCTTCTTGTATTGGTGGAGTTCCAGGCGAGGAAATAGTAGAGAATCGGTTTGTCCTCGATGTAGAGCCAGCTTCGCCGAATGAAGAATCACGGTCCGACTTTTGTTGTTCACTGGATTTTGCTGAGAAGCTCGGGAGGATGTTTACCGGTGCCATGATCACCTTTTTGAAGGAGGTCAGGAAGTCTCGCTTTTCGGCTTGTCTGTTGACATTGGAAAGGAGAAACGACTCGGTCGAGGCAGCTTGCTCAGAGAGTTGTCTATCCCACTCCCCGACAGAGGCCTCTGAGCCTTGTCGGAAGAAATCTAACTCCTCGGCTAGATATAAATCCACGTGCGGCTCGTATACTTGGGCAACCGTCCGATGCAAGAGCTCGTCAAAGGTGTCCAGGGAGTTTTGGATGGGTAGCAGATTGTCACACAAATTGATGCACTGTGCAAATGTACTCGAGACCGAGACAAGGTACGACTCCTTGTTCGAGGGATGCAGTTCATCGAATATTGCGGTCAAGAAAGGGGAAAGCACATCACGGCCCACCTTCTCAACAAACGGCTGGGCTGTATGTAGGGCTAGTGGAAAGGCACGGTTGATGATTGAGACCTCTTCATTGAAAGCCACACTTACCCGGGTAAAGAATACCTGCGTCTGATGAAGCTTCACCTTCTGAGTCAATCCATCAATACACTCGCTGGGTTTACCAAGCTCGGACTTTTTCGTGACTATATGATTGTGCTGAATAAAAAGCTCAGAGGCTGAGCTTCCGCCATTCAACGTATATAGAACATGTGCATATGTCTTCATTCGGCCGTCAATATCTTCAGTCTCATAGCCATGCCTGAATTCCTTCAATGCAGCCGTCTCGAACATCGACACGGCTGTCCGCAGGTGCTCATGCCGCTCTTCGCATCCCTCTGTCGTGTCGCAATTAGCGAATGCTTGCAATTCAGACAATAATTGCGCCTGCTGCTTGGGCTCTGTATACTTCTGAAACAAAAGATTCTCCCGTGAAGGCCCAAGAGTGGCGATATCGTCGTAATAAGGTGCCAATGCTGCATGTATCTTTCCGTATTCCTGCCGGGCTTCTCCCCGGATAGATCTAGAAAGCTTCAGCGCCCCAAGAACCGGGTCAGTTTCCAAGTCCTCAACATCGTTGGTTGCAGACGTAGAAAGGTTTATCTTGTCGAACCCGTCTGAGACCGTAGTCACCTCGATCGCCGGCCGACCGGGCGCTTGCTGAACGGCACCCGATTCCTGTAGCTCGACGCTCGCTCTATTTGCAATTGTTCCAAATTTGTCTTCCGCATTCTTGCGAGCCTCTACTTCGTCCCAGCAACCTATCCTCTTGAGCCTTTGTACCCATCGGGAATCATCGTACGCCATTTCGCGCAAGAGCTTCGATGCGCGGGCCGCTCGAATAAGATCGACGGGTGAGAGATGGTCTAGAATCGAAGACATAATCTCTTCTCCGTGTCAGTCACTTTACATGGATCCCTGACTCTGGCTATGCTTACCTGCGGGGAGAGAGGCCCTGGAGATCTCTTCCATAGAGGCCATTTTGAGCGATGCCAGCACATCGCGGCGAGGCTTCCCGCCTGTGCCTGGCCCATTCCGCGCTTTCGACATATTGCCGTGTCAAAGCCTGCATCGAGAGGATGGCGGCGTGTTGTTTGTTTTGAGCTATCGGAGCTCTTCAGGGTCCACGGAAGTATGACCACAATCTCCGATCGGTCTGCAGGTTGCGGCAAGAGGTGACTGGCAGAGAAGACGGATGTTATGCTGTACCAAGATCAATCCTCAACATCATCCATGAATAAAACATCGACATCGTAAGACATGCATCGTGGGGAAGTTCAGGTGTGAACTCCTACTTGCGGTTGAGCAGCTACTCCGTAAAACCACGGCTGGATCGGCGGGGCATTTTCCCCTTCCGATCCATTCATCTACATCATCACAACAACAAGCGACAACTCCATACCTTCTTTACTGATATTCAATATACGGCCAGTAAAGATGAGGCTGTGACTATTAATAGTCTATCTAAAGCAATTACATTATGGTACTCAGTTGCCATTGTCGAGGGAATCACGTAGCTCAACCAACTATATATTTCCCCAAGAAAGATGAATAGCACTCACAAATGAAAATCTTGACCGAAGCATTAGACTGGCCCCATTGAGCAAATTCAAGCCTCATTCCTATGTCTATCAAGTCCGCGAGAGACTCCATTATGCTTTGAGTGTCCCTAGATCTGACCATGCACATAAACATGGCATCTGACGATGCTTTAGTACTCACGGGCTAACTCGGAAACAGCTCCGGCAGAATCGAATCGCCGCCAACATTGACGCAGCTCAAGTGTAGAGTACGTCCGCTCACTCGGAGGAATTCTTAGAGTGTACAAATTGTTCATCGTAATCGAGACCATGCTATCTTTAAATGCTTGAGCATGAGAGGCATGGATTTGTTGCGACTCAGGCTCGGGTTCCGGTACTGTCCGAAGAAGGTTAGCGCAGCAGCAACCAATCAGAGTGGAGGCTTAGGCATTACCAGCGACTCAGCGAGAAACTTGACTTCGGATAACCTCGACTTCACATCTCCTGTGCGCTCACCCTCACGCCCCCTCCCCTCTCTCCCCGCACGCGGTTATCGTACCTTTCTGTTTATATTTTGCTCGGAGGGTCCTTCATATTCTCAGTATGCTGGCACGTACTGTCCTGCGCAGCGCCCCCATCCGGGGCCTCGCACGTCAGTCTTTGAACAAGACCTCCTCGGTACGCATCACTCCGGCCTCCGCCTCCATTGGCCTCAATGGATGAGAACATTCACTCAATTCAATGCCACGGATATTCTCACGATGCTCAGTTACTAATGTCTCGCGCAGCGTGCGTCTTCCTCGGCTGCCGGTGCCGAATCCGCCAGCTCCCCCTTCCACCTCACACTCACTGCGTCGGTCGCTACCGCCATCGCCCTCGGATCCGCTACGTATCTCTATGGACAGGAAGCTTTTGCGATGACACCTGCTGAGGAGGGGTGAGTCGATCGACCTTGTCACGGAATTGCATCATCTCCGCTCTTTCCGTTCTCCCGGCCGAGCCATATCATGAAGCCAACTTGATCAAGTAGCTGACATATCGCGTTCAAGGTTGCACGCTACTCAGTACCCTTGGGAGCACGGCAAGTGGAACAAGACCTTCGACCACGCCGCGTGAGTTTGTCCCAAGGTAGCCACGAGCGCTGTGGCCGTTGATAGCCCATTTACTCACAATTTTGTCTCTCAGTCTCCGCCGTGGTTTCCAGGTCTACCGTGAAGTTTGCGCTAGTTGCCACTCCCTTACCCGTGTGCCCTGGCGCTCATTTGTCGGTGTGACGCACACTGTCGATGAGATGAAGGCTTTCGCTGAAGAGAACGAGTACGATACCGAGCCCAACGACCAGGGTGAAATTGAGAAGCGCCCCGGAAAGCTGTCCGATTACATCCCCGCTCCCTACCACAATGAGGAGGCTGCCCGTTTCGCCAACGGTGGTGCTCTGCCCCCGGATCTCAGTCTGATCGTCAAGGGCCGTCACGGTGGCTGCAACTATATCTTCAGTCTGCTCACTGGTTACCCCGACGAGCCCCCAGCTGGTGCTACCGTCCAGGAGGGCATGAACTTCAACCCTTACTTCCCCGGCACTGGTACGACCTCGTTGACTTGGTTTTACATTGAACTCTGACTGACCATTTATAGCTATTGCCATGGCCCGTGTCCTTTTTGACGGTGTTGTTGAGTACGAGGACGGCACCCCCGCTACCACCTCCCAGATGGCCAAGGACGTTGTCGAGTTCCTCAACTGGGCTGCCGAGCCTGAGATGGATGACCGCAAGAAGATGGGTTTCAAGGCCATTACTCTCCTCACCGGTCTCTTCGCCCTCAGCGTCTGGGTCAAGCGCTACAAGTGGGCCCCGGTCAAGACACGAAAGATTGTGTACAGCCCTCCCGTCCCCCGGCGCTAGAAGGTTGCAAATGGACTGTATAAAGTATGAAAAGTGAAGGATCTAGCGGCGTATAGCGAGTGTGATTAATACGAGCCGTCAATCTCGTTACCCATGTCGTTTATGCATCTTTCACTCGGTCTTTCCAGCCGATGGCCTTTCTCCTGTTTTGTTAGATGTTCCAGGACACCTGTATCTGTATCTTAGATATTTATTTCCCGTCAAAACCTGTGTGAAGAACCAATGTCACTATTTCATTTGTTTGTTAGATGTGGTAGTCACGTGGATGAATTCTCTAAATCCTCTTTGCATGCGCTGATATAAAGACAGCGGATTGAAGCACCCAGATATAGAGGAAATTATATGCGCGTTAGCTATATACATTATGCTGCTAGCCGCGGGTGTCTAGGACTGTACCTTTAGGACTCTACCGATCAACAGTCCTTTCACCATTTCCAAATATATGCACAAACACTTTGTCATAAGTAATCCAAATCCCAGCTTTCACAAAGTCACTAAATCCGCCCAGCCACTCAGGAATGCGCCCATCTGGTCGAGCACAGATTCTCGATAACCCCAGCATCAGAAGAAGCCAGGGTCCCCACATGACCACAAAAAGAACCATGCCAATCCTTTGTCGCATTGACGTGATGCGGTACGGCTGGATTTGAGCAAGGTATGCCCGGTACTCTAGAGGGAGGTCATGCTCCTCAGCGCCGGTGGTGATTAAGTTCAGATAGCGAGCAGAGGGTTGAGTGTAGCGTTGGTTTCGCGGGAAACCGAGTTTCGAATTTGTACGAAGCTGTAGCATCTTATGCATTCCGGCTGGCGAGAGGAGCGTATGCGCTTTCAAGGGCAGCGTCTCTGGGCGCTCTGGAATTGGGTCGGCAGGACTATAGCTGTTTGGAAATGGGTGGCAGGTCACTACAATATCTTTGTAGCCCCGGCCGCCTCCTTCTGTGGCTATGATCTTGGCGTAGTCGGAAAGCGTGACCTCGTATACGACGCCGATGAGGGGACCCTTGTAGTGGTCTTGATCGCTCTCTAGTGTCTGTAGGAGGGTGTGCTTCTCTGAAAAGTCTAGGACATCTGTTTCCTCGTCTTCGGTTGCGGGAACATCCCGGAAATGGGTCCCTGCAAAGCATGGTTCAATGTACGGAATTCCCGGTAGATCGAACGTCAGTCTGAGTTCTGGAACAATGACATTGAGGTGCGAGAGAGGTTTGATGCCGCGCATGCCTAGGAAGGTCTCAGAGGCGAGATTCGATCCGTAGGCCAAATATAGGACGGTTTCCTCGGCGGATAGAGCGCTGTCATTGGTACAAACCCTTCTTGGGAGATATTCATCTTGGTCAACTGAATGTGCTGAAATTGAGGCTTGTTGGCGGATAGGCGCTGTCTCCGGGACGTCGCGGGATGTGAAGGTATTTTGGTAGCTGAATGGAAGGAGGTCTTCTTTGAACTGTTCGAGAACGTATGACTGAGATAAGGTCATGAAGGAAGTACTCTGAGCCTCCTCTAGCCGCTGGTTCTCAAACTGATCCTTTTGCATTTTCAATGGTTTTGTAATGGTAGCCACAATAAGTGAAACCAAGCTGCGCCCAAGGGACAGAGTGCCTGATAAAAGGAACGCATCCTGAGCCAGACCATTCTGGCACGGATTCTGCCATGGTCATTGGTACCAGATCAAAGCTGATAAATCCGTCCAGTCAAATTCAACGTCACTGGTTGTCTAGGACTTTGACTGGAGCCGGATCAAGGAACAATGCAAATATCCGAGCGAGTGGCAGCCGGATCTCGGTTCAACTGACAGGCGAAACGATCGGGGACGGAAACCGGTTGAGCCGTCTGCTAGGACTGCAACTAGTCAATCTCTGCTAGCAACCTTGGCAAGGAAGGCTACTCTCAATTTCTTGGGGTAGACCATGGTCTAACATTAATGATTTGATGGTTTTGAGGGTTTAGAGAAGTTGGATTGAAGCTGTACTCCAGATTTCGATTTAGCGGAGCATGCAGGGATCGGCTCTATGTTCCTGGATCGGCGCTGCCAATCGCAACGAGATTTTCCAGCAAAAACTATGGCGCAATCCCGTCAGCAAAAGCAGCCATCCAGATAGCGCGATCTATGTATTTGTCAAATCAAGTCCGATGGATGTATGTAATATGTTGCCTTTGAGAGTTCTAACTTCGGGATCAAGCAGTCCAATCTGTATGGCTTCACGATTAGGAGGATTATGACGAAACACATATTTGTCATTCGATCTTGACTTCTCTGCTCGTCGTCTGCTGGGTCATAGGCTTTTTTTGGTGTGCAATGTGTACTGATAAATCGCTTGAAGATGTTTATATCCTGAGAAGCTGTGTTGTAACTTGAGGTGTGCTACCTATCACATGATGGCTGCTTCCCTTCCACTGCCTAGCATCAACCACAGAGCTCGTTTTCACAGCCACTACCTGTTAGACTGCGGCTACTGTCCCAATTGACCGTGAGTGCTTTGGACCAAATGTCATCTCAAAGTTTGGAGGGAACAGGAAGATCCCGAGCGGATCTAGCGGATTGCGTCGCAACGCTCTCTGTGCTCCTACATAATGCTCTCACAACAACTGCAGAATCTCTTCCTGGTCCTCATTATTCCTGCCTGCTCATTGAGCCTCCGCTGTACACCTTATCGAGCCCATTGCTCAAAGCCCTCCTAGCGGAAAGCTCAGATTTACCTTCTGGCTCAGGCGAGATGTTCTCGTTTGCCAACCAGCATCGAGACGTAATAGCGTGTGCACTAGAGACAGTCTCGCTACGATGCCTTTCAGCCTATCTGTTCAAGCTGACTGACAACAATGGCCTCGAATTGGGGCTGCACCTATTGACTGTGGGTCGCCTAATATGGAATCCTGTCGTTGCTTCGCTGACTCAAATTCCCTTATCCCACAGAATGAGCCTGAGTACACCGCAGAGTCATACATCACGCAGTCTGAAATAAACGCTCCTGAGTCGGAATCTCTACTACCGCTTGTGCAAAAAAGAGTAATCGAGAAAGCATACTTAGTATTTGCAGATGGAACGGGCGATGCTCGGCTCCGAAGGATGGTATACTTCGCGTGGCTGCGGTAGGAAACCGAACTGACGGAACTAGGCAGGCAAAGCGCTGACAGGAATGATTCACGATCCTGAGAAACGTTTCCCAGGGCTTGATATCCTGAAAAGTGATGATGGCCTAAGGTATTTTAAACCATCAACTCCTTCTTCGACGTATATTGATCACGGTCTAGGCAAATCGCCAGCCTACTATCTGATACTGATATCGTTTTGTCCTTTCTCTCGAGTACGATAATGCGAGCCATATACCAGTCTGGATCGTACAGCAATTGGGAATTGAATGGACCACGTTCGGAGATGTTGCACCACATAAAGGCAAAAGGAAGCGCTATTGAACAGTTCTATGCTTACATCCGCGCGGAGAAGCAAAACACGTTCAGCGTGAGTGGTAGAACCCGGCGCGATAGAGCTAATGGCACCTTACCCGTATGCTACCTTGTGAAATCAAATGGAACACATGCAAGCAGTCTACCGCAAGGTACTGTCCTATTGGTACTCTGCTCTGACGGACTGGACTTGATACACTGCAGCACGGACAATTCTGGATGGAAAACGAACTACATGAAAATTCGGCTCACTCGCCTTACACGAACTACATGCAATTTTTCTAGTGGAAATGGAGGACGGACGTCACTTCTGGCTCTTCATATACACGAGCATGACTCAACTACGCTAAACGACCAAAATCGCGATCTACAGGATATAAATCTCAACATTGACTCTGAAGATGACCTGACCGGGATGTCGAAAGCGTTTGAAGTCATTGGTATACGATGCCAAACAAAGAGGTCCAGGACAAGCCCAGAAAATCGACGGTCATCATCAGTCGTGATACCTCTGGATACGGACGATGAGATGATTCCCGACTCCTTCCCACCTTCCGGGGTAGAAACGCAGGTAGTGGCGGGGCCAACTTCTCCTCGGGTACATTGGAGGAATGACTCGGCAAATATGATAGAACACGTCGCCAAATCCTCAGAGATTGCATCGGAAACGGTTTCCCAAAGCAGCTTAACAGACCTTACACGAACTCCTACTCTGCATACAACTTCCTTACCAAGGCCTCGAGACAGTTCACGCCCGACAAGCCCGAGATCCCGTACAACGAGGCAGACAAAGAAGAGAACTCGATCTCCGGGAGAGGTAGTATCATCGGAGAAGGAGAATCCATCTGACAGCGTGCCTGCCAAGAACACTTGGTCGAGATCGTCTCAGAAGAGCAAGTCGGTATCTGCAAACAATGTTCTGAAACCTATTCCCCACAATACCCAGGAATCGCTCATATTCCACAGACGTCGTACCAGAGCCAAGCTGTATACTGCACCAAGAACAAAGGCAGTAGATTGGGACGAAGATCTTCGAGCAAGTGATGGGTCAGTTGAGCCAGAATCCCAAAAAATTTCCGAACGTACATCGGTTTCCTCCCCCTCATCGAGCGGCGCTCGTTATACCTTCAACCAGAGTTCAAAAAGGCCTCGAGGGGGGTCTGCTCGAAAGAAACCAGTCACGAAGAACCAGAGGCAACGGAACACTGCGAGCGCGAGACAAGCAAAGAAGCGTACGAAAAGTAGAGCCAATCCTCTTTCACCAGCGCTTGATAGACCCAGGGCCGGTAGCAGTCAGCGCAGTCAGGAATCAGGGCTTGACGCCGAAGTCGGAAATGAACCTGTCAAGAAACTAGCGGAAACAAATGGCTCATCTCTAGCTCGTGAAGCTGAAAATGTCAACATCAACTCACCTCCGCCTGACAAAAAGGATCGTTGGAATAGCCAGTCTATGACCGGGTTCAGTTTGAACCAATGCCAGAATCTGGCAGGAAATAATCAAGGCAGAGGCCAGACTGTTGCGGAAAAGCTAATTGCGGCACTGCGAGGAAGCAGTTCACCCAAGCATCCCGCCGACGAGACTTGCGTGGATGAGCTGTTTGGCAACGCAGGATATGAAGTCCAAGCGGTTCCTGAGATGCCCGAAGCGCAGAACGAGCCTGTTCTCAAGGAGCCACTGGCAGAACAGGAAGGGCGCGAGAATGACAAGCAAGATGATTCGGGCTCTTGGGCATCGAACATCATCCAAGAAGGCATTCCCGGCGACGAAATGTATCCCGTTAAAATATACTCTGTCGAATCTTCGGATGCAAGTCGAAATAGCTCATCACAAAACAATGGCGAGCAAAAGTGGGTTCTGCGAAAGAAAGAAGCACTGTTAAAGATAGAAGAAGGACGAGAAAATAAAAGAGGCCGACATACTTCATCTCAAGTCGCCAGCTCGTCGATGGGACCGTTATCGAAGGAATCAACACCGGAAGTTTACTACTCCAGCCCGTCCTTGAAAGAGCGCAAATTGAGTCCCTGTCTTAGCCGTCCAGATGAGGCCGCACCGGCGACAAAAACATTCAAAGCTTATTCTACAAAGCCGAGTTTCGAAGAACAAATCCCTACCTCCCTTGACCACACACAGAAGATTGCATCAGCTAGCTCAAAGCAAAACACAACTCACGCTATCTCGGAGGGGACCGCATCTAAAAAGTATCGCTTACAGATTCCTAGCTATGACAACAGAGCTGACGCCCCTCTCATACCAAGCGTCCAGAAAGGACTCGTCAAAGATGGCGCAGGGTGTGCCGCTGGATTCCCAGATTCTAGTACTAAGACAGTCGTGGACAAAAACGGAAGTCCTCGCCTGAAGCAACAGTTGAGCGCGGCGAAAGAAGAACATACCATACCAAAACGACGGGGGAATTATTCTATGTCCGAGCAACGGAATCCAAAGCGAGTGAAAGAATCAGATCAGAAAGATGCTCTGGGTCTTAAGCTGCCTACAGCTTCAGCTCACGCAATAGACACTCATGGAGCATTCGCGCCGACTGAAAAGTCGAAAACGAACCTTGTCACACCACACACAAATTCTAACAAAACAGAATTGCGTAACCCCTTTCTTAGCCGTCTCCAGGCGAGCGCCGGAGAACGCCTGTCGAAAGACTTGAAGTCCACTTTGCTTGGGCTAAACCCGAGCCAAGAACAACGTCAAACTCTTGGGAGCAAGGAACATGCTTCAAAGACGACAGCCGAGGATGAATCGGAGCAGAAATTGACGTTTGGGTTGTCAGAAGGCGCTGCTGAGAGGCTCGACTGGCAGACATCGTTACGCAAACTGCACCAGGGAATGGAGAGGACAATAATCAGTAACAACGAGGTAAGGGTCGGAGAGGTGCTGAGTGTCTTAGCATTCGCTAACGGATTGTTCAGTATCTTTCTCGTCAGATTGACAGCGAAAGGGCCACGATCAATGGAGTCCTAAACGGCTATAAAGAACAATGCCATAACGTCCTCGACCAACTCTTTGAAGCGCAAATGGAACGTATAAGGATGTGCAAACAACAAATGAACTCCATCAAACAGCAGCACGCAGATGTTTGCCAGGGGCTGATTCGTCAATTGGAGGAGAACGAACGGACTCTGGATGCCGCCGGGGGAAGCCAATAAGTGCAACATAGGGCAAGCAGTTCAACGGACCCGTGGGAGACGGCCTATGTACGGCAT
This sequence comes from Aspergillus multicolor, assembly GCF_047715735.1. Lineage (NCBI taxonomy): Eukaryota > Fungi > Ascomycota > Eurotiomycetes > Eurotiales > Aspergillaceae > Aspergillus > Aspergillus multicolor. Next base: position 871,401 of record NW_027395957.1, read on the forward strand.
GTTGGTGAAGGAATATTGTGAACCAGTCATATATGTAGTATTGCAATCTGGCTCAAGCAGGCTCGATGCTCTTCATCGCACGATGCAAGGGCCGAGCATGCCGAGGTCCAATGGAACAGGTTGTTGCTAGGATGAAAGCGAATTAGGAGCAATTGATTTCGATCTGACTCACCGGGATCACGTGGAGAAGGATGACTCTTTCATTCCCACCCGCGATTGATCAATTCAGAGCTCCCAACCTTTTTTTTTTTTTTTACAATAGAGGAAGATATACTCTTGGGCGCCGAGAAAAGAACAGACATCCGCTTGAAACAGCGAATTGGTCCCTTTGAGAGCGTGTTGTAGCTCCCTTTGCCCTTTCACTGCCTCAATTCCTCCGCTCCGTCATAGCGATCTATACAAGCTACCCCGCGAAACCATGTCCTCCGTGAGTCAAGCCGAGCCAGCTCTCCAACGAACAGAATCTCATGCCAGATCGCAGTTCTTCCTCCCCAACCCCAATCTAGGAGACACAAACCATCTTGAAGACTCCAGAAGTATGTCATCTTCATATTACTTTGCCATTGGACCACTCTGACAATACCCTTGCCAACAGTTCGTGGATACAATCCTCTGACTCCTCCCAACCTCCTACAACATGAGATCGCCTTGACAGAAAAGGCCCGGCAAACGGTCCTCCAGGGCCGAGCTGAGGCCATTGCCGTCGCCCACGGAACCGATACCGACAAGCGCCGTCTCCTTGTCGTCATTGGACCCTGCTCGATTCACGACCCCGAAATGGCCGTGGAGTACTGCGACCGGTTACTGAAGCTGAAGGAGAAATACAAGGACGAGCTGCTGATTGTTATGCGCTCTTACCTCGAGAAGCCCCGGACAACTGTCGGCTGGAAGGGTCTCATCAACGATCCCGATATCGACAACAGCTTCAACATCAACAAGGGCCTGCGCATTTCTCGACAACTCTTCGTCGACCTCACAAACAAGGGTATGCCAATCGCTAGCGAGATGCTGGACACAATCTCCCCTCAGTTCCTGGCAGACTGTCTGTCCGTTGGCGCGGTCGGCGCACGCACAACCGAATCACAGGTCCACCGTGAGCTGGCCTCCGGTCTCTCCTTCCCCGTCGGCTTCAAGAACGGCACGGATGGCTCGCTAGACGTCGCGGTTGACGCCATTGGGTCCGTAAAACACCCCCACCACTTCCTGTCCGTCACTAAGCCCGGTGTCGTCGCGATTGTCGGCACCGTCGGTAACCCCGATTGCTTCGTTATCCTCCGCGGCGGCAAGAAGGGACCCAACTACGATGCTGCTAGCATCGCCGAGGCAAAGGAGAAGCTCAGCGCCAAGGGCCTCCCGCCCCGTTTGATGGTCGACTGCAGCCACGGCAACTCCCAGAAAAACCACAAGAACCAGCCCAAGGTGGCGGGTGTTCTCGCTGAGCAGATCGCTGCAGGCGAGACGGCGATCATGGGTGTCATGATTGAGAGTAACATCAACGAGGGTGCGTATTCTTCCATCTGCTGTCTCAGAGCTTCCGCTAACTTTCGATTTGCAGGCACCCAGAAGGTCCCACCCGAGGGCAAGGCCGGCCTCAAATACGGCGTCAGTATAACCGACGCCTGCATCAACTGGGAAGACACCGAGTCAACGCTGGAGACCCTGGCAAAGGCCGTTGCGACCCGGAGAGAGAATCTCGCCTCCTCCAGCTCCTAATTGCATTGCGCCGTGATCATTGCATGGTTCGACAAAACGGGCTTGGTTTTGGGCTTATATCTCGGGTAATTTAAAATACTTCATGTTTAGCGGATCTATTATATGTCTTAGTAAATAAAAGTTGGGCTCGCAGCCTGGATTGGTGTCATTAGCCGTTGTCACTATTTTCGTTTACGGTCATTCTAGCTAAATAACATCCAAAGGTTTCGGATACACAAAAGTACGAAATTTCCACCGCAGCGCCGCAATGTACTTTTCGGTGCGGTTTGTACTTCAAATTGAGAAAAGATCTAGACCAGAACCCGGACCAAGGAATCTACAATGCGCCTGAGCACGCTCCTAGCAGAACTGTAGCCAAGATAGATGAGATAATTTCCCTGATCCAAGGTTCTTGAACGATCTATGGGGTAGAGCATGGTCATATGATAGATGATGCCAAAGTGGGCTAACAGGGTAGTAAACTTGAGTGGCTTGCTAGGGGCCGGATATGGGATCAATTGCAACGTCGCATGCAATATACATCGTCTACGAATTCTTCATAGTTAAAGAAATGGAGATTGTATGTATATTAGCTGTCAGTGTATCGTATATATGTCCAAAGAGTGCCCTGAAGTAGAGTAGTATATAGCCGTAATCCGTAAATCGTCATCATAAAAAAGCAAGCATAAACAAATTCAAACCACCGTAGCATATATATACTTATGGGCGCCGCAATATGTCTGCCAGAGAATAAAGCATATGCAAATATTTATGTACCAGAATGTAAGCATTAGTAGACAGCTTCAGCGCCAATCTGCCTGCCTGCCAGCTCGGGGATACTGACATCCACGATCTGCGCAGCAAACGAAGGACGTCGAGTACTCCTGCTGACCAAAAAGTCACTGGCTGCTGTTGCATCACGGCCGTTGACCATGACTGGGCTGCTATGCTGACGGAGCATGTGTCGTCCAATAAACTCCGCTCGCGACTCGGTTTGTTTTCGCTTGCGCGAGACCTCAGGAGCAACAAGACAGTGCTCAGAGCGATTAACCAGCTGGGCGGATGCGATACGCCCGTCAGAGCCGATAGTAAATGACTTGCAGGGCATCTCGGAGGCATCCCGAGAGGTAGATGTAAAGGTATCCACGTCGATGATGTTCGTTTCGCCGAATGCGCTGAATGTCCATATGCGAGCGCCGCCATGGGAAGACTGCAGGGAAAGCTCGACCACGTTCTCTACCCGGCCAATTTCCTTTCCGTAGATCTTGAACGGCCACATCATCGCAGTGGGCCGGTAGCTGACGCTCAGAAGGAACTCCCAGTCTCCATTTTGGTTTTGAGCAAGACTTCCACGGCGCGCATTGCCTCGTTGCTGGTTGAGGAAGAAGTCTCGGGCAAGGTCGCTGTCGGCCATGACACCGTCACCCTGTCTCTCGCGTTCCTTCTTCAGCACGTTGAATACGTCTAGTGGAACGGAATAGAATACAAGCCTATCCCCATATGCAGCCACTACACGGAGTCCCCAATTCAAGTCTGAGCCTGATGCGAAGGCTGTGGGTAGGGGTGCATCCGGAGACCCGCTGTAAGTATCGTTCCCAAATGGAGGAACGCAGACGAGTGCCCTTGTGAGGCACGTTGGCCCATCAATTGGGGCGTCTGAGCCGACGCAAAGATACCCACTGCGTGGCTCAACAAACAAGACATGAACACCGTCATTAACTGGAACTGCTCGGTAGTGGTGACATTGCGTTGTTCGGACCAAGCTGGTCTGGTCATTCCGCTCCGGTGTCCACCGACTGAATGTTTGGACGTCATCGTTGATAACGTGGAACGGACAGGATGGAGACTGTTCGTATGGCAGCTTTTGGCATTCGCAGCCCTCTACCCCTGGACCGGCCAGTGACGAAATCAGTCGGAACTCCAACGGCCCATCCGGACGGTTCGGCATGAAATGTAAGATCTCCGAGGGCTGGGACATGGGCAAGTGCTTTCGACAGTCTTTATTGGTCTCCTGGTCTACCCAGCGTAGTTCAATCCCGGAGTCAGAGCCGAACGCAACACAACGATAGCCTGGACAAATTGAAACGCTGTGCGGAGGATCCTGAGCTGAGCAAATATCGTAATAGAAGTGCCGAGAAGTCATCTTCCTGGAGAATGAGCTTCCAAATTGACTGCTTTTCGCAAAAGTGCTACCAGTCACATCAGAAACAAGGCTTGTTTCGCGAGCGTTGCTCTCACTATCATCCTGGCCCACTGGGGCAAGCTCGCAAATCGTGCCTAATCTATTCTGTAACAGAGCTGCAACTGTGAAGTTCGACGTGCTGGTGTCAATGGCGGCAGACAAAGCTTCTGCGGGGCAAGTGATGCTAGCGACCGGAGCGATGTCAATGTTGCCTAGATCATCTTCAGACATTGGTGCGGATTTCACACTGCGTCTTGCTAGTAACTGATAGACATGGATAGTGCGACCCGAAAGTACAAGAAGGTAGTTGCCACAATTGCTCACATGGAAGCTTGATGCTGTCGATACATGGTCCGAAAAGGGCGAGGAGAAAGACGAATCGCGGGTTTTTGGTGACTGACCAGCTTGAGAAAGCTGCGAGAAGTCGACGATACTTGTCGTCACGAAGCCACTCCTTTCGACATTCATCTTGCGACCTGAGAGCATGCACTCAGTTGCGAACCGCTTGCTCATCCTCCACGCCGGGCTTTCGCCACTCTCGTCCATATAGCTAGGGCGCCGATTCTGGTTGTCCCTGAGCCAGCTATCCCACCAGCCTGCTCGCTTAAGCATACTTTCTAGCAGACGTTCGTTCAAGCTGGCGCGCATCCATTGAGAGCAAACCCTTCGAGCGTTATCAAAATCTCGAGGGCTCAGTTCATAGAATATCTGCGTGAGAATTTCTGGAGGTAGAGTATTGGCTGTAGAACGCGATGGTGGCAAAATCTCGTCGATGGCTTGAGCCCAAGCTTTGCATGTTAGGCGCAACGCACGGCGAGACTTCTCGGGGATATAATGCAATATTCTCCTGGTCACTGCAGAAGGTATTCCGCTGGCTGAGTCTGTGCTGACGCCCATATCATGGGTTGAATGACCCAAAACTCCTGGCATATTCGTTGTCTCGGGGATATCAGACCTAGCTAAGATATGTTGCTAAGGACAAAGAAACAACAGAAGAAGCTTCTCTCAATGTCAATTGCACGAGTTGTGAGTGCTTTAAATATTTGAAGACACGGTTCACGGCTGTTTCCTATTGACCGAGTCGTCTACAACCATGCTCAACGCTCCTGATCTAGACCGTCAGTTCAACTCTCATCGCTATCAAGGGATCAAGTTCCTTACCAGGACGGAAAATTCTAGAAAAATGTAATCAAGATGCCAGGCTAGAAGCACGGCGGTAAATCTAATTGCGGCGGTGGCAGGTGACCTCGTACGGAGTATGTACAGGCGAGGGATAGTGTACGGTGTAGGCGTGTGCTGACGTAGGTAGTTTTCCAAGTCGAAAAGATAAGACGGCAATCAACCATTCGAGGGCGTGGAGAGGTATAAAAATCGGGCAAAGGCAGACCCAACAGGCACCTGACCAGACATCCCCAATTTCGATCATATAATTGCTGGTTATTCAGCGCCGTCACCGTGACTGGTAAAGTGCGATAACCGGCGCTCTGACGTAGATAGCAGGGCACCCGCGGCCAGAGCCCAGGGTTGAGCTCTCCATGGTGGAGCCTGAATTGTCGTGATCCGCATGGTATGGAGCCACCCCGGCCATCGAACCGACGAGTTGGCGATAACGCCGATGGTGGAGTAGAAGGCCGAACAATGGAATTGGGTTTTGGGTTTGCGTCAAGACTGGGTCTCGCGGAGAAGAGAGGCGAGTGAGAATATCGATGACGGTTAGAAGGACCCACGACTCGGGCTAAAAGGAGCAGCTAAAAAGGAGCGAGCGACTTCAGGTCATCGTGGGCGGGTCTGCGACTCTGCGGTCTTACTCGTACTCCAGCCTGACGAAAATCAGTCAGTATGCTGTTCAAAGAGAGAATAGTTCATGGTCATACTCTGCGTGGAACAACTAGTAAATCTGAATTGCTTTGCTGGAGGTTTCATAATGGGTTGCTCTTGTTCGTAAGATGGAGGAGAGAGGAGGTGAAGAGGAGAAACGAAAGAGCCGCGGAAAGCCGCCAAAAAAGAAAGAAGAGTGTCCACACTCCTCAGCATTCCTAGTCCGAATCTATTCCAGGACACCAATCAATTCATGAAGATCCATGTGCTGCTAATGCAGGGCTACTGCGACTGCTGCCAACTGTCATCGCCACATCCCAGCACCATCAGCTATAGCGGTTCGTCTTATGAGGTGATTTGTACATTCCTCTTCTGTACTTTGAAGTACTAGTAAACTGAGACTATGGAGTAAGGGAAGCTATATTCACGCCTATTAATATGTCCTGCAGGCCATGCGGCATCTCATGCAGCTACTGGCTACTTCTCAGGGGGATTGAGGATCATGCGTATCAACAAAACAAAATAAGTACATAGAAGCAGCGCGAACAAACAAGAGGTGGGATATCTATATGCGAACGTAAAAACATTCATAGTGTCGTATAATCGAGCAAACCTCCGCCCATTAATTTGCCTTCGGTCAATCTTGGAAAGCTTACACCGAAATCTGGTTCGGATCTTCATAGTACTCGAACCCTTCTTCAAGCTCTGGCATGGGATTGCGCCCTGGAAGCCAAGCACTGTCGAGGGGTAGGATAAGACTAGGGTTGACGTATTTCTTCAACTTGAGGCCTAGAACTTGTCCTCCAAGCCGGATTGGGAATGTATCGCGGTCAAGGGCAAGGGGCGGCGAAAAGGTTGATGTCGTGGATGGAGATATATCGCCAGATGACGGCGTATCACGGTATATGCTCTTCAAGGCAATGAATTTGGTTAATGGTTCGTAGCTTTGCGAGTAGAAGTAGCTGAACCACACCGTGACTCCAATGGCAGGCACAATGAGTAATGCCAGAGTAATTGCTTTCCGCAGGGCGAGAGTGCCCGCCATGGCAAGTTGAAACACAACCAGGCCTACCAAGACCCGGTTGCAGATCATCGGCCATCCTCGGCCGGTCGAGTGCTGTCGGTGGTCCATCGCATATAGGAGCTGGTACTTGTAGATAAAGTTGCCAATCGTGAAGTAAATGAGTCCGAAGAGGCAGATCAACCAGGAGGACGGGAAAACGCCGTAAATCACACAGATGACCAATATAAGTATCGACTGTGGAATGGAGTATCCGTAGCTGAACGTAGGAGGAGCTGAGAGCTCGGCGAAATCGCGGGGTGTCTTGGCCATGAAGTAATTGATGGGGTACAGGAACACGCTTCCGACCTCAAGGAGCTTGAGCGGAAACAACCCTAGACCCTGAAGAACAAAGACATTCATGTAGAATGGTGCTAGTCGTTCCAGTGAATTGGCAAGAGCGAGCGCAACGGTCGTGGCATCTTTGAAGGAGTCTCGAAGATGCTCCCAAAGACCATAAAAATTTGTTGCGGTGCCGATGACTGTGAATATAAAGAAGAGGTTGAAGAACGAGAAGAAGAAGCTCTTGGAGATAACAGAAAGCTCGATGTCGCCTCGAGACATCATTCCTTGATGGTGTGAAAGCCCTGTAGCGTAGATATTGTTAACAACAAGACCGACGTAATAATAAAGGTTAGCAGCGGGGACTTGGTACTCACAGTTATATAGATAAGGTACTGCAACGGTCAAAAGGGAAAAAGCCAAGGTGGGAACTCCAGTCGTGACGAGATTGTAGAGGATCTGGTGCCGAGCCAGAGCGTCGGCGAGTTGAGGTAACACCTTGTGTAGCGTCTCGAATCTTAGGAGAGTACCAATCGGAACGAGCAAAACGGACCAAAATACAGATAGGAAGCAAATCAAGACAGTAATGGACCACGACTGGAACATGCGCCTGGAGCGCGGTAGGTAGGTGTTTTTCCAGATAACGTCGGCTGGGGCCGGGGCCAACCTGGCGAGGAGTTTCATCGGATGAGGATCAAGAATAGCCTGGACAAGCATTTGTGCCGCAGCTATTGACTTCATAGTCACGAAAGCAAGCTCAGTCGGCGGGTACTCTTGCTGACGCGCGCTCTGAATATCCTCGTCAAGTCTCCGGAGCTTCTCTTCGTAGTAGTCTATAGCATCGATTTTGCGGTAGCGTAACTTCAAGGGGCCGTACCAGATTCGGACTTTCGGCCTTCTTTTGGCCCGATTGAATGCATCATCTTGTCCGTTTTCCAAGAGAAGGCGCATTCTCTCATCGTCTTCAGAGAAGAAGCTGGAATCAACTGGTTGATGTCTCAAGGGCAAGGTATCGCCTGTCTTTCTGACTCTCTTGTAGCCCAGATACTGAACCCAAGATGTTTCCAGATTCCGTAAGACTTCAAGTCGCTCTTTGATCAGATGGTCCAAAGAGCTCCAGTTGCGGCAAAGCGTAATGCTTTCGACTTCGCCAATGTGTAAGCCTTCGATGAATTCCCGGATGTTCTCTTCGGTCCCCATTTCAGACGGGATCCCTGATAGACGAATCGTCCGATCAGTTGTACTCGTCTGGCTGCCGAGGTATTTCTGCCTGGTTTGGATAATTTTCTTCGTTTCTTGAAGCAGCATGAAAATGGCAAGGCCGCTGAATATATACGTAAACACGACGTATGTCCACAGGTACGGCGGGTCATCGATGAACTCTTTCTTCCCATCTTCGCCGACATCAATAGCTTTATCCCAGTCCGGAATTCCCAATTTCTTCGTGTAGCTGTAGTGGATCGGTAAGAGTACCACGAACGCCAATACGAACACGGTCAAGGTGAATCGAATCGCAAAGCGGAAGAACGAAAGAAACTAGTCCAGCGGTTCCGTTAGTATTTCCTATGACTGACAGCGCAGATGTCACATACAACAAAGGCATCCAACCCAGCAGAATATAGAATCTGTTCCTCAGTTATCCGCCACAGCACAGGTATCCATCCGAAAAAGCTATCAGGAAGCTCCGGCAAGTGTAGTGCGGCGCGACGTTGACGCCTCCGGGCCGCGTATAACTCTGTCCATTTGGGCCGCAAAAACTACATCGCGAGTATAATGTTAGCGCGGGCGCAAGGCTGCTGTTAATCGAAGAGTCCACATACGCAAAAAGCCAGAAATGCAATTACTCCCAGAGGCAAACTGATGATGAGCTGCGTATACAGATCCACCTGGAGCTGACTATCCCATGTCCGTCCGGGATCATCATCCCCGGTACCATTGTTTGCGCCATAAGGAATGGTAACGGCCGTCACCATGGCCGCCACGGCAGACTCCGTGAAAGACATGGTGTCCAACACGGTGATCACTTAGTGTCTGAAGTACCACGACAGATGACGCCTTTATTGATGCATTGGGAAACCGCGTGCTGGTTTTTGAATCGGGCGATCGGTCGACGATAACTGACGTCAGGGGTAGGATAAGGCGCGTTGAGCTGCGTTGCGATATCACAGTAATGTGTTGTCGCGCGTTGATACTAGTCTCCTGAGAGGGATATGATGATTGTGGCACAGATTGTGTCGACGCTCGCAGGCAAATCGTCAATGGTGCTGGTTTTTGAGGCTAGCGAGTCAGCGACAGTTCATCTTGACGACTGTTGATCGGCGCGAAGTAGATGCTTAGTAAGGTAGTCCTTATGCACATAATACATGATTTACGCAATTGCCTTCTAAGGATACCTCGCTTGTTTGTAGTTAAATAGGCGCTATATTGACAATAATAAAACCGGATAAAATTCATTACTCTCTAGACATATGATTCATGCTACTAGCGCTAATTTACCACATGCTTTCTAAATGCTGCGGCCCTGATAGTTACGGTGTATCTATCACTCTTCGGAGATGAAATGCTAAGACAGCTAAGTATATCGTGAGGCGTCGTAATACAGATCGAGCAGACATCCAGCCGACCATGATTGAGTCGGTGACTGTTCACAATGTAGATGTTAGCTCAGTTTCCTCGAAGACTACACAAACAAAAATCAGGCGAAAGAAACCTACCGAGTCTGCACAGTAATTTCCATTCCTGTTCGTCAACTCCGTTAGACCCTTCCAGGGACTTTCTCTCAGCGCCTTTTTGCAGCCCGCTAGTCGCCTGGTTACCTGCTGGAATGCTTCCGTCCGCTCATCTGTGGTCTTGCGTCGAGCAAGATCAAAGTATAAGAGCGCACGGAGGAAGTATCCTCGAAGCCACACCCACTCTGGGCCTTGATGATAGTTCCTGCCTTTGGACGTAGCAAAGTCCGTCGAATCTTCCGAGTTATTGTAGTCTGGCCGGTAGTTGAGATCGGATGAATCAAGGGTAGCCATGCCCAGGGGCCCAGCAAGCACAGAGTCGGCAAGGGCCAGAGCGCCGAGCGCTTTCGACGGTTCAAAAAGTTCAGGAGAGACAACCATGGCAATAGGGAAGTTCGAGCGAAGTTGGTAGTCCTCATAAGGTTTGCCGGACTTGTAAAGATCCTTGTAGATACCACGGCGGTTGACGATCTTGGGGTCAACGTCGTATTGGTCGTCTTCAGTCGGATCTAGTGGTATGTAGTAGCAACGCACAAAGTGGGTTTTGATTTTCGCAGCCCAGTCTTTGAAGGTGATAGACTTTCCGTTTCCAATTTCCACTTTGTCGTATGGGTAGAGACCTTGCTCGTTGAGGCTTGTAACCCACTTCAGAGTGCTGTAAACGAGCCCGGTAATCTCGATCGCGGCACCATCTCGTGGAGTACCTGGTACGCCCTTGTTGCCGGCTTTCTCACTTTCTCCCATCTTATCCTGCCATGTCCCACAGTTGTGTTGACTTCCACCGAATACCAAACCAGTTTCCCAGTCCACGCTGATATCGATTTGGAACCCCTCTGACTTCATCTGCATGTCAAGCTCCGAACCCGCATTATATTCGCGGAAGGAGATTCCCTGCGCATGGCGCTGGAGTACTTCTTGGATTACATCAACAATGATCGAGCTCTGCGAGTATGCTTTAGGGTCATCGAATGGAAACCACGTGTCGTCGTACGGCAAGAACCGTCTAGGAGTCTTGTCTTTCAATAACTCAAGGCCATCAGGTGCCATCTTCGTGTAGTCCTGGATGGCCTGCAACAAGAACCATATGGAATCGCGCGAGTTGTAGCGCGGAAGTTTACCACTGCCCAGTAGGTTCGGGATCATGCCGTGCTTGAGAACACTGGCAAAAGCGAGGATATGCTCTTTGGCGTCAATGAATCTGCCGGTGCACAAAAGCAGGCCTCTGAGGGATATGAAGACATCTCGACCCCAGCATCTAGCCCAGTCTGTCGCGAAATGGGGCAGACCAGCTGCAAGACTCGGAACTAGCTTCTTAGGCCACAGAGATGCGGAGTTCACAAAACCAGTTTGCTGCACGCTCACCATGGCGAGTTGTTGAATGAACACCTGACCAACCCGCACATCGTCCCCGAGGAGCTGTATACCCCTGTTCCAGGCAGACACATAGGCAGTTTGAATAATGATAGCAAAGTATCGAGGTAGAAGAAAACTGGGCAAGCCGCGAACGGCCTGGAATTTCGCTTCTAACCATTGAACAGGAAGCTTTAATGCGGCATACTGGGGGTCCTTTGTGGCCTTTTTCAAGCGGTTGACAATGTAATCAAGAGCCCACTGACCCTGTCGAAGATGGTCACACAGCGGATGCCCCAGTTCGTTATATCTGATGATGTCTTCCAATATGCTCCACCACCCTTGGAGCCCAGCATAAACTAGTGGGCCGTGGTTCGGAATGTTATAGACACCATCCTGACCACCGCTCGAATCACGCTCTTCAGCCTCGCAACGGTAGAGCACGAAGTTTAGGTCAATCAAGTTCAGCTTCGAGAAAGCCTCAGCTGCGCCTTCAGTGATGCCATCATTACTTAATTCAGCTGCGTGCTCGAGACTCGGAATAGATGTCTCAAAGAGAGCAATGGAGCCAGGGACGAACGAATCCAAGACCGAAATTATGGTGTCACCGCCCGTTTCCTCAATCTTAGTTCCTTCGAACTTCAGAACCTCACTCGACAACCCTTTAAGATAGGTCTCGTCCGACAGAGCACGCTCTTTGTCACTGGGTCCTTCCTGGACCTTGAGACGCCATGTCCCGATTGGCTTGACTTGGGTAGCTGCAAGATGGGGAGGGGCAAGGATAGCCCCGTTATCCTGGCCCGGGAAAGCTGTATGTGCGATCAAGAAAATGCCTTTCCGGGTTTGTGGATGGACTCTATGAACGGTGATATACTCACCGTCGTGGTGAATGAAGGTCTCGGCATATCCCTCTTGGCCCATGACGGTATGGAGTTCGTTTAATAGCCTTTTCAAGCCGCAGATACCCTCAAGGCCAGCCAGCTCATCAATGGTCGGAGACTCCGGTAGTTTAGAGAATGAATATAGTCGAGTTTCGTGCACAAGATCCACAATTTTTGGGTAGATCTCATCATAGCCCATAACACTTCCAATGGCAGAGTCACACATAGCTACAAGAGCCGCGTTTGGCAATGTATCCGTTGCAGTTCTCTTTTGAGCTGGCATTTCGTTATCATGCGTGCAATCCATAAACAATGCTGGAACCGGGATTGGGCGTATACTGCGTATGACTTCTGTTTCGCTGCCACTGGTGCGGGACTTGGAGAAATCTAGGCCTGGTGCTGGTAGATCTAGTTCGAAGCTACCGATGGGACGACCACCATGACGGTGCACCAGGCGGCTTAGCTCTCCCGTGCTCCAAGCTTGCATGGCCTCGCGAATGAGTGCGTTGATGCCGAGACGCTTGACGAAAATGTAATCGGCCTCTTCAGACCCGGTGAAGAGCTCGGCAAAGATCGCAAGGTCAGGGCGGACCTTTCGTGCTTCATCAATCAGGTATTCTGCAACCACCAAAGGAGTAGAATGACAATTATCAATGCGGAAGCCAGAAAAGTACTTGGCCATCAAGCGAGTATATCTCGTCATAAAGTCCCACAAGAAAGGGCTATCGTCAGGTCCACTTCCATACCGTAGTTTGACGCAGTCTCCCCAGACAATCACTTCTCGACGCAGGTATGCCCTAGAGTCAGGCCCGGCATTGTCACGCATGGCATCTGCGTTCCATATCCATCCATTGTTCGCAAGGGCTAATGCTTTCGGGTTGTGTTTCTTAGTGACCTCGTTCAAAGGCAGCCTTGTGAAATACGACTCTATAAGAGGATTTTCTTTGGTCACAGGACCAAGTTTGGGTCCGTGGTCGTCAATCCTCAGGTATTTGACACGGTTGAAAAGCTGGTTCATGATATCGGAAACATCTGAATTATACTCCTCGTAGAGTGGAACATTGACTACGTCGAGCAGTTTGCGTAGGGCATTCTCCGCGTAAGCGAGGTCGGACGATGTCGAGTCGAACTTTCCAAATAGTGCAGTGACAAGGGCCACCCCGAGTTGGGTATCGACTTTTCGACCGTATCTTCCGAGAACCTGGCTGATGGTTGGGATTCCTTTTTGGCGAATGAGGCTGGTTTGGTCTTTCAAAGACCACTTTTCGTAGCTTTCTAGACCGAGCTGCGCCCATTTCTCACTCTTCAGGTCCACTTGCTTTGTTGCTTGCCACTGATCGATTATTGTTTTAGCATTGCTCTTCACGTCAATGACGTAGTACTCCCACAGGCGAAGATCTTCGATAATGCGGGTTTTAACCTCGTCCATCACGAGCGTCAGGTCGTCCACGGTCTTTATATCAGTTGGCAAACCGTGAGATTGTAGTTCCTCGCCGAACTTCAGTAGCGCAGTGTCCAGCTCCAATGCCGCTTCAAGCCAAGGAGCGGTCTCAACGCTATACCCAGCCTCTGGGTGTTCCTCGAGCCATTTGCTGTTATTGGCAGTATGGTTCCAGACGACATCAGCCAGCGACAGCAGGGAGTACCTTTCCTCCATATCCTTAATGAGCCTCTGAACGTCTTTCTCTCCGTTCGGAAATGCGACGTCGTCAAACTGGAGCTGATCAAAAATACTGTACGGCGAATTCGATGCACCTCGCTTCATCAACGGCGTAAAGTGGACCATGTTATACTTGCGTCGGGAGATACTGCTCAGGTTCCTGTTCCAATCTTCGGGGTACTTACCCATGAATTTGGAGTTCACTGAAAATATCGAGAGGGCATTGAGTGGTATACCTTGGCCGCCGAGACTGAGCCTGGGGGAGACATCGATGTAATGGGTGGGCGTTCTTGCCGGCTCCGATGGCACACTGGATGTGACAGTAAATTCTGGGAGCGGCGAGTAGGTTACGTAGTATGCGAAAGACCCGGGGCAAGTGACTGGTACGTCGATTTGGATGTTTTTGCTAAAGTCCGGAGATAACCTGGCACAACTGTCTCAACAATTGGCGTGCACGTAATGGGGGGACTATCTCACTTGAAAGCGCGGAATGACTGGCGGTCAAACGACTGCCCCTTCTTAGGTATGTTTATCCAGAGAGTTCCATCTCTGCAGATTGAGCTGCTTCCTTCGATAAGGAAACGGAGCGAGTACTCAGGGTCGTCCGGCGGCGGAAGATAGATGTAACCTCCAGGCACATCCGGAGAGCCATCGTCGTTCAAGGGAAGCAGGTAAAAGGTTTCGCCAGACATTTCTTAGATTGCGAAGCTCCGTCAAATTGCACCGTAGCTCAATTGACCCTGCAGCGCGGTTAGGATTGGATAGTGCCGTAGCGAACGCGCGGGTGAGCAGGGGAGCCGATATTGGGCACTTCTCGCAATTCCTGGCAGACTGGGTGCACTTGGGCGGAAAAGGACCAATATATGTGAGAGCCAATGCAGAGTCAGAGAACCTGTTCCTGATCAGCTTGAGTTACCTGAGCTTAACCAACCCCGCAGCGTTGTGACATCATCCTGTTAGCCCAGAGAGGGCTAGGCCTTGGTCTCCTTGTCTGGGCGCAGGATGACTCTCCGCACTGACACTTCCCGACCAAGTTTTGACTAGCTGCGCAGAGAACCGAGCAGGCGCTGTGGAATATAGGTATATCATGAGTCTATCATAGTCCAAATCTATATGTGCATCCTTGAAAGTAGTCCCACGGCACCGGGCAACCGGCCCTACAGAACAAGAGAAGACAATCGTTCGTTCACAGCTTGGCGCTCATACCCCGTTCACTCATACCATTACCCGTCTTCCCAATTGGCTCAGAAATTGCATTTGGAGATGGCTTGCTGTCAGGAGGAAATAAACAATTTTGAGAATTAATAACCGACGAAATCCAAAGGGTGGTCATATTAGGTCCTAATTACCGCTCAATGAAAGATGGAATCTCGTCAACAGTCATGGTTCCTTGGAGGACCCCTGCGAAATCGTAAGCATATTAAATGGCAAAAGAGCGGTATAGGGACAATACTTACGGTAGACTGCAGTAAACAGTGGAAACTCGTCTTCCAAGCCCTGCTTTTTTAAGAAACTGTTGACTTCGATCGCTGTCAGCGTGCCTTGCAGTTTCTGACCGTTGAGCTCCGTTTCTTCAATCTTCTCGATTGGTTGGTTTCTCTCAACGCTGAGCTTTGCGCAGCGGAAGTTTCGCCCGCCACTACAGCTGGTAATCAAATCGGCAACACCGGCACTTTCTTCAGTGAAAGTCCGGGTGTTAATGGTCGCCCCGAAGAATTGTTCGCCGAATTTTACCATTTCCAAGAGACCAACTCGCATGATCGCAGATTTGGCATTGTCTCCCCATCCTTTACCGACAACCCAACCTGCCGCAACAGCGACGACATTCTTGAGAGCGCCTCCTAACGAGACACCGGCCACGTCGCTTACCACACCGATGTGGAAATAAGGACGGTGGAAGAGGGACTTGAGTAGGGCATGGTCAATAGGTGGGAATTCAGATGGCAGAGCTTGTAGCTTCACCCGCGAAAGTTGTCCCGAAACATCTTTGTGCTCGAAGTGTAGGATGTTATCGGTGGATGCGGAGGGTGATCGATTAGGCGACGGCGCTTTCGAGTCAAAGTGCGGGGGGTCATAGCCAATGCTAGACTCGGACCACTTCTCTTGTGCGACTTCGTTGGCAATGTTGGCCCCAGACAGAGCGCCGCAGTAAATCCCGAGAATCTTGCCAATAGTTTCGGAAAACAGGTGAACGCCTTCCTCATTTACATCCACACCCTTGATGCAAGAAACACCACGCGCGTACGGAACAATCTTACCCTTGATCTGCTCACAGATGTTGATGATGAATTGATGGGGCAGGTTGAAGACAAGAATTGTGCTGTCCTGGACAGCATCCACTAGCGACGGATTGGCAATCAGATTCTCCGGCAGGGCAATTCCTGGAAGATACTTGATATTCTCGTGGGTTTGGTTGATGATGTCGGTCAAATTTTGCGGTCCCTGGCAGAGAGGGGAAGCGGAGCTATAGTGTTTGGAATCCTTCGGAATTTCGACGTTCTCCTCAAACACCCACATTTGAACATCCTTCTCGAATACGGCGGGGTTGCTGGCAGTATTTTCGGCGACGATTTTGGCAATGGCGGTGCCCCTTTCTAGCTTAAGTATACAGCAAATGTGTAAGCCGTCCTGACTGTACTTACCAGTTACCAGATCCCACCACAGTCACCTTGTGCTTCTGCTTGTATGGCCCGAGAGATCCCATGTTGCTTATGGTCGTAGTGGTGGCTGCAGACAATGAAGAAATTGTTTTCGAAAAATATCTGCAGGAGAGAGGACCCGATGGCCTGGGTGACGTTGATCCGGACAGGGAGCTGCAAGCGATGTGAACGGAGCGGGTTTGTTGAGAGGGCCGGAACCGAGGTAGGACTGGTTGAGCACGAGAGCTGAAGAGCCGAGATTGGCGATACAGTAGACGCATTCACAGGATCTTTAGAGCCCTCGATAGCAATGACGAAAGGCGTACGGAGTACAGCAACGTGGATTCGTACACGACTCTGGGATTCTGGATAATTCGGCGCTGCTCCGTAATATTTATTGAAGGTGGACCTTGCCCCAACAGGGTGGGAACTAGTCCAGAAACAGGGAAAAGGACAAGACACGATGGGCGATCAGACGTTGAGCCTGCATGAATAAAAGCCAAGTTCGATTTGTCGATCTGGGCCCTGTTAGTTGAGCACGATGAAGCAATCATAGGCAATTTAATGAAACATGGCTGGCCATGGCCAGAACGAGGGGATGGCCAACAACGTAAAAGGGTGCTCACGTGCGCATGTGCGGGGGACTGTCAGGTGGGCGGTGGGAATGGGAAAGCGGACCTAATCCTCATCGGGTCCCCCATCACCAGATTTTCTTTCAAGCAGAAAGCCACGCCAATGAAAATGGTAGGTCGAGCCCGAACTGCGCAATCGCACAAAGTGAGCGGGCATCTAGCTAACTTCGCGCAGGCTCCCATCCGGTCGGTCAAAAAACAGCCACACCGCACGAAACCCGCCGCAGGAAGCGAGCCCTCACTATTTGACGACGATTTCCGAACAACGAAGAAAGACAAGCGCCTGATCAAACACTCCAGCTTTGTTTCCAAAATTGAGAAGAGCTCCGGAAAGTCAAACAAGCGCCGCCGAGCCTCTAAGAAACTTGTCGCCAACCTTGAATCACTAGCCGATGCTTTGCCTGAAGCTGAGACGGAGCGCAATGGACCTGGTCAGATAAACATCATCAAGCACAAGACTTTACAACATAGACCGGGTGCTCAGAAGCGCAAGGAAAAGCTTGAGAAATCGGAGCGTGATCGATTTGCGAAAAACATGGCACAGATGTCGAACATTCCTACAACGGCCGCGCCGAACTCAGAGCCAGCAGCTGCGGAGTCAGTATCAAACCGATGGGCTGCTCTGCGGGGCTTTATCTCCCAGACGATGGAACACCAACCTGCCTTCAAGACAAATAAGTGAACATAGCGAGGCGATCAGGGTCTATCACGACCACATTCACATTTGTTGAAAACCATTGCATCACAAAGTGTTGCTTCCAGTCAATCATCTTGACAACCCAATTTGTATCAGGCGAAATATGTTCTCGGAGCGCGGTGATACATCGCGCGAAATGGTCCACAAGCACCAGGGAGTACGTCGCCGATATCCGAGGGACCTTGTAAGTCAAAAAGAAAAGAAGGCACAGAAACAAAAGAAGGACGGCTTGGGCTTCTATGATTTGAGGCTTTACTGGTCTCGAGCTCAATCAGCGAACCTCGGCAGCGGTCATGTCCGGCTGGTAATGCTCCTAGGTACAAACTGTTGATAAAACTATTGACTATCTGTGAGGTTCTCCGAACGTGGAGAACTTAGATTCAAAATAAACGAATATTTGATCAATCAAACGACAGATGGAGAGGCAAAGGTCCGACGCAATATAGCCCTGTAGCCGCGTGGTATGATTTGTACGGCGTAGGTTGATCGCCCTATAAAGCGGGGAACGACGGGGCTGATTAGACGGATGGGGCATCTTATCTGACAACCCGACCTCCCGTCTCCTCACCAATGTCACCATCTTGCAACCTCCTCTTCCAACTCCGACTTCTTCTCATTGTCTTATTGCTTACTTACGTGGTGGCTTCTTGCCTTTGAACTTGATACCACTTGCTTCGAGATCCATCTTTGTTGCAATCGCAGCGCCCCTCATGCTGCGGCTGTCATGGCCATGTCGGCCTCCCCCAATGCACCACTACTCCGCCCTCCGCTATCGGCGTCCCCTCGCCCTTCGTCCTTTGCGCACGCGACGCGGATTTTCCAGTTCATCTGTCTCGTATCCTACCTCTTCGCAGTTCGACAGAACCGACTTCACAAACCAGCCCTTCTCCGGCGTATACGAACCCGGGCTTCCAACGGCCGGTCCTCTAGGAACCACACCAGCGTATATTCATCCGTCATAGCAAGAAAGACCATGACTGACTCTCACTGATACGTATCAGCTTCGGAGCTCCGCGCATCACACCAAAATCACTGAAACAATATCTAGACCAGTTTGTTGTTGGACAGGACCGTGCAAAGAAGATCCTCAGTGTCGCCGTATACAATCATTACCAACGGGTTCAAGAGCTTCAGAGGCGCCAAGAAGAAGCCGAAGAATTGCTCGCCAAGCGGTTGCGCATAGAGGACATCGAGAGCACAAAGGTCATCGAGAGGCGTCAGGAGAAACATTACGAGGTTCTCGCCGAGCATGCGAACAGGAAGCCCGTTGAACGCCATCCAGTGGAAGGTAAGCTTTCAGCCGTGGCAAGCATCTGCCTTTGGCCATCATCGGATTGCTAATGCACACTATAGATGAATATCCGGGTCAACCACGCACGACATACCTAGACCCTTTGCCTACGCAATCGCATATTGCCGCGGACAAGGCAAAACTTGACGAATCGAATCAACTACAAATTGAGAAGTCCAACGTTCTTCTCTTGGGGCCTTCTGGAGGTACGTATCTTGCTATAGCTTTTCCTAGATAACCCACACTCCATATCATAGCATAGCATACTGATGCGCACGTCATCTGCAGTTGGCAAAACCCTAATGTCGAAATCACTAGCCAAAGTGTTATCGGTTCCATTCAGCATCTCAGACTGCACCCCATTTACACAGGCTGGGTATATCGGGGAAGATGCAGAAGTATGCATACACAGGTTGTTGGCGGCTGCCAATTATGACGTCGAGCAAGCGGAACGCGGAATAATAGTTTTGGATGAGATAGACAAGATTGCCAAAACACGTACCTCAGGGAAAAATGGAGGAAATCGCGATGTTTCCGGAGAAGGAGTCCAACAAGCTCTATTGACCATAATCGTATGTGATACCACTGTTTTCTCATGATTGTCACGACTAATGACATTGCCAGGAGGGAACGACAGTGCAAGTGCATGTGAAACAGGAACGAAATGCACCACGTATGAACGGGACGCCCAGTTCTTCTCCTCCTTACCCGTCAAATCACCCTTTAGGGAACACTCCCTTCACTCCCCCGGCTGGCAGCAACATGCCTCAGAAGGGCGAGGTCATCAATGTCCGCACCCATAACATCTTATTCATATGCTCCGGTGCATTCGTCGGATTGCACAAGGTCGTCATGGATCGGATCTCGCGTGGATCAATGGGTTTCGGCCAACCAGTTCGGGCTCCGCCCCAGGCTCCCACAGACCGACTACATTCCTCCGACCCTGCGGCTAGTCAACCCATCCCAATCCTTCCCGGCTCGGAAGAGGAAGCCCTCTACAAGAAACATCTTCCGTTCTTCACCCCTCCGTCAGTATCATCACCTAACGCCGAACCTACCTATTTCAATCCTCTAGACCTCATCAACCAAACCGATCTCCAAAACTACGGCTTCATTCCGGAGCTCGTAGGCCGCATTCCGGTCAACGCCGCCCTATCAGCCCTAAGTCAGCCCTTACTCGTGCGCATTCTCACAGAACCCCGCAACTCTCTAGTCGCACAGTACACCACGCTCTTCTCCCTATCCGGAATTGAACTGCGCTTCACAACGCCCGCTCTGCACAAAATTGCCGCCAATGCCTTTACAATGGGCACAGGGGCCCGCGCTCTCCGCACAGAAATGGAAACTATCCTCAGTGACGCAATGTTCGAAACGCCGGGTTCGAGTGTGAAATTCGTTCTCGTCACGGAAAGCGTCGCTGAGCGTAACGAGAAGCCAGTGTATCTTGGCCGTGGCCAGGGAGGGCGCTTCCATTCTATGATTGCCGCCGAGGAAGAGCGGTGGGAAGAGGCGATGCGGGAAAAGAAGCTCAAAGATAGGAAGGGGAAGTCTCAGCCCGCTGGGTTTGAGGAAGGTCTCTCTATCTCCTCTTTTAGGGAGTATCGAAGTAGAGCGTCTGGGTCGTGATCTCAGACCTACTATTTTGCTCCCTGTCTTCTCGGCCATACCGTTGTTTCATATCTTTTCTGCTTTGGCCACGTTCTGCTTTAGGGCCTTTTGTCTGCTTATATATATTTTCTGCGTTATAACTTATGTATTGGCTTAGCGTTGGCGCGTGATGATGTTTTAGCATTGCTTTATCAATACTGGTATGGTCAGTCGATTAGCAATCATGAAAGCACGAATTTGACTTATTGATTTGTTAGTCCGAGGTATTTTACGTGGACTTGCATGGCAGTGATATCCCGGGTCAAGTTTCACTATGTGATGGACTCTATCTTGAGGTCAATGAGTAAGTATATGTATGTAACAATCAAAGAAATATGTCACCTTGAGTGAGGTATAAGATATTGTCCAGTTGAGCAAAAGATATACAGGAAAACGAAATACGGTATGTACGCATTGCATGGCGAAAATGATGCTTTATCTCGTGAAGATAATTCAGGAGATAGTTCAGCATCACTTGACTCTCTTGATTCTCATCCATTTGCCAGGTTTCGCCCCGTCGGAAGGATGCATAGGAGCGCCGAACTCGCAATTGCCCGCTAGAGCAAATTTTTCCATGACACAGCGCTTACTCTTCTTTGTTGAGTTCCGCTGACTTGGCACCGCAAACGGAGCCTTCATCGTCAAAGCTAGTGCACCGTCGTCTTCGTGTCCCAGCGATCACTGGTACGTCTGACCATACCTGGACGGGAGTTGATTTCCAAGCGAGACTGACCGTTGTTCGTGGATTGAACCGCCAGCGGGTCTGGAATGCCGCGGCACAGCAGGAGATACGGGTGTAGAGTTTGCCGAAGTGGGAGCCGCCGACCTGCCCTTGAAGATCCTGTCGTAAAATTGCTCTGGCTTGATTGCTTGGAAGCGCAGAAATTCTTGGTAGCCGCCGATCTCAATATGGTTCCAATTCTTCCATCTTGTAAGATGCTCTAGCGATGTAATCATGTAGAACCGGCGGAAGCGGTGGGAGTTTAGTAGAGCGTAGCCAGCAAAGAACTCGCCCAAATGATCGGCATTCCTTTGTTCCTGAGTGCAGTCTCTGGGGATGTCGGGGGAGTCGCCGGCCGTTCGAAAGCCGTATTTGGGGAGTATTGGGGGAGAGATAAGGGAATCTTGCTCTAGGGGAGGAATGATATCATCGCTGGCGTTGAATCCGATCTGTTGAATTAGGTGGTACATTGCAAGCCACCTGATGTGCCCGATCAGCGCTTATATTATCGTTTGCAGGCATAAAAAGGTACATACTGGGATCTCTGTGAATCATCACCGACCTTTATGTTATCCAGCAGCCAATTCATGATGCCCGGGCGGAGCATTAGCTTATAAGTTCCTGGATTCTTCTTCCGCGAAAACTCGTAGAACCACTGCAGAATGATCATGGCGGCAACTTGTTCGCGGACCATAAAGTCTTCGGTCAACAAATATACGCCGCCATGCGGAAACAACCGCTGGGCATGAAGCGGAGGATCTGGATGTTGAATTGGCTTAGCAAGAGAAACCTTCCAGAAGTTGGTTGACCTGCGGATAACCTTTCCAAGTTGTGGTATTTTGTCGTATTGGACAATAGACTCATGAAACTGCGGAAGTGTTAGGGAGGCAGCAGGTGGGCATTGGAGAACATACAAGAACGACACCTTGATAGGTATTCTCCCAGACCATTTTCATGAATTTTTCCCAATCCCCGGCCACACTATCATTGAAACACATCACGGTGTGGTTTTTCAGGAAATCAGTCAATTGTCTCTCTTCGTCTTTGACTGCTTGTGGATTATTAGGGTACCAGACAAAGAACGCCTTGTTTTGGTTCCTTTTATCGGTGCCATTTGAGAAAGCTAATTTTTTGAAAGTTATGCCGAACCTCTTGAAGAAAAGCTTGTCAAGTTCCTCCTTGGTCAATCCCGCCTTAGCCTCAGTGGGTTCAGACCCGATATGGCCTCGTGGTAGAGCCTGGGGTGGGGTATTGTCAAGATGCATACGCTCGGTGGACGCATGCATTTCTCGCGTGGTCGATATATTGACTGGAAACCGGGACATCGGGGAATTCAGGGTCGGCGACGACACATAGGTAGATGTATCCGGGGTGGCTAGTTTAGGGGAAGCCGTGGATGGCTGCCCTATACTTCCTTGCGCGACGTCGAAGTTGCGTGATGTTTTTCGAACGTCCGATGCAGCCACCATTGTCGACTCAGCGTGGCCAGTTCTGGCTGCGTTATTCGCTCCTGTTACACGAGAGTAACTGATTTGCTCAATTAGTCTCAAACTGTGAATTGGTCCTATTGTGCTTCTGAGGGCGAGCGACAGATAACCCCTAGGCTGGACCGTTTGACCGAGAGAACTGAAGTCGGGAGAGCCGGGTGGATAGGCAATCAGTATCTCCTGGGAGTTGATATGAGCTATTGCTATTTTATTTTCTTTCCAAAGCTGTTCAGCGACTGGCCGAATAAGCGGCTCTGTGTCATTGAACCCCTCAACCCAGCCGTTTGGAAGCCATTTGTTTGACATCTAAGACAGTAAGCGTTTGTGCTATGAACCTAGCGAATAACACGGGGAGGAACACCGGAGAGCTCCTTCATTTTTGGACTTACCTCAGCACAGAGTTCTTCGTATTGATTCCGCGTGAATAGATGTTCGAACCACACCTCAATTTTTCCTGGTGGATACCGTTGTTTTTTTCTGAGGATTCCCTTCGCAGCACCTTGACGAAAACCACATAACCTAGCATCGCCAATCTCCTGCTTCTCAGGACCAACATATAGAGTAACATATACTTCTCCTAGGTTCCACCAGCGCTCCGGGTACGTATGTGGAACGAATTTTGGGCTGTAACTAGGTTTCCTTTCACGAAACTCTAGGTTGAATTTGCCTACCGCTGACCTCGAGCCAGATGGCTCCCTTGAAGGAATCTTCAGATTTAGTTCAGGCTTGGATGATGCTGGCCCATTTTTGGCAGCAATGTCATTGCGAGGGCGCTCCACAGTTTTGTCATTCTCAGAGATCAGAGCAATCCACAGATTACTGTCTGGCCTAGATGACGCAAGTGGAGATTGAGGCTGAGAGCGAGGTAATACTGAAGAAGCTAAAGAAGGCCGTGGTCCGTTTTCTGTATTAACACCATTCTTCGTATCAGGTATCTGGTGAGAACCGCCAGGCTGATTTGCGTTCACGGCCGGCATAGAATCCCAGTCAGATGGTCGCCTCATATCGATTTGATCAGCGCTTGGTGGCAGCTCCTTGTTCTTCGAGTACGTCTCCATTTTCCACTTCCTGTAAATGGTGGGGAATCGTTCTCCCTCGTCAGTACTGAAGGCTTTTCTGGGTCGCATTGCTTTGGGGTCGGGCTGACTGGCTCCAAATCGCGCCACTGGCGGCACTCTAGGCACTGGCAGTCCTGCTAGCTGTCTTGCTGGGTGGCCTTGTTCAGAGTACAAAAGCCTGGATGGACCAGGAGGCCGGCGATGGTTCGAAGCGTTTGGGGATCTGTGCGGAGCTGCCTTTTGGACCGTACCAGCCTTTTTGACCAGCGTTGGATTGCGCCTTTCCTCTGAAGCGGCTATTTTTCGCCTCTTGGCTGATCTTCTGCGCTTCCTTTCTTCCTTTTCCCTCTCTAGTAGACGACAAGTCTCTTCCCAGGCATTTACATCAAACGCCTGTTCCTTGCCTTCGGAAATTCGCTGCTTCTTCTCCTCCCATTCGAGCAATGTCTCGCCGACGTTGTTGAAGCTCTCCTTTGGTTCCCAAGTACTCCTGAGAACATTGTAGCCATCCCATTGGACTAGATATCTCAAATCATCATTGGGAAATTCGTGCTCCGCCAGAATGGTGTCGACAAAGTACTCGGAAGCTTGCTCACTCTCAACCGTGGAGGTAAGAGATATATCATCATCATCGCTGGGATTGTCCATTGCCATATTCGAACATTCGTATACAGCCAGTAAACAGACAGATGAGGTTAAGAGATGCAAATGCTCAGGTCTTGGGGGGTATCAAAGAAGAAGTAACCTGGAGAAGGTGGAGCACTAGCTTAGTAGTACATCAGACAGACTGCTCGCTCCGTATAATGGAGGAGAGTAGGTCTGCCAGCAACGCCACAAGAGAAGCTAGACATGTCCCATTGGTCAAGCTGAAATTTCCTATTTCTGGCGGTGGTCAAGATTCCTGAAAGAGGCGTGCCTGTGAATCCTTTTGTTGTTTCGAATAATTGGCAACTTTTTGATCCAAAGAAACAAAGACGAAACGGCGGCACGTGACCCACTCGCTAGCCCCAAAGGGGGGCGGGCATGGCCCACTTCGTCTTGAGGGCAAGCACGGGAAGGACTTCTGGAGAGCCTCTCCTATCTTCGACCTTTCGCTTCCCTTACCAACAAGCTCAGTAAGTGCTCCTTGAGTCTGCCTGCCGCACGTTTCTGTCTCTGGTACCTCGCTCACCGTGGCCCGGACCACCAGCTAACTCTCGTCTGCCCCTCCCAGAACTCAGTTTCCCGCTGTTCTCGGTTCCCGCTCCCCAGCTGCCTACGGATCCCGCCACGTCGAATCTCGCTACCCCCGACCTCACATTTCGCCTTCAGCGGAGCTTATAGGCTCATCTTACTACTCATCATGGCCAACGACGAATATGATGTGAGCCCTTCCAAAACCGAGACCGAGACCACTGCTAACTGGTGCACCTGGTAGTTCCTCTTTAAAGTCGTCCTTATCGGAGACTCTGGCGGTACGCGGCTCCTACAGCGGCTCCTACACCAAGAATAGACCCCCAACTAACGATACATTTAGTTGGCAAGTCAAATTTGCTCTCGCGCTTTACTAGGAACGAGTTCAACCTAGACTCCAAGTCGACCATCGGTGTCGAGTTCGCTACTCGTTCTATCCAGGTGGACTCCAAGACAATCAAGGCTCAGATTTGGGATACCGCTGGTCAGGAGCGTTATCGCGCTATTACATCAGCCTACTACCGGGGAGCCGTCGGTGCGCTTCTCGTGTACGATATCAGCAAGCATCAGACCTACGACA
Source organism: Aspergillus multicolor (assembly GCF_047715735.1). Taxonomy (NCBI): domain Eukaryota; kingdom Fungi; phylum Ascomycota; class Eurotiomycetes; order Eurotiales; family Aspergillaceae; genus Aspergillus; species Aspergillus multicolor. The sequence goes on from NW_027395957.1 coordinate 896,980, forward strand.
ATGTCAACCGATGGTTAAAGGAGCTCCGAGACCATGCTGACTCTAACATTGTCATTATGCTCGTCGGTAACAAGAGCGATTTGAGGCATCTGCGGGCTGTCCCTACAGAAGAGGCCAAGCAATTTGCCAGTGAGTTCCGTGGCCTGTGGAATGGGCTGTTTGTGAAACTTACCGGCAATAGGCGAGAACAACCTTTCATTCATCGAGACTTCAGCCCTGGACGCTAGCAACGTCGAGCTCGCTTTCCAAAACATCCTCACAGGTATGGCTCCTACTATACGCATTTCCAGGGACATATTATAACAGTAGCTCTTCCTACAGAAATCTACCGCATCGTATCCAGCAAAGCGCTTGAAGGCGAATCTGGCGGAGCCTCTGTCGGGGAGCGTCGTCAAATAATCGATATTGAGAAGACTCAAGATACCGAGAACAAGGGAGGATGCTGTTAAACGACCACGACGGTACTTTGGCTCTACTCGCGACATGCCAACCGCCCGCAACGAGTCTTGGTTTTGTGATGAGATAATTGACTGCTCTTGACGTTTCTTTTTGCCTGTTTATTTGGCCTCTGCGGAATGATACACAAGAGGGACATTGTTGGCAACGGCATACGACTATATGGACATTGTATGGCGATGTTTATTGGGCCTGACACCATCCCGGACACACGATTATTCTGTCACTTCTACTTTGCTTTCGTCTTACCAGCCTTTATTCTATTCCCTCCACCCTCAACTTGATGAAAATGATATCTCTACGCCGTCAAATCCCTTATTTCGGATTGGTTGTCATTCTAGCTCCTGTCCGTTTGGCAACGTTTCCCTTTGAATTCTCCAGTCTCTGGCTGAGCTTTTAACACTTTGTTCTGGCGTCCTGTGAAATGACTATACGGACTTTACAATTTTTTTTCTGTAGTTATTGTGTGCATTTTAGTCACTTGAGTACAATTGAGTCTATGCATGGTAGATGGCCCAAAGACGGCACGTACTAGGTATAGTTCGTGTTTGGTTTGTAGATGACTCGCAGCCAGAGATTATTGGACTTGATAATGCAGTGATAAAATTCTATAGCATTCATAGTGTCAGTTTGGAATTTTGTACGGTGCCGCGGGTGATGCGTCATGTTATACGGAGCTAAAGCCCAATGACAGCTCCCGGAGCTCACCTTATCTCCGCAGCGATTACATAACCCGATTCTAAAAATTCTGGACCGTTTTGCCCTCGCGAGTCTGCCATCTCGATTTTATGGATTAACAATTTCTCGATTTGCCCGTGATTTGCCTCATCCTTTCTGCTCATAGTAGCCGGCAGCCTCGAGGCACCCCTTCAACATGCAGGCCGTGCGCAACGATTCCAAAGACACAGCTCTCAACGCTGCTGTACCGGAAGGGCCGCTCACGCCTCCGCAAGTACAACAGACAAATAGCTCATGGACACATCTGGTAGCTGGCGCGTGAGTCCTCCAACAAACTTACCATCCATCCCTGTCAATGATATACTGACTACATCTCAGCGCTGGCGGCATGGCAACTGCCCTCCTCACATCCCCCCTTGACGTCCTCCGAACACGCCTCCAATCCGACTACTACCGCTCCCACCTCAAATCCACACACATCCCAACACACGCCCGCCCCTCCTTCGTACACTCCACAATCCAGCACTTCAGCGAAACTTTCGAAATCCTCTTTTCCATCCACCGCGTCGAGGGCTGGCGCAGCCTCTTCCGCGGACTCGGCCCCAGTCTCACAGGTGTTGTCCCGGCGACAGCAATCAAGTTCTACGCATACGGTAACTGCAAGCGCTTATACCCCGAGGTGTTCGGGTTGAATAAGGATGCGACGTCGACTCATGCGCTCTCCGCCGCCACCGCGGGCGTTGTGACGGGGACAGCGACGAATCCGATTTGGCTGGTGAAGACGAGGCTCCAGCTTGATCGGCACCATGTCAATAAAGATGGGACCACGAGGCCACCGCAGTATCGGAATAGCTACGACTGTGTCAAGCAGGTTATCCGGCAGGAGGGTGTTAAGGGGCTTTATCGGGGACTGGCGGCGAGTTATCTTGGGGTTATCGAGACGACGTTACACTTGGCTTCGTATGAGCGGATAAAGGTTGCTGTTGCGCGGCATTATGAGCGCCAGGGGAAGACGCAGTCTAGTGAGGTTACGCAGGGCTTGATTCTGAGTGGTTCTGCGGCTGTGTCGAAGCTTATTGCTGTGCTGATCGCTTATCCTCATGAGGTGAGTAAATACTCATTATGTTTCTGCTCTGCGTTTGAACCAGTGTACTGATTATTTCTTCTTCCAGGTCCTCCGAACCCGCCTCCGACAAGCGCCAATGGCCAACGGCCGCCAGAAATACACAGGCGTAGTCCAGTGCCTTCGGCTGATGGTTAAGGAGGAAGGTTTCGTTGCTCTTTACGGTGGTCTGACCGCGCATATGATCCGAACGGTCCCCTCCGCCGCTATCACGCTGGGAACGTATGAGCTGGTGCTCAAGCTGCTGAGTGGACAATGATGTCTGTCGCTGTGAGGTGGTAGAGAACACGAACGACAACTGTATTATACGACTAAGATCTTTGATCATGTACTATAGGGACAATTGGCAACATAGAGGGCTTGTAATAATCATAATAGATACCATACTTTCTGGATGATCGATTTGGTGGATATTCTCGGATGTTTGTTCCGGCTCTCTAGGTTGATCTAGGCCTGGTAAATACTAAAACCTTTAGGGCACTGGGTCTGTCCGCCGGGTTCTCCTTGAACCTTTACTTAGCACAAAATCATAAATCACCACAGAAGGGCACCTCTAATCGGAATTAGACCCACGCCACCCCCGACTCCCTCTCCGCAATCGCCGTCCGGAACTCCTCCATATCCTCGTCTCTCTCCTTGATAACCCATTCCAGGGTATCGCCAAATGTCTCCCCATTATCGCGGAACCAGTCCCCCAATGACAACACAAATGCCTCAACCTGCTCTTTGAGCGGACAATACTCCCGTAGCCAGAGGACTTGCCCGGGGTCAAGCTTCATCATGTCCTGCACGACATAGTAATGGGGGATCTCGTCGCCCCAACCCTCCGAGCCAGGTTCGTGGAATATATCATTCCGAAAGCGCGAGCGGTATTTGCCAGAATTGCTGTAGGTGGTGGAATGCGTGGAGTGGAAGTATTGGCCACCCTCGGGGTTCGGGTCGTGAAAGCCGTAGGGCGTGAGCGCGTTGTTCATAGGATAGTTTAGGTGGATGTTGAAGGTGATCTGGTGGTTGCTCTCAGGGTATCGCTTGCGAAATTTCCGCGCAATTGTCCCGTTGCTGGGACAGATGTGGTTTTGGACTACGTCCCCGATGACCGAGCGCACATCTTCGATTTCGGCTAGGTCAGACGTAGTCCAGTTGTGGAGGAGCTGTGCGCGCTCCACAACAATATTCCGCAGGTTCCGGCCGTACCGGTCGTACTCACGTCTATGGAATGCACGGTGGTAAAGCCAGAGCCGGTATATAGCGCGGCGCAGGCGAAAGCGCTCTTCATCGCTGAGAGACCGTCTGTTCTCGTAGTCGAGCTTCCATTTCTTGACGGGATAGATCGTCTCCCACTTCTGAGCGGCTCGGCCAATCTGAACAATCTGTTCTAAAAGGGATGCTGTAAGGGGCGCGGTACGTATCAACTGCGCTGGCTGGCTGGTGTTATGTGTCGCAATCTGTATGATATCATCGACAGGGCCGAACTCCATCTCCGCAACGTTCATCAGAATTGGTAGTTTGTTCGATCGATTGAAGACATCGCGAAACCGGCGACATGTTGCTACTAGATTAATAACGTCTGAAATTGTCTCGCATGAGTGAAATATGTGGAGCAGAAGCTCCGTTGCTAGATATTGGAAGGACATTGGCAGTATTCTGGATGAATAGGTAAGCAAACGCCGCGGCGATATGGTTCATGAGCCATTGGTGGCTGACCTATTTTCAAATACTTTATCCGACGCTTCAATGACAGGTTGGAATGGTTAGATCTTGTGGTACAATTGCAAGGAGCAGCTTTGTTGTCGTAGTAGACCAGCTGCCGTCTCGAGTGATGTATGACTCTTAGGTTGCGACCCCGCCGTTGGGGCTGTCTGATGTGATAAGAGCTTGGGACATGGCAACAGGGGTAAGGGGCATGACTGAAATAGGGGGAAAAGCTCCCTGTAGCCACGAAGGGCTAAACGATGAAGGTGATGCCATGATGGCTGAGAGTTGAAGATTGGAAGCTCGAGACGATTTAAGCTCATTATATGGCCCGTGGTTCCTTATCGCTTATCTAATCGGTCCTTGTAGCAGCGTAACAACCAATCCTTGAAACAATGAATACTAGAAATGCCAGTACCTTCAAAACTTTTGATATTATGTCAACCAGAGACGCCTGATAAAATCATGAACAAGGATCCCACGCATATGCATCCTTGAGGATATCAAGTCTAAGAGTACATCGAACAAAGACAATAGAAAATCCAAACAATGGCGCCGATCAACCGAACAGCCTCCTGGTATCCAGGGCACCAGGTTTCTTCTCGCCGACTCCGAGCTCCAAGTTCGATCGCTTGGACAGCCGCTCGGTCTGGACGTCCCTCCGCTGGGCGTACCGCGCGGCCTTGCTAACCCGGATATCGCGACGGACCTGGTTGGGGCTGACGTACTCCTTGTTCTCGTAGATGACGGGGCCACCGAAGCTGCCTTCGAGGATAACGATGGGCGTAAGGACGAATCGGGGACCGATCTCGACGAGGGACAGCTCGGGGCCGTCCTTGGGATTGTATGCAGGCTTGTCGGATTCCTCCTCACCCTCCTTCTTCTTGTTTCCCCCTTCTGATTCTCGGATCTCGTAAACTCGGATCCAGATCTTGCCGTCGACACCGTAGATACCGATCACACGGTCAACGAAGGGCTTCATGCCCTTGACGCCACGCTTCGGCACACAGAAGACACCGCGGAGCATCTCCCTGATGAGTCCCCGGTACTCGTTGCCCGGCTGGCTCATGACGGGCCCTTGCTCGTCAAATGACTTGTCGAAAACAACGACACCGCGTCCACCCTTCAAACAGTTACCGGCGAAACCAGTGTTCAGCTCAGCCATTGTGTGCAGATTGTTAACGTGGAACTTGATCGTAGGGCCGTTCGGAGGCCGCGAAAGCCACAGGTACAAATCTTGGCCGTTCTTCTTGGCCTCGAGGAAGAAAATCACGTTGCAGGAGTGGAGGTCGGCGAGGGAGTTCAGGAGCAGATTGTAACCGGCGGCCTTCTTTCTCGAATCCAGCTTGCTTTCCTTGTGGGTGTGAGGGAGTAATGAGGTCATGTCGGCGAGGAGATGTCGGTGACTGAATTTTATAGCGATTAGTTTTGCGACGTTTGAGATAGCGATTGCTGTTGCACTCACCGAGATGTGACACCTCGCGAGGTGAGCATAAGAACACGAGTCTTGGGCATCATTCCAGCAGCAAGCTGCTTCTTGGCCGCATCGGCGGTGTTTTCCTCCTCCTCATCGCTATCGCTAGTATCGTCGGCGTCGTCAAGCATCTCCTCCATTATGATATCTGAATCATCTGAATCCTGCTGCCTCGCGAGTTCGCGAGACTGCTTCTTCGACACAGCCTTGTATACGGCAGCCATTTTTGAGCGAGAACTGCGAGATTGAATGAAACTTCAAACTGTGCTTTGATTGTCGGCGAAAGCTTCGGCGAAAATCAAAAAGTTGCGGACAGCCCGGCAGAATAATTTTTAGTATACCGCTTTAGATATCATCATTGATCACGTGCGCTCCATCAAGGCAACTGGATTTATAGCTAACTCAGGAATTTTTTACATTAAGAGCCATCGGATTTGCGACTGCTCTTATTCAAACTCTTAGTCTGTACTAGCTGTCTATGATACATGCCAACAGCATTGCCCGTCGCCTGGAGAAAATACGTAATGGGTGCTCAAAACGGATTTGGATATAATAGCCTCCGCTGCCTGAGTACTTCTCTGCTAAGACAGTGTTTCAAGGACTCCTCCAAGATCATTGAACCCTTCCTGAGCAACCTTCGTTCCTGCAAGTTGATTTGCCGTGGCGAGCTTCTTGGAAAGGCCCCAATTATCTGCCTTGAAGATCAACCCGTAGAGCATTCCAGCTATAAATGTGTCTCCTGCCCCAATTGTACTAGCACTGTGTGAGTGAAAAGTTCCAGCGTAGACAGACGTTCTTGGCCAGACTCACTCAACAACCCGAAAGCCCGTTGGTGTATAAGCGGGACTATGTATGGAGTTTCCAGTAGGAGGTTCAAGAGCTGCAGCGCCATCTTGACCCCATGTGCAACAAAGGAGAGAGCTAGGTTGGTCAGTCATTGTATATATTTGGTACAGTGTAAGTGGTCATACGCTTTGCGTGTTCTAGATGACTGCTTTTGAATACACTCTTCTGCTGCATGGTACCCGTTTGCCTGCATTGGGTGAGTACGGCTGTGGAAGAGAAGCGTACTGATCTCTTACCTGTGCCCAACTCTTGGAGTAAAAGACTACATCAGCCTCTTCTGCTAGTTCCTGCAGTCCTTCTCGCCCTGGCTTCTCCACCTCCACGCTGATCTTGACATTTGGATACTGTTGTCGAAGATATCGTATACAAGCGAGGGTCACGTCCGGTATCCGGCCCTGAAACAGAGTGTAAGCAAAACACATCTACCATTTTCAACCAAGGAGATGCACACGCACCTCAAAATGGTACCACCCAGCGTCCGTACCGAGCTCATCGACCATATGAACAAATTCTTCTAGCCTCATTTCCGGGAGTTCATTATAGTTGACAATCGTCCTGCTGCCCGAAGCCTGACTCTTGATGATATAGCTGGACGCTGGCTCCTGAAATTCCCCGCGATAGATACAGTGGCTAAGTGACACCTGGGGCTCAAAGGCATCCCGAATCTGCTTCGAGGCAATAGACTCTTTTGCAGGGAGAACGGCAACGAGATTCAGCGGTGTTTTCGCGCCGGATGAGCTGGGCGCTACGAGCTGTTGCAGCACCTCCAGGGTGTTCGGGCAGTTCCCGCCCCGCCGGCGTGAGATGCTGGACGCGCGTAGCTTGTCATCTTCTCTAGGGTAATGTGGTGTCCTGATGTCGTTGTGAGCGGGACCATTGCGGTTTCGGGCGTGGTCGGAGGGAAGTGACTGACGTTAAGATTGTGTCGACGTAGCATGCTCCGACTGCGACTAAGGACATGATGTTTGCGGACTGTGCTTCGTAAACTAATGGGAGAAAGGCGCGTATACAGTCTGGTCAAGTAGTTAAGACAAAAAACCGTGGCAATGGTCATGTTATAAAAGAGAAATCGGCGACTGCATCATAGGGATGGATGGTGGGGCAGCCTGACCCACTGTCTATGGAGGAACATCTATGGGGGAACAACCACGTCTGAAGAACAACAATCGCATATTTTCTAATGTACATCTTGTGGCCATTGCTGGCATTAACTAGGTTCCGACATATAATTAAGCATATAGTCTGCCCGCCACAAAAAGAACTTTCGCATCATTCAAAGGAAAGACGCAGAGATAATCCAACACAAACACAGAACACACATTGATAGCAAGCCTCATGGTGCAAAGATTACAGACCCGATCTCAATAGTCCAACAGTAAGAGCTTCTAGTTTAGCTATATCTCCAGGATGAATTGTTTACCTGGTGATAATAAGATTCATCTCACTATTGTCCGCCGTAGGGTTTCCGATTGGCAAAGTATTGTTGCCAGGTTCTTGTATGTCCAATGTTCGAGGTCCCACTAGACGGGCCTTGATTGAAGTTTGAGTAAGGCGTCTGGGTAGAAGCCGGAATTTGTGTCGATGCCGAACGAGAGCTCTCGAGTCGGTTGTGGTTCGGCAACTCAGCAGGCCGAAGCCTGATACTATTTCGCTGAGAATCATGCGGCGGCTTCCGTATGCCTGTGAGAGTTGCAGGAGAGGTCTCCGGTCCTGAAAATCGCTTTTTTTTATGGTGAGGGATGCCTTTGCGGCTATCATTTGAAGACGACGCGTTGAATTCTTCGTCTTGACCGTGTCTTCGTGTCTTGTTTGTAGGATGCGGGGTTTCCGGAGTACTCGGTTTAACCGTAAAGGTCTGGGTGCGATGTATGTTCTGGTTTTTGAGACGTTCTGAGCACAGTGGGGCGGGGAGGTTCTGTCCGCGCACGAACTTCGTTTTCAGAGCGAGTCTTGTTAGATGAAGCAGAGCTTGGTGGGGTCAGCTGCACACTAAGACGTAATTCTGGACGGGGTGTGGGCATCTGAGAATGAGCTGTAGCATCCGGATCGTTGTTTTCCTGCCACCGAGGCGGAACAGGTGTGAGAGGACTCGCCATAGGCTTGACAGCGTTATCCTCCCGTCGTCGACGCGGAGCAGGTGTAGGAAGACTCGCTACAGGCTCTGAAGCGTTGCTTTCCTGTCGTTGAGACGCAGGACGTATATGGAGGCTTTGCAGTGCCTGGAATGCCGGCTCGCCCGTTAGAAGGTCCGGGGACTCTTCACGGTCGTTCGCCTGGTCCTCCAACGTGGTAATATCCGCATTGCGATCCTGGCGATCATCGAAGACCTCCGTAGCGATCCGCCGCAGTTCCACGAATCGTTTTCTGTTGATGGAAATTACCAGTTAGCATACCTAACACTGCCTGGCTGAGGCGATCACTAGGGTATGGGGCTATATGTACCTCAAGACATCTGCAGAGTAGATGTCAGTTCCCAGCACGTCTGCAAGCTGGTCGAAATCCGCTGTTCTGACATTTAATTGGGAAAAAAGAGCAAGAAGCATAAATTTATCCTTGCGATGATCCCATACGACTGGAATCCGACGCTTCACAGCAGCCCGCTGACGTTGGGATTCTGGCATTGCGAGTCTGGAATATTCTTGGGTATGGGTGGAAGAGAGTGATGAGGTGGAGAGGAGGAAAGATATCGGCAGTTGGAAAAGGTGAGAGAGAAAGGAAGAGCCAGCGACACTTCGCGTGTTCTATCCAACGCCCTCGTCCATGATGCGTCGTGGTGACACGCGTTCCAACACGTTTCGACACGTAAAGGCGCGATAGTATCTCGCGATGGAGGGAGAATGAGAAGAAAAAAAGTTAGACATCCTTGTGGCTTATGATTCGGCGAAAGGGCCTCACTGCGGGGGAAAGATTTGCTCAGCGACAGGACTTCGAGAAAAGATAGGACACAGATGTCAAGGCATTATTAAAAGGAATTTAATATGCGAGCGGTTAGACTGTCTGGTTGCTGTGGCCCTGCATAAGCTGGAAAAGTAGGCTGAGACATTCTTTGCCATCGTTTGCCTGCCGGCTGTCTGTCACGGAGGACGGCGGGCTAGGCTGTCCGAGTTTCTAGATAACTAAGTACCACTGTAGAATCAAGGCCGTGGCCGGAATGAAAGCATCTGGGCTTGATAAGGTTATTGTTGCATGTCTGATGATCCCATGTCCTGTGCTCTTTGCCTATTCCCATACATGGTGGAAGCAGGCAGTTCATGTAGGTAACCGTGCCTGCCAAAATATCACTAGAATAACCTCGGATAACATATTACAAGCTGCATATGTCTATCACTGGATGGTGTTGGAAGGTGACATATCACAAGATACAATTCCACTATATGCTCAGGTGTGATGTCCTGCTGCTGCTTTCAGGGCAAGAAAGTCCACGTGACATACTTGGAGGAATGAAGCCCAAAAAGAGACCCTCATCCACCAGCCTTAATGTAAAATATGCAGCTGTATCTTCTAGAATCATGTTTGCTTCTACGTTGAAAATGGAGCTGCGAACATCCAGGCGGGTGGGTTTGCGTCATGCTTTGGGGACAAGCGCATCCACCTAAGACATGCCGCTCCTCCTCCTTTCAGCTGAACTGCCGCCAATTCTTCTTGAACACAATTTTCTCTGGCCTTCTGCCCCATTGGACCACAGAATGCCAGCAGATGAAGATGCCTGCTGTCCTCTTTGTTGACAGCAATGAATCCTACCATTGACTCACCTCTTCTATCAGGGTTCATTCTCTAAGACCCCATATATAGTGAGCTGTGCGCCCAGGTATGTTTTCTCCTCCCTCAACACCTTGCTAGATCATCTTTAGGACAAACTTCGCTCCATCCACTTTACAGAATCTCAGATACCACATTCACGATGTCTCCAATCAAGGAATCTTCGTCAAGCTCCGGAAAGGAGTCTTCGTCCGCTCCCACCGTTGTCCGCCGCAGCAAGACCATGCCCATCGATAGCCCAGCGGCTAAATTTCTCTACACCATCATCAAGCAGCTTGATCTCAAAGGCGTGAGTACAGTCCTACCATCTTCCATGTTCGCTTCACTAACAACCCAGATCGACTGGAGCCTCGTTGCCTCCCAGCTCGACATCTCCAACGGCCACGCCGCCCGCATGCGCTACCACCGCTTCCGCAACCAAATGGAAGGTTACCAGCCGCAACAACGAAAGCGCTCCGCGAACACGAACCCGAACAAATCCTCCTCCTCCTCCAAGGCCGCTTCCTGCAAAACAGGCCTAGCGAAGGCCATGCGCTCGCGCTCGCCCACACCAATGCCGGCGTTAAAGCCCGAACCCTCCGAAGAGAAGTACAACGACTGCGACGCAAAGATTCCGCCGTATATCAAGACCGAGCAGCAGTCCTCCGGTTCAGGCTACGGGCATATCCCGGTTCCTCGTCTCGCTGATATCCCGCAGTACTATCCGCCCGGGCACCCACAACATCACCAGCACCCGTCTTCGTCCGCATACTTGCTGTCCATGGCTGCGCCGTATCAGTATCAGATGCCGTTGGTGCCGGAGCTGAGGATGTCCCCGCCTGCATATACGGCTACCCCTGCTTACCCGCCTGTCCCTGCGTACGAGACTGGGTATCGGTCGTCGGTTGCTTGGACCCCTATCAAGGTTGAGCCGAAGGATATGTCTGAGGAGAAGAAGGATTTGGAGACGGGAGAGGCTCGGGTGAAGAAAGAGGTGGTGGATGGGTCGAAGTCGATAGTGCCAAAGGAGTAGGTGGGAGGTAATGGTATTGCCGGCGTGACTGGGATATGTTTTGATTTGTTGGTAGGAAATTGGCGTTAGGTTTGCTTTTCTAGACGTGTTGGGGCTAGAGGGCTAGTTGCTAGGCATCTGTAACTTATGTTTTGTCTTTTTGGTATATGGTCAAATGGGAGTTCTGTTCTTCTGTCAACAAGCCTGAAGGAATGCAAGGAAAGCATAGAACTACCATCGTAGTAGATGTAGGTCATACCAAACTATTCAAGTAGCTGGTCTTGCTGAATGATGGAATAAGCTAGAAACAGAAAAGAGCACCAATCATCAGTCTTCGCATTCGCATTCAAAAGAAGAACTCCCATGGCCCACCGCATTGTTTTGAAAAATAGAAAAAGCGAGAACGGACCATCCCTATAAACCATGGCCAAATCAAACTCCCCAAGATCTTGAGATCCTGAGATCCTGAATCCTAAAACCCTAGTCCCCAAAGCAAGAACTTCCACAAGCAGCATCAGTATCCGTCCAGCTCTGCATCGGTATCCCCCTCCTCTTTCTTAACCAGCGCATCGAGCATGTCATCGTCATCCTTTTCTTCCTCCTCCTTCTTGACAGCAGCCTTCTTAGGCCTCCCCCTAGGCTTCCCTTTCGCCTTCTTCGTCGGACTTCCCTGCATACCCGCCATGTCAGGATCCTCATTCTCGTCGCCAAGAGTAACAGGGGTAGCAGCGTCAGAACTCTTCTTCGCTCGACCGCGCTTGCGCTTCTCCGGGCTCACGGGCGCAGAAGAGTTAGCGGTGCCGTCGTCGTTTGCATCTGTATCTTTGCCGTCGTCGGCGGGGAGGGAGTCTGCGGCCTTGGCCTTTTCGCGGAGGCGCTGCATGCGGTGTTGGATGGCTTTTGGAGTGCATTCTGTAGGGATAGAATACGTAAGTAGGGGGGTTCTGGGATGGTAGAATGGGGTTTGGGTCGATGGTGTTGCTGGTGTTGCTGGTGTTGCTGGGAATAGGAGGGGAATGGGAAAGGTTACCGGATCCCATGTACTCTGCGATCGCTTTGTAGTCTACCTTGGCGTTTGCGGAGGTGATGATGGCCAGGAGCATCTATTTGGCGAAGAGCGCTTTGGTTAGCTTGGATCGCGGATGCTGATGGGGGGTGCATGGTGGGGGCATATGAATGGGGGTGTTTGCCTTCACATCCGCCTGGTCGGTCCAGTTCATTGGCATTTTGGCGGGACGTTTAGACGGTGTTGGTTTGATGATAATGTTTCTTGTTTGTGAGTGTCAGGTATTGTGTTATAGATGGCTACGTGTGTCCTTGGTTGACGGTCAATGGAGCTGATAGTGAAGAAGAGTAGGTAGGAGTGGAAAAGGGTGGTGTGGAGAAAGAAGAGGAGAGAGGGGGGAGGGAGGGAAGAACAAAAGATAGAGGAAGAGGAAAGGGGGTGGAAGAAAGGGAATCCGCTTCCATTGCCGGGTGGATGGTATGAAGTGAGAGGAATAACCCTGACTATGGAGTCACTTGAAGAACATTGGCAGGACCCAACAATAGTCCTAAAAGAACCTGAAAAAGACAGGACAGAATTAACTAGGACATTGCTTACAGGATCATCATAACAACCTTCAACAGAGGCCGAGCATCTACTCCACACTAAACACAAACTTATTATTCCTCTCCGGATGATACCCCGAGAATCCATCATCTAGAAGCATCTCTTCCCGACTCTTCGTCGGCGTTCTCAGATTATCAAACTGGCAGAATATGCCGCCAATCGTCACATCGAGCTCACAGTAGGCCAGCCTAATGTGGATGTTAGAGCTATAGCTTGCACAGATGGGGAAAGGCAGACATACGACATCCCAACGCATCCTCGAGTCCCCTTCCCGAACGAAAACAGATATCTTTCACCCACTTTTGCCTGGGACGGGTCAAGCCAGCGGCCTGGGTTGAATCTTTCTGGGTCGGGGTATATGTTCTCATTGTGGTGCATGATCCAGGCGCTCATGCTGACCACGGTCTGAATAAAATGCCGTCAGTATAGGTAGCCGAAAGGCGTCCTTCGTCAGGGTTTGCAAGGGGTTGTGTGATGTCTCATGAGTTGCGTAGCCAGTAAGCGTATTCATGCATGTGGCTCTATTGTACTCAGGGTTCGTGTTTGGATAAGCTAGCAAACTGTCAGTATATAAACTGGACAGGTTGGAAAGTACGTTGAAATATGCCACAGACTTGGAAGTACACATTTGTGTAGTGGTTTACTATGATGTAAGTTGCAAGTTGCATCTCATAAAAGGATGCCAGCATGTAAGCATCTGTAAAGACGACTCGATATTGCATGTTCACCCTGTCACAGGACGTTAAGGCCAACCGCTTGCAGTGTTGTTAGCCGGTATAGTCCCGCAAACATTGATTGAGCTTTCTGATTAGACCAGGGAGGTGTACGGAGTAGACAGCCGTCAACTAGCCCTAGAAACACAGCGCCATTGCCTCGGTAAGAACCTGCAACGTAATTCGTCACTGGAGAGGCTTCTGCCCATACACTCCAACCCTTAAAGATCAATGAGTATGACAACGGTCAATTGCTTACCGAGACGGAGCGACTTACACATAGAAATAAGCGTGTGTCTTTGAATCTCGAAGCCCTTTGCGCATTTCGGCCAAGAGAACCTGAACTTCATCATATGACCACTTGAATCAAAAACGTCAGTCAAGTCAGTCGGTCTTCAAATCGCATTGCTATCTGCCTGACTTTCAGGAGTGGAAACGTAGCACAAAAGACTCACCCCCATAACCCTGGTTAACAGCGCCATAGCCCATCCCTCAATACTACGCTCGCAGTGGAACAGGTTCCACAGTCCCAGTTTCTTCAGCCTCTTATCCCTGCTCCAGGGGCCAATAGGCAACTTGAATCGGCGCTCAGTCACATTCTCAAATCCGGCCCCTTGCATATACCCTGCCGCACGTTCTGCGATCTGGAATGTCTTGCCGAATTTTTCGCCGGCGGCGATGAAGGTCTTTGACCATATAGCCAGGACGTGCTCATCAGTTACTGTATTGTCGTCCGACCGGAATTGTATAGACATCTCAAGTTGGTCGATCCATCCACCGGGTCGCAATGTCCTATGCCTTGTTAGCCTTGTATTGCAAGGCTTCAGACCGGGCTACATCACTTGAAGGCATTCTGATAGAAGCTAGGCCAGTCGGCCACTGCACCATACAGTGAACGCACGTGAACCAGATCAAAATGATTTTGGGGATAAACCCAGGTATCAGTTGCATCGTCAATCTCAAATTGCAGGTTCGGAGGTACGAAGTTAGGCTGGATCGGCGACAGGTCTGTGCCGATAACCTCAGCAAGGGGATAGTCTTCAGCAAAGTCGCTAAACATCCTGCTTAGTATATTCATTGCCCTGGTAGTCTTCAGCTACTTACATCGCCCAGATGCCTGTTCCTGTGCCGACATCAAGCGCTCTCTGCTCAGTGGTTAGTCTACCTCGTGTGGCTACTTCGAATCTCAGCTTATCTCTTACCTGGATGTCCTTGTCTATCGGTGCAAGTACCAATTTATTATCGAGCAGCACGGTGAAAATGTGGTGACTACCAAGGACATCAACTTCGAGATTGCGGGCATAGCAAGCGAGGGGAGGAGACGTACGCGATCTCCAACTGTTCATTCTGCTGCTCGTCATTTGGACCCCTAAGAATTGTAACGGTAAGCCTAGACCCAGTTGCTGACTACTGGCATCCATACCAATATGCACCGTCCTTGTAGGCATGATAGCGGCGACCGTTCTCGAATCGGTAGGAGGTTATCATCGTGTTGAGGGAGGTGGTATCGCTCTCGCTACGATGGAGTACGGATGTTAGCATCCGTGGTACACTTCGTGCTTATGGTAAGGCAGGGAGGGAGATAACTCACAATTCATCTTGATATTCCGAGCTCAGATTGGAATCCTGAAGAAAAGAAAATCAGCTAGCAGATCCGCTTAATCGGCGAAGGGAGGGTAAGCGTACGATCTCGAGATGACTATCGATCTCCGGAAACTGCGACATTGTTGGCGGTTTGAGGAGCGAATTCAGTGCAGCAAATTAGGACGGAAGTCGGTGGCTAGGTTAGTGAGTTAATCATTCTTTCTTCGAGGGCCCCGTTTGCAGTAAGTCAGATGAACAATAGTTGCTTTTCTCCCGAACGCCGAGGGGTTCGTATTCCATATATGCACCCTGCCTACTGGGCCACGGACGAACACGAGACCAAGAACCCCATATGCAGTCATTCCAGTTTCCGGTGGGGGACCGGGCTTCAGAGATATGATTGATGAAAGTCGTTGACTTGATTTCCCAGAATGGGGTACCGGCAGCAGAGTGGAGTTGATAGATCAGAACACCTGCAGGTGAGCAGCACCCCTCATATCACAGGGCATCTGTTCATGCACCTTGGCTTTCAATGACGAATGCGCTGGTATGTGAAGGGAGGGGTTCTGTTTCTTCATAGAGCTAGCTGCTAATATTGTACAAAATACATTATAATTGTTAAGGTCATTTATCTAAGTGGTAGGGAGAAAAGAATAACCTACCGAATGGACCCGAAACAAAAAGCCACCAATCCAGTTGATCAAACACCGAAAACTACCATAGCGAACGCCCTGATCTGCCTGTCTTGTATAGCTCAAAATACCGAGTGCTCCAGAAAGAAATGGCTACCGATCAACAATGAAAAAAAGACATCATCTCCGGCGAAGCTGAGTCACTATCAAATAGTAGAGTTACGGCTGTAGTGCGTTTACCAAGCATGACCGCCGTCGCCCATATCAACATCGTGTCCGGTCCAATCTTCGTCCCCGCTCAATTCATCGTCCAAAAAGTCCTGCTCATTGAACTGTGTCTCCCTCGGGCGTTGGTTATCGATCCGGATTTCCACAACGTCACACATGCCTTGGGTGATGGACGGATCATGATCACTGTCATTCTCATTCATCTGATGGCCTCTAGGCAATGAACTCTGCGACTCTTCATCGTCAGAGTGCCTGAGGCTGGCAATCCGCGCGCTTTTCCGCTTCGAGTGCGATGAGGTTTCGACCTCGTTTAGTTGTGAGTCGCCAGCTGGTTTGTCTGGATCTTGGCCCTCCGGATGCCGTGCGATAGTGCAAAGATCCGGGTTGGGGGGCGCATCCCTCCGTAGGAAAATCTTCTCTAGCTTGCCAATCCATCTTTCACGGAAAGAGGCGCGGTCACGCCATCCGGTCTTGAGAATCGCGCTAATCACAAGTTTCCGAAGATTAGGAAGCTCCGGTGCGGCGTCAATGAGGGATGCGAAAAAGGCTTCGGCTGTGCTTTCCTTCCAGTTGCGCAGCTGGATTAACTCTAGGTGTTGCAGGGTGGTGGGCCAAGTTGGAATCTCTAAAGGGGAAAGCAGCTCATCGAAATGAGGTTCGATATCATGATACGATGACCAGTCGTATATGGAAATGTCCATGATAAACTTCTCCAAGTTCTGACAAAGCTCCTTGAGGTCGACAACGAAGGAAAGGCTCAGATGACGGTTGTGACTGAGGCTCAACTCGCGCAGTCCATGACCATGAGTGCTGAGAAAGAGGCTAAAATTGGCTGTTGTTACATCATCGCAGTTGCTGATTGTGAGGGATTCGAGGCTCAAGGGTAATTTCGGTAAAAGATGATCGTTTAGGATGGTGGCCTCCAAGAATTCAAGACGGCGTAGATTGGGAAGCTCCTGGAGGGCCGCAGCCAAAACATCCTCTCTGTGGTCAGACATCCCTTCAACCTGGTCACTACCGTCTTGATCTTCCGCAGACATACGCAGTATCCTGAGATGACGAATGGTCTTGAAGAAAGCCTGGTTATGGCTTTCTAGAATGAGCGGAAGCAGAGTTTGTGTGTTCATGAAACGAGCATTCCAGTCCCAACTCCGAAGCCGGAGCGAACTCGCTTTAATTGACGTAAAAAGGCCCTCTGGGTAGGTCCATCTTGATGGAGACGAAGGAAGGCCAACGATTAAATCGTCCCTGTGGTAGAGCCGAAGGACATTGACCTGGGGAGTATTTTCGACTAGAGCGGGTAGGTCAAAGTATCCTAAGGTGGGACCACTTTTGTATACTAGAAGGGTTTCAACGTCAACATGTAGCTCCTTGATCTTGTTGACATAGTTGGTAGACAGCGACTCTTGAGGCTTGACAAGGAGACTTAACAAGCCATGAGACTTGTGCGCAGGTATTAAAGGCACAGAGTGATAGAGTGCTGCTAGCGCCGGCTCATGAAAGTTGCGGCATAGGAGGGCGACGTTTACAAGCCAATTCGCTGAGCTATTCCTCTTCAATGCTCTTTCGCCAACAAGCGGGTAAGAGGCGCGGAGAAAAATGTCGAATAGTACATGGTACGGGAGAGTCTGCCAAGGTGGAATGACTCCTGAACTAACGAACGAAGCATCCGTGTCCTCCGCCTTCCTTTTCTTGTTGAGAGGCCTCCCTAGTTCTAAGCGCCTCTTCGTGGGAGTCCTCTTTGCCTTCTGTGTCTGGGACCTGGTTTTCACGGACTGTCTGCGGCGAGCGCGAGTGGGCGTCAGTTGTGTTGTAGGCCTGGTCTGCGAAGTGGTGCTAGTTCGGTCAAGAGAAGCATCAAATCCTCCATCTTCCGCGTTGCCAAAGTCATCATCTGTCGATTCCTCACGGTACGATTTGGGAATGCGATTCGAATCTCGCGGTCGCAAGGAAAGGGACAGGCGTCTAGGCCTTTGATACTCGGTCGCACTATCTTCATCCAGAGACTCTTCCGGTCCGCTGTCTTCGTTGTAGGAGCGCACCTGGGTGCGATTCGAGCGAACTGGCCGCGATTGCCTTGCAGAGCGTCCCCGAGAGGAGCTGGTAGACGCCATAGGCGGAGTACTGCGGGACAAGCGACACCGAAGATGCCCGCCAGTGTCACGTCCCGCGTAGTCGGGTAGAGGTCAGAAGAAAATGAAAGTGCATGTGAGGAGAAGTAAGAGTTCATCCATAGCCTTCCGAGAGAACAAGAGCAAGAGGCAGCTGAGGGAGGATTGAGGATTAACACGGGCAGAGGTTGAAGAATGATGTCGCCGGAATGGGGTCGGTATCGATAACAAGCACAAGCCAGCCTTGGCCTTAGCCTTATCCACAGTGGTCTGATGTGGAGCTGTCATGTGACTCCGGGTCTATCACAGGCTAGGCCAGGAGGGGGCTAGCTCGTGCCCTAGAATAGAACAGTCACTGTGCTGAGTGCTCCAAGACCAAGACCAAGACCAAGAGCCCAAGCCCTCGCCCACGCCTGCGCATTATCGTCGCTCTTTAAACGCCTCCAGCCACCCTTCTCACCTCCCCTCTCCCCCATTTGCTGTCTCCAGCATGGCGATCTGCTTTTATGACCATGGTCTCTATTGTTTATCTGCACCTTCATGACCCCTGTCCCGACTCATATATACCTCTCAGCACCAGCAATACATGCGTCTAGTCCAGGCTGGTCCCTGCTCAGGTGGTCTGTCAGCCGCCGCCGTCTGATGTTTGTTAGCGCTATTGACTTGCTGAAGCAACTCGAAATCAAGTTCACAGCTCCTCATGCGTTCCAATCTATTTTTCACTAAACATACACACTTTCAGTTTTTGCATAACAGATATCCGGAGCTTGTTGCACCTCGCGACATTGTTGTTCGGGATGCAGGGCACCTTTCCAGTCATGATGAACCAGGGCGAGCGCAACGACCTCGGCGGCGCCCCCATGGTGATCCAGCAGCAATACGCCAGGTACCCTACGTCGCTGGAACCGGGTATGCATAGCGCCTCGTCAATTGGTAGCGCCAATTCACAGATCGCCAACTCCAAGTCTCCTCCGCTCCATCGCAAAGCGACTCCCCGCAGTATACAATCGTCGCCCACGGTCCCGCGCCCAGCCATTCCTCCGGGCCCACCTGTGCGCTCCGGACCGTCGATTTCTCCCCCGGTATATGACCCCTCGCGTCAAAAGCAAGTGGGCGATCCAACAGACCGGGCAGACGTTCGATCCTTACCATCGCGCGAAATTACAGACGAGAACATCGACGACGCCTACATCCTTTTCATCGTCTATTGCAACCCCAACGTACCCCTCTCCGCTGATTCAACCGAATTGCGCAAAACCTTTCGATGTCCTCCTCGGAGCGATGGCAAGAGCTTCAGCATTTTTACGTTATGGGAGTTGATCAAGAAACTCGACAATAAGGAGCTTAAAACATGGATCCAGCTTGCGATTGAGCTGGGCGTTGAGCCGCCTGATATGGAAAAGAAACAAAGCACTCAAAAGGTTCAACAATATGCAGTGCGTTTGAAAGTATGCATCTGTGGTCCGTGCTATGTTCTGTGACTAACTGGATTTTTCTGGTTTTAGCGTTGGATGCGCGCAATGCATGTTGACGCATTTTTCGAGTACTGCCTAGGTCATGCGCACCCTTACTACACACAGCTGCCATCGAGTAATGCCGTGGTTAGCGACAGCCGCGATGGGGTCCCTTTGGAAGAGGATCTTGCCCTGCGAGCCTTAGTCCCTCAGTGGAAACCAAAGCGAGGGAGAAAGAGGGCAGAGGAGAAAGAGAACTCGAGCGAGAGGGCTCTTAAGAGGCCGCAACTCGACACCTCTATTGCTGCTTTCCAAACAAACACATTCAATACCCATCCTCACGCGTTTCCTCAAAGCGCTATCCCCTTCAGCGCGTTTCCAGATGATATAGAACCGCACGACCCGTGGATGACAGCGTCTTCATTCCCAGCCGATGCGCCTACGGATGTGACTAGTACTCAACAGGGGCAAGATTTCCGCTGGAAAGTCGATCGGGAAGCGTCGCCTGCTGGTTATCCACAGTCGGCCGTCATCCCGAGGGGCCATCACTCTT
The DNA here is from genome assembly GCF_047715735.1 of Aspergillus multicolor. Lineage (NCBI taxonomy): Eukaryota > Fungi > Ascomycota > Eurotiomycetes > Eurotiales > Aspergillaceae > Aspergillus > Aspergillus multicolor. The sequence goes on from NW_027395957.1 coordinate 916,886, forward strand.
CGGACGTTTTTGTATCTACCGCAGAGCCACGATCCGCAGTCACGCCATCCTCCGGAGATAAGTCCCGTTCTAAAAGACGACATGGGCCTGCTGTCTCGTCTGCTTGGCCTAATATTACGACTTCTTCCACTGGGAAGATGCGCGGCCGGCCTCCAAACAGGGGAACAGTATCCGGGCCATTCTCGTCATTTCCTGTCAATCCCAACCGGTCTGATCCATCTCATCTCCACAGCGCTGACGTTAGACCCTCACCCTCCATTGTCCTGCATCAGGATCATACCAGTTCCCAATACACTCAATCCCCGACGCCTTTGCATACAGGTGGAAAACCCAATAAGCTCCAACTACAAGTACCTCAGCACTCCGGCGCGCCCGTCCGGCTTGCGACTCCGCCTACATTACTTGTTAATGGGGTGACGAATCAGTCGGCTGTCATAAAGAACGGTGTTACAGGTTCCCAAGCGCGAGGGGCTGGTGGTACAACTGTCGCCACAGCAGCATCTAATATCAATCAAAGCGGCGTTCCCGTCACCGTCATCAGTCCTGATGATGTGATGCGAATACTCTCGGGTGAGCTCCTACAAGCCAAGTTCATCGGTCGGCAAGTTCCTCTAAGTGTGGAAGAGGCACGGGCTCTAGCGTCTGTGGTGGTGACTGACCTGACGGTTTCATACTCCAAATTACCTTCCGACTGCGCTTCTCTAGCCTCCGCACTGCACCTTGGACTAGGCCCACATTTCGGTTACCCAGGGGTTGCGAATAGCATGATGACGGTACATATCAAACCGAAGCCTCGAAACGCTGGTAGCTCTGCGACACAAAATCTGAACAATGGCGCCACGGCCCCTCTATACAGCATCTCTTTCGAACAGAGGTACGGATCAGGCATGTTGAGTAGAGTCTCGTTCGAAGATCTACACATTGGCAACCTCAACGGCAACCCCCCGATAGCGCCCGGCACATTTGGGAACATCCCACGGCAAAACGATGAGCTGGACAACAGCATCGCTGATTTGGAGAGTATAACTGATGCCGAATATGAAGTGGACGATGGAGAAAATGTCGTACCTGAAGCGACATGGAAGCAGCGATACATGAAGCTTCGCGCACAAACACAGAAGAGAGAACGGTCCTTGTCTCAGTACAAGCGCAAAATCCTCGAGTCTGTCATGGCAGATATATAAGGCTACTATTTGGAAGCCTGTCATCTATATTGCATATTCTGTATACTGTCACTATACCTTTGCGCTACCTTTGCCGGCTCTGAAATGCCCATATACCCATGCTCTCTACCTATGCAAGCGATGGCTTCTGTTTTTGATATACCTTTACTTGGATACCCACTGAGCAATGCTAGTTGTTGATTGCCCTGAATACGTATAATGATGATGGATGCAAATATCTCAAGTTCTTCGCTTTTTATTGGCCGCCCCGTAGAGTCGAGCCCAAACCCTAGATGACCCCGGTTCCCATGTAACTTTCGAGCGAACCAACAGAATCCCCACGCTGCCCAGACGCAAAAAGAAAAAGGATAACATCAGAAACGTCGAAGAACTCCCTGAAATCCCTGAACTGCATGCAGCTTTTCAAAACACCCGAGCCTTTAAAAAACCATGGCTCAAGTCTGGCAACGTACCCAACGACCCGAAATCATCATCCTAAGCAGCCTCAGCCGCACCTGCATCCTCACCAGAACCCGCAGAGCCCCCGGGAGCAACATCATGCATATCCTCCTCCACCTTAACATCAACTTTGACGTCGACGTCAACCTTGTCCGGCATCTCCTCGTCCTCCTGCCCCTCCTGCTTCACAGCAGCCGCCGTCTCCGTCTCCACTTTGATCATCGCAGGCTTGCCCCTCTTCCTCTTCGGAGTCGGCTCCTCGCCGTCGGCCGTGGTTGCAGGCGCCTTGCGCTTCCTGGGTGTCTTTTTGGGTGCAGTGGTTTTGGTTTGGGGGGTGCTTGGGGCAGCAGCTTCGTCGGCTTGGGTTTCGTCGGTGCCAGCGCTGCTACCACTGCCACTGCCATTTGCGTTGGTTCTGGCACCGCGGTGGAACTTGATGAGGCGGGAGTAGCGCTTTGCGCTGTAAGAGGTTGTTCGTTAGCTCTGGGTATAGTAGGGAGGGTGAGGTGGGCTTGTGGGTATACGTACGCAGCACCGGCGGAGGTGATATTGCATTCTTTGGCCACGGCCGCAAAATCGATCTGGTAAGAGGAGAAAGCAAATGTTAGCGGTGATGAGGTTGGGAGACTGTGAGGAAGAGGCTGTATAGACTTACCTTGCCGCCTTCGCTGTTGTGCACGCAGCTGATCAGGAGCTCGACGTGGTCGTCTGCTGTGAGGGACATCTTGCCACTGGAGCTCTTGGCTGACTGCATGGTTCCTGTTGGGTTGTGGGTTCTTGTTTGTGTGATGGGTTTGAGGTTAGGTTTGGGGGTAGGAGGTTGGTCTCTGGAGGAGAGGCGTGTCTGGAGGATGTCGTTGATTGAACGTAGGAGACGGAGTTCTGAGGATGGAAGTGAGAGTCGAAAGAAGAAATTTGATATCGGAACTCTCTGTTGTAGGACTGAGGAGGGCTGAGGTCAAGAGTGTGATGGACGTGTGAGGTGAAAGCTGGAGGGAAGAAAGAGAAGGTTGGGGTCTGATGAAACGTAACACGATGATAGTTGTTCAGGACTTAGGTGGAAGGGAGCGGAGGGAAAGCGGTGGTGTTCTAATTGTTTCTCTCCTGCTCTGTGCTTTGCTTTTCTTGAGCTTACATGGCTCTTTGGCAAAATGGAAGCACAGGCGGCATACGTGCACAGGCTGAATGCCCCTTATGGCTGGAACGATAGTAAATTGACGTGCTTATATCTACTGATGCTACGGTCCTGGGATAGGCAGGGTACGGCGAGTTCGGCTACTTGTAATCAAAAGGTCCAGTGTGTTTGAAAGTCTCGTTAACAATCAAGATATCAAGTTTTTCTCAGAAAAGGCCTATTTCAGTATTCCCCCTCCTAGGCTCAAGGCTCTCCAATCAATGCCTATCCCCAGATATGTCAAATTCAAGTCGGAACATGGTCGTGGATAGGACTCAGGATAACCCATCAAGCAGTATCATCAGATTCGTCTACAAGTCTGACCGTCAGCCCAGGCACTCCTCACGATAGAAAGAATGAGCAATGCGGGGATAAAATACCTTTGACAGCAACACGATCATCTGCCTCCTCAGCGGATTCGCCGGTCTCGCCCTCAGCGTTCGCAACAGGTTCCGCAGCCTTCTTGCGGCCTCGGCCAGTCCCCTTTGCGGACGCCCGCTTGGCAGCAGGAGCTGCGGCATCCTCTCCGTTCTATTTATCGTCGTCGCATGTACCAGTGGCGGCAGCCTTCCTCTTGGAGGGTCTAGCCTTGGCCGAGGTGCTGGTAGCGCACTCCAGACCAGTAAAGCCGTATTTCTTGCGCAAGGCACGGAAACGGTTGGCGACGCTTTCGACGTCGGTGTAGCCAAGTTCATCGCCCACTCCGGAGAGGTTCACCTGGGCGGTGTTGATTGAGATGTCTTTACTTTTTAGGTAGAGCGGGCTTGAAGAAGGGTAGGTGTAGCAGGATTCTGGGATAACTTACCTTGCCCTCTCTTATGTTCTTCAGACAGACCAGGGCGAATTGGACGTCTTTTCCTTCGAGGCCTGCCTTGTCGGTGGCGGAGGACATGGTGGATAATAGATGTGATAGTGGTTCTGAATAGAAAAGAAGGCTCGCTCTTGGCTGTCAATCTCGTGGGCCGCTGCAGAGCTAATGGTCTCGTTGTGACCACCAGCGATATCCTGAAAGCCCCCTCGATCCAGCTTTTTTGTGACTCTGCAAAGCAGGTGGTTGAGGAACGTCAGCAGCAGCCTCGTAATGGACTATCGGGTGCTAAAAGTCCATACGGTCTGGAGCCGCAGCTTTTGGCTGCCCTCATAGCTACAATCCCATTGGGGCTTAAGGTCGAACATGTTTTCCCTTGCTCGTCTATCCAAGAGGTCTTTTTGGTCTCTCAGGCCCTTGATCCATCCTTGTATAGATGCACGTGCAGCGTTCGCTTATCTCTCAATACCTCTGGGTCTTCTTTGAGTGGCGCATCTGTCCAAGAGGCCTGGGCATCTTTGGTTGCTCGACACCCTTCTTTGAGAACGATATTCGATGAAAGCCCTACTCGAGCTCGACAGGGACACTTTGATCAAGTGATCCTACGCCGCAGCCAGGAACCTTTGCAATGCGTGACAAGCTTTGAATCCATCAGACAGCGTGGCCCATTGTCGCCATTCCAACAGACTGTCGAAGCTGCTTGGTTGCAGGATTCAGATTCTTCAGGCGTTCTACGGCTGGAGATGTCCCATGCGATTATGGACGCGCAGTCGATACAGACTCTCCTGCGAGACCTGTGCCGAATTTATGAGGGCCACGAAGATCTTCTTATCCTGCCCGCATATCCCGACGTTATCTCATATCAGCAGGAAACACGTACAGACGCGCCAGTCAAGCGGGAGGCTGATCAGCTTCCCATCGCTCAGCCGGCAATTTTCCCAGCGACTGCAAGCCATGGAGCACCCAAGTCACTCAACACCGTGTGCAGTCAGTTCAACATCTCTCACCTAGTGGGAGTATGTGCTGCATGTGATGTGACGCCCGCCAACGTTTGCCAGACAGCGTGTGCGTTGGTCTTGCGCACGTATACGGCATCCGAGAATATCTGTTTCGCCAATGTGATGCCGGGACGCATTGATCCGCTCGACGAGGTTGAGAATGCAGTTGGAGCTTTTGCATATTCGGTGATTCTCCGCTTGGACGTTTCCGGACAGAGAAGAATTGCAGAAGTGCTCAAACAGGCCAGAGATGGGTCAGTCGATGGCCTAGCAAGGCCAGTCGCGAGAGTGGCGGTCAAAACAGTATGTTCACCTGAGGGGAAACACTTAATGTCATGCCAGAGGAGGCCGACGGAGCCGGAAAGTTGCTCTATTTCTCTGGAGATGCTCGAGAGACAGACAACTACCGAGGTGCAATTAAAGCTCACTGAGCGAAAAGCATCAAGACTGATAGTAGCAGTTTGACCGTGTCGTCAACATCATGACTGATGGCGATGCAATCGACCTCGCAATCTACTTCTGGGAGTCACGTCTTGATCAGAATACAGTCGAGACCGTGGCTTCTGCTTTCCATCACGCATTAATCAGCCTAGTGAGCAAGCAAAACACGCATCTAAGACAAGTGTCTGTAGTGCCGCCTGATGACGTGAATGGCATGTGCCGGTGAAACCAAGTAGTCCCTCCGCGAGTCGAGGCCTGTATTCCCGACCGTGTCCAAAGTCAGCGTGCTGTGAGGCCTGATGCTCTTGCTATTCAGGGCTGGGACGGTAACCTCACTTATCAAGAAGTGGACGACATTGCAGACAAGCTGGCCGTGTACTTAGTCCGAGCGGGTGTCAGACCAGAAGCCAATGTCGATCTTCTCTTCTACAAGTCCAAGTGGGCGCTTATCTCGCAACTTGCGGTGCTCAAGGCAGGCGGATGCATTGTCCCCTTGGGGGTTGACTGGCCCGCACGACGTCTTCAGGTCATTCTCGATGATACAGCCCCTGTCCTAATCTTGACATCTACTAAGCTTGTAGACCGCTTATGTTCTGCTACTACAATGGTGTCCGTTGTCAACGAGGGTTTAATATCAACCGTCTCGGAACCAAAAAGCTGCCCCAGGGTCGCAACTCCGAAGAACGCGGCTGTCATTATATACACTTCTGGCAGCACTGGTACACCCAAAGGAGCTGTTCTTTCTCATTCGGCTTTGTGCAGTACTCTATCCCTCTGTGTAGACCGCTTGGGAATGGATTTTCATACTCGCACGGTTCAATTCTCGGCATACACGTTCGATGTCTCCATCTTCGATGTATATAGTACTTGGTTCGCAGGTGGATGTGTGTGCATTATTCCAGAGCCGGGCAACTTCACTAATCTTGCATCGACCATGGAGGCATACCGCGTCAACAATGCGAAACTCACGCCCACTGTGGCGCGTCTTCTCACACCTTCAGAAGTCCCCGGCCTAAAGACCCTAGCCCTTGGGGGCGAGCCTGTACACCGCTCTGTGACAGAACCCTGGTACGGGTACGTACGGCTCTTCAACTCCTGTGGTCCGAGTGAGTGTTGTATCATGGCCATTGCTGGCGAGTTGACACCTGCTATCGAGCCTTGCACCCTAGGCAAAGCTATGGCGGGCTCGCTCTGGGTTGTCGAGGCTCTTGATTGAAGGCAGCATTCAAAGTCGTGGATACGTCCGTGATGCAAGACGTACTTCAGAAGCCTTTATCTGGGATCCCGAATGGGTCCATCGTCACGACCTTGGACAGACTAGAGGTCGCCGGTTCTATCGCACTGGAGATCTGGTTCGACAGAACCGCGACGGAACGGTGGCGTTCATCGGACGGCGAGACACACAAGTCAAAATTCATGGACAGCGAGTCGAGATGGAGGAAGTCGAACATCATCTTCGCATGGCAGATCCTGTTCTCGTCCTCGACGTTGCGTGTATCTATCCGCCAAACGGATTCCTGTGAGAAGCGGCTAGCCGCCATTCTAACCCTAAACCTCAGTTTTCCCATTGAACGTCCGTCTAGATTAGAAGCTTTCTGTCCCGCAGACGTCTTGGACGCGAAACCACTTGTTCAAAGGCTACGCGAGTATCTCCGTGAAAGGATTCCTGAATGGATTCTCCCCACGGTTTGGATCCCAGTCACAGGTTACCTGCCGCGTACAAGCCCGCGAAGTTAGGCCGGAAGTCTTTGGATAGTTGGTTAACTCATTTTGATCAGGCTACCCTCAGTGCTGCACTGGGGGTGGGGCAAATTGGCGAAGATGCTCGCCCTCCCCTCAATGACACTAGAAGGTTGCTTCAGAGTGCTTGGGCATATGCGCTCGGTGTTCATCCACATCAAGTTCCCGTGGAAGGGTCTTCTCTCATAGGGAGAGGTGGCGACTCGATGGGAGCGATGAAAGTGATGGCGCACGTCAGACCCTCTGGGATTCACCTCTCGATGCGAACGGTATTGGAAAGTCGGTCGATTGCTCAGCTGGCGACAGCTGATAGTGCACTTCCTAGCTCTGTTGAAGAAGGCTCAATAAAAGTACGAGGAATACGAGAGGGCGTAATATCTGCTACTGGGGTGGCCAAGCACTCAATAGAAGACATGTACCCACGTTGCCCTATCCAAGAAGGTATCCTCGTGAGTCAGTTGAAGGCGCCAACAAGGTACCTTGGTCAGGAATCGTTCGAAGTCACCTCGTCCAGAAGACCTATTGATGTGGACTGGCTCTTGAAAGCATGGCAGTTGTTGGTTGATCGGCACGCCATAATGAGGACGATCTTCATCCATACGTCAAAGCCAGAACATACCGAGGCTCCTTTCTTCCAGGTGGTGCTCAAGTCATGGAATGCGAGAGTTGAACACGCTACTTGCTCTGATACTGACATTGTATCGATTCTTACTCGCCCAGTTGAACGGAGTGGCTCGGTCTTTGATGGGTTTGTCGATCGTATGCTGACGGTCTATTCCACCGATAGCGGAAAGGTTTATGCCCAATTCGCTGCAAACCATGCTCTCTATGATGGGACATCCCGTCAGCAGGTCTTGAAGGAATGGTCTCAGTGCTACAGTGGAGCCATGCCAGCGTCAGCCGCCCCGTCATATGGTAGCTTCATTTCAATGCTCCATCAAACACCGGCCGATACGGCCATCCAATATTGGTCAACACGTCTGTCGGGTGTACAGCCATGCAATCTGCCACCTCTGCTTCACGCACACGCTGATAGTAGCAAGGCCCGCTTCGAGACCGTGTCTACTGCTCTCGATCGGAGTAGCATAGAGCAATTGAGGGCCTCCTGCAAAGCGCGGGAGGTCACGCTAGCCAGTCTTGTGCAGGCCGCTTTGGGCCCTTGTATTCTCCAAGTTTGTTGGCTCCCCTGAGGTGCGTTTTGGTTACGTATCGAGCGGTCGTAAAATCGGCGTTCCTAATGCTTCCCAAATTATTGGTCCTATGGTAAATATCTTGATCATGAACCTTAGACTTGACCCAGAAACGCCAGTGGCGGACCTTGTCAGGCGAGTTCAGCGAGACTGTCTTGATGGTGTTGAGCATCAGCGAGTGTCACTACGCCAGCAATGGCACAAACTGCAACTCGGAAGAGACGGTCTCTTCAACACAAGCCTTTCGTTTCTTCCCGCGCGGGGCGACAACGAACATGACGGAGCGCTCAGCTTCCAAACCATGCATATCAGCCGCCCGCACGAGCAAGATGTGGCCGTGGTTGTTTCACCATCTGATGATGAGATGGTAATATCCATGGACTATCTTGCGCCCTTCATGAGGCCTGATATGGCTACTCGCCTGGCTCACTGTCTGCGGCACACAATTGAATCATTGGCCGCTAGCCCTACCTTGCCTACCCAGAATATGGCCGTCATAACGCCAGGTGATATGGGCAAGATAACTGCTTGGAATAATGGAGATATTGCAGCACAGCCAGCCGAAGAAACCACTATCCTAAACCTTTTCCATCACCAAAGCCTGGCTCATCCTAAGGCGTCCGCAATTTGTGCATGGAATGGTAGTCTCTCCTATCAGGAGCTCGACGACAGATCCAATAGACTGGCGCGCCATTTGCAGACACAATATGACATCGCGGAAGAGATCATGGTTGCCTTGTGCTTCGACAAGTCTTTATGGGCGGTTGTTGCACAGCTCGGCGTGCTCAAGGCAGGTGGCGTGGTTGTGCCAGTTAACCCAAAACATCCTGAGCAGCGGATTAAGCAACAGCTGCTCGATATGAACGCGCGGGTTTTGCTCACTACACCGGAGTATGCGGATCGATTCAAGGACGTGGTTGAGGTGTTATGTGTGGGACCAGCGCTACTCACTGGCCTTGATAACAAGATGTCGGATGGTCTGCAACGTTCAACAACACCTAAGAGCGCCGCATTTGTCATATTTACCTCAGGTAGCACAGGAAAGCCTAAAGGCGTTGTCCTGACACATGCAGGTCTGTGTGCGTGTTTTGCGGGGTATCATCGGTGTTTCGGGCAAGATCACCGTACGAGATGCCTCCAGTTTGCTGCATACACATTTGACGCAAGCATCAGTGATATTTGGGGCACACTTTGCAACGGGGGGTGCCTCTGCGTCATATCCGAATCTGATCGAATGGGCAACTTCCTGTATGCCGTGAAGCGGTACCAGGCTAATTTTGCACAGCTGCCTCCTATGATGACTGAGCTCCTAGACTTGGCTAGCTTGCCCACATTGAAGACTCTGGTTCCCGGCGGCGAGGCGCTCACAGAAAGTGTATCAGATCGCCTGCTCAGTTCTCGTGGTGATGCAAAATCATGGACGCCTACGGGACTGCCGAGTGCTCAATTGTTACCACTGCAGGGGCACCTATCACAAATGCAGCCCAGTCCGCCAACAACATCGGTCGGCCTTACTGTGGTACGGTTTGGTTAGTTGGCCATCGGAATCATCTGTGCCCCATTGGAGCGGTTGGCGAGATCTGGGTAGAGGGACCCTTGCTAGCCCGGGGTTATCTCAACGACCCGGGCAAGACAAGACGGCTGCTTCTTTTTTCACTGATCCAGTCTGGACAAGAGGTCTGGCAAGGGCACCTGGTGCAAGAAGATACTATCGACTGGGGACTTGGGAAGATACACTGACGATGGTGAGATTATATGCATGGGACGCAAGGACACCCAAGTTAAGATTCGAGGCCAGCGTGCTGAGATTGGGGAGATGGAGCATCATGTCAAGCAGCAGCTCAATATTGCAAGGACAGCTCTTGTCACTCTTGTGCAACCCAACTGTCAACGTCGCGACCCGTTGCTCGCTGTCGTCGCTGAGATCGAGCCTTCGACTGCAGCTTCAAATTCTGAAAACATGCTGAAGCCCATGGGCCCCGATCTCTGTGATTTCTTCATGAGACTGTATCATTCATTGAGCGATGCCCTTCCGGCATATATGGTCCCCACGTTGTTTGTGCCGGTTGCTCGACTCCCTCGAACCGACTCGTCCAAGGTCGATCGACGAGCAATAACGTCTCTGCTAGCTGTTCTGCCCGAGACAGAGTTGCGTCAATATATCCTATCCAGTGCAGCACACGTGGCCCCAGTAACTGGCACGGAGAAGCAGCTCCAAGAGCTTTGGGCCAGGGTTCTAGGACTTGATCTGAGTCAGATAGGAGCCCAAGACCACTTCCTGTTTCTAGGGGGTGACTCGGTATCTGCCATGCGGCAGCTGCAGTGCAGAAACTAGAAATACCGCTGACAGTTGCCACTATCTTTCAACGCCCTGTGCTTCGTGATGTGGCTGTCGCTTGTGGTGCTCCAGCAACAACGTACGGACAGCTGAAGGACATGCATCCGTTTGCATTGTGGAAGGAGGGGTGCGGCGCCGCAGATGACCGGGCTGTACAGCTTCGAGAGCTACCGAGGCAGTGCCAGGTATCTCCGGATCAAATTGAAGATATCTACACGTGTACGCCTCTTCAGGAAGGTCTCATGGCAGTGACCGCCCAGTATCCGGACGCTTATACTGGACGATGGGTATACCGTGTCCATGACACGATCGAGATACCCCGTTTGAAACAGGCATGGAGAAGCTTAGCACAGCACCTACCCGTTCTACGCACACGAATCGTGCCTGGAAAAGCGTTTGGGGCTCTCCAGGTCGTTGTGCGTGAGTCTATAGATTCTCGCATTCATGAAGATTGAGACACGTATATGGCAGCCGACGCACAGGCAACATTTTCTTATGGGTCCCCGTTGGTCCGATTTGGCATCGTCGACTCTGGATCCGCAGATCGGTACATGGTCTTTACCATGCATCACAGCGTTTACGACGGTGTCAGTGTGCGAAGATACCTCGATCTACTGGCCGAGATGTACCGTGGTACGAAGTCCCTGTCGACTTCACAGCCGTATGCTCGATTCATCCAGTATCTTGGGTCTCAGGTACAAGAGTCCTCCCAGGCTTTCTGGGCCCCATATCTTGATGCAGACGCCGGGCCCCGTTCCCTCCTCTGCCAAATCACTCTAAAGACCAGGGCCCCTGTCAATTGCTTACGACTACGCTCGGTCCCAGCGGGAAGACAGGTGGGATTATGCAAGGTACGCTTCTGCGTGCAGCTTGGGCTCTAGTTGCATCGTCATATACCGGCGGGAATGTCCTTTTTGGAGAGATGCTGTCAGGACGCACGGCACTGGTACCAAGGATCGCCGATATGGCTGGGCCAACAATCACCACCGTGCCGCGATTGATACGTCTTGACAGGACTGGGCCAGTCAGAAGCTATCTGGACGCCGTTCAGCAACAGACGATTGATATGATGACTTTTGAGCGTACAGGGTTGCAGTACATCCGCCGACTCGTAGACAAGATCATCGATCCTCCTCATCTTTTCACCATTCATCCTGCCCATGAGCGAGATGAAGGTCTTCGCCAGACAATGCTAGGATCGCATGTAAGCGCCAACGCTGCGTGGTTTGACCACAGGTGTCCGTTCCTTGTCAGATGCATTACGAACATCGGTCATGATGTAAGAAGTCCTCGTGGAAATCAAGTTCGACGAATGGGCTGTATCGACAGCACTGGCTCATAGGCTTCTTGATCGCTTTCAAAACATATATAACCAGCTCAGCACTATTCCTCCAAATTCGGTAGGTGACTTAGACTTGCTCAGTCCTGGAGAAATCAGTCAGCTGGCGCAATGGAACGGCCAGACGCCCAGCTTGCAGCGTGCCCTGTTACACGATGTAATTCAACAACAAGCACTCCAAGATCCAAAGGCGCCCGCCATCTGTGCGTAGGACGGGGATCTCTCTCGAATGGAGCTGGAGCACCAGGCAGACGCTGTGGCTCAACACTTGGTTCTATTGGCGTCCAGCCCGAGGTCCTGGTTGGCCTTGGTTGGCCTCTGTTTTACCAAGTCCAAATGGGCCGTCGTCGCTATCCTGGCTATTCTCAAAGCTGGTGGTGTTGTGGTGCCTATCGCCACAGAGCCGTTCAGTCGAATGCGGTCGATCCTTGAAAAGTCTGGCATCGAAATTATGCTGACTGGTAATGATCCGGCCTTCCAGCTCCCCACCTCTATCAAATATCTGGTGGTGGTAGGAGATGCATTGCTGAGCCGGATCTCTTCGAGCCCTTCTCCCTTGCAGACGAATGTGAGCCCGTGTAATGCAGCGTTTGTATATCATACATCAGGGTCAACAGGCGTTCCGATGGGGGTTGTCCTTGACCATCAATCAGTCACAACGAGTGTCCTGGCGCATGGGGCGCAGCTTGGGCTAGATTTCCAACACGCGTGCGTACCATTTTAGCAATCTGACGTTCGACTTTGCTCTCGACGACATAATAGGCACTCTTCTCTTAGGAGATTGTGTATGCGTGCCCTCGGATGAGGAGAGGCTCTCTAATTTGGCCGGTGCAATCAATCGGATGAAAGTCAACAAGCTCGGTGTAACGCCTCGAGTACTGCAACTTCTTGATCCAGCAGATGTACCCGGAGTACACACCGTCTCGCTTTCAGGCGAGGCCGTTGCCCCCGAGCACATCAAGCGTTGGGTGGGCAGGCAAGCCCGCATATTCAACGCTTACGGCATAACCGAGACGACAATACTCACAACGATGCATGAGGTCACCGATGCGGAAGAAGCTAGCAACATCAGGCATGCTATTGCTGGAACACTATGGGTGGTAGATGAAGATGACCCCCACCACCTACTTCCCATCGGAGCCGCTGGCAAGCTTCTAGTGGGCGGCCCTCTTTTGGCTCAGGGCTAATTGGATGCCCCCGAGCAGACTTCGTCAGCATTCATTAGCAGTCCTCCCTGGTTATCTCGCTATGGGTTTAGCTCTGGCTGTGTCTCTGATTCGCGCCTTTATCGGACCGGGGACGGCGTCTGCCAACGCGATGATGGGGCTCTGGTGTACCTCGGGCGGACCGACTCGCAGGTCCAGATCCGTAGCCAGCGCAGAGCTCGGGGAGACTGAGCATCATCTGCTGCTAGATCCAGCGGCGGCTGATGGATTGCTTGTTTATCCTGTACGAGGCCCATGTGCGCAACGTCTGGCGGGGATTGTAGTGCTGCATGAGCTCGCAGCGACCCCAGGCGCTGAGATACCGGTCAAAGAGCCCCAGGCCAATCCAGGGGTCACGTTTCAGTTACACACAATTAGCCAGGCTCTGAATAACAGTCTACCTGAGTACATGGTGCCGAACGCCTGGATCGCGCTCGCCTACTTGCCACAATCCGCATCACACAAGGCGGATCGCCGCCGTCTCACGGACTGGCTGGAGGAAATGAGCGCCGACGAATTCACCGAGATGACCCGAGGCCTTACCGAGAGTAAACACCGGCCAAGTTCTCCACAGGAAGAGGTGTTGCAGGCTCTATGCGCTAGAGTTCTCCGATCGACAGTGGAGAACATGGATCTGCGGAGATCATTCTTAGCCCTAGGTGGGAACTCCATTTCCGCCATGCAGCTGGTTTCCCAGGCCAACTCAGAGTATGGAATACCACTGAAGGTCCGAGATGTAATTCAGAGTTCAATCATTGATTGAGATCGCACAAAAGGGTTACTGATCTTGATGAGGGCTGGCAGTATTGGAGACTCGGCGCCGACCAGCAAATCCTGCAGGACTGCATTACTGAATCTTTTGCCCTAAACCCAGAACAGACAGCATTATTGCTTGCCTGTGGCTTGCCCTCTCGTACTGAGCCGGTTGACATTCTCATAGCTGCCTTATATCATTCCTTCCACCAGGTCTTCCCAGATCGGTCGCTACCGACTGTCCTGGAAGAAGCCCATGGCAAGATCCAGCCAGTTGTTTCAGACTTATACTCGATTCTCAGCTCTAGCATATTCTCGGAGTAGGCCAGCGCAACAGACCCTCGGACCACTGCTCAGCATTCCAGGGGTTGTTGAAGATGCCGCTCCTGTGACCGATGCACAGTCCTATTTCGTCGAGGGTGCACTTGCGAAAAGATGCGACTCGCTGCACTACTTTGTCATAGATGGAAACGGCTGCCCGGATGTCAATCACTGGAAAGCGAGTATCCTGGCTCTTATCGAGCACCACGAGATTCTAAGAACCGCGTATGCCTTCTACAATGAGGAGCTCTTGCAGCTAGTTCTTGATAGCTCCACCCGCCACCCTGATATAGCCCTCTTTGAGACCAACTCCTCCATGGGTCAATTCACTGAGATTGTGATCGGACAAGACATGCACCGCCCTTTGCAACTGGGCAGACTGTTTGCTGAATTTGCCATCATCACGGATGCAAAGGAAGACAGACACCGTATCCTCTTCCGGCTCAGTCATGGAGAGTTCGGCCGCATGGCTCTATCCTACTTCATGGAGACTCTCCGGGAAATATACAACGGCACCGCAGTGTCAGAGTACACGCCATTCTGCCAGCACATGTACCACCTTTTGAGCGAAGGTCAAAAAGATAGCATGTCTTACTGGCGCTCTCTGCTTCACGGCTCGTCCATGCCCGTCATCAGCTCAACATCTAAGAACCAAACCCTAGAGCCCCGCGCCCGCCGCGCCACCGTCGGAACTCGACAAGTTCCGATTACTCAAGAGCTCCCTGCTGGTATCACCCAAGCAATTGCAATGCAAGCTGCGTGGGCAGTTATTGTCGCTCGCAAGGCCAGAACATGGGACGTCCTCTTTGGTGTCGTCGCCTCCGGCCGATACAGCGAAGACTCATCCGCGACTCGCAAAACAGCCGGCTGCTGCGCCAACATCGTTCCCGCTAGGGCTATTCTCGATCCATCCCGGACAGTCATTAATCTATGTCACCAGCTCAGCGAGCAGTATCTTTCCCGCATGCCGCACGAGGGCCTCGGCTTCCGCCAGATTCTCGACGGGTGCGGACATGGCGATGGATCACGGCCCAGCGGGTTTACATCCCGGCTGAACCATCTTCAGCATAAGGGCCGCTGGCCAGTGTCGTTAGGAGGCACCGATTCTTATCTCGAACTTGTCAATTCCGATGGAGTGAACGATCCCCTTCCTGTGGTTGATATTGCTTCCTATCAGGGGACTTCGCATGTCGAGGTTGCAATGGAAGCCCAGCCTACCATGATTGAGCCTGAAGAGGCTGAGATGTTATTCAGGATCTATGTGGGACTATTGAAGGGTCCTTGGCTGGTGGTTGGGAGACGGAGCTGGGGCGTCTTTTGTTCGGGGATTAGGGCTATTTTCGCTTCTTGATCGCAACCTCCCCTGTTTCTTCTTTTTTGATATGAAAGCAAAATGCATGTTTATCGCGAATATGGTATGCCATTTGTTTCTTTTATTGTCTGCCTGTCTCCATTTATCTGAAAAGTGGTCTTCCTGTTTATCCTTTGTGTCTAGGTAGTCCAACAGATTGCACAGAATACAAAATGATCATCCAAGGGAGTAAGGAGTATCGGACACTGTCACAAAACGAAATCGAACTTTGAGTCAGACGAGGTGAGTCACGTCCGACTCAACTTGATCGCCCCTTCCCTGCTTGGCTTTTATCCTGGCTCTCGTCTTGGCGTTGTGCCTGTGCCTGTGTATCTGCCGCCATGCTTCCTTCTCCCGCACACTCAACACAGCCCCAGCCGCCCAGCGGCAAAAACAGCCATCGCGGCAGCGGGCCTCAAGCCTTCAAGGGAATAAAGTCAGTCATTCATCCCGTATGCGAGAGAAATTCTCGTATTTTTGACGTCACCTCGTATTCGACCCCGCTAGACCCAAATCGGACCCCGCACTTCTCAGCGTCCAGGTACAGAGTGCAGTATAAGACTCGTCAGACGAACCCAATACAATAGCCGAAGCAAGAACATCATGGCAGAGACAAACGCCAAGGTGCAAGAGGCCGTTGCAGCGGGGCTTTCCAGCGGCCCGTTTGCCTGCTCCTCCCTCACGCGATTAAGCGGAGGGACAGCGAACTTCGTCTACCGCGGAAATCTGTCCCAGCCTCTGGCTGATGGGACGAAGACGGTTATTGTCAAGCATGCGGAGGACTATCTAGCCTCGAATGCGGAGTTCAAGTTGAGTGCGAAGCGATGTGTATGACTGACCTTCCTCCAGCTCTAGAAGTGGCACTGACGAGTTATAGCTGATCGAAGAATCTGCCCTGAGGGCTCTTAACGCAATGCACGGCGTGACCACGACGAATCAAGACGAATCAAACGGAAAATACCAGATTACCGTTAAACCGCCCAAGCTTTTCCACTTCCACCCGGAGACATACACGCAGGTCATGGAGGATCTACCCGACTCCGTGGACCTCAAGACTTTCTTTCTCTCTTCTAGTTTCTCACAGGGTATCTCAAAAGAGTGGGCGTTGTCTATAGGCCGCACTTTGGGTACCTGGCTCCGGTCATTCCACGTTTGGAGTGCGGCCGAGGCACAGGCGGAGTTCTCAAAGCAGCTTGCACAGAACACGGTTATGCGGCATCTGAAGTTCTCAATTAACTATGATAGTCTTTTGAGTATGATTGATGCGTATCCTGATATTCTGGGTGATGATAATACTCGGTCTATCTTTCGATCGGTGAGGGATGCGGCTGCTGCAGAGTTGACGGATACCCATGCGGATAATACTGGGCCAATCCATGGCGACTTCTGGTCTGGAAAGTATATTTGTATTCTCTGAAGCGACCTACCATAGCAGTTAACACTGACACTGGACTTACAGCGTTCTTATCCCCAAAACCACACTCAAAGACCCATTGCCAACAACTCCCCTCTTCATAACCGACTGGGAACTCGCCCATTCGGGACCCTACGCTCTTGATCTCGGGCAGATGATTGCGGAGCTCTACATGCTCAAGCACTACAAGGACATCGACGCCGGACTGTGGGTCATCGAGGGCTTCGCAGAAGGCTATGGGGTAGGAAGTATTACAGATGGAATGGCCTTCCGCGCGCTTATCCATGTTGGTGTGCATTTCATTTTCTTCGGTAGTACAACGCCGGGATGGGGCACCCCGGAGCAGGTAAATGACCTAGTTCGCTTAGGGAGGGAGTTGGTTGTTAGGGGCTGGGAGAAGGAGAAGGAGTGGTTCTGTGCAGGTGGCAGAGTCTGGAAGGTTCTCTTCAAATCGATGGGGGCTTAAGCGGAAAGCAACGTTTATCATTGTACGGGCCTCCTAGAGGGTTAAGTCGAATGAGAGGAGAGGCAAGTTCACGTTGCTGTAATAGAGAAGGATGTGCGGACGTCTGGTTGTCGGGACAGGCTCTGGGTCCATTTCTTTCGAAGCTATCGGAACATTATGGCTTAGATTGTGCTTGAAAGTGTCTTGAGTTTGAGTTAAATAGTGTTTCCTTTTTCCGGTGGAGAGGAAGATGAGAAAGACCAGGTCACTGCCAGGTAGTAGACCGCGGGTCTATGGTCTGGAAAGAAAGAAAGACAAAAGAACAAAAAGGGGGGGAGAAAAGAAGAAGAAAAGAAACGATTCCAAGCCAAGAGCGAACAAGCGAACAAGCACCAAAGAGCGTTGATCTTCCGGAGGCTAGGTCGGACTACGCAAAATCGTCGTCGTCTTCAAAAACAGCCCCGTCAGGAGTGTAATCCTCAGATGAAGAGGCCTCCTGGTCGTCCTCGTCGTCAGCAAAGTGCTCATTATAGCTGACCATATTCAGAGCGCTCACCGCACGGCGAGCACGGGGCGTACGCTTCACAGGGCTTCTGTCGCCAACGACGCCATCTTCTTTCTTCAAGTCGAGACCCAAGCTGGTACCAGCGCGTGCGGCGAGAGCATCTAGGCTATCTCGCGGCGACAGAGCAGGGGGCGTCAGGGTAGAGGTTGCAGGAGTACCAGGGTGAGCGGGGATATCGAAGAGACCACGTCCCTTGCCAGTCTTGGTTGGGGTGCTGAAGGGGCTGTTGCCTGGCTTACTCGCGCCAAAATCATGATCGAGCTCGTGGTCTGCGTCGGCAAGAGATGCGTCGTCATCGATGTTCATCTCGCGCTTGAGAGGGGAGGACTTGCTGAGCGTGTTCGCCGTCTTTCTACGCTTGCCGGACTCGGGGGTAGAAGTTGGTGTTGCGGGCTTGCGGGTCTTGCGAGGTGTGGACGTGCTAGGGCTCGACTTGGGCACGGCGCCAATGCTCAGCGAGCCTTTGCCTTGGCTGGAGGCTTTGATGTCGGCCCGGATGCGGACCAGGCGCTCTTGAATGGCGCGTGGGGTGGGCTTGTCCTGGCCTTCGATGGTTCCGGCTGTTAGGGTGGATTGTTAGAGGGTGCTTTCAGTGAGTTGGATTTTGGATTGGCAGGACTTGGGGGGAGATGGGTAAATGCTTACGCCATGCGTCAGCAACTCGCTTTGCGTCGAGCTTGAGGTCATGGGTTTCGATAATCTTGATGAGAAGCTGTGTTGGTAGGAGATGGTTAGCTTGGCTGTGTGTGCGAAGGCGATCTGACTAAATAGTAAAAGGGACATACAAGCTTGTCTGTATCGGGAGTCCACTTAATAGGCATCTTGAAGAAGCTTGTGCTAGACTGTACTGTTATCTTTGGTAAAGTGGTTTGTTGTAGATTGCTTGTTCAGCTTCGGATGGCAGTAGAGGGTGGTTAGGAGAACAAGGAAGAGGAGAGTCTAAGGAAAAGAGAGGACAGAGGGAAAGAGAGGGAAGACAGAGTGAGAGTCAAGGGCCTCAAGAGCGGTCTATCCAGCAGACCAAGAGAGAACAATGTTTGTGTTATTCAACCTTTCTGCCAGCTCTTGATTCTTCTTCTTTTCCCTCCTGGCTCACTCTCCGCTTCTATTTCCAACACTTCCCTTTGCATCCTCCTCCGCCAGCACCTCACTTCTATGCTTTACATTTACCTTGCCTGCGGTCTTCAAAGTCTTCTTTACTTCCATATCATACACAGCCTGCGCTCTTTGGATTCTATTACCACCAGCTTCTCCCACACTCTCGGATCCCTTGAACCATCCTCCCCAATCTCTCAAAACACCCACAACACACTACGCTACCAAGATGGTTAATTGGAAAGACCCTGCTAGCAATCAGCGCCTAATGGCAGCCTCCGTCGCTGCTAACACAAGCAGGGTAAGCACATTCTCAAGAATAGCACTTAACCCTTTATCTAACAACCCCCCACAGCCCGACTACAAGCTGATCGCAACCTACTTCGGCCAGGGCGCCACCTACGACGCCATCGAGAAGAGGTACCGCCAGCTCAACAAAATGGCCGACCAGCTGCACGCCGAGGCAAATAAGGAGGGTAGACTCGCGGCTGCCTCTCGCGCTACACGCACCCCTCGTGACAAGAATCGCGTTGCGAAACCGTCTACTCCTCTCTCCTCAAGCAAAAGCAAAGGCAAAGGCAAAAAGGCCCTGTCCAATAACAACAACAACAACGGCCTCATTCAGTCCATCTTCACTGAAGACAACGGTGACAATGGCAACGACAACGCTGGCCCTCAGGTCAAGGTCAAACCCGAAGACGAGGATGTCCTCCCAAGCATTGAAGACGATGCCGACACGAAACCCGTCGTGCCGAAGCAGGAGGATGTCTTTACCTCCGCCAGCTCCAAGAACTATGAATCCTCGAGCTCAATCTTCCGCTCTCGCCGTTCGGCGGCCCCTATGGACTCGGATTCCGATGAGTACATGGCATCACCTGGCTCGTCGCGTACTCCTAAAAATGCCCGCGGCCGCCCTCGTACTCGTCCCTCGCGCGCCTCGGCGGCTCCACGCCAGAGTTACGCTGATAGACTCCAAGCTAGCGATAATGAGGAGGAGACTGCTTAGGTGTTGTAGGCGTGGGTCTCTGGTCTAGTAACCTGGTGTTCTCATCGCTCATATGTTTCCCGCCTACTTTCTTGTCGTTGGTCGTTTTGTTTCCTCCTTCTTTTTACCTTCCACCCTTGGATTTGTTCTTAGGAGCGAAGGCTCGGAATGCTTCATAGTGGATGGTGCATGATATGCCCATTGGGATGGCGTGAGAAAATCTAGGGTTGGCAAATCGTTCTGGTTGCATCATGTCTTTCTTTTCTTGCCTGTACCCATAATCGGCCTTCGAGCATCACAGCTCTAAATCTTAGTCGCCATTAGTTCCATGATATTCTAGAGTCACTGTGCTGTATCTCGTCCATGTTCCAATGCCAGGTATTATCATTGGCTAACAGCTTAATCTTAATGAGGTATGAAAGTGACTCCTTTGACAAACACCTTGTGGATGCCAAGATATATATATAATACCAGACGTGTTCGCAGCTTTACAGTCCAAACCCGCTTTTTCAACACTGACCCTAGACTGTTAGTAGTCCTTATGTACCGCATCGCTTCGTTCTTTCTACTTCGTGCAATAATAATTCAGCGCGTACACTGTTATACCTACCCTACCTACATGCCTTGGTACCGAGTACCAGGATGCAGTGAAAAAAAAAAGAAATGACAAGGGTGGGATTCGAACCCACGCTCCTTTCGAAACACGGAAGCTATGCTACTAGCTGGATCAGGTTATCCTGAACCGTGCGCCTTAGACCACTCGGCCACCTTGCCGGTTGATGTAAGGTTGCTTTTTTATCTATTATATATTCTAATATTATTCTTTCACTACCCAGGAAGACAAGTGTAGTCCCACCGCATTCACATTGGAGGTTTTCAACAATCAATCATCATACGAAAACAGGGTCTTGACATGCCTTTACTTGAGAATGACGATATTATTTCCTACTTACTCAGACTTAGAAGAACAAATATAGCGAGAAGACTGGAAGAAGTCACAACCACAGGTCCTGTCAACGTTCTCACATTTTCGAGGTTTTTGCCTCCTTCTCTCCCTTCAAATCGGAGATATACAACACATGATTACCCAATGCAAGAATCTCTCCATCGTCGCTCAGAATCTGCACATTCGCATCGTACCGCCCATCTGCTACCTTGTGTGAATTCGATCGCACCAAGACCCATTTCGTGCTCGGGTCGGGCCGCTTTTTGAACTCCACCGCTAGGCAGAGTGTGGAGAGAGCGTGGCGCGTGTAGAAGCCTGCTGTATGGGTTGCCGGTGGCTGGAGGGGCTTCATGGACCGGCGTGATTGATGTGCATTAGCCAATGATTGCCCATACTCAATTGGTCATAGAGTACGTAATATAGTTGCGAGGACAAAGGGGACCAAGATGCCGGGACCGCTGAAGAGAGCTTGGCTAACTTACCATATCTGCAAGCAGAGCCAGATGAAGAAGATCAGAGATCGCAGTCCCATCGCGAAATGAGAGCCAGACTTCGCGCTGGTGCCCGCCCAGTCTGTGACCCCATAGTCCATCAGCGGAGCGAGGGGCAACCCAGTGTAGTTTGCGAGTCACAGGGGTTGCATCTACCACCGGGTCATCGATTGTGACGCACTCCTTTTCGCGAGAAGGGAGCGGAGCAAGAAGTGCACCTGAAGAGTAAGAATCAGCACGTCCTTGCGTCAGTCCGCTCTCTTTCTCCATGTTGGCAAATGTAGCAATTGCAATGCACGCCGGAGATAGTTGCGGCTGGCTGTGCCCCGGTTTCGACTCTTCAGGCAGCTCTAGCTCCACCTTGACGACGCATAGTCGTGATGTGGCGCGAAGTGTCTTGCAGGAGACAGAAACTTGGCCCGGGGGAACTTTGCGGAGAAACTGGGTGAAGACATGTACGGGGTCGGGATATTTGAGTCGGTCCCCTGACTCAATGCTAGTATACTTCCGCGCGGCGGCGAGCATTAGGGCCGTGAGATAACCCCCCAGGACTGAACTGCCAGGTAGTTAGTTCCAATACTGAGGTTACATGGTAACAAAGTAGAGATGAAGCGTACTGCTGTGTACACCAGTCGCGGGAAATTTTGCCTACAAAGCGATCTGAAGACCCATTCTCGAGTGACAGCGTAGAGGTTGCCTCTAAAAGCGATGGTTTTGACCGGGATGCCATTTTGACAGAGGAAGGTCGATTGGTCCGGGAATGTAGAGGTGAAGAATGAAGAATGAACAGTTGGTGGGTTGAC
Source organism: Aspergillus multicolor (assembly GCF_047715735.1). NCBI lineage: Eukaryota > Fungi > Ascomycota > Eurotiomycetes > Eurotiales > Aspergillaceae > Aspergillus > Aspergillus multicolor. Next base: position 938,910 of record NW_027395957.1, read on the forward strand.
GGTTCCAGAGAACGCAATCACATGGTGACACCGTAGGCAGGTACGATTGTCCACCACCACTTCCCACCACTACTGCACATCCTATCTCAGGAGTATCCTTCGTGGTCCAGATAAGAACTGCCTCCTGGATGCCCAGCTAGGTACCGTCTACAACTGGAGTCCTAGAAAGGCACCCCGTATATCTGGATTTTGACCGGTAACCACTCGTATAATGGCAATGCTGCCCGAAAGCAACAAAGTCAAATGTGACTTCTTCCGTATTGCTTTTTTTTTGAGGGGGAAGATTCCCAACCGGCCAGTAAAGGCGCCCTTGACCACCCCGGTTCACTTAGCAGGCAATAGGCATATAAGCGAGGGCTAAGCTGCTCCGTTTACGGCGTACTTCTGAGCTGCCGAGGTCTGGGATCGGCAGGCAGTTTTAGACAGGGGCCGGCAATACGGCACGGACAGGCGACTGGTCTATCATGACCACGCCCATCATCCCGAGCCTCGAGAGATGGCAATAAGACAGGGTGGTGAATGGGTGTCCAACCGAAGTGACCATGGTCTAACCCAGATCTGCAAAGGACAGAATATCGCTCCACAAGGGCGAACAATGCCCTCTGAGAAGCGAGTGCAGCGGCTGAAGTAGATTATAGATGCTTGATTTCCCGCTATCATGTTAAATATGTCCACAGACTACTGCGGAGGGTGGCCATGTTCGTACGGAGTACACCGTCTGATCGGTTACAGTCAGTCAGCGGTCGGGGCGGCATCTCCGAGCGACCGACAACCAGCGCGGTTGCGAGACGATCGTGGAACGTAGACGGATCTTGGGTCGAGGATCGGGCCCCGACATTTCTAACATGCTTACATACCGCAAGAGGGATCGATCGAGGTCGGCGTTAAAGAATTGAAACGAAGACGGAGGGTATTCCGGGCTCACGTGTGCTGGGCTCCTGACGCGGAGAGGCCGGAGAACGCGCTCCTTCCTTGCTTTTTTCCGAGTGGCGGGGATTTTTCAGCTCCCGACCATGCAACCCAATCCTTCTCTCCTCTCCTCTCCTTCCCTCCCTCTCGCTTCTGCGCCCACTTTCATCTTCCGACCGATCGAGAAGGAGGCCAAGGAGGAGTGGGATGAGATATGGATCAGGGAATTGCTATCTTTCACCAGAATGAGACCCTTCAGATAAAGCAAATGGAGGCTGTGATCAACCGAAAACCGAAGAAGGGCCCCCTCAACGTCAAGGAGCAACTGGTCCTGATCTCCATCTGTTCAAAACAGATTTCATACGACGAAATCTGCGATATCAGTTGTTCGAAGTGGTGGACGGAAATTGAAGTTGCCCTCGAGAAAGAAATTGGCCGTCGGTACTCTCACTTCTCCTGCCGGAGACGCATCAACGACTACATTACAGCTCGGGCTTTATACCGCATGGACATCAAGAATGGGAACAACCCCGATCCGGCGCTTTTGCCAGACCCGGAAGTGCGGAAGCTGCTAGATCGTTGGGAGGAAATGGGCCAAGTCAAGGAACAGTTGGAAAAGGAGAAGTCGTTGGGTCAGTTGGTGGGACGGGACCCTGAAGTGCCGACAAAAAATAAATTGCAACGAGTCGCAGACTGGGTCAAGAGTCTTCCAGACCCGGAACCACAGCCTCTCATCACTCCGCCGTCCACCAATTCCTCCCAATCTCCAATTAAACAGGACGAATCCTCTGCTCTCTGGGCCCGATACCGAAAGATTGAAGATTACCGGGCCATTGCTCGAACGAACCAACTCCGCGCCCTGAATAACGATTTAGCGAGCAGTCGACAGCTCTTATCGAATATCAAGGAACAATTAACTTCGACAATTCACGACCCGCGCACCCTTCCTGTGACCGTTCCTGCGACAGGTCTAAAGCGATTCCGCGAAGACGAAGTCTCACCCGACCGAGCCGCGCCTCGTCCACGCACAGAACTGACCGACTCGGAGTCTATGATCAAACCGGTCATGAAACAGAGTCCTGGCAATTCTAATGTCCTTCCTCGCTCCGACATCCCACCCGCTCAAAACCCGCTCGAGACCGTATTCAACAAGTTCTGGGATAGCATGTTGCCATATTTCAAGGACCGAGCCCTGAGCGAAGGGTGCCTTGCAAAGTCCGAAGCCATCATGCATGAAATGTTCAAGGAAGTTGGAGCCGCCATGACCCGAGCATTTATGAAATTAGAGCAAACCTCTCGCGCTCCTTCCGCTCATAAGCCTCTTATCTAAGTCCATTCCTCGCATCACATTTCAAGCATACGCATCGTCGTTTCGAATCTACGAGCGTCTCTCTCATATCTTCATGTTGCCGGCGTGCATTTTCTGCGTTAATCATCATTGTTTGTCCATCTTGAGCTCCATTCGATTTGCTCATTAGACTGCATAGAGTCGATACCCCTTTTTCTTCGGGTCGTTGGAATTCTGTTTGTTCTTTTTCCAGTTGCATCGCGAGCATTGCATTACATACCTACTCACGTCTATGTCTTTTTTTCTTTGTATATACAGAGCTACTCCGTTCGGTCTTCGGCAAGCTGCTGGAGACGAGACTTACGCAAATTGATGAAATGAAACAAGTCGAAACAAGCAAACAAACATGCTCATCAACATCTTGAATAGCTAAAAACCCACCTAGCAAGACTTGAAAGTCTTCGTTGTCCGAGATGACACAAGGTTTTCCATGCTTTTCTGGATATATAACTCCACATATATAAACGCCAAAAAGGCTACCAGAGCCGCCACCGTTAATCCACCTCCTACCCGATTACCATTGAGGAACGCCCAACTAGATACCTTAGCCCATGATACCGACGCCCGAAGGAAATACAAGAAACCTAATGACACAATATAATCCACTGATTGACAATCTCCTCCATATCATGCGCAATCCCCCACTGCGAAATCAAGCACCGGAATAACTTCTGCATCGAGTTCATCTCATACAGCAGGTTTCTGACTGCCGCAACACCAGGCGGAGAGTCCGTCCGTCCCTCCATCACAAACCGACTCGTTTCAGAGCCAGTGGACGGTCGGGCTGCAGTCTCGCAGCCGAGATTCAGGTCTGCGTGCGAGAGGAGCGCGTCCTGCCAAACGATTGTGCGCGGGAGATGGATGTTTGCGATTCCGGCGAGGGAGAAGACGACGTAGACTGTTGCCGCTGCAAAGAGGGAGGACGGCATGTGGATGACGTGGGCGCGGCCGCGGGGAAGCTGCTCGATTATGTCTTGGATAGCGATGGCGTGGAGGAGGGCGCGCCGGGCGTCTTCGGTGTTGACCCAGTTTAGCATGTCGAAGCCTGGTCGAAGGGTGCGAGAGCCGCCTGATACTTGCTGCGAGATGTCATAGCGAGAGCAGACGTGGCGGCAGAGGACGGTCGAGTTAATCATTGTGTCAAGGCAGATGGTGTGCCAGCGGAGGAGAACCTCGAGGCGTTCTGAGGAGGAGAGGTGGATGCTCATCGTGATGGTTTCGTGGACCTGGGCTAGGGCTCGTCGGACGTCGGACCGGCCTGGCACGCCGACGGCAGCAAGGTCGTATTCATCTGAGTCTGAAACGAGGGATTGGAGGCCTTCGAGGACCACGCGTAGCGAGAACGCGGAGAATTGGTAATCGAGAGCTCGGAAGCTACTCGTTGGTGGAAAGAGGGAGCGGAATATGAGTCGGAAGGAGGGCTGTTCTGCTTTCTGAGAGCGCATGTGGGTTAACCACTCATCGGCACTGTTGGCGTCGAAGGCAGCTTCACTGCTGGGCAGAACGAGCGGATTCGCAACATGGCGAGTGGAAGCCCCGTCACCGGACATCTGTGCAACGAGTCCATCAAGAACATAGTATGCTAACAGAGCGCGCTGCTGGATCTCTCGTGCGGCCCATGTTCGCCATTTTTGATCTTTCTCCGAGCTGGAAGTATTCGGAAACGGTACGTCTTCTAAAGAGAAGGGTTCACTATCCAGCATGCCGCAATGCCGTGCCCAGAAGAAGCCGAGAGGTCGAAAGACCTGGCTAGTGGTGCGAATTGCCCGACTCTACATTAAAAACAGATTAGAAATGAGGTGAGATCATCTTACTTTGGGACACACCTTGGACAGCGCCCCGTATATTTGCCCTAACAGGGCAGTGAGCAGGAGCTGTACGCCGTTGCAGGCGTCGTACGGACCACGATGCGTGATCAACGATTGCCACTAGATAATCAGTAAACGACAATTATGGCCCCTTCGCGAGATGTAACATACCGAGGTAGAAACAGCTGTATGTGCTAGTCTCCATAGTGCTTCGCCCTAATGTGGGGTTAGATATGGTCGGCTTCGATGGAGTCCACTGGACTTACCTTTGCAACCGAGTCTTTAGGGCCAAGATACAACGACCCAAGGGCCATAGCATTTAGTAGTAGGGGATGTGTGCAATCGCGGAAAACAAAGGTGGCTCGATGGAGAATTGGGAATGTAGGAATGAACCGCACGAAGAACATATGCAGGCATTCGTCTAGAAATACAGATGTGATTGAAGTCGCCTTGATCGCAGCCGTTACGCTGGAAGACTACATGTCGTCAGATACACACTTCATGGCCAAACTAAAAGACACATCGAGTCTTACTGAGCTGGTGACCATGTCCGAAACATCCCGTACAGCCTGATGGCTCCCGCCCGAAGGAATTGTGCCGATAGAAGAAGCTCTATCATCGAAGGAGTTGGGAGAACCGAAGTTCATACCGCTCACATCTTGCACGACTGGAGGGATAGGGAGAGATCCGAGAGGGATCTGCCACTGGTCCGGAGAATCCGAGGACATGATACTCTGGAACAAATTCTCGGAGTCAGGCCATATTAGGGCAAAATCGAGATCGGAGGCTACAGGCTGCAGCCCTGAAGCATGCTGGGCATCAGATGTCATCCATGCTTGGTCTGCTGCAGTGGTTGGCACAGCCGCTTCTGCTGGTGCTCGAGGGGCCTCCCAAGTGAGTGTATCCAAGGAGGTCACATGAGGCACCTGCAACTGCTGTGCTTGGGCTTGCTTGGTGGCAGCGGCACGGGTATGCAATTTCTCATGGCGGGTCAGGGCATCTTGGCGCGCAAATGGGCGGCGGCATTCTTTGCAAACAAAAGGCTTAGATCCGGTATCTTGGTCGTTTCAGGCCGCCGGTCAGCTGTATAGTTCTCGGTACGTACACTTCGGGCTCTATGCTTTGGGGGTCCTTACGGCACCGTTCATGTCTCTAAATGCCGGTGTTAATCATCAAGTATCCACTGTCGGGGGAGAATACACCGAGATCTGTACTAACCCTTAAGTGTTCAGCCTTGGAGAATCCTTTCTCGCATACACGACATATTAAAGGCTTGGCCCCTGGGGATGTGGTTGATTGTGGCATCTTTCAGCAGTGGATGGGGGAGAATCGACAGTTCATCGACAAAACCATCCACAAAGAGGCACCAGCAAGGAATACAAGTCTGGGGAGTGGAGAGCAGATTTGAAGCCTGGAGGTTGGAGACGCAGGCTGTGGGAGGATTGTGGAGAGTGGAGACTGTGGGAAAGGCGTGACTGCTCGATTCGGGCTTCTCGAAAGTCTTGGCGTCTGGACGCTTCTCAAACTGCCGTCTTGTCATCCCGAAACTCTCCCATCTCCGACGGCATTGACGGTCAGTTCAAGCGTCAGGTCTTACGCTTGGCAGCCTTCGGCTACGCCTTGTGTCTTAATCCCGGCCAGATTAATGATGCTTATCCCGAACCACAATGAAGTCTTCCATCATGGGCCGTGATGCACCCCTTACGCAAGTTGCATGTGGGAGCAGGCCGATCTGCTGTGGGATGGCACCTGCCATTGCCTAGTTGCGTTACTTGCGTCTATCAAACCGTTTGCATACCTTCAGGCACCTCATGGATCGTCGGTTTTCCGTTCGAGCCAAGGCCTCGTTCTGTCTACTGAAACTTTAGAAGCCGCGTGGCTCAACGGTACTCCGGAGCAGTCTGAACCATGGCCAGAACCCATTTAGCCGAATTTCCAAAGCCAGTAATTCGGTTTCCAAACAATAATTTGACCCCAGGCCTGAGAATTAGACAAGAAATAATAATGCGTTGTGTAGCGCCCTGAACCACTCGGGAATTCCGAATCAGGACCATGTCGCCTCCAAGGAGTCCAGGCTGAGCCAGCGTCTCGTCGGAGGCGTCACCAGGAAGGCCTCGGTCGTGAGTGCATCCACAATGGCTGCTAAAGTATGATGTCGACGCGACCTCACTCGTTAAAGCTGTGGAGACTGGGGAGACCCCAGTGTCACGCTCTCCGCGAGGACTTCCCCAACGGTGCTGGACTGGTTTGCCGAGTAAGCCAGCTCCACAGTGTCACCCTTTCCCCGGGGAGAACGCCTGTGACCAACTAACCACGGGGCGATGATAGGTCAGACAGCCGATTCCCAGCAGATTGCGGGACACTCTTCCTCAGCATCCGGGGTGCTCGAGTCTCACCGAGGACGCCACAGCAGTTTGCTTCTTATTCCTCCAATACCCCCAGACTGTCGTCAGCACTTAGCATAACCTTCTCAGTACACTCTGAGAAACAGACCGAAGAGAAAGGGCAGAGGCTTCCTCAAAATAGCCATCAACATGACTTCTTCAAGTAGTCGTTCGTCGACGACAATCAATGAGCCTACATTCATGGAGATGCAACGCACCTACACTGCCGAGGGGTCTCCCAAGAAAGAGGACCTTCAGCAGCTGCCAAAGAATGGTGTTGATCTAGTGGAAAGCACAGAGGCGGGTATCCCTTCAACATATGCCGACATCGTGGCATCTCGTCTCTCATCAGCGCACCGTGATTTCCTCATGGAGCGTCATGGCACTTTGGAACTGGATCCCATTCCCAGCATGGACCCTGCGGATCCCTACAACTGGCCTTCCTGGAAGGTTAGTCTTTCACGCTAGAGATCAAGTTGATCGAATCTTGCTGATATCTTGGTTAGAAAATCGCCAATCTTCTTTTAGTAGCCTTCCACGCCTGTATGGGGACGTTTGCGGCCGCCGGTATCATCCCTGCCTATGAGACGATTGCTGAAGAATTCGGTGTTACGCTTCACCGGGTCACTTATTTGACCTCGCTTCAGATCGCTATTCTGGGTGGTGCGCCTTTATTCTGGAAGCCGCTCTCCAACCGATACGGCCGACGGCCCATTTTCCTCCTTTCCTTAATTTGCAGTCTGGTCTGCAATATCGGGTGTGCAAAGTCTCCTGACTATGCGTCACTCGCAGCATGCAGAGCTTTGCAGGCATTCTTTATCTCACCAGCATCAGGTACGATCTAAAATTCCAGAGGTTGAATACCGGAATAATGCTGATAGAAATTTCCAGCGATCGGAAGCGGTGTTGTGATGGAGACCTTCTTCAAGAAGGACCGAGCAAAGTATATGGGTGTGTGGACGCTGCTACTCACGCTCGGCATTCCCAGCGGACCCTTCATCTTTGGCTTCGTTACCTACCGGGCGAGTTATATCTGGATATTCTGGGTTTTGGCGATAGTGAGTCTCCTGACATGGGAGGGGTTTCATGCAGACACGAATAGCTAACGTCCGCCTAGATCAACGGAGTTCAGTTTTTCCTGTACCTTGTCCTAGGTCCTGAAACTCGTTATCTCGGCACGAACGAGGATCCCAAGGAGCCTGCGTGGAAGAGGGAGTACGTCAGCATCCGACGAATTGACCCAACCCCTATCAAGTGGATTGAGTTCATCGCACCACTGGGGCTGTGCTTCCGCCCATGCGTGATAGTGCCCGCTGCTGCGTATGCTATGATCTTCCTCCTCAGCAATGTGTTGTCCACTGTTGAAGTACCACAGCTGCTGCAAGGCAAGTTCGGCCTTAATGCAGAGCAGCTGGGGCTGCAATTCCTGGGCCCAATTATCGGCTCTCTCATCGGAGAGCAGCTTGGTGGACGCATGTCCGACCTCTGGATGAACATGCGGGCGAAGCGAGCGCAGCGGAAGCCAGAGCCAGAGTTCCGACTTTGGCTCAGCTACCTGGGCTATGCCTGTTCCATCGTTGGTATCATTGTCTTCCTTGTTTGCACCGAGAAGGCCAAGGCGGGTAAATGGAGCGTTGTCCCAATCATCGGTATCGCCATCGGAGCTGCCGGTAACCAGATTGTAACGACCGTCCTTATCACGTATGCAGTGGACTGTCACCCCCAAGATGCCTCCAGTGTCGGTGTCTGCATCACATTTGTTCGGCAGATTTGGGGTTTCCTCGGACCGTTCTGGTATGTTGACTCGATTCGGAGGCTGTAAATGTGCTCGGCTGACAGGTATTCAGGTTCCCGGGAATGTTCGAAAACGTCGGCGTGGCTGCGAGTGCTGGTGTCTGTGTGGCTCTCATGGTTGGAATTAGTGTTCTGCCGACGATCGCTCTGCAGTGGAAGGGACGCTCTTTCAGGCCGTCAACGGAGGAGTAGCCTATGTCATGTTCATTAGTACACGACATGTTTGATGTTTTGCCTTTGTCATGTGTTGAAGCGCCGGCCAGGACGACATGGCTCTGAGATAGAAGTGAAGAAACGTAACGAATTTTAGACGGGACACTAGAATATAAATGATTGCCCCACGGACACACACTTACTATATAACTAGCCCACGTCTAGCAGCCAAAGAACCCTTAATGTCGGGAAGCGAAATCAGACCACCAGGCATGGGGCCATGATCCATCGGCATTCCGATCGGCTGCCCGAGTGAGGCCGAGATGGGAAAACCCCTTCGGAAACTTGGCGATTGAGCTTGTTGTTGCTGACAGCTTGGCTAGGTCATGACGCCAGTTTTGTCTTCGAAGTTGCTGTAGACATCGTCGGAAGTAGTGTAGTCTATTTAGAGCACTCTGTTCTTGAAGAGACAGTTTATATGAACTGTGAAGCTCTGGAAGCAATCGACGAGATGACAGCGGGTAAATTGTGCCCCGCCGGGATAAATTCATTCCCACTCCTTATGACTGTGTACTACTGACTCAGCAAGCTATTCCTCGGGCTGTATAACTTGTATGTCTGAGTGCTATAAGCCCGAGCCCCGAAATCCGAAGAGACCTTACAGATTAGCTGACTGATCAGTTACTCAGAGCATCACAGGCAGTAAGATAATGATGCCTTGCTCCTCTCATGCTCATGCAAGAAGCACAACATACGTACATACGTACGGAGTACATGCATAATAACCTCGGATTATCCGCGTATCGCAGCAGTGTGGGGAGAAATTGTGGGGATGTGGGAGGGGAATCCCGTATACCCCAGGCTCTTAACATCACTGAACCTTCCCCTCAACTCAACATACACCAGCATCTAAGTCAAAATGTCGTCTCCCAAAGGTCCCTTCACCCTCGTCACCGTCAACACCGCCCCCGAGCGGGCTAAGCGCCTCATCGGCCGCATGGCCGATGCCCTCAAGGACCGGTACACCATTGTCCATGTTGATAACTGCGAAAGTATGTTCCCACCCTTCTCACTGAGTGTATACACTATGGAACTAACTTGAGAACAGCTATCGAAGAAGTCGCGCCCAAGGTGACGCAGCACAAGCCTGATGTCCTGGTATGTCTTCCAATTCAACCCCTTTAGCTCGACACATGGAGTCGAAGTGATCCTCGATGTGATGTGCAGTACTAACCAGCAACCACAGTTCTCCGCTTCAATGTGGTCTGCCGAGCAAGCGGCTGAGATCCAGTCCATTGCGCGCAGCATCAAGCCTGACATCAAGCTCCATGCTATCCCCCAGGGCCTGCAGGTTGAGCGCGGTCCCGATGCCATTGTTGAGTACCTGCTTGAGAATGTCCCTGGGCTTTTGGACTCGGAGTAGATATTCCGGCCTTCATCCTCACTACTTGCTGAGACTTCAATTGGCGTTATCCGAGCAAAAGCTATGGGACACGGTCCGTATGGTGGCTTCAGTACCTCCAACTAGGGCTGACATGATGAGTTATGTTATGTACATAGACGCTAAAGAAAATAGATAATATATTTTTGATCTGTCTTGCTGAGCACTATCCCCCGAGTCTCCCGGTCCGGCAGTCATTTTCGGCTATGGTCTGCATTGCCCTGCAACATACAGGACATGCATGACGCAACGTACGAGACTCGATCATGCCACACCACAGTGGAAAAATGTACATCGGAGACAAAGCACCCCCGAGAAGGATGAACAGGATCCGAACATGCGAAGCTTGAAAACGCAGATCGCCAATCCCAAACGTTCTACAGATTTCTCCAGCTCCACAGTGTATCCATACTGATTTGTCAGCGCTCGACGCTGTACGAAACAACTATAAAAAGTGCACGGTTGAGAGAGAACGAAAAGCACTGTGTAACGACACAAAGCACAAACCAGAAATACCACAGAGACAACGCGTCTGGATCCAAAATGCCCTCCGAAGACCTCGCAACCGCCCCTTCCCCCGCCTACCCAGGCGCCCAGGGGATCCCCTACTTCACACCCGCCGCGAACCCAGGCGCAGCCCTGCACCCCGAAGCAAAGGAAACTCCGACGCTCTTCCGCCCTCTCAAGATCCGCGACGTGACGCTCAAGAACCGTGTCATCGTCGCGCCCATGTGCATGTTCTCCGCGGAGTCAAACCCCGCCTCCCCATCCATCGGTGCTCTGACAGACTTCCACATCGCGCATCTGGGCCACCTCGCGTACAAGGGCGCGAGCCTTATCTTCACGGAAGCCCTGGCTGTGCAACCGAATGGAAGAATCTCGCCTAACGACGCGGGTCTTTGGCAGGAGGGGACGGAGTCCGAGCAGTTCAAGGGCCTGAAGCGGGTCGTGGACTTTGTGCACTCTCAGGGTGGAAAGCTGGGTGTGCAGCTTCACCATGCGGGGCGGAAAGCGAGTACCGTTGCGCCGCCGATGGCGTTTTCAAAGGGCGTGCGCAGTCTCAAGGCTGATGAGGGCGTGTTTGGGTGGCCCAAGGATGTGGTTGGACCTAGTGGCGGTGAGGAGAACAAGTGGGAGCCTGGGGATGTTGCGTACTGGACTCCTAGGGAGCTGACCGTGATTGAGATTGAGGAGATCGTGAAGGCCTTTGCGAAGAGCGCGGAGACTGCGATCAAGGCCGGTGTTGATGTTATTGAGATCCATGCCGCGCACGGCTATCTGCTGCATGAGTTTGTGAGTCCTGTGACGAACCACCGGACGGACAAGTACGGAGGTAACTTTGAGAACCGCACGCGGATCCTGCGAGAGGTTGCGCTGGCGATTCGCGAGGTTATTCCGGAAGGGACGCCGCTGTTCCTTAGAGTCAGTGCGACGGAGTGGATTGAGGGCCAGCCGGATGCTGAGAAGTATGGAAGCTGGGACTTGGAGGCTAATACTCAGTTGCTGAAGTATCTCCCTGAGATTGGGGTTGACCTCTTGGATGTGAGCTCAGGTGGAAACCACAAGGATCAGAAGTTCCACTTCTTCACGGACTACCAGACTGAACTGGCGGCTAAGCTGCGGAAGGAGGTTAAGGCTGCCGGAACCAAGACACTGATTGGTGCCGTTGGCTTCATCACAGAGCCTAAGGCGGCGGCCGAGATAGTTCAGGGCGCCGATGAGGAGGGCTCTGAGCCCAAGGCCGATGCGGTGTTGATCGGGCGGCAGTTCCTACGTGAACCGGAATGGGTTCTGAATGCGGCGAAGAAGTTGGGCGTCGAGGTTCATGCCCCTATGCAAATTGGCCGCCTGGCTTGGTCATGATGGACTAGTTACTATGATGAAATAATAAGTAAAGATAGAAGTCGCTAAAAATGAATGTGATGCTTGCCATTCTAAGCGCAGTGACCCCTAAACCTGATACAAAAGCCCATAATGCGTGTCCGAACACCATGTAGAGTGTCGATTATTCTAAATTACATTCAAGTGGGCGTGGACGAGCCGTCTATACCTTTCTTTTTTGGTCGGAGAGATTGACCCGCTCCTTGAAAGCGCGGCTTCTCTGACTCAACCACGTTTCCGCTGTCATCTCGTTTCGGAACGGGCTTGATGGCATAGCCAAGGAATAATTGATTAGGTGGTAGGCGTAGTGGCTGCGGGCCATTCGTGGTCCTGACGGGGGGTGGGTGGCTGGGATTAGTTGCCCCCGGAGTGGGAGTTGACGCTGTTGGAGTTGGTGTTTTGCTGCCCTTCTTGGCATTTAATCGGTGGCCGCTGGACAGGAAATTCGACGATACCGCTCGTGCCCCCGCGGCTGCGTCGGTAGACTCTGGTGCTATGGCGGCATAGTTGATCGACTGTGCCATTGTGCCATGTGAGTGTAGGAGTCCACCGGCTGGCAGCCTTCCGCTGACTACGCTCCCTGGTGTGCTAGTGCCACTCTGGCGCTGCGGCTCCTCGTACCCAACGGGTGCCGCAAAGTCAACCTCAAGATCGGTCTCCAGGACAGATATCGCATTTGTCTCGTTCGAAGGCTTCGTTTCCAGCACGGCCATCTCGTACACCTGGTCATTGTAGGCAAATGTGAAGATGTCGTCCTTCGTCAGACAGGAGAAATTTCGAAAGGCGTTTTCGAGAACTGCCTTGGGGTCGCTGATGTCTAGGAACGAGGTGGATTGGGCCTGGAGCTTGATGAATCGTCCGGGGGGAAGGTCTGTCGATTTGATTTGTACTAAATCGCCGGGTTCGAGAAGAAGAGTCTGCATCAACTACAAAATAAAATGTGTTAGCAAAGATCATATAAGCAGCCTAGTAGCAATGGCACTTACCCAGTATGGGAGGTAAATCTTCCCCTCTTCAGCAATAAACTCCAGCACTCCAGCATGTGACATTTTTCCCTTCGCACCATTATGCAGCTCGAACAGCATAGGATATGTGATGTGTAGCCGGGTCAACTTGTCGAGAGCACTGGGGGGCATGATGACTTTGCCGCCGTGGTTTACATTCTCTCGCTCAGGACCAGGCATCATAGCGACAGGATAGCAACGGTAATATTCATCGAAACGGCGCGTAGCGCCATGGCGAAGCATTCCGTCCATTGGATCGTCTTCCCAGTAGTTACCTCGGAACTGTTTTAATTAGCAGGTACTCGATAAGAACTCGAGAAGCGATGTAAACACTGTCGGGTACAGGCACGGACCATGGTGGATCAAGGGTCGTTAAATACCCACGCCTTGGAGAAGTATAAAGAGGACCGTATAAGAAAGAGGCTTCCTCAGTAGGCCCCCGGACAAAAGACGTATCAGCTTTGAAGTCGAGCGTGTAAAGAGTCGTGAGAAAGAGAGGCCGGAGTTTCTTTGAACGCCCGCAGTGACGCAAAGGGCTCCACAATGATTTTCCGACCCGACCCCAGACAAGGCCCGTACAAGAGCTTTCAACTTTCCTCCCTCTCTGCTTTTCCTCATTAATCTACGAGTAATCCAATTCAACACCCATGTCTACTTCACTCCCGCGTCCAAAACGGGCTGGCGAAGACTACACGCGCACCTACCATCAAGAAGACCTCGACGATTCCGGCCCCTCTAAAAAACCGCGATTTGACTTGCGAAACCCGTCAACACTTGCCCCCGATGCGCCCGACGATGACGCAGTATTAGATGCAGACGAGATCGGGCGGCGTGGACAACAAGTCCGCCGGAAAGCCGTCAACCTAGATGGCTACGAATCGGACAGTGATAACGAAGGCTTCGATGCGCGGTCATCGAACAAAGCACGCAAGAACGAAGCGAAACAGGAAGCAGACGACGACGATATGTTTGCGGAGCTGGAGGAGGACTTTGGCGCTGAGGATATAGATGGCGACGAAGCGCTACGGAAGAACAAGAAGAATGTGCGATTTCTGCGAGATGACGAGATCGAGGGGCAGGTCGCATCGTCAAAGAGCGGGCGGACGTTACGCGTGGACTTGAGCCAGGGTGCTGGCGAAGTGAATATCGACGAAGATGACGAGAGTGAGAGTGACGTTGCGGAGGAAGACCGCGCGAGGGTTGAGACCGGCATGGACGAGGAACTAGGCGCTGGGTCGAAGAAGAAGCATGCGCCGTTGCTGGATGCATTCAATATGCGAACTGAACAAGAAGAAGGTCGATTCGACGAGTCAGGCAACTATGTCCGAAAAGCGGCGGATCCTGATGCCGTGCACGATTCATGGCTGGAAGGGGTGTCGAAGAAGGAAATCCGACTCGCCAAGGAGGCAGCCGATAAACGAGAGACTGCAAGGAAAGAGAAGGATCGTGCAGATGATAGTGTGCTGACATCTGACGCTCTAAGAGTGCTCATCACCCAACTGCAGCGCGGCGAAACTGCATTGGATGCGCTGGCAAGGATAGGAAAAGGTGCAGCCAAGAAACCGAAATGGCAAACGAAGCGGAATAAAACCCGAAAGGGTGATCAAGATACAGAAATGGAGGAAGATGACCCCAAAGAAGCTGCCAGGAAACAGGCGATCGAGGCGGTCACTGGCGCAGCAGACATCCTGATGACACGAGGGCAGGCTGAAATTTACGACACTGAACGAGAAATGCTTACCCGGCAATATCGCCGCGAGACTGGCGAGGACTGGGTCGACCTCCAACAGGATACAGACCCAACAAATGAAGATACCGGGCAGGCGATGTGGGAGTACCGCTGGTCTGATGCCCGTGACGGCGGCGCCGTGCATGGGCCTTACGATGGCACTACCATGGAGTCGTGGAAGGGCGCAGGCTACTTTGGGGAAGGAGTTGAATTCAGGAAAGTGGGAGGTACTGGAGATTGGGATAGTAACGTCAGCTTTGTATAAGCCCTGTAAATCAGTACTACTAAAGATACCAATATCGAAGCATTATTCTCTCGTTATAAACCTAGAAATCAACCCAAACATCCAAATACCCATATGAGCCGCAAAACAAGCGCCGAGATTATCGTACATAATCAGTCGATGTGCTCGAAAAGCATCGCAAAACCGGAGGACAGCTTTTCTCGATATAACCACCCAGTGTGCTTAGACTAAGATGGATCCTGCTGTCTTCAGATACTCCGTCCATTGAACACCGAAAGGATCTAAATGCGATTACAGAAGATTTCTATGATATCTCCATAGCGTCCCCACTAGGCGCCGAGAGATTCACATTCCCTTGGTCGCCAATGAACCGCTGCTCGTACGCATTAACGAACTTGACGCTGCGAGCGGGGTCGTAGAATAGTCGATAGCTCCGTTGGACGTCATCAACACTAACCTCCTTTGCTTTCCGCTTTTGGCTGAGGAGATGTGATGTGGTGATAATGTTGCTGGCGTATCTAAGATTGGATTCCTGGCCGATCTTTGTCAGAAGTGCTAGGGCGTCTGGGGACAAGTCGATCTCCTCTTCTTGAGCGCGGATTGCCAGAATCTGCCTGATTTCATCTGCTGAATAGTGCTGTGTGCTCACAATAACGACGCGGTCGAGGAAGTCGAGCGGAAGGCCATGAGGAGAGTTGTATGTGGTTCCTCGAATCCGCGAGTGGCCGCGGTTACTTGCCATGATCACAATAGGAGCAAGCTCTGCCTCTAGGGCTCGGTTGATGTAGGAGTAGCACTCGATGTCGAGCATGTGCACCTCGTCTATAAACAAGACACCAGGAATGATCTCTGCCTTGCCCTCTTCCTTCCATTCGGCGACCTTGGTGTTGATCTGGTCCCTGACCTCACTCCTGATCTCACCGGTATCACCAGAGAAGAGCGCCAAGAACCCTTGCGAACGCGAGTTGATGACATCAATCTCGTGCAGACTCACTGTGTGCACGATCTCCTTGCGGACCTGAAGTTCTCCCTCGGGGCACTGGACGAACTTGACGTCGGCGCCCATCGCATCGTAATCGCGAGACCGGGCATAAGAACGTCCTAGCTTCGTGATCTTGCCTGACGACTTATCGATCGAGATGATGTCTCCAGCCATAACCCTTTCCTTTGTCATTGAGTCAATCATCTTCGTGCCCATATCGTAGATAGTTTCCATGTCCGTGGTTTTGATTGTGAGCTTTCCTTGTTTGTTGCCCTAGACGAATCAGTACAGCTCAGATACGTGTCGCTCCCTAATGCTCAAGTAGTACTTACACCAGTGACACTCCTGTCAATTTGAATCTCTACCACCTCACCCTCGATGATTTCACTCTCCTCTTTAATTCGTACTCCAATTGATTTTCGGAAAGCCTGCGTCAAGGCCTCTGTTTTTGACATTTCCATGGAGAAGATCTCCGAAGCCGCCAGCATAGTGAATGGGACATCAGACCCCAGAGATTGTGCCATACCCATAGCAATGGCTGTTTTACCGGTGCTGGGTGGGCCTGCAATCAGAACAGCCCGTCCGGCAATTTTGCCTTCCTTGACCATCTGAAGAATGACTGCAGCCGCCTTTCGAGCCTTTTCCTGGCCCACAAGGCCCTGCGATGCCGGCCGCGGTTGCAGGGAGTCAGCATCTACACCGAGTCCCCTGATATGTGAATGAGCAGCGATGAGGTTCAAACCCCGGAGCTCCTTGGTCTCCGCGACGGTAGAGATTGGCTGTCTTGTGAATGAGTGTGTGCGAACATATTGACGGGATATTTTTATGAGCTTACCGCAGCCATGTCAAACGCAGATGCAAAGGTAACTGGTCTTTTAAGAAAAAATCCCCAAGGAATTGAGATCAGTGCTGGCCGCAAGCCTTGATTGATTCCGCGCCGCCAGAGCTGCACAAGCTGATAGGCTCACCGCCCGGCAGAACCCGCCCACCAAACGCGTCCGCCGTAGCAACAATCGATTGATCTAAGACAAAGTGAAGCTTTCTTTGATATTCCTTCACTTCGCCTTTGGCTCTCCTTGACCTGGTAGGATTCAATCTACTCTCAGAAGCTTCAAATTCAGAGCTCCGGCTTGAAGTTTCGAGTCACTTTCCACTTTTTTTTTTTTCTTTTCATGCTTCGTCCTCATAAAACTTAAAAGAGATGCAATCCCCGCGCAGAGCGAAATGTGAGTCCATTACCCTCCCTCATCCACCGAGCTTTCTGACAACCTTTCTTCTCTTATCTTTCCAGAACAGGCGGCTATCCTTCCACGCGCTACTATGAGCTTCGATTCTCTGTCGCGCGACCCCCGCCGTCGGCCTCCACTGAATGCTGGCTTGAGTCAACATGAAGTGGCCCAGCAACGGCCCCCCGGCCCTCGGGCGCTGTCGGCCCCAGACATACAACGTGATGTGCCTGGCGGTACATTCATGCACAGCCTTGCTCAATTCGTGGAGGTAGCAGTCAAGGCACAAATGAAGGAAGCTGAAAGAGAACGCATCCATAAAAAGAGAGAAGAAACAATTGAGTTGCTAACCAAGGCGAACCAAGGAGGTTTTCCAGCCACCGTGGATTGCTACCAAAGCCAGAAGAACTTGGCAGACAAAGCTTTCGAGTCGGTCAATGTTGAGATTAAGGGATACCAAACCAGGCTTCAGGAACTAGAGGTTGGCCTCATAAATCAGTTTGCCGCTTCGGAAAATTCGAAAAGCTCCAAATTTGAGGATAGTGTGAAACAAAACGAGAGTAGGGTCCGACAGTTGGAGCAAAATCTCAAAACAGCCAACGACCAGATTGTTGTGTTGAATAGTGATATCGCACAGTTAAACATCTATCTCAAGTCGAAGGATGATGAATTGGAAGATGTCAAGAATAAGCAAACCCTTCAGCAGAAATCATTTTTGGAGTTTACAAACTCGGTGGGTCCGCTGAAGAGTAAGATGGACGACGTCGAAAAACGTGTAAAGGCAATTGAAGAGAAGCCGCCGGTACAACCAGTTAACGAACTTACGCCAGATACGAAAAAGTTACTTGATGAGATTTCAACTCAGCACAAGAGCCTAGAGCAGAGAACAGCGGAGTGGAACGACAAGCTTGAATTCTTGTCCTCGTCTCATCAGAAGCTTTTAAATTCAACTGATCCAGATCAGAAGGATCAGCAGCTGCAAATGAATCAACTCAAACAGACCCTGACGGATCAACAGCAGAAGCTGGATCTCGTCAATCAGATGCAAGCAGATCAGCAGCAGAAATTGCTCCACTTCAACATGACTCAAATGGAACAGAAGAATAAGCTGGAGATATTCTTTTCGACCCAAGCGAAACAGGAGCAGAAGCTGGAGAAGCTGGAGAAGCTGGATCATCTCAGCAACGGCCAAACAACCTCTTCAAAGCAAGACAATACAGTGATTCAAGCTCTAAAAAAAGAGGGTGAAAGAATGGCTGATGAAATCCAAGAAATTGCTCGTGTCAACGGCGAATTGGTATGGGCAGAGATTGAGACTTTCAAGAAGCAAATCGCGGAGAAGCTGGGCGAGAGCCAGCAGGCCCAGCAGTTGCTCACAGAGAATCTCCAAGACCTGACGCTGAGGGTCCCAAGGGAACGGCTTGACCCGAAAGTGGATGGTCTGTTCGAGTCAGTGCGAAGAATTAGCACCGATATAGAGAACTTCAAAGTGGGTCTGCTGTCGCTGGAGTCGAGATACAATAACTTGACAACGGAACCAATAGTGCAGCACATGGTCAGGGCAATGCATGAGATGTATCCCTCTGTAGACCAGATATTGAAAGAGTTAGCGTTGCACAAACAGTCTCTGGAAGCGATGGAACAGAACCTGCCCTCCCTGGAAGGAAAGATGAAGCAACTGGAAACCCAAGGAAAGCATTCTGCTCCACCACAAGAGGAGCTGAACTCCATCAAAGCTCAACAGCATGATTTGACACGCTCAATAAGTGATCTTGCAGAGCGCTACCAGTGGCTCAATCAAGAAGAGTATCAGGGAATGCGGGCGCGCTTGGAATCTCTGGCCGAAAAACAAAGCAATACCGATAGTGACCTGCTACAGAAGAAGACCGCTGACCAGGAAACAATCCAAGAGATTGAGCGCCAAGGCACATCATTGAATGATGCAATGACATCATTAAAGAATGAATTCACATCGTTGACTGGCCAAGTACAAAAAGTGTGCGATAACGTTGAAAGACTCGACGAGGACTACAACCGAGTCAAAGAATCTTTCAACGAAGGGGATATGCACTCTCTCCAGCTCCGGATGACACAGATCGAACAGTGCGCCAAGAAGACGTACGAGAACACCAAGACCCAGCTCGATCGAATTAAAAGGTCCTTGCACATATCTGATGGCTCTTCTGAATTGGAACCGGCACACCGTGATTCTCCCCAAGCACAGTCCCGTCCGGCCCCAAGACCCGATCTGCTTTCAAACGACCGCAGTCAAGGGATGAGGATCAAGCGCCGACATTCCAATTCAGACGAGGAAGGCTCCCAACCGCCTTCGACGTCGCCAACTCCTCGACCGGTCGGCTTCCTCTCTTCCAGAACCAGCATGTCAAAGGAGGAGAGAAAGAAGAAAAAGAAAAAGAAGAGGTTGAATGCTCACGAACCAATGAAGCCTCATGAAGCGATAACCATTGAAGACGACTAGGCCAAGCCAACAGCAGCCGAGCCCTCTTCACCCCCAAATGTTCTTTTCTTCTCTGGACCTATTCTGAAATACCCCTTTTTCGATCTGCTTCTCTTGTGTGTCTTGGGCGGCGCGAATCTGAATCTAAGCATTGGCGTTATTCGGTGGATGAAGTGTTATGGCTTCGCAGCGTCACTTTTCTTGTTCCTGTATCTATACTTCACTACGCCTATCTGCCTTTTGCGCTGCTCCATTTTCGGGGTTTGGAGGTATCATTTCTGTCTATTTCTCTATGTCTATGTAGAACTAGTTATCGGATGGGACAGACGGACATGGGAAATATTCAAACAGCCACCACACAATCTCTCCGTGTAGTCCAGGATCTACGTAGTCTAATCTGTCTCTTGCAGGAACTCAACGACGGCTAAAAAGCGGGTCAGCAAGCAATTCCCGATACCAGGGCACAATAATCCGTAGACAGACGGGTAGGGAAAGTACTCACCCTTCCTAAACGCCTCCGGGTTCTCCGAAATAAGCCAATGCCCAGCCTCAACATCCGCAACGCGCGAGTTGGGGAAGAACGCCTTGATAGCAGGGAACGTATCCTCAGAGACATACGGACTCTTCGTACCGCGCACAACAAGCGTAGGCCCCTCATACTTCACATTGCCAGGCTCCGAAAACGGAAACTCGCCCATAGCGCGCAGGGACGAGCCCAGCGTTGAAAGCGGGACGCGGAACTTCATCGTCGAATCCTCTGAGCGGACCAGGTTTGTAAGGAGGAATTGGCGGATGGGGAGGGCCTGGAAGGGCATGTTAGTAGCTCGTTTTGTAGGTGTGGCTGGATAGGTGAAGGATGGATGTACTTCTTCATATTCCTGGAGGATCTTGTCTGCGTCAGACTGCTTCGTTACGTTCGCCGATTCGACCTGCTGCATGCCTTTGATGTATTTGCCGAAGTCGGTGCGCAGGGGCGCATTCACGGGGGCGTTATCGACGGGGATGAGGGCCGAGACGAGCTCCGGGGCGTTGAGGGCTACGGTCATGGCGGCTTTGGCGCCCCTTCAGGAAGGTGAGTAAGAGTCGGACTCGGCAGATACATGGCCCAGCGAACCATATCTGACACCGAACAATGGAGCTAGACTGAAGCTAGAACTTGACGTACATGGAATGACCAATAAGGACGGGCTTGCTTAGGCCCTGTTCGTGAATGAACTCGGCCACATCATCTGCCATGACGGGGTAGTTGTGCTCGGCATCATGGAAGGAGTTGCCGTGGTTGCGGAGATCCTGGACAGCGCACACATTCGATTACCATCCGTATCCATATCAAAAGACCAGGAATCGATCATCTGTCAAGCCAGTTGAGGCGAGTGCAAACGAACCACTATATACACCTCACGCTTCAGATCACGTGCCAGAGCCCTAGAGACACTCATCAGTGACTTTTTCCAGTTTGAACACTAATAAGACATACCGGCTAATACTCCTGTTATTCTGCTTTGAGCCGAAAAGGCCGTGCAGGAAGACGATTGGGTTGCGCGTAGGCTGTTCCTTTTCCGGTCCGAAGACCTGGAAGGAAAGGTCGGAGCGGAGGAGTCTGGGAGAGGTAGAGAATGTGCGGATGCCCGAGACACCCCTGAGAGCTATCCGTAGTGAGGAAAGCATGGTGTTAGGGGGCGAGATACTCTCAGTCTACTGTATAGATTTGTCCCGGGAAAAGGATGAATTGATTATGACGCGGGATTTCTCCACGCTGATGCTGGGCACGTGACTACAGTTATACGCAACCTACAGTAGCTCTGTTTCCCCAGTTTTCGGGAGAGGCTGTTTCTTGAAACTTATGGTCAGCACTTGGGAGATATGTGCTGGATGTGGAGCGAGAATAGGACGGTGATTGGTAGGCTGTGTGCAGCTTTGATGCCGTTCAGTATCACAGTCAGGACCAGTGCCGTTGTCGTCTAGCAAATAACATGCTCCATATCCATCGTGTCATATGTACGCGACATCAGAAGCCTTCGCGAGCTGGTTGCGGCATAGGATGGCAGCTTCCGTCGGCAAGCTGTGAGGTTAACCGGGCTTCTTAGCCAAAGATCGATAATACCTTGGTTACTCGGCTGCTATTCGGGTGCTTGATAAAGGAGTGTGTAGACAGCGGCCACTCAACTCGGTCCTAATAAGGTCAAAGATGGGTCAAGATGGTATGTAATAGTGATTCTTTCCAGCCAACTGCTTCTATCTCTTCTGTCATAGACCATAGTAAGTAAGCCTAACCATAAAATGTCCGAGGCAAACCGCTCAGTGGCAGATTGACTCAGTTCTCGCGATATTGCTATCACTAGGATGGGTGACGACCTCTGGTAGGCTGACCGGGAGATGCGTTGCTCCAAACAACCTATGCTTCACACTGTCATTCCGCTCGGAAGTTGCACTCCTCGAAGCAGCAATACATGATAACCCGGCGCGGCGCACCTATTCACGATCCAGGTCGTCATCAGGTCAAGTCTGCAGCGAATAGTGACATCCGCTCAGGGGGCGATAATATCAACGGTAGTTCTATCGGGGGGCGGCTATGGGGGGGCCGCGGTCATTAGAGGGGGGGTGGTGTAATTGTCGCTCAAGATCACGAAAGAAAGCTAGCTAGCTATGCAAGTCGGTTCCGCAATTGGCGCTTTCACTTGTGCTGCTCGTGCCCTAACCATACACATGTTAGCTCTATGCTCAAGTAGCAGAGGGAAAGAGAGCAGTAGCACGAGACTATCGACGTGGATGACAAGATCAAGGAGAAGAGCGGCGGACGAGCTAGCGGACCCTAGCTCCCTTGTCTAAGCAAACGCATAAAGGGGCTGTTTGAGGAAGACGTACACAAGCTCAAGCGAAGATCTCATCTTTGTATTTCTCCCGGTAGGCAGCGGCGATCTGCTCCATCCCTGGTGAATCCGGCACGACGTCGAAGGAATTGAGGCTCTGGGTACGGAGGTGCTCTCGGTTCAGGGGGCCGCCTTTTTTGTCACGCATGCACTTTAGCATGGCGAGGAGATCGCTCATGTCAACCTCGACTCTTCGGTCCCGGCCTGGCGCAAACATCCATCTGATTTTGCGCTTCAGAGCCCACTTGATCGGTGCAGCCAGAATGACAATGTGGTCGCCTCGGAACAGGGTGATATTCTGCTTGAGAGCCTTTCGAAACAAATGTATCCTCGTCTCTTTGGTAACATAGAGTGCCATGTCCTCGTTCGCCCACTGTTCGCTTATCCCAAGCCTTTTCGATACGCGAAGGATTGCCTGCTCCAGGGGTCCCTTTATGTCCTCATCTGTCGCCCATTCTGGATCCAGCAGGTAATTTAGGTCTTTGGTCGTCTCTCGGTTTTTGAGGTAGTTGACGGCGAGGAAGCCACCGGCGGTGATGAGTTTGATGGGCGCGAACGCAACGATGAAGTCGAATTTTCCCAATTCTTCATCGAGAGCCTGGAGAGCTGCAGTGGGTCAGACAAAAAGGACGCAGGTCGCCGCAGGCTAGTCTGGAAAGCTAACCGAGCACTTACCTTCCTTCAGAGCATTCGCGTCCAGAGGCTGCTCGAGCCCGGCCATCGTAACAGCTCACAGCACGTTCTCGCCGGCTGCTCAGCGACGGAAGTAGCGATCAGGGCAGAAGGAATCGGATCGGATAAAAAGGAGGGGCGGCCCTGGGCTCTAGAAATTAAACAAAGTAGATGGAACGGTGGACCTGACAAACAAACAGTTCAGTTGAGGTGTCATGAGGGAGACAAGGCTAGACTATTATTATTGAGTCTTTGGTGAAGTACGGTACCCCGCTTCAGAATTCACGCTTGCTTGGCCTGGGTGTCTCTCACTCACTCACTCACACCGTTACCCCCCACCTTAGCAACCCGGCTAAGACCTGCCTATTCACTTGACCTGCCTTTCGCAACAATGACTCGCAGCGGCTGCAGATCCAGCCTCAGTCAGTCACCTCCAGCGGTGCCAGATTTCACCAGCCTTTTGCACCAGGAAGCAGGTTCCGCCAACTCGCACTGTCCGGGCCGTACCTTTTTGACGCTAGGGAAAACCGTCTCCGAAGTCGAGAACGGTCGGACGCTATTATTCTTCGCTGCCCACAGGACCAGAGATCCATCCATTCCGAACCGTCATCGTGCCACTGCCTGCCGTCCTAAAATGAACTGATACATGACCTGTCCTCCGAGCTTCCGCTCTGACATTTGGCCGTCTGGTCCAATGGACGCGCCCCGTTACCTTTTCCCACGCAAACAAACAACCGCAAAAGTCAACTTGTGATAGTGCCGGTTGAGGCTTGCAGTTGCAGCATGGCGATAAGTATTTGGACCCGGTGGGACCGTGGGGACGCCGCATATGGGTTCCGTTATCCATCCAGGTTCCAAGGGGTGCACGATGCACCCCATCTCTGTAAATCCCGAATGGTCTGGACCGAGTCAGACTCGCGACTGCCGGTGTCTCGACAAGAGCCTCACCGGGGCGACGAGTTGCTTTGAGTGCCCGGTGCAGATCTTCTACCAACTTTAGTCAGTGACACAACTCGCTTACTAAGAAGTGCGCACGCAGGGATTTCACGCAGTCATGATAATACCTGCTTCTCGCATGGATGGATTGTCCGATCTCAGTCACCGAAGGTGGCCTTCAAGAGCGAGTCTATCATGGGAAGTTACTACTGGATCTTCCTTGAGAGTGGCGGGAGTCTTCGCCTGAGGCCCGATACGGTATCATGCCCTTGTACTTCCCTCTAGCTACACGCTCTGGGCATGCATTCAGTCAGATTCACCTTTCTAACCGTACGGTCATGACCTGACTCGTGACCCAAATAATCATTATATGCATGCCTCAATAGTTATATGCTGTGGAAATGGTCCATTGCATGGGTACCTGGATAGTTGAAGCTTAATCATATGCAGCTTGATCATATTCAAACCGGAAAGTCTGGGCTGCTGGCAGGAATCAGTCGAACAGCAGCCAGGCCATCCGATAGACGGCCATGTACCCCGCAAATCTGTCCAATTGATTCCCATTCCCCCTTCCGGCTGAGCTTTGGAAATTCTACGTATCCATGTTCAATGTGAAGAAGCAGCAGCGTCGCATCAATTGGCAATGGCATCTCGAGCCCATGAACGTCAAGGGGCAAGGCCTTCCCATAGACGTGCGACATATTACAACGTCCCAGATCCCTGCTCAAGATCAGGTGAAAACAACTTGATCAAGGGACGCAACCCACATTGATCGACTTTCTGCGTACAATCACCGGCCCATTGCCAATATCAAAAGGAATTTCGGTCCTACGATGCCTATACAGGCGAGATGCATTTTCTCTTTCAGGGTGCTCCAATGGCGATCGTATGGAGCAGGGGTATTCGGTGTGACAAGAGGTTCAACAGCACAGGGTGATAGTAAGCAGACCAGTCGAGAGACGCTCCATGCTACGCGGCCATCAAATCTCGCTCAATCAAGGGTTGCACTGGTTGCGTTATTCATTGCTCCAACGCTCCGCAGATTGCTTGGAGCGTCCCTTGCCACCCCTCATCGTCAGGTCGTGCGGACACTTAATCTCGCAGTGAATCAGCAGTTGAAGATTGAACTGAGAGGAAAAGCAGGCGGGGGAGGAAAAAGTTGCGAGACACCTGCATACTCCGTAGACGCCCTACTAATCCGTAACTAATCAGGAGTCATGCCACTTCTTGTGCGACTTGTAGGCTGGATACAGCCGCGTCCACATGTACGGAGTAGGACAGCCGTCTCGACGGAGTACCTATAGACCCGGCCGGGCCCTTTCCCGGTTGTCCGAGGTCCGCGTAGTCACCAGAAGGACAAGCGACCGAACGACCCGACAGATGTAAGCTCTTTGGTATTTTCTTGATATAAAGATGATATATCAGAAAATAGCACGTGGGGGCGCAGTTGAGAGAACCTCCGGACGGTGAAGCGGCGGAGCAGCGGAGCGAGCGGCATTTTTCTCTTGTCATCCTTCTCCAACTCATCCCTGTCACTCGTTATAAACAATTGGATTGAGCTTTATTCTTTTCTTTTTTTGCTTTTGTGCTGCTGCAGTACCTGGCTCTGTATTGTGAACCGTACGCATCGACTACAATAGCTTTGTCTCCTGGTTTCAGGGCCCGGTCTCTACATCCTGGCTCTATCTTCCAGAATGGCGGCATCACACAAGAAAGCGGACGACATGGCATCATTTTCCAAGCTTTCCCCCTGCATCTATATCCAAGAGCCAGACAATTCAGCCGACGACAGTGGGGATTATCCCCGCACAATCGTGATTGCATTCTGGATGAACGCAGGCACCAGATCATTGGTCAAATATATCGCGGGATACCGGAAACTGGCGCCTCGTGCCAGAATCATCTTCATCCGAACATCCTCTACGGAATTTATCCTACGTCCTACAAAACGATCCCAGCATGCTCGTCTTGCACCCGCCGTTGAGGCCTTACAGACGCTTCCAGCCGACAGCCCTATCTTTATCCACATGTTCTCCAATGGCGGCGTCTTCGCCGTGACACATCTTCTCGAGGCCTATCAGAAAGCTACTGGCCATCCTCTTTGCGTCTCCTCTACAGTCATTGACAGTGCCCCGGGAACCGCGACACTCTCTGGGTCATTCAGGGCTTTCTCCTACGCCCTTCCCAAGACATGGATTCTGAATTTCTTGAGCAAGATCCTCTTGTGGACCTACTTAGCTTCTTTCTTTGTGCTTAGTAAGGCGGTTGGGAAAATCTTTGGCATCCGTGATGCTATTAGCGTCGCCCGGCAGACCATCAACGACGGCAAGATGATGCGCGGATCCAACAAAGCTGGCCGCCCGAGACGGTGTTATATATACTCGGACGCTGATGAACTCGTTGACTGGAAAGATGTGGAGACGCATGCCTCTGATGCAGAAGTAAAGGGCTTCGTAGTCCGTCGGGAGAAGTATGCAGGGTCAGAACATGTGGCGCATATGAGGGCTGATCCGGAGCGCTACTGGGATACCGTGAAGCTGTACCTCAACGATCCTGGGTCCACACAGACACTCCCCGGCTCGAGTTAGGGCTACAATGCGCGGATGCGCTTGGGCGAATTCCCTCCGAGGTCCTGCACTATGCTCCTTGGGTATTCCCTGTTTTGGTAGATCACGGCCCCCTTACGTTCACAATGTTCTTTTCTTTTGCTCGTAGATGACTTCCTATATATACAAGTTTAGAAAGCCCACAGCCATAGACAAATTCAAATGATCATTTCGAATCTCCAATCCCTCGTCCGAGCGGCACCTGATACCTACTTAGGGCAGCAATATACAACTGAGGTCCAAAACACCAACCAGATATGCACCGGCTGCCCTACCTCCCCTTCATCTTCTCCATAATCGACCCCTCCTCCGCCACATTCGGCACAGTCCTGGCTACTGCATCCAACAAACCCCCTTCACACCGATTAATCTCGCAGTACCTCCCCTCCCAACTATATACCAGCTCGCCGTTCCGCCGTGCATCATTAAACAGCATCACCACACTCTTCGCCACAACCTCAGGCGCCTGCACATGAGCCCCCAGACTCCGCAGGATATCCCCAGGCGCAACCCCCGTATCTGTCCACGACGGTGCAATGGCGTTTAATCTCACCCTCCTCCGCTCCTTCCCCTCGGGATCCGGTTGCTGTAAGTCACTGTACAACCCGCGTAGAATACCAAGAACACCATGTTTTGCAACTGTGTAATCTCCCGCTGCGAAATCCTGGAAAGCCGATGCAGAGGCCGTGACTATAATGCTAGGCGAGGGTTCAATCTCGGCTTCTTTTCCTCGCCGTTCAACTTGACGAAGGTAGTAAACGCCCAGTCGCACCGTGTAGATCGCGCCGATGAGATTCACATCTAGGACTTTGAGATCCGGCGGGGCGAGTACTTGTTCTCCATTTTCTTCCTCGAAGGCCTCCTCGAGGAAGTTACTCCGTGGTCCGATCCCCGCGTTCGCAAAGACGTGGTCTATACCGCCGAAGTGCTGGACGCCGCGGATGAAGAGGTTGCGGATGCTTGACCAATCCGAGACGTCTGTTTGGACGAATAGCAGTTGCTGGGAGAGATCTTCTGGTAGTGGGTGTGATGAGGCTTGTGGAAAGTCGGCTGGAAGGGGATTGATATCGCCGGCTATGACTTTTGCGCCGTGATGGAGGCACAGTTGGACGGTTGCTTTGCCGATGCCGGAGGAGCTTCCTGGATGTGGTTACTTAGCTTTTGCTTTGGCAGTTCAAAGACTTAGGCAGCAGAAGGAGGGACGGAGACAGCGGAGGGCTGGGACTCGTCACATACCTGTGATGACGACTACTTTGTCCTTGAGTGGCGCGAGGTCTTGTTCTGGGATTTGGAACTCGGTCATTACTTTGATATTAAAAGAAATCAGTATCCTGGAGGTCACTGTAGTGGGTAGAGAATGAGGAAGGGAATGGGAATGGTCCTGATGGGAGAGTTCGTGTTGCCTGCATGGACCGCGGCATCCAAATGCGGGGGATGAGGGGAAATGAGATGAAAGCGATTATTGGCGAGGACCTCAAATGGTAAGACAAAATTATTGTTCTCATGAATTCTATGACCATACGCTATGCATATATATACAGTAAAGGGTACCAACGCCAATGTGCAAGCACTTTTCACACTCCACGCAAGAAGACGTTAAAATCATCGCCCCTTGTTCTCGGGGAACTCGTCTTCGAGCTTCAGCCTAGCCGTAACATTCATGCTCATCAGTTCCTGGATAAGCAGCTTCGCGGCGTAGGGAATGACCATCTTCACGACGCTCCTAGATGACTTGCAGCGCTGGCACCAGTTCAGGTAGCCCATGAAACCGCACTGCTCGCAGACGTCGACCTCGTGGCGATCGGACGAGATCATCAATCGTTCCAGAAGGAGCTGACTGGTTCCGTAAGCGATCAAACAGTCACGCTCCATCTCTCCCAGACGCAGACCACCATCGCGGGAACGACCTTCTGTTGGCTGACGTGTGAGGGTGGCGCGAGGCCCGCGCGCACGCGAGTGCATCTTGTCTTGAACCATGTGCTTCAGCTTCTGGTAGTAGATGGGTCCCGTGAAGACATAGAAGGGGAGGGGTTCTCCTGTAATGCCTGAAGTGAGATAGTCTTTGCCACCGTAGCTGAAGCCCTTGTCGATGAGGGTCTGGGTCATTTGCTCAACAGGTGTGCCACCAAAGCATGTCCCGTAGCCGTGCTGACCAGAGAGAACACCGGCTTTACCGGCGACGAGCTCCAGCATCTTTCCGACTGTCATTCGAGAGGGGAAACCGTGGGGGTTCATGATGATGTCCGGGTTGATACCCTGGTCCGTGAAGGGCATGTCGGCCTGGTCGACGATGATACCGGTGACACCTTTTTGACCGTGACGAGATGAAAACTTATCACCGACTTCGGGCCGTCGGGTTTGGCGTGTGAGCACCTTGATGATTTGGTTCTCGTTCTCTGTGGTAGAAACCATGACCTTGTCGATGTAGGCAGGGTCAGGAAGTTTGTAGGTCATTGGGGTAGGGTTGTAGCTGATTGGCCGGCCTGCGTCGGAACCTGGCATTCCAGAAGACATCGACTGATCTGGTGTAGACTTGTTGATGTAAACCTCTCCAGCATTGACTTGTTCCCCCACGGCCGCCAAACCATCACTTTCCAGAAGCGCATGCTTGCGGATTGGTGCATCGTTTTCATATGTAGGAGGGTTCAAGATGTCCTTTGTGCCGTTGGAGTAACTCTTCATGTTGGTGACGTATTTGCGGAAAACCTGACAGCGACCAAAGCCGCGGTCGACTGAGCCCTTGTTCAGAACCAAGGCATCCTCAATATCGTAACCAGAGTAACTCATGACGGCAACGGTGGCGTTTTGACCAGCAGGAAGCTGATCATATTTGGTCAACTCGATTGTGCGTGACTTGACCATGGGTTTCTGTGGGTAAACCATGAGGTAAAGGATGGAATCAAAACGAAGGAACTGGTTGGATGCGATAGCTCCAATCGCCTGTTTACCCATAGCGCATTGATAGGTATTACGCGGCGACTGGTTGTGGTGGGGGTAAGGAATGAGACCGGCGACAGCACCGAGAATCGTGAAGGGCTCAATTTCCATGTGTGTCGTGGTATCGGAGATATCCTTTTCGTAGATGGCGATCAATGAATCGTTCTCCTCGTTGACATCCACATATTCAACCAAGCCCTGCGCAAGGAAATCATCGAACTGCATCGTTCCGTCACGGAGTTTGCGGAGATGATGTTTCTTGACGCGCGGCTTGCCGCCTTCAACGATGATGAGCGGCCGGCAAATGCGCCCATCGTCAGTTGCTACGTGCACGGCACGCTGATGGTGGTTGATGTAAATACTAACAAACTCGGAGATTCTACCCATTCGCCGCAGCCGCCGGAACGCGTTCAAGAAGTATTTGGGGCGCCGGGTCAAAGCCATCGGCGTACCGTTGATAGAGATGGTATAACTACCAGGCGCGTAGATCTCCTTCCCACCGACGGTTTCGATATCCTCTGCGCCAAGCATGAAGATAAGATTTTTGATCGGACCTTCTTCGTCGTTTGTGGTAATGTGCGTCATGAGAGCAAGGTTCTTGACGAGACCACAGGCTTCACCTTCCGGAGTATCTGCCAGGCAAACCATTCCGAACTGCGAGGGTTGCAAAGCACGAGGACCGCTGACCTTTCTCGTTTTCTCGAACTGACTGCTAATACGCGTCATCATTCCTAGAGCAGCGATATAACTCAGTCGACTGAGCACGTGGGTGACACCAGCACGTTCCATGCGGAAACGTTTGAGACTCCAGTTACCCGTCGAGATTGCCCGATTCATTCCCTGTGTGATGTGGTTGCTGTGCATGCCGATAACACTCCATGCGTCGAAGGCTTCCACTCGATTGCGCTTATTCAAGACTTTGTCGATGTTCATTTTGATATCGAAGCAAAATTTCTTGAAGAGATCTTCGAAGAGCAATGCCAGCAGCTGCCCAGCCAATTCCAGTCGCTTGTTTCCAAGGTAATCACGGTCATCAACCAATGCCGCATCATTCTTTGCCATAAGCACGCGTCGGGCCATGTTTGCAACATAGATAGCTTTGGGACGGAAGTTCATGTCTTTGACTTCAATGTGGGAGATAATGACAGAGGCAATTGCCTCGACGGCCTCCTGAACGTGGGTTCGGCGGTAAGACATCTGCTTTCGGTTGATTTTGATACGAGAGCCAATCCAGTCAAGCGCCTGCTGCTGCGTGAATACGCCAACCTTGATAGCCTCCTCGAAGTTGATGGCAAAGTCTTCCTGGTAAACCTTGTCGACACCGGCAACCAGGAGCATCATCTCCTTGTCGGTGTGGATTCCCATGGCTTTGAGTAGGATAACAATGGGAATGTCCTCGCTAAGCACGTTATGTTTGACGTATAATCGGTCCTTCTTCAAGATAATATAACTCTTGGACTTTCGCTCGTTGGATGAACTAAATCATGGTTAGATAAAGAGGCAACCCCCACCAAGACCCTGTCTCTTACCTTGTAACAGACGCCTGAACGATGTCTTTCTTGGGATCTGTCTCGACGATAATACGGTTCTTGCTCAATTGTTCCTGGACGAGGATGACTTTCTCTGTTCCATTGACAATGAAGTAACCACCGGGATCCAGTGGACACTCATTGAGCACCGACATCTGTGCCGGAGTCTTGTTGCCCAGCACACATTTCGAACTGCGAAGCATGACGGGCATCCTGCCAATGGACACACCCTTTCTCCTCACCCTTTGACGGCCACGGATATATTCAAAGTCAACCTGAATCGGTGCTGCATATGTCGTATCACGCAGTCGACACTCATGCGGAGATACGGTCGACTCCTCGAACTCGGTACGGACATCCTGCGGCTCGTCCGCTCGGCGAGGGAATCCGAGGTAGATGTCGGTGAACTTTATGTAAAAGTTGTGGTCGACGTCGCTGCGGATCGTATTGCTCGACTCAACGATCTTCTTCAGCTGCACTTCAACAAGGTAGTTGTACGAGTCAATGTGCTGTTTCACCAAGCCCTTGACCTTCAAGAACGCGGGTAACAAGTTCCATTTATCCTTAGCGGTGTTGATCGGATCGGTCAGGGATTTGTTGTAGTAAAATGGTTCCAGTAGCGCATCGAAGGGGTCGCGGTGACGGTAGGGGTATTGCGGCTCGGGCACCGGCTCGGTCTCCTCTGCATCGGCGGCATTGTCTTGTCCGTTCTGCGTTGGCTGCTCGGAAATCGCTGCCTCCTTTGCCTCCTTGGTTTGGGCGGCACGTTTTCGCCGTGCAGTTTCTGTTATCGACTTGGTGGAGCCTGCACCCTGTAAAAGGTCTTAGCATAAGAAAAGCGCGCCCGGAGTTTGCGGAGTCATACCTCTGATTGCGCAGCTCGCGCGCTGGCCGGAGCCACGGCTCTCTTCCTGGGCGGCATCCCTAAGAGTATAGGATGTTTGCGGAAGTGCTAGCAAGAGCGGTACTTCTCAGAAGATGGCGCAGGGTCAGTGGAGGTTCATGACAGACAAGATGGGAGACCGCAATTTCTTTCTTATCGGCGAGGGGAAAAGATCCAAAAATTGCCGATGATTTGCCTTTTGCAGGAGGGGTGATTATGTAATTGGCAGCTCCCCCGATTCGGCTAAGTGCAGGAGATGCTGACAAATATATAGTCGGCATACCAATTTCCAGACTTCATCAATTATCTATCGAGTTTTTTGACGCGTAATTGAGCCTTGTGCCTCTCCAATCTCAATAAAATCCGAACTCATTTGAATTATATGCTACCTGAATAGTGGCCTCTCCTTCGGTAGACTGCCAATAGGCTCTGAGGATGTCTTAGCGTCCAGCTACATTTGCTCTCCGCCATGGGCTTCAATCATATCACAGCCATCCTGATGTTTTCAGGTGTCCTCCGGGAAAGTGGTCGGATGGCCTTCATGAAAGACCAGGAACCAGTCGACTTGGATTTGAAAGCGTCCTCAATCTCGTCCAATGATCGGCCCTTTGTCTCGGGCATATAGAAAGCGCAAACTGCAGCCGTGATCAACGAACACCCGCCGAAAAGAAAGTATGCCCCGAAGCTACTCTTAGACAGCAATATCGGGGTTGTAAGAGCAACGAGGAAGTTTGTTGCCCAGTTGCTTCCGTGCGCCAGACTCGTCGCTGAGGCGCGGGTCCTTTGTGGTTGAATCTCGGCGGCATAGATCTTGATTCCAACTGCCCAGCTAAGGGAGAATATCACGGCGAAGATATAGATAGAGACAATAACAACCCAGCGACCCGCACCCGTTGAGATGTGTACCGCGTTGCCTGCATAGAGAGCGCCCATAAGGAACATCGCTAGACTGATTCCCACGCCGCCGTATATGACGCTGTGTCGACGGCCCCATTTATCCGCCCAAATCAGGGCCGGAATTGTCACGGTGAAAATGACCAGGGCTGACACGCCGGATGCGAAGAAACTGGCATCTGCAGACGCAAGTCCTGCTTGCTCGAAGAGCAAAGGTGCATACTAAAGGAGTTCGTCAGCTGTTATTCAAAGCCAATCGAGGTTCCAGGCTCACATAAAGAACACCATCTATCCCACTAAGCTGCTGCATTGCCATCAAAAACACAGCCAGAGCTGTGCGAGACCGGACATCTTTGGAAAAAATATCGAAGAGCTTGTGCTTGACAGAACGGTCCCCAACTTCGGTTGCAGCAGCGGCGTCCATGCTAGTCACATTGGTCACGGCCACTTCTTTAGAGATCGGACCCTGGATCACTGAACCTCCATCCTGTTCTATCTTGCTCTTTTCGCGCTCCGCGTGGCTAACGCCTAGCAGATCCCAGACTGCTTCGGCCTCCGCTTTACGGCCATGGATGGTAAGCCACCTTGGCGAAGGGACGAGCCAGAGAAGCGCGGCTGTCGAAAACAGGATTGAAAGACAAGCTAGGATAAGGAATGGTGTCCGCCACGACATTGAGGATTGAATGCGTGCAGTTCCATAACATGTGAAGAACCCTATCACAAGGCCCAGGGTGATCAGCAACTGAGGACCAGTTGTCAAAGCTCCTCTGACACCTGGTGGTGAAATCTCGCAGATATACCTATGCGCAGTCAGAATGGCTTCATACATTTGGCAAGGCTGCTCCGGCATACACAACTAAGGTCCCCAAATACAGGCCCTCACCAATTCCCTCAACGCAGCGTCCAACGACGAACATTGAGACGTGGACGGCTCCAGCCTCGAGGGCTGCACCGATACCAAAGATCAGGGTTCCTATGCTAATACCTTTAGGGCGGCCGAACTTGTCTGCGAGATACCCAGCAAAGAACGAAGAAATGGCTGCCGGGATGAGTATGGAAGACACCAGCAGGCCGTGTATCGTTGCGGATCGATTCCCAAATTTCTCCACGAAGCTGTCCATCGTCGTCACAGGGCCGATTATTCCAGTATCCATACTACCAGAAGAGCGTGTCAGTCAAAGCTGCGGACTCTAAGAGATTTGTTATTACCCAAAGAGCAGACCCCCACACGAACACAAAATGCTAGCGAGAACATATCGGGGCGGTTTGCGAAAACGCTCCATCTTTTCAATGCCCTAATTCGGTCCAAAGTGCTCAAGGCTCCACTCTAGTATTGAGTCGAGCACAGCAACAGCTCGACCTTAGGTATAATCTAAAGAACGCAATACGATGGCACAGAATTATGGCGTTGGGGAAGAGATTTATACCCCAGCTCTAAGCTCTCCAACTCGGACCATCTTGATCGCAGCACAGTAGCATCGTGCGCGGTTCCACTCCAACCCCACTCCGATTAGAAATCTCCAACTTTCGATCGCTCCAGACACGCTGAGCTGGCTGAAGGGTCTTCACAAGGTCCCAATCCTCAGCTATAATAGCCATCAACTGTTCCTTTGGATGGCGTGACAACCCACAAGATACATTGCCTTCCGCTCTAGGAAATCTTAACCCCCGCATTCAGAGTTTACGACATAATATCGCCAGCACGATAGGCCAGCCCGTCTCGGTATCCCACCGTCGGCTATCTTCAAGCGGTAATCTAGCCGCAGGATCAGCTCCCCGGTCGCTGATAGCTACGGTAGCGCCGCTAATTCGGAGCAAACCCATAGTGACTCATTTACCCTAGCCGTAGCGCACGGTAGGGCTCCCGCCATCAGCGCCATGGACCGATCGCGATGCGTTGGAGAAACGCCGAGCCGATGGTCTATCGTCCGAGCAGGATCGGGATTCTTCCCTTGAGATGGAATCGACTGGCGTGCTTCGATCAGGGTCTACTTTACCGACCGTCGAAAGCTTGCTATAATGAGATTCGGCATTAACACGTAGGAACTATGACGGCGGCTTGAGGGGATTTGTTGTAACAATCTATACAGAGTCTAATTGTAGGTAGGACTGATTAGGGTTATCAGAGAAGTCCGAGTATCGATAGTAGCAACGTGAGCTGCACCCTACACACGGGCTCAGTAATGATCATAGCGTGCATGTTGACTTTACAACAGAAAGCACCATCCTACCCTCAATGTAGGCCATGGTTTACCATAACGTAGTATGAATCAAGCGCCTCCCTAAGTTACATTCCATCCAGTGCCGGAAAAATACGACAAGATTTCATTACCCAGTGCCGGACACGCCTGCCTGAATGTGCGCCAGATGTTGGAGGGTAGGGACTCTATAGAGAAACGCCCGCTAGATGATTCTGGTTCGGTTTCCTAATTCGTGATATAGGTTCACCCAGGGGAGTGGATTCAATTGACTGCTCAGTAGCTCGCCTGAGACTTCCCTAGCCCTGCAAGTCCCTGAAGACTGCGCACTCTTGAGTTATTTTGGAGTGTTGTCGACGACAGCGCGCTAAGAAAAGGTACGAAACGAACTCACAAGGGGAAGCTCATAAGCAGGTGACGACTATGCGAGGAGTCAGGCATTCGCGCAACGAGGTATAGATGTTGCAGTCATTGTACACTGCATGATGTACGTCACATCACCTGTATGTAGGATATCCAGCACTGCGCAGAGGCAGCTGATACTCACTGCAGGTAGGATCGTTAGACGGCCGTCGTGGCATCGACGCCTCACTTGCACACGCGTCTTGCAGAAGCTTTCACAGCATGATGCCCGATGAGTAGGAGGATTTGGATTGGGGGAGAGCTTTCATGTCTTGTCGCCGTTGGTCGCTTCTCCATACTTTACACGACTTATCTGCATCTTTTTGGTTGTGGGGCGTGCTGCATGCTCCATGCAATCCGGTGTGGATGGAACTCGAATCCTCGGGGATTATGACAGCGGGTATTATGACAGGTAGGGATTCCGAGGCGAGATGTAGAGCGTGAGGTACTGCAAAATACAGCCTCGAGCCATGGCCATATTACTCGAGCTTGCGCATCACATATATGGCAGGTCATGATAAGCAAGAAGAGCCATCTCGAGCTCCGCAGCACTTCGTCAACAGGGGACTATGGGCAGCAAGGAGTGACCGAGAATCTGCGCGGCTGTTTTCACCGTTCATCTCGAGTGTGCGTTCTGAAACTGCCAGTTGTCAAACGCAATGCATCTTTGGATGCTAGGACAATATAGAAGCGTTGCAGTGCGGGAAGGCCAGACCTCTCCAAGGACAAGGAAAGTCGAAAGAGGGCTAGACTGATACCCACTCTGCATGCGCAATCTGGAGCTGCTAGAGCTAGTAGTACTGGGAGAGAACCTTAGAATATTAATGTCAGTGCGATCCCGAATGCATGGAAGCCGCCCTGCTACCCGTGGCAATGGTCGCCCTCTGACCGCAACTTAGGGTCCCTTCAATTCGTGCCTAATTTCGTACCCTACTCGCATTAGGGCAGGTTGTGGTCTTTGCTGATAGATATGAGTAACTGAGTGATTGGACAACGTAACCGAGATGGCAACGGAATTCTTTCATGAAGCATGTGGACAAGGCACATAAGAGTGTGTAAGCGGTCAGGCGCATGTGTCTAGGGCTAACTTTTTTTTAAAGGTCTGGGGTTGGAGGAGTCGCACTGGGGTACTTAAGCTGCCGAGCGCCGACCTGTCAGGCAGCTCGCGTACCATCGGCAAGCCTACTACCAGTAGTCTAGGTGATCGAGTCTCCATCCACTTTAACCTGTAGCAAGCCGCCCTCCAAGTGGATCAATTAAGGTTGGCTGGCGGGTAAAGCCTCCGGGCTCCAGAATAGAATGCTTGAGACAACAGACGGTTGTTGTTTGCAGGTCGATGAGGAATCTCTTTGTCCCTTGAGGTGCCAGCCCTTTGGAAACGGGGTCCATAATTCCATTTGTTAAGAAGCTGATTTCTCGATTGGAAGAGACGTACTCCGGAGGTAGGGGGCCCTACTAGTGCTATCTCACCGCAGCGGTCGACGGCAAGGTATCCCAGCATAATTGAGGATGATCATCGTGAAGCCGGCTCGAGGGTAAAATTAGGAGAGAAGTGGCTTTCACTGATTGGGCTGCTGAATCTCGACTCTGGCCTCGTGTCTAATTTGTACCTTGTACGGGGTAGACGGTCTCAAGTGCTGAATGTAGGAGCTTTCCGAGCTGGCCGACGGAGATTATCTACCGGTATGTATGCCAATGACGGGGCCTGGAAAGAGCGAGCTTCTCTAACTTCTTTGTTCAGCTGCGCCGCTGCGGGTAACTGCTTCCCGTGTCATCGAGTCCTTTGTATACTGATGCTTCGAGGCTTCGAGGTGAAAATGATGTATGTCCGAGGAGCATCGTTATATCGTCATCGGCTTTTAGCCCGACTTGTTATCAGCGCATAGGTACCTACCGCA
This sequence comes from Aspergillus multicolor, assembly GCF_047715735.1. Taxonomy (NCBI): domain Eukaryota; kingdom Fungi; phylum Ascomycota; class Eurotiomycetes; order Eurotiales; family Aspergillaceae; genus Aspergillus; species Aspergillus multicolor. Next base: position 976,096 of record NW_027395957.1, read on the forward strand.
CGCCTATCGATAACAGCGATAAGTTCCTGTCCACGTCCACGGTCCGACGAGTTCACGAGTCTTTCAAGCATACAGCAATATTTCCTCCGACATTCAGCACAAGAATTACAGCCTGCATATTTCTCTGGACAAACTGAAAGAGGTTATAGTACGATAATCACTAGCCAGAGCAGTCTCGCCTCACAGTTGCGATTGTACACCGCTTCTCCCTCGCCGCGCCAATCAGCAGCTCACATTGGTCAAGCTGGTCTTCATCTCCAATGGCTTCAGACTAAGTGGCAAGCCATTGCATCAGTTTGTGATGAGACAATCGTCTGTGCCCGTTCAACCATTCTTGCTCCGATGAGAAGCGCCGACACTATTTCCAGCTCAGACCTGAATTCCATCAACGAAATGTTCGATGCTTCTAATGCACTCACTTCCTTCAGTGTCTGCATTCTGCAAAGGACCAGTCCAGATTCCGGACGACGATGAGGTTCGGTTCCCCTCAGCGGACCCATGTTTCTCGCGAACCTTTGGATTTTGCGCGTGGCAATCCGTAGCAGCTGAATTTGTGGTACGCCGTCCGATGTTTGGTTGGCCCCGATCTTCATCCCAGTAAGCAGGCCCAGGCACTCCGCGCGCCCCTTTCCATTGTCTTTGTGTAAGGTGATGGAAAGACTTGCATCCTCCTGACCCAGGCCTTCCATACGTAGTTACATCGGATCCGCCATCACATCTTCTCCTTGAGTTGGGCTCTGGGGTCCACTCGCTGCAGAAGCACTTGCAGCGGCCACGCTCTGGACCGCCACAGCACCCAGCAGGTCCAGGAACAGTCCTTTCTGTCCGCATCAGGGACTATCATCGGTTTGGCGAGAACAGCATCCAAAAAAAATCAAGCAACAACAAATCCCAGCCTTACTAAAATATCTAACGTCTCGTCGCAGCAGAAAGAAGAGAGCTCGGAGATCTACTCCATGATCCCTGTCTAGACCTGAAGGACACCCTATCCCCAATAAAGCAATGCATTAGCACGAAGCTCCTAGTCACCACTAGCAGCGCTTAGCCGAATCACAATCGACCGTTCAGGGCGATTCTTTTCTTGATCCATCGAAAGCGAATGATCGACTGGAGGGTTGGCAAAGGCAAGACAGCTCATCAGCCTGGGCTCAGAAACAGACCCCTCCAGCAGAGACAGCGTTCCCAACGCACTGATCACGATCTCTAGCTGGATCATCGTTTGTCGGGGCACGGAGCATTGGTAGCGACAGGGGTATCTCTCCGCGACAGCTGTTGCAGTGTTGTCATTCGAGAAGGACCAAGAGCACGTCGATGCCGAGTACGGAGTAATCTCGCCGAGCCATCTCTCATCTACTGTCTAGGTTACTGGCGATCATGCATGAGCAGATAGACCATTGTATACAGCACGTCCATAACTTAGCGACTAGCAAGATCACTATCAATACTGACTAGAACGCTGTGACCAAGGTACTTTCTAGCCATCACCCAAGGATCCGATTAGCAAATCCACAGGTTACGGAGTAAAATAAGGGGAGTCCACCAAAAAAGAAGAAAAGAAAAAGAAAAGAACAACGATAAGGTAAGAGAAAGAACGCTTTGGCCGTAGTTGTCCCTATGCTCAGGGCGAGCACTGCCTAAATGAGCGCAAACCGAGTCACTCTGGCGCTCCCCGCTTGGTTTCCCAGCCGCCCGCCCACTTCATTCCTTTTCCCCTCTCACCCTCCCTCCTCGTCTCTGCTCTCCCTCCCCTCTTTTGGAGCCCATGCCACTTGTATAACAGTTATTTTTTCCTTTCCTATCTGTCCTGTCCGCCATATTATTCCCTTTATACTTCCATTCGTTTATCGCTATACCTGTTTCCGCGCTCTCAACACGGGAGAGCGCGTCCCGGCCAGAGTCCACGCGGTTTAGACACCGTCAGCGAGATCTCCGCATTTTCAAGAGCACTGCCAAAGTGCGTGAAGGGCTCTCGAGTTCGCTTCCAGACAGTCCTTACTTGCGTGTCCAGACAACCGGCGGCTATCCAAAGTCTCTTCCCGTCCCTAAAACTCAAACTATCGAGGCGTTCATTGTGGGTGAGTCGCTGTTCTATTCCGAGCTTCGCTTCGCCAGATCACCCCTCCGCCCCTCTCGACTTGACTCCTTACATGAGTCGCTGATAGAGAGGGCACACCGCCAACAATCACACACTCGCTGCTGGCTTTGATTCCTGTACTTTAATCTCGAGCTCCCAATGTGCATGCAAACGTCGCCCTGTTCCAACATTCCTTCTCTTTCTCCCCGACGCTTCGCTTCTTCCATCGTTCGTAACATACCATGACATAGCTGACCGCTGCCTCCCCTCGGCCTGAGTGTATAGTCCTGTGATAAATCTTGTCCCCTACGCGGCTGCCCATCATGGCCTTTAAGAACGGACTAAGTGAACGTCTCGATGAGCTTCGATTTCCTTCTCCCCGCTCGCCCCAGTCGTCGGAGGCGCCCTTCCCTGGCTACTCGTCGCTTTCCCCGGGCCATTCGAGTTTCGTTTCAGCCTTCCCGCGGCCCTCAAGCGACGTTCGTTCAAATCTCCAACGTCGTTTCACAACAGATGCCAGCAAGCTCTCCTCTTGGAGCTACATGAACAATGTCGGACCCGCTCCACAGATGCCCGATGCGCTAGATCTGCTCTCCTCGGTAAGCTCAGCGCCCCAGGTCCCTTAAACGCCCCATACTCCGCACTATCCCCCAAAGTGCACCGCGGCATTTCTCGCTTGCGGGGTATTGTTGAGGCTATTGTTCTGCAGTCTATTGTCATGAATAAGCCCCCACAGCTTGCTCCACTTTATGGTCACATTATCCTCTGTTTACTGAGGCTTTCTATTGTTGTTTCTCCCCTCTATTGTTTCATGTTGACCTGTTGCCCTTGGAATCACATCTTTCTCACCTCTTTGTCATCACTTTTCCTTGTCCTATAGTCCCTCATCCTGCTTGAACAATCACTCATTGATCTCCAGTTTGAGAAGAAGCGGCAACACATCGAGTACATGCGTGAGCAGAAGCGAAGATTTGAAGAAGACATGAAGCTGCTTGACTTGCAACATGAAAGGGAGCAGTTGGAGATGAACCAGCTAGCCAAGGACCTTGCCATAGCTGGCATCTCCGGACCGGTCAGCGAGCCCACGACTCCCCCAGAGTATCGAGAGAACCCATTTTCAGGAGCCTTCTCTCGCCCGACTCGCTTTTCAACCTCTAGTGTCACCTCATCTCCGGGTTTCTTCAATGTCTTTGCTTCCTCAGTCGCTAGTCCTCCGAGTCATTTAAATCGCGACTCAGCTCAGACGCCAACGAACCGTTTCGCAGTCCATTCTGTCCCAGGATCTCGTAGGAATTCAGAAAAGGAGGATTTCAGCAACGAAGCCGCATCCCCCTTCCGTCCAGGGCCCTCGTAAGTGCATATTCCACAATTGTCCCATTGATGAGGGGTTTATCTATTGTCCCTCTTTCAATGACATTCATCTTTGATTCACCTCAGGTCACACCTTTTCCCCAACGAAACCTATGTTACCCCGTTCTATTCACTCTCAACATCTCACAAAGCAGTGATCAACCTGTGTTGCTGACTTTTGGTCTTTATTAGCGTTCATCGTTACTCCATGCCCACTTCTGGATTCAATAACTCCTCTGCTCTTGAGACCTTCAACACGGCCAAGTATCTTCTCCACAACGACGATGACCGGTCAACCCTGAAGGACGAAGACAGGATTCCCACTCCCGACATCAAGAGCTATCTCAAGTTGACTGAACCAGACGATAAGTTTCCTACTCTATCTCGCAGAGACGGATCGAGCTTGGTAAGTTGTGATGACGACTCTGTATTGCATACTGCAGACTCGATCGCTAACTATCTACCTAGCTCTCTGCAAATTCGGACGCTTTGGATCTCGCTAACTCCAAAACGCCTAACCCCGAATCTTGGAATACTCATAGCCGCCACCGTTCTTCACACCAGAGCATGCCTCAGAACGCCTTGAGCATGTATCGCCTGGGCCATATCGGCGGTTCTGCGGACGAATCCCACACCTCTACCGCAAATACCTCCAGACACGCTTCGAGACACTCTCTGGAAGCCAACGTGCTCTACTCACCTGAAGGCAACCATGAGTCTAGTGCTCCTACTGCATCGGGTCGACCTGTTCCTCTGCAGTCTTCCTACTCTACCAATGACCTCCCGACCGTCAAGGGTGATGGCTTTAATCCTGCAATTACCCCTCCCAAGACGCACGCCGAGCAATTCCACAAGCACAACGCCAGTCTGGGTAGGATCCCTGCCGGCGCTGTCACTCCTCGGCAGCAAAAAGATTCCCCCGAACGTGAGGAAGCAAAGGTGTTTTTGCCTAGGTCTCAGCCTACTGCATTGCAGCCTAGCGCTCCTCCTTTCGGTCCCCAACTTGGCGTGTCGACCTCTGGTCATGCAACATTGCCGCAGGCATCACTGAGCAGCTACCATGCTGGGTACTATTACGGTGTGCCGCCATTTATGCCTACGCCCGTGCCGGTCAATGCACAGTACAATTCCCCGCCCTCGTTCGCGCCAAACCAGTATTACGGAAATCCCGCCTATCGTCTTGCTGACAGTCAGACTAAGCCTGTGGGATCGCGCAGGAACGCAGACGGGGACTCGACTCAGCTTTCTCGTTTTCCTAACAATCCCATCGAGGATTATCGCGGCGAGATCTATGGCCTGTGCAAGGACCAGCATGGCTGTAGGTACTTACAGCGAAAGCTGGAGGAGCGCAATGCGGACCATCTTCAGATGATCTTCGAGGAAACGCATCGCTACGTTGTTGAACTCATGACGGGTTTGTCTTCCCTTAATCTAACGAACGCACAAGTCCATGCAACGAATCCGGTTTGACTAACTCTTTGCCACCTATAGATCCATTCGGCAACTACTTGTGCCAAAAGCTGCTCGAGTTTTCCAACGATGAGCAACGTACAGCTTTAATCAACAACGCTGCTCCGCAGCTCGTAAAGATCGCACTCAATCAGCATGGTACCAGGGCTCTCCAAAAGATGATCGAGTCCATCTCGACAACCGAGCAAACACAAACAGTGATTCATGCGCTGAAGGATCATGTTGTGGAGCTAGTCCAGGACCTGAATGGCAATCATGTCATTCAAAAGTGTCTGAATCATCTCACGGCGGAACAGTCACAGTTCATCTACGACGCAGTCGGCGCCCAATGTGTGAAGGTCGGCACTCATCGCCATGGGTGCTGCGTTCTCCAGCGCTGCATAGACCACGCGTCAGGCGATCAGCGCGCGGGCTTGATTGAGCAGATAACCAAGAATGCCTTCGATCTTGTTATCGATCCTTTCGGAAACTACGTTGTTCAATATATCCTGGATCTCTCTGAAGCGCACTTTACCGATCCGCTCTGCCACGCATTTATTGGGCGAATTCCTGCCTTATCGAGGCAGAAGTTCAGTTCCAATGTCATAGAGAAATGTCTACGAACAGCTGAGCCAGGAGTGCGCCGGCACATGATTGACGAAATGCTATCTGGTGGCGAACTGGAAAGACTGCTTCGCGATGGTTACGCAAACTACGTTGTCCAGACTGCCATAGACTTTGCTGATCCCGAGACTCGCAACCGCATTGTTAAAGCTGTCGAGCCGATCCTTCCTTCTATTCGCAACACCCCGCACGGACGCCGCATTGCGAGCAAGATAGCCGCAGATAACTCCGGTAGGAGCAGCGCTGCGACTAGTGGCCAAGCAACACCGAACGAAATGAATTCGGTCCAACTTCCGCCAGGCCCATTGCAGGCATCCCACAAACCGTCCTCTATGTATCAACATTCCTCTTATTCTGTTTCGGGCGCGCCATTTGGCAACCAGAGCTTCGTCCCGACAGCTGGGGCCGGGTCTAAATCGAACAAACTGTCAGGTGTTGGCGAGAACGCCTCTGGTGTCTACAACGCCCCCGGGTTCCAGCAGACCAATGGCAATCTCGGCGCCCAGGCACAATTGTACACTTCGTACTACCACTGATCCGTTCGTCTCGGCGCCCACGGTTGACTGGTTCACTGCCCGCTGAACTGTACTCATACCATCATGATGCTACGATCTTTGACGACTTAACGGCTACCCCTTGACACGCTGTCAATGCATTGGGGTTTGATACCATACCAAGACCTTTTTTATCTTTTATGCACTCACGTTGCATCTTCTGGTCCTTTTCTTGACGGATACCACGCCTATTCTGTCTTGTATTTCCACGAAACTTTTGAATGCTTTCGTTTACGTCCGATGACGATGACACTTGTGCCGCTTCGCATGCTTTTGTTTTTGCTGATTTTAGTTTTCTCCGCGTCAACGGCTTGTTGGCTTTTGCGGAGAACGAGAACCGGCCTTGTGAGATCTCGCTGATATCCAAGGGCCATCTCTGCCTCGCCTTTCCACATCTTTCTCTATGCGTATTGGGATGAATTGTCTATCGTTTTCGATACCATTGCTCCCCGTTTTGGCACCAGAACATGCGGTAGAATAGATGTATCCATACCCTCAGACAGCCAGCCAAGTTATCTTCTGTCTTGCTCCGTCTCTTTTGTGCTGCGTCTATTTGATTTTTGCTTTCATTTATGTACCATCTAGCCTTAGCAGTAGAATTTACTCACTACATCAACATCTAATTCAATTCCGAAGGATCAAGTCGTAGCGACAGCGAAGTAGTGACCTCGAGTTCGCTCTCACCTTGATCTACCTACCTTGGGGTCGTTATCGACACGTGACCCCAGGCATGTTTGTCGGTTCTGCGCGTGCGCTTCGATCAAACACTTACAAGCCTTCTATAGCAACATTACATTCCAGTCGCGTACACTCTATACGGATCTCGAAGCCCATGCGGATCTGACCCGATGCTATCCATCGAGGTTTCCAAGTCCCTGAGCCCGCAATGGCCTTGTCGAGAAGTTCAGTCGCGGCAGCTCGCAAGCCTACTTGCAGTGAGAAGCCCCGAGGATCCCTACGGTACCAGGAGAGCAGTCAAACTTACAGACTATTCTTACTTAGCCCGGAATCTCTAGCCCATCTACGGTTGTTGTCCACGGAATATCCGCCACCTGCAAGTCAACCATCGTTACCAACGTCCTTGCGCTCCTCGGAGTACCGCACGCCATTGTTCGGAGCCCCGAATGCATTACAGGCCGGCATTTGTTGACAAAGATATTATGGGCTGCTTTGAATGCGCTGGGGCGCAAGGATGAATGGGAGCGCTTTGGGAAAGGAAGATGCGAGCACGTTAGCTCCCTTGCAGTGCTGCTGGGCGAATGCCTCGCTTCGAACCCGGGGACACCGGTCGAGAAGTTCGTTTTGGTTCTGGATGGTATTGACAGACAGCGAGAAGCGCCGCCTACGCTGCTGTCTGCGTTGGCAAGGCTGGGAGAAGTGGTACGTTGAGAGTTGACACTACTTGTGGCAGAGACACTAACCGTTCATCACTCCGCAGATTCCATCCCTCTCCGTCGTTTTGATCCTCAGCGCGACGCCTCGTCCGCTCTTCCTACAGGCCACAGGTGTTCCGCATATTAGCTTCTCGCCGTATACTCGAGAGCAAGCAACCACTATCATCCTGAACGCCGGGGCGCCGGCTGTGTTCGGTTTACCGGTAGAAACGTCATCGCAATTATACCCCTACTTCGTCTCCGCTGTCTACGACTCCCTCGTTGGCCCAACAGCAAGCTCAATAACGGCGTTTAAGTCTATTTGTGAGAAGCTGTGGCCGCAATTCGTGTCCCCGATCACCAGCGGCGAAACTCCGCCCGGCGGCAACGAGGACTGGGATTTTTCCCGACTTCTCGTCAAAAACCGTTCCTTGTTCAGGCGCCAGGGCGAAGCCGCTCTTGTCCATCGCATTGTCACGGAAGATGCACCTCTTACTACCGCGAATGGATCACTCGCCAAGCCATCATCGTTATTATCCGCCGTCTCCGCGCCTTCTCCCCTTCCTAGTCTACCCTACTTCGCTACTCTCGTCCTCACCTCCGCATATTTAGCCTCTCACACTCCGCAAAGATTGGACACAATCTTCTTCTCAAAATTCTCCTCCTCATCCTTGTCCGCACGAAACAAACGCGCTCACCACCGACGCCGCCTAAAGGTTCTCTCCCAAGCGCAAGCGGCAGAAGACAAGGAAGCGCAAGCGCCGGCAAAGCGCCGAAGAGGACTCGGCAAGCGTACGAAGACCCGTATCACCAAATCCATTCTTGAAAATGCCTTTGCTACCACCTCCGCAACGACCTCCGCCGCGGGCGGTGGCCCTGGTATCACGGGCCCGTCCACAATCCTCACTGCTCGTCCTTTCCCCCTAGAACGACTAATCGCGATATATCACGCTATTGACCCCAATCCGCCTGCGAACCCGCTGCGGCTTACCGCTATTGCAGACTCAATCTACTCTGAACTCGCCACGCTACGCCGCCTACGACTAGTTGTTCCAGCGGCTGGACGTGCAAGCGGTAGTCGCCTGGGACTGGGTTCGGCAGGTGTGAACAGCGGGAATACTTCAGCGGACGTGGGAGAGAAATGGTGCGTAAACGTTTCGGGCGACTGGATTGGGGAGATGGCGAAGGGGATCGGAGTGGAGGTAGGGGAGTGGTTGGCTGGTGGGCTTGATTGAGACTTTCATTGGCGGAGTATTTGTTACGAATTTGTTTCCATTTTATTATTTGATGTAAAAATACCATGCATATCTGGCGTTAGAAATGAGCAGGTACTGGCAGAATACCTGCGGGCAAGGCTTGCTTGAATACCAATACAATCACCAAACCAACAATGTGAGACCATCCTTATATATTTCATAAGCCACGACCATAATCCATTAAGCGCTGTATCATTTGTGGTTCGTGGGCTGTAATCCAATCCACGAGCCGACCATCAAGCCCGTTCGCTATCAGATTGATCTCACCAAATCCACTCGTCGACTGTCGCCTCCGAACAAACCAGCAAGCTAGGCGTCTGCGGACCATGCATCGACTGATCCCCGGACTCAAAACAGACAGATCGAATGGCGTCCCGGTATCGGTAGCGCGTTAGCGGGGAGACGACCTGATCTCCCGTGCGGAGGGAGTAGAGCTGCACGGTGCGGTCGTGGTCGTGGTCGGTAGGAGAGGCGCTAACAAGAAGCCCCAGTTCGGGACTGATGTCGAAGTCCGGGATCGTTTCAGAAAAGTTGGTTGAGAAGGTGAGGTAGGGGCGGGTGGAGGTGTGGTTTTGTTTGTTGGGGTTGGGGCTTCGTTGCAGGTTGTTTGCGGAGTAGCGGATGTCGTACATTTGGAGCTGTGGCGGGATTCTTATTAGCTTAGGTAAAGTGGACTGTGGCAGTGGCAGTGGCAGTGTAGACGCAGAGGATGGGGAGATGGGAGGATGGGGTATAAGATGGTGAACTAGAAGAGTATATGCATACCGAGTTTATACCGGCAACAACGATCCGATACGGATCGAGTTTTCGGATCTTCGTTACTGCGTGAGGGTGCTGAAGTCTAGCTGCGCTTCCGCCTGAGCGGACATCGTGAAGGAAGACAGTGGAGTCCTTGAGGCCGGCTGCGATTACGTCCGAAGAGAGCCATTCGACGGCTGTAATGAGTGCGTGAGAGGAATCCGTGCGGCGTTTCTTGGGATTCTCCGATGTCTTGTCGCTAGGAAAAGGCTTCTTGGAAAGCGTCCAGTAGCTTCCCATGCCTTCAAGAGTGTAGAGACCGTCGGATGTGCCGACTGCAAAGCGAGGAATGTCGCCTGTTGGGGACGGGGCAGAGCACCAGAGGGAGGAGGCGGTGTGGATGCGGATAGGATGAGAGACTGTCCGTATATTAGTAGGTTTGAGTGTTGTTAGTGAGGGGGATTATTGCGCACAGAATGGCGGCCATCGATAGTCCCCGCCTGCATCGGGATCAGGGAGCATTCGGGGCGCGAGGAAAGAGTCGCCGTTCGGGCCACTGTCCATTGTCGCTCTACTCTTATTAGTCGCGCTGAGCGGACGATTGAATGGACCAATCCTCACAGAAGGTACCCAGTCTGGCTCAGGGAGAGTGACGAAAGCTGCGTAGCTGCATCAGCACCTCGAAGGGCCAGTTCATCCGACAAGCCGACGTACCCTGTATGGTTCTTTGAAGAGCAGACGCTCCATAGTTCTGTTATATGCCCATGTGTCCTGATCACAGTCCGGGAAGCAAACGCTGATGCAGGGCCGCTGTCAATGTCTTGTCCTCGCACAGGCAAGGCTCAACTTACGACACTGACGACTCACCACCACGATGTCCGCCTGCAGGTATGGTCAGCTTAGTTGAGTACGACAAAGAATGCAAGCGCTTTGCTCACTGGCAATCAAGATTCCGGAACGCGGATTGCGCACAACATGCTTAATCGTATATTGATCCGGCCAGGGTTCGAACTGGTGTAACTGTTTTCGTCGTAATTGGCTAGCATATGCCAAACCTCTCTGTTCATGACCGACCAGCCTGGATACAGGGAGCATTCCAACTTCCCTATGGGCCTGAAGGAGAGGATGTTGCAGGCATGCTGCTCTCTTGATCTTCTCCTTCTCGTACCGCTGAACCAGGCGAGCTTTGCGTTGGCGTTTCTAGCAGGAGGTCAGCACGAAAAACAAGGTCAAAGGACAAGTATATGCCAACCTCCTGGTCAGCACGTTTCCGTTTGACAGCGTCTTGGGAGTACTGCGATCCTGGCGCAGATTTGTGGTTTGCCTGGATTGCAAAGTACTTCTTCTTCTCAGGATCTATACGCGAGTCAGCTATATTTCAAGAGATAAAGTCTTCGGTGCCTTACCGTAGTAGAAACCTGGAATTTCTCGGTTCATATTTGACAAGAGAAGCGTGTCACTGCTCTGTAATAGATATAACACTAAGACGGATATGGAGCACGAGTTGCCCGCAATAACTGGCTTGGCTGTCAGAGCAGCATTGGTGGCTAGGGTTCGGAGCATACATACTGAATGAATATGTCTCCGGTCCGCAGGCTACACAACATGTCTGCTCCTAGAGGAATACAGTCGAGAGGAATGGCTCGACAGCTAACATGCTCCTAGTTGATACACCAAATTACTTTTGATGAAATGGCTTTGAAAGGTTGTCTTTGAGATTGAAACTCTGCGTTTTCTTCCCGTGACGTCGAGACCGGATTATGTCAGCGCCTCCTACATTCTGGTTGGCCAGTCGCCCAAGCTGCCTTCTGCAGAGTTTCTGTACAGGTTCTTCTCGCTGCTTCGTCTATCCGAGGCATTTACACAAATACCGGCTTATATCCGTTGGTATCGCCAGAAACACGGCTTTATGGGGCAGACCTGGATATTTGAGAAGAAATGCTGGACTAAGTCGGCTGGGGTGATTGGAATAGAGATGCAATACATCCGCTCCGCAAATATATACAGAAGCAGTTACACATTCCTGGTCTTTACACATATTGACCCAACTGAGGTCATAGTTGACTTGTTATGACAATACCGAGATGGTGAGTCCAGCATAGGGGTTAGGGAAGCGTCGATGGACGACCCTCCGGCTGCTTTGCCCTTCCTTCTCTAATTCCCAACTCTTTCTATGACGATTCTGGAGTTGGGACCCTTGCGTGTCTCGCCCGGTCTATCAGTGGTTATGTTGCGTTTATTATCCAGCCTCAAGCACTTCACTTACCTTCTACCGTTACCTTGAGGCGGAGTATATCTTCAACGCCTACATCTTTACCTCTACAGCCCAGCCGATGGATGCTCCAGGCGTCAACTCGACCAACCCTTTCAGGGCTCCTCAGCCCGCCGTTGTGCGAACTGACGATATGGACACCACTGAAGCGAAGACCATCCTTTTAGCCTCGGAAAAGAGCCCTTCAATGACCTGCACCGATGCGGATGCGGATGCGGATGCCGACGAAGATGTAGAGCAGGATATCGACAGTCTCATTGACGAGCTTGAGATTCTGGATGGGTGTCCTCATAGAAAGAGTCTGGATCCCGGGGAGCAGACATCTGTTCCAACGGAGGCGGAGTTTGACACCGACATCAAGGTTGGTCTTACTGCAGTCGAAGCCACGCAGCGCTGCAAGAAGTACGGTCCCAACCAGCTGAAAGAGGAAAAGGAGAACTTGCTCAAAAAGTTCTTATTCTTCTTTGTTGGCCCGGTTCAGTTCGTGATGGAGGTTAGTTTCAAGAGCGATTCTACCCCGGCTTCCACAATTTCTGAGACTAATCGGCTATAGGCCGCTGCAATCCTAGCAATCGGACTACGAGACTGGGTCGATTTCGGTGTCATCTGTGCTCTACTTCTTCTCAACGCCACTGTCGGCTTCGTCCAGGAATACCAAGCAGGGTCGATAGTGGACGAGCTCAAGAAGTCCTTGGCTCTCAAAGCTATCGTGGTCCGCGACGGTCGAATAAACGAAATAGACGCCACCGAAGTTGTACCGGGTGATGTTCTGAAGATCGATGAGGTAATATTTATTTTGTGATATTCTTGAAAGCCCTAAAAGCTAACTCCTAGCAGGGCACGATTGTTTCCGCCGATGGCCGCGTTCGGACAAACACTTTGCTGCAGATCGATCAATCCTCAGTGACCGGAGAATCCTTAGCCGTCAACAAATGCAAGGGTGAAGTCTGTTACGCCTCATCTGTGGTTAAGCGTGGCCACGCATACCTCGTCGTCACGGCCACTGGAGATAAAACGTTTATGGGGACAACAGCGGCGCTGGTAAAGTCTGCATCGGCAAACTCCGGCCACTTCACAGAGGTACTCGACAATATCGGCGCTACGCTTCTTGTGCTGGTGGTGCTTACCTTGATTGTTGTCTGGGTGTCGTCTTTCTACCGTTCGAATCAGATCATCGTTATCCTCGAATTCACGCTGGCCATCACAATGATTGGGGTACCCGTTGGTCTTCCTGCCGTTGTTACTACTACTATGGCTGTAGGTGCTGCCTATCTCGCTAAAAGACAAGCGATTGTACAGAGACTTTCCGCGATAGAATCTTTGGCGGGAGTAGAGGTTCTCTGCTCTGACAAGACCGGAACTCTAACAAAGAACAAACTAACATTGTCTGACCCTTACACGGTGACTGGTGTTGACCCCAATGACCTCATGTTGACTGCTTGCTTAGCCGCTTCAAGAAAGTTGAAGGGTATGGATGCTATCGACAGGGCGTTTATCAAAGCACTCCCCAACTACCCGCGTGCCAAAGAAGCTCTTTCACAATACAAAGTTCGCGGGTTTCGCCCCTTCGATCCAGTTTCCAAGAAGGTCACAGCTGTGGTGGTGTCCCCAGAAGGCAAGGAGATTACCTGCGTCAAGGGAGCGCCTTTGTGGGTTCTCAAGGCCGTCTCCGAGGATCAGCAGATACCAAGCGACGTCGAGGAAGAGTATACCGCCAAAATGAGCGAGTTTGCTACACGTGGGTTTCGTTCCCTTGGAGTTGCTCGGAAACCTGCGGACGGGGAATGGGAAATCCTTGGGATAGTGCCTTGCTCTGACCCGCCACGCGACGACACCGCAGCGACTATAAGTGAAGCAAAAACGCTCGGACTATCAATCAAAATGCTTACCGGAGATGCTGTACCGATCGCCCGAGAAACTTCACGTGAATTAGGGCTGGGAACAAACGTCTATAATTCTGACAAACTCGGCCTTGGTGGTGGCGGTGACATGACCGGCTCTGAGCTCTACAACTTTGTTGAAGCAGCGGATGGGTTTGCGGAGGTTTGGCCTCAGCATAAGTATAACGTTGTGGACATCCTACAGCAACGAGGGTACTTGGTGGCTATGACAGGAGATGGCGTCAATGACGCGCCGTCGCTCAAAAAGGCAGACACCGGCATCGCTGTGGAAGGCGCTTCAGACGCTGCCAGGTCTGCCGCTGACATTGTTTTCCTCGCCCCTGGTCTATCAGCAATTATCGACGCTCTAAAGACCTCTCGTCAAATCTTCCATCGCATGCATGCATATGTGATATATCGAATTGCGTTGTCTCTGCATCTTGAGATATTTCTCAGCCTATGGATTGCCACAATGAATGAAAGCCTGAACTTGCAGTTGGTGGTGTTCATCGCAATATTTGCAGATATTGCAACTCTGGCAATCGCTTACGACAATGCACCGTACTCCAAGGACCCTGTGAAATGGAATCTTCCAAAACTGTGGGGTCTGTCCGTCATACTGGGTATCGTCCTGGCCGCAGGAACGTGGATTGCGCTGACAACCATGTTGAATGCGGGAGAACATGCAGGGATCGTGCAGAACTATGGCAAACGCGACGAAGTCCTCTTCCTCGAGATATCCCTCACCGAGAACTGGTTGATCTTTATTACCAGAGCCAATGGCCCCTTCTGGTCCTCTTTGCCTTCGTGGCAGCTAGCAGCGGCAGTCTTCGTTGTGGATTTAGTCGCAAGCTTCTTCTGCTACTTCGGCTGGTTTGTTGGCGGACAAACATCAATCGTCGCTATCATCCGTATCTGGGTATTTTCATTCGGTGTGTTCTGCGTTATGGGGGGTGTCTACTTCCTGCTGCAGCGGTCCCAAGCCTTCGACGATATCATGCACTGCAAATTTTTCCGGAAAAAGAAATCAGTGTCTCAACAAGTTCTTGATGATCTCGGTAAAAGTCTCCAATTAGCCTTTCAGTTTCGATCCGAGCTAACCATGATAGCAGTCGTTGCTTTGCAGCGGCGGGCATTGCAGCACGACTTGTATTCGTGGACAGCTGAAAAGGAGGACCTTGCACAGAAGGCCGATAAACTTGATAAACCACGTGGAGAACGTGCGCAGTGTTGAGGATGGGCAAGAAACATGTATGGCGTATTCTATTGTTATGCGTCCCGTACCTTGAGGCTTCTTGAAACTGGGTGGTAAGAATACTGGCATTTGGCAGTCAGGGTACTAGAATATAGAATATCCGCACCGTGACGCCCTAGTCAAATCAGCTCACAATCTTAATGGCCATCATTCTACGCTTCTCTTGCAATTGGGGTTTATCTCTTACAGAGCAACTAAAACTTGTACAATTTGAGCTACGTCTTCTCGATAAGAACTACGCCCTCTTCCACACCCCGCGGGCAAGTAGTTATACGAATTAGTTTGATTATTATAACTAACGGCCGGATACTCCGGCGTTCTCGCGGTCTCGTAGCCCGATCCTAGATTACACGTGGTAGCAATACAAGTAGGGTAAGTTTATAGGAAGTATCGACCGCTATGAATCGGTATCAGCGACAAGGGGGTTGGAGGCATGGATGTACATGACACTTTGCGAACTGGAAGAGAAAACAAGATACAGTAGGAACGTAGAGTGTCAAGTGATGGCAAGGCTAAAATGTAAAGGAGAGGGACAAAAGGGAAATGGGGTAGAGAATGGAAGGATTAGACTATGTGCATTGATGTATAAGGCGGGTTGGGTTGTTGGGTTGGTGGTGACGGGTAGGAATTATGCTTTGGACGTGAGATGGTCGATGGCCTATTGTAGTATGAGATCAGCGCGGGGCCTTGGAAATCGATAGGAAGAGTCACATACCTTGTCGATATTGTAGTCGAACTGTTCCAGCGCGGCAAGAGAGGCATCTCTAGGGAAGCCCATACCCGTCAAGCGCTGGAGGTTTGGGTCATCTTGTGTCTCATTTTGAAGGGCCCAACCCGGCTGTTTTGGGTCGGGGGAAGATGCTGTAGGCGCCGCTCCGTTTGTTGCCTCGGCACCAGGTGATTTTATGTTATCTAATGGAGCGAAAAGCGCATCCCAGTCATGGTCTTCTGGTTTGGCGGCGGGATTGGCAGCGCCAGAAGACGTGGAAGCAGGGGCGCTTTGATCGAAGCTGAAGAAATCGGAGTCCGGGTTTCCAGGTGCACTAGCGGGAGGAGCAGCCTTTTGCTGCTGAGCAGCTGCGGAGTCAAATGAGAAATTGAAATCCATGTTGGGCTTGCCCTCAGATCGCGGAAAATCGTCGTCATCATCATCATCGTCTGCCTCCTTAGCAGGGGCGAGGTTCAGGCCGGAGAAGGCAGCTTCAAAATCTGGAGCCTTGCTTCCGCTTTGAGCTTGTGCAGGCGGAGTTGTCTCAGTGCCGTCATGTTGAGCCTCTCCGCCTACAATTGGCGCTCCAGTCGTTGTCTCTACGGAATGAGGAGCGTCTGGGGCTTGAGTTGGATCACCCCTTTCTGGTAGCAATCCACCGAACTCTGGCGGCATATTGCCTGGAGCATGCTTCTCGGCTTCCACATCATACTTAGGAGGACTAGGTTGTGACTCGACAGGAGGAGGAGGCCCAGTCGGAGTACTGGCAGCTCCCGGAGTTGGGAAAGCGGCAAGTTGCGAGGGCTCAATTTGTTCGGAGTTCGAGGCTGCATGGTTCTGAGGGAAAGCAGGCGCGAAGTTATCATCGAAACCCAACTGTGCTTCGCTATCAGTGCTGTCGTCATCATCGTCATCATCATCAATCTCGTGGATAGGAGGGAATTCGGACTCTGGAGCACCGTTGGTGCTAGCCGCGTTCGGTCCCTTCATGGCAGCGAAGGCCTCTTCAAAATCATTGTTTTGTTGAGACTTGGATCGCTGATGAGCTGGCCCGCCAAACAATTCGTCAAAGCTAGGGTCCTTTGCATCAGCCGGTCTGTCCTCACTCCCTGGGGATGTGGTAGGCCCGGAAGGAGTTTCGAAAGCACCAGGGATCGCTGGGAATCGTTCCTTTGAATCCTCCGTCTCATCGAAAGGAGATGTTGAGGTAGGATAAGCCTCACTGACACCAGCTTGTGAAGGAGTGCCAACACTGGATGCATCCTGAGTGCCAAACCGACTAGCTGGTGGAGAAACCTTAGTGGAAGTGGTGTCGGAGAGCGTTCCAGTTAAAGGAAGAGCATTCGGCGTCATTTGCCTGGATAGAGCCGGCGCGGGTGGCTCTGAGCCGAACGCACCAGCAGAGGACGGTGGTGGGGACATTGAAGGAGTTGGAACCCCAGAGCCGGATGGAGACCTTACTGAGTCTGCTCGAGAGTCGGCGCGGAACGAGGTTGGGGGAGGGGGGGTTACAGCCGTTGCTGGAACAGCACCAAACGATGGACCAAAGAGACTATCAAAGGTGCGCTGTTGATCGTTCGAAATCGGAGGCGAAGTTATGTTGTTGCTCTCACTCGAGCCAGTCACTGTGCGTTTAAAGAAGGGATTAGTATGCTGGCTAGCCGTAGAGGTAGCCGGGCTTGCAACAGCGGGAGGGTTGCTGACAGGGGACGCAACCCTCTCGGGCTCTGCTGGCTGCTCCTTGGACAGGTCATCAATCTCTCCTTGAATCTTATCCCGTTCTCCCTCTACGGTAGCCAATTGCTTCTTGTTGATCGCCGCTAGACCCTTCTGTTGACGTGCTTCTGAACGAATTTTCTCTAGAGCAGGCTTCAGCTGAGCGACTGTTGCATTGGCTTCCCGAATCTTCTCCTTCAAGCTTGCATTCTCCTGCTGGTCGGCCGCGAGGGCAGCAGATACCTTGTTGTACTGGTTTTGTAAATCCTGTCGGCTACCTTCAATTAAAGCATACTCTGACTGAAGCTTGGTCGTCTCCGCTTTTGAGGTTTTCAGGCGTTCTTCCAAGGTTTTGAAATGCTTTACCTCTTGTTCGTACATTGCCCGAGCCTGCGCAAGACGAGATTCGAAGTCACGTTTCTGCTGGGAAGTTTGTGACAGTTCTTGCTCAGTAGCACTTCGCTTCGTCTGAACGTTCTGCATCTCATTCGCGAGGGAGCCAATCTGATTGGATAAATTCGCAAGCTCGGTAGTCTCCTGGGTCAACTTGTTAGACTCTTCGGGATCGTTATCTCCAAGAAGGTCATCCGCCGGTTGAGGTGTTCTAGACATTGAGGGAACGGACGATGCACCAGTCGCCTGTGGTTGCAAACTTTGACCGAAGGTTGACGTGGGAATAAAAGGCTTGAATGAGTTTGCGGTAGCCGGTGGGGACGTTCGGTGGAGTGGTGAGCTCGGTGTTGCAAAAGGAGAGTTTGAGTTGCCCGTTGACTGTGGAACTTGAGCAGGAGCAGGAGCAGGCGCTGGGGCTGCAGGTCCGGTTGCGAATGGATCAAGACCGAAGAGGTCATCCGCAGCTGTCTGCACCGGGACAGGAGGGTGAGACGGTGCTGCAGCCGGAGCAGGGACTGGAGCAGAAACCGGCGCCGCGTGCGTAGAGCTCGCTCGACGCATACTCGGCGGAATCAGCGCGGGGGGTAAAATCTGGGGCAAAGGTCCCTTGTTCGTGAACTGCTGGCGAATCAAATACATGGCAACGGCAAATTCATCCCTCGTCAATTGGCCATCAGCATCAATATCCGCGAGATCCCAAATCTGAGCCAAGGTCTCCTCAGGCAGCTGTGCTTTGGTAAAGAACCCTACAGCTTGGTCGCCGCTAATAACCCCAGATTTCGTCGTGTCGACAGTGTTAAAGTAGTTGTCAAACTGGAGTTTCTCCTGTGGGGAAACCAGCCAGTCACCACCCGTGGACTGCGCAGAGAGAGGAGACCCAAATTGTTGCCTGCTGAGCGGACTCTGAGTCCTCTGGGGACCTGTGAACTGCTTCGGAATTGCGGGAACCGGAGGAACATCGAGTCCAGGCCGTGGTCCACTGAAGGAAGGTCGACCACCTCGTCGAGCAGCTGCTTCGTATAGGCCAGGCGGCAGCACTTGGGGGATTCCTCTCATCACGCCAGATTTATACGATGATAACAAGTGCATCGCGATAACGAACTCCGTCGCATCCAGTACTCCCCGTTGCTTAGTATCAGCCAGGGTCCATATCCGGCCGAGAATCTCATTTGGAAGCCTTGCACGTTCGAAGATCTGTTTCGCAGTCTCACCTACCACAGAGTTCCACGGGTCAATGCTATTCGAGACACACCATTTGCGCTGACGTTTGCTTACCAGATATAGTTCCACTTCTAGCGACGTCCGACTTCTCAAACAACGAAACAAACTTGTTGATATCTTCAGGGTTCAAAGACGGAACCCGGATGGGACCAGAGGCTGGCTGTGGACTGCTTGCGCCGGCATCATGCGGAGACGGGATAGCGGCATCAATGGGAATGCCATCGAACTTGGGTAACGGGCCAGCTGCAGTTGGTTAGCACCACACATATATGCGGGATCGCTTCTCATATAGCCCAAAAGACAAATCTCCCAGGAACTAAACCCACTTACGTTGTAATGCCAATTCATCCGTAGGTGCGCGACCAGCCTGAGCGTGTCCAATCAATCGCATCACGATGCCAAACCCGGAGGGGGTCAAAAGCCCCCTATTCTCCCTGTCCGCAATTTGCCATATCTAATACCGGCAAGACGAATTGCATAGTTAGACGAGCGCGTGTGATACTGAGGAAGCTTGAATCTCGACATACCAATCCGAGTGTTTCCGGGGCAAGCTTGGTCTTCTCGAAGAACGGGACGGCGATCTCGCCTGTAATGACACCGAGGTTTGTCGTATCGGCGACTTGGAAAAGCTGGTAGAAGACTCGCTTCTCTTCAGGAGTCAGGTTCAGACTCGGTTGGCGCGCTGTCAAAGAAGCAAACATCCGTCAGTTCCGTTTGCCGTCATACCCCATCCGGTCCCCTGAGAGGTGACCGGCTCCCCGCAATTGAGGCGGGTTATGGTTGTCGAAACTCACAATTGTCAGCCATTATGATAGCTCACAAGGAGCAGGTTCCTTCTTGGGATCCAACGTTATATGCGGAATGGTTGTATGAAGCGGGCCGTCACGGATGTCACTAGACGGGCATATATATGGGCGGACCAGGCGACAGCTGTCTTGGGTTACGGAAGCTATGGGGTACGGAGTTCGTAAGAGGGAAGGCACTTAGTCAAGCCCACACTGAGCAAAAGGTGGAAGAGCCAGGGTAGAAGCTCTTAAGGGGTAAAAGAGTAGGTAGAGAGATTATTATTAGAATCGGGTCTTGGAGTAGCAGGCGCCTGGGCTTGGTTCGGGTTCAGGGTGATGTCTTTCGAGGGGGCCGCGTTAGCTGGGCGGTCAGTGCCATCCTCGACCTCCTGTTCCTGGGGGCCAGTATGCAGTCTAAACCCCAACAATGGCGCTACGAACTGTTTGATCTGCTCGAAGCTATGTAATTTGCTCAATGTTATTATGATTGTTCTCGTATTCTCAATGACCAGAGCAATTTTCTGGTTAATTCCCACCATTACTGCCCCCAAATGTATGAGCAGCTTACATGCAGGCGCGAGCATTTCCACTACCACATTGCATACTCCGTATCAAGCCAGATTAAATAGTCAACGAGAGGTAAATTTTCGCTGTTTCGGGAATATTAAAAATATATCAACAGAAAAGCCACAATAATCTGTACTAAGCCAAGTTCTCCTATTTGCATGCAGCCAGCGTATCATCTAGGCTACCCTGGCTCCCAACAGAATCGTTAAAGAAGCTTTACACCTAGTACTCAACCTCCTCACCCTCCTCCTCCAGGGAGTCGCTGGCAACTTCCTCGTAGTCGCGCTCAAGGGCGGCAAGATCCTCACGAGCCTCAGAGAATTCACCTTCCTCCATACCCTCACCAACGTACCAGTGAACGAAGGCACGCTTGGAGTACATGAGGTCGAACTTGTGGTCGAGAGCGGACCAGGCCTCGGAGATGGCGGTGGTGTTGGACAGCATGCAACTATTCCTATATTAGCTTCTGACTCTCCGTCCTCAAAGGGATAAATGGAAACATACACAGCACGGTTGACCTTGGCGAGGTCTCCGTTGGGGACCTGTTGAGGGGGCTGGTAGCAGATACCAATCTTGAAACCAGTAGGGCACCAGTCGACGAACTGGATGGTACGCTTGGTCTTGAGTGTAGCGACGGCGGCGTGGGTCTCCTTGGGGACGACATCACCACGGTACAGCAGACAGGTGGCCATGTACTTGCCGTTGCGGGGGTCACACTTGACCATCTGGTTGTTGGGCTCGAAGCAAGACATGGTGATGTCTTGAACGGAGTTGGCTTCGTGGGAGGCCTTGTCGGCGGAGATGACGGGGGAGTAGGCCACCAGAGGGAAGTGAATACGGGGGTAGGGGACAAGGTTGGTCTGGAACTCGTTCAGATCAACGTTGAGGGAACCATCGAAACGCAGAGAAGCGGTGATGGAAGAGACGACCTGAGCGATCAGACGGTTGAGGTTCTCGTAGCTGGGGCGCTCGATACCGAGGTTGCGGCGGCAGATGTCGTAGATAGCCTCGTTGTCGACCATGAAGCTGCAGTCGGAGTGCTCAAGGGTGGTGTGGGTGGTGAGGATGGAGTTGTAGGGCTCGACAACGGAGGTAGCATTCTGGGGGGCGGGGTAGACGCAGAACTCGAGCTTAGACTTCTTGCCGTAGTCGACAGAGAGACGCTCCATCAGAAGAGCACCGAAACCGGAACCGGTACCACCACCGAAGGAGTGGAAGACGAGGAAACCCTGGAGACCAGAGCAAGAGTCTGCCATGCGGCGGACCTTGTCCAGGACCTGGTCGATCATCTCCTTACCAACGGTGTAGTGACCACGAGCATAGTTGTTTGAGGCATCCTCCTTGCCAGTGATCAGGTTCTCGGGGTGGAAAAGGCTGCGGTAGGTGCCAGTGCGGACCTCGTCGACAACGTTGGGCTCAAGATCGGCGTAGATGGTACGGGGAACGTATTTTCCTTGGCCTGAAATCAAGACGCGTGTCAGAAGAGCACGATTGTAGTCAAAGTCGCGTGTTATTGATGCGTACCAGTCTCGGAGAAGAAGGTGCTGAATCCGTGGTCAGGGTCTTCCTGCTTGCGTTCCTCGGTCAAGTATCCATCGGGCTAAACAGTCAGTCAGTCAACACCACGCATTGCCAAACTATCACAATGGGCAATCAAAAGAGCAGAGAAAGGCATTGAGTCTTGATCTCAACCCCAATATTCACATACCTGGATGCCGTGCTCAAGGCAGTAGAGCTAAACACCAAGAAAAGTCAGCACTCTCCAAATTTTCACGCCCCTATCGGCTGTCCATTTTTTCCACCCCCTTCTCATAAATTATCCAAGACGTGATTGATTTACCTCCCAGCAGGAATTGGCGATCTGACAACCGGCCTGGCCGACTAAAGAGCAAAGGCAAGTTAGTAGAGCAGACAAGCGAGGGGCACGGGTCACAAAACGCACCGTTCAAGCTAATAACTTCTCTCATTTTGTCTGTGTGGGTGGGTGAGGTTAGAAAGGTAAAGGGTGAGATGGAAAGGGTAGAGATTGGAGAACGAGAAGAAGAGCAGAAAACTAGGCCCAGCGGACGATCTGGAGTTCTGGACGGGCTTCAGGGGTTGGGTAAATAATAGGCGGGAACCACAAAAAGCGAGGAAGAGATATGGGGGGAACAACAGAGGGGGGCAACCGAGCCTGAACACGCTTGGAACCGGTGGGAGCGCCGCGAACTCACTATTGGCAACGGCGGGATTTAGCAGCAAAAGCAATTGCCTGGGATTTCGGGCGATCGGACGATTCGATTTGCTGGGGACGATTTTTTTTGTTGTCCTCTTCGTTTATGCGCTGTCACTTAACCTCTTTTGCTGTCTTGTTGAAGTTGTTGATCCATCCGATTTGGGTCGCGTTGCGATCCGGCCGCTGTGATTGGGTGCCAGAGACCCGCGTCGCTCCTAGCGGTGAAGAATGAGTAAGCAGGATAGTCACGTGCAGCAGCGAAATCCGGCCGTTGAAGCGCCGGCAAACTCGATTATCTGCCTAAATGTTACACGATCTTCTAGAAACGTTTTTTACATGAGCTTATTTGCTCTTCCGCACTGGACAGGACCATGTATTCTTGGTGCTCATGATGCGGGTCGGTCGATAATTGCAATCGCCAATTGAGAGGCATCACATCTCATATCCGTGTTTGCGGAGTACTTTCTCCGGCTAGGGACTACAGTGTACGGAGCTCAGATTCCAGACCTGAATTGAGCCAATCCGTCTATGCAAGCGTCATCTGGACCATGTGAATACATTCAGGATGCTCCTTACATACACCTACATAGCATTTTTGCTCTCTCTCGTCGGCGCCAATGTCGAGAAAACCATCTTTATCGCCCCCTCGGCGGTCTCTACAGATTCAGCGCTCGGTGATCTAGGGCTTGAACGCCTCACGCCCGCAAATGGCATGCTCCGGACAAGACTCAATGCATCTTCCCCTACAGAAGTGGAAATCCGTGGCACGGACTCCTGGTATCTGCTCGAGAACCTCAACCCCGGACAACGGTACGAGGTGCGCATTTGCTGGCTGGCTACTGTACGTCCTCCCCATACGCAACCTGAAAATGTTTGTATGTTCCTGTCTGACTGACTCTGCGGCAAATAGCAACCAACCGCGTTTACGCTATCGACGTATACCGTGCACGAACTCTTAGAAGACCGTTCACTTTTAGACACTATAAGCTCCTACTCTGCAGCGGCCATACCCAGTCGTCAGGGCGGCAACTCAGATGCGTACTCGGCGCTACTCCTTCGCATCTCCGCCGCGGCAGATTATTTCTCGCTGGATACAGAATTGATGGAAAACGTACCACCGGTACTGGCGGATATCATCCTCGACCCGTTTCTAGGCAACGTGTTTCCGAAGAGTCTGGTCCCGACGGCAGCTTGGATAGGCGTTGTCTCATGCTTCGCAGTCATTATAGCGAGGTGGATCGCTAGAGAGTTTGCGAGTGTGGTGAATCTCGCTGGTCCGGCTGAACGGGGTGACGAAAAGAAGGTCCAATAAGCAAGAGGACGCCTGTGGGCTCAGGAAGAAACAATGCTGTGGCCTCCTAACGGCCCATTCCACCAACTGCATTATAACAAACTCACACGGATCGATGTGATTTTGCGGGCGCCGTTATGTACCAAGTCTATTCTCATCTATTCTTATCAGGGTAGATAGCTCTCAGAGCATCTGGCAAACAGAAGGTAAGAAGCCAATAGCCCTTCCGCTTGATATTAGTAGATCTAGATCAAACGAGCCATTTCAATGGATAAAAATCGAGAAAGCAAACGTTCTTAGAAAGAAAATGATTTGAAAATGATTTGAGAATTGTAGTGTATTATTTCGTAAAGACCTAGGCATTGGAGCAGTTCGTGTATGGGTTCATGTATCCAGCTAAAACAGGAAGACATCTTGATAACTAACAGATGGGGGAATAATCGAAAAGACCATGATGAGCAAACAAATGAAAAGAGACCAGATCAAAGCCACTCTATCTGACGAACCAAGGTCATATGCAACAATGGTGTATGAGATTCCCATAAATTCTCCGATTAATCTTCGAAAAAGTGCAGAATGGCCCGGATACCTTTCTGGCCGAGGCCGTGAGGGGGGTACGCGATGTAGAGCGGTTCGTCCTCGGCACCGAGTTTGGCACGGAACTCGCTCTTGCGAACAAGGTGGAATTGCTTCGCGAGGGCATCGTAGGTGTGCTGGAGCATCTTCATCTTGGCTCCGTGCATGTTGTGACCCGGGGTCAAGGTGTTGGTTGCTCCAGCGCCGAAGGTGAGTTTCTTGACGCCGGTGCGACCGGCTGTTTGGATGGCGTGGGTGATAAGAGACTCGATGACACCGTTGGGAGAGCCGGGGAAGTCAAAGGTGTATTTGACCTGCATGCCGTAGGTGGGCGAGATCAGGACCAGAGTGACAAAGGCACAGATTGTACCTTCCTTGTCCACCGCGTAGAAGTACCAGCGGTGTTCGTGATCGCGCCATGGGTGGATGTCTGAAAGATGCACCTGGGTACCCTTGCGGCCGTTCTTCCAGTCTTCAATGCGTTTATCAATCGCTTCACGAACGCTTTCAGACACCATCTCGCCCTGGTTGAGGGCCACAATCTTGATACCCTCATTCTCTGTGCGACGAATCTTCCGGGCAAGCTCACCATCCATGGCAGCTTGGTTGCGTGAGGGCTCTACCACTTCTTCTGCAATGCAGGACAAGCTGCGCCAGCCAAGTTTCTCGCCGAGCACGGTCTCGACTTCAGGAGAGCAGAGTAGCCAGATGGGCTTGTATTTGGTTTCACGGCGAAGCCATTGCAGGAACTGAGAGATAACCCGGCCATATTGTCTAGCATCACACAGCGGGTTGCCGGGAATCACAGCGTAGTTGCTGCTGCTGACCACGTAAGAAACAGCTGCACCAGTGGCCATATCACGCCAGATCTTGAACCGTTCGTCACCCCACGATGTGGAAGTAGCATCACCATAGTTTGCAATCAAGTGCTCGATTGGTTGCAGTTCAGTTTCACTCTGAGCCACGGCACCTCTTCTCTCCTTAACCCATGGCGGGTCGATGGTGGATGATTCAGGGTGGCGCAATTGCAGGGCGGGCGGTTTGGCAGGGAAACTCTTCGGGTCGCGATGGAAGAGAGATGCGAGACGAATGTTACCCAACTTCAGAATGAGCATGAGCATTCGTTCCAAGCCGATACCAGCACCCGCGTGCGGCGGAGCTCCCCAGCGGAAACCTTCCATGTATTCCTCCATTGTGTCGGGGTTGATGCCAACACGGCGCATGTTCTCCTCGAGCATGTGGGGATCATGGATACGCTGACCTCCAGAGACAATTTCTTGACCACGAATGAACATATCAAACGAGTTGGTGAAACGGCCATCATCGGGGTCGGGCATCGCATAGAAAGGACGGGCATCGACGGGGAACTTGTCGAGGACGTAGTAGTCGGTCTTGTACTTCTCCTTGACTAGTTCACCAAGACGGATCTCATCTCGAGTACCGAGGTCCTTGTCTTCAGCCAGCGGGTTGCCTTCATCATCCCGCCACCCTGATTCATTGAGCATTCTGATACCGTCGGTGAAGCGGATGACTGGGGTTTCGTCAAGCCAAACAAGGTCTTCGGAGGGGAATTGGTGCTTGATGATTTCGATCTCGCGGCGGTATTTCGTGTAGATACCCTTGAGGATATTCTTGATGACGGCATCCAGCACTTCTAACATCTCGTGATAGTGTTCCTCGATCGACATCTCGATATCAAGGCCGGTATACTCTGTCAAGTGGCGGTGCGTGTTGGAGTTTTCCGCACGGAAAACGGCTCCGATCTCATATACACGACCGAAATCGGCTGCAATGGCCATTTGTTTGGCAAGCTGGGGGCTTTGCGCCAAGAAAGCATCGCGCCCGAAATAGTTGACGTCGAAGACGCTTGCACCAGACTCGGTAGCGGCACCTTGTAATTTGGGGGTGTGGATTTCGATGAATCTCCGTTCATCCAAAGCGGACCGGAAAAGATTGCCGACAGCAGACTGGACACGGAAAATAGATTGGGAGGTAGGGGTGCGCAAGTCGAGCAGGCGGTTTGTCAGACGGGTGCGGTCCGAGATATGGCTGCGACGGCCTTCGACCAGGTCTTCCTCCGCCGTGCGGATCTCCGCCTCATAGACACTGAAAGGAACAGGCTCCTCACGGCGAACAACAAGATGAACTTCGTCAATGGACACCTCGACGTCGTGAATCGTGCATCCCAGGACAGGAACATCGGGAGCCTTGATTATACCGCGAACTTGGACAATGGAGCCCGTCTTCAAGTGCTCAGCCCATTGAACCATGGCAATGGACTTTACGCCAGGCTCCTCGTGTAAGACACCCTGAAAGGTTGACAGCTGCTGCCGGAAGACCAGGAAAACCAGCTTCGCGCTCATCCGACGTATGATGTGCAATCTAGCCTGAAAGAACACCTGCTGATCGACCATGTCCGCAGTAATGGTGTCGAAGTCGAGGCGTTTCTCTCGCTTTCGCGTAGTCGACTGTAGCAGGGGAAGGTCGCCATACCGTCCGCGCATCTCAGGGGTTTCCTCGCGAATGGCCTGGTTGATCTCGTCCTTATGACGACGCTCGGACTCGGATGAGGCGCCACCAACGTCCTCGCTCATCCGAGAGCGCTGCTCGCTCTTCCTCTGGCGACGAGCGAGGCGCTTCTGTTGGTTTTTACTCACAGTGCCTGCACCGGAGGCATCGTCGGAGACATCTTCCGAGGAAGAAGCAGAGTCCCGGCTAGGGAGAAAGCTGCTCAGAATGTTGCGGCGAGGCGAGGAGGTGCGAGATGTCGAGCCTTGTCTGGAATGTGTTGGGGAGGCCGGAGGAGACTCGCCATTTCCAAGCTTTGGCTTGATTTTGGATAGTGCCCGCTTAATGGACATGGTGACGGTCTGCTAACTGCGAAACTGGACAGAGCATGCGATGAGGGGAACGAAGGGGAAGAGAATAAGGTGAGGCAGAAGAATAATAAGAGGGGCAGGCCGCGGGGGATTGGGTTGGACCTGGACCCTGGAGCACTCGAATGGGGAGCGAGTATGAGTAAGACTGTGAGTAAGGCTGCGTCAGCCCCGTGGAGTTACTTGGAGAGAGTTCAGGAACGCTTTGTTTTTTTGTGAGGAAGTCCAAGGAGGGCAAAAAGCTTATAAAGAAGGACTTCAGCCTTAAACTTGATGGCTGCTGCTGGTGGGATGAACCAGGGCCGTGATGTCATTCCTCGCTGTGGACTCAGGGAGAATCCGGGATTTGGGGCCGTCAAATCACTCTGCCCGGAGGAGTTGCGACAGTTCGATAGCATCATCATTACCTGCCATTGTTTACTATCTTTGAACTAGTACATACCAGGTTTCCCTCAATCCCTCATGTGAATTGTACTTGCCGACAGCCCCTCGCTCTTATATTTTTATACTCCTACGTACCACTGTGATCGGCTCTCTTCTCCGCACAAGTCTCGGCCTTCTTGGCTTTCGTCTTTGCATTGCCTCACTCTACTACTCTGTCGCGCTGTTTCTTCCTCTCACAACTAACTTCGTTCACTTTCATTCCTCTCGTTCTCACTATCATCTTCTGCTCGCAGGATCGAGTTCTACCTTTTTCTCCTGTCAAATCCCACTTGCCCGTGGTTGCAGACCATTTGGACTCCTTTGCTTATCGTACCGCGGCCTGCTACGCTACGGAGCACGGCATTCAACTTCCCTACCTCCGTGCTACTCTTGTCCAGCTGATGATCTAGCTGTCATGGCGACTTCTCGCTGGTGGCTGTATGTCCAGGCCGTATTCTGGCGGTTCCTGATGCGTCTGGGCATGTTCTTCCATAACATTCCACACCCGCGGCCTCCGAGCCCAAATTTCTCCCGTTCGTTCCCGTCTGGATCATCCAAAGTCGTCTTACAATTCTACTGTCCGCCCGATTACTCACGTAATCGGAAGGAGGGCCGCCGGCTGCCGGTCGTTGTGAACTTCCACGGCGGCGGATTTACCCTCGGAGGTCCGTCTGACGATTCCCGATGGGCCCAATCCGTCATCTCCGACGTTGGCGCTGTCGTTGTCAGCGTTGGTTATCGCCGAGCGCCCGAACATCCGTTTCCCGCCGCTGTTGATGACGGCGTCCTAGCTCTCCAGTATCTCGCCAGCCATGCAGCAGAATTAGGCCTTGATGTCTCTCGGATCGCGCTCAGCGGCTTCTCCGCTGGCGGAAACTTGGCTGTCACGGTACCTCTGCGGCTCCGGGACCTGATTGTTCAGGCTGAACATGAGCGCTGGTTGAGCCGAGCCGATTCTACTCATCAACTGGTGGCAGTGACCGCCAGCGACTTGCAAATTGTTGCGCTCTTCTGCTGGTATCCCATCCTGGACTTCGACGAACCCCGTGAGCACCGTCGCGCAATGAGCATCATGCCTAACAAGACGCTCCCGTCATTCTTCACCGATCTCTTTGACGAATCTTACGTTCCGGATCTTGAGCAGCGCAAGTCGTCATATGCATCGCCGGTACATGCCACCGATGAGGCGCTGCGCGACTCCCTGCCACAGGACATCTTCTTCTACATGTGTGAATGGGATATGCTGCTAAACGAGGGCCAGGTGTTTTGCCGTCGACTACAAGATACCAATAAACACGTGCGCGCGATGATGGTCGAGAAGGCGCGCCATGCTTGGGACAAGTCGGCCAACCCCTTCCGCAACACCACGGAGGTGAATATCCTCTATAAGGACGCTTGCGCCGACATGAAGGCCATCTTTGACAAATGATCCCTGCTCAAAGTCATTGTTTTTCAGAGCGTACATTATCATCATCCATTATTTCTAGACTTCTAGTGCAGGCACTATCATCGGCATGGCGTTTGAGATAGACGGTTTTGATTTTTCGGGCTTTCTTGTAAAGTACCATGATTCGCTGCAGATTCACGAATATGATCACATTCTGCATAACTTGTCTCCAAGTGGCCGGGCCACGTTCTCAAACCTATGAAAGAACACGTATTTGGACAATGAGCAGTCTTCCTATCGGTTACAAAACTGACTATGGCCGAGTTTTGCCTGGCGATGGAGTTATATTGCATTGGGCTGCGACGAAGTCCTAACATATACTCAGATCATGGGCTGTCTGGGCTCATATATAAAACAGCGTGCCTAATTTTAGAACTGAGAGTTTATGACTTTGATAGTCGTATCATATTATCAAAATAGATAGACATCATAGTATATCATCACATATATCTCAAATAGTTTTTGCCCAAAAAGTGGGTATCACATGGTAGGTAGTATATAGTATGTTCTAGTATGGACGTCATTCATTCATGATCCGTTTCTGTCCCGACACTCAGGTCATCTTCATCATCAGACGCCTCTTCGAGATCATCGCTATCTTCGTCATCATCCCGGTCATCTAGACCAGGAATCCCTCGCCATTCCACATAGTCACCCTCTAGCCATCTCCGACTTCGCGGGAGTTGGTAGGGGTCGAATGGGAAGTAGGCGTCTAGCTGGTAACCCAAGTCGTCACCAGCGCGGGTCTCGCGCTCAACGTGGCTGTAGCGTGGATCTGAGAGGGCCGCGATGTTGCGGTACGTAGACATGCGGAGACGCTTGTTCGTCTCGAGAATGGTGAAGACGTAGATGAAGTTGAGGTGTTGGGACATGCGCGCGAATTGGGAGACGATGGCCGGGGAGCAGACCTTGAGGGGGTTGAGTTTGGAGAGAATGGCTTTGTGGAGAACGTCTCGGATGGACGGGGGGAAGGTGATGTCTTCAGGTTCGAGCTCGTCAATTTGCTCGGGAGTGTCGCCTTCCATGGCAGCCGTTGTGAGGTCGCGCCATCGGAAGCAGAATATGTAGAGGAGGGCTTGGGCGGTAGAGTAAAAAGGGCCGAAGCGGCGGAGGTCGGGGCCGCGGCAGGATGGTTCGTAGTCTAGGCGGAGAGTGTTGAGATGTGTGCCGAGGAGTTCGAAGACGTCGCGGACGACTTCGCTGGAGATGTGAGCGCCACGGGCGACAAAACTAGCGAGATACGCGGCAGCGGATTGGCGCAGGATGGCGGGCTGTGCTTTGTTGAAGATGAGCTGAACGCACGTGGCGGCAAAGCGGTCGACGAGGACCGGAGAGGCTTGGGAGAAGTGGAAGAGAAGGAATTGTGAGTGGCGAGAGCGGTAGGTGGGAAGGATAATAGTTGAGAAATGGCTAAGGAGGAGGTCAAGGGCGTTTTCCTTGTCGTCAGGCGAGCCTGATGTAAAGGTTGGGGCGTAATAATCGAACAGAGTATCAATCATCCCGTCCATTTTGAGAATATTCTCCTTGATGGTTTTCAATCTTCGCGATTCGGGCTCAATAGACTCATCGCTCATGACGGAAGCGTTGTCATCGTCATCGTCGTCTAAGTCTTCGGCGAACATAACAGTCTCAGGAGAGATGGCATGCAGAACCTCTTCGCCTTCTTCGTCCTCGAGATCGTCCATATCCACCTGGATTTGTACATCGATCTTGACCAGCTTCTCGGTGATCAGAGCGAGGATGTCCGCCTGAAGCTCCGGCGCATAGCGGATGACTTTGACGAGATTTTGGGTATAGGCAATGTTGGCCTTGGCTGAGTCGGTGTCAAACGGAAATTGGGAGGAGATAATTTGGGAAAGCGAGCCGCTTCCAGAAGGAACAAGGTGCAAGACATGACGCATTGCCATATGTACGCGAGTGTAGGCCTCAACGGGGTCAACATGCGGATACCCGGGCAGTTTTCCTGTGCCTTTTGGGAGCTCGCCCATGTAGTTGGCCAGTACCTTAAGTACGGAACCCAAATAGCTTCCTTGTGCAGCTGCAAGGTTTCCCAGAAACCGGATGTACAGCTTGATGTATGACTCGTCGCGCCCAAGCCACTCGCTGTCCAGCACGGCTTGCACCAGCCCGTTGCAGCTGCGATCCAAGGCTGCCACGTTCGACAGAAGACCCATAAGATGATGTTTCAGTGTATTGTGTGTAGGTATATTTGATGGTGGCATGCCATTTGCGTCCCGTCGCCGGGGGTTGATGGTGAAGATTTCCTTGACGCGGTCATAGGCCTCACTATCGCCTCCAGAGACATGCCGTTGTATAGCCCGCCGAACCTCTTCTCTCACCACGGCTGCGCTCTTATCCGTTGTCCCTTGACTCCCGCTCTGTGTCTTGTCGTTGTACGAAATCTCCCGCATTTCCACGTCTTCGTCGAACTGCACCCGGGTTTTCTTCCGAGGACTGGGCAGGCCGTCTGCATCGGAGGCCATGGAGGATGCGGGAGAGAGGGAGAGATCCATTTCCTCCATCTTGTGTTTTAACCCCGCCGCTGAAGTAGGTGTCTTAGAGGTTTTCAGTATAGATGCCGGTGATGATGCTGCTATCATCTTAGATGGCGTGTGTAGTCCCGTCGCTGGGCGGCGCGAGGCACTGGTAAGTGACACCATGGGCGGTAATATCGCAGTTAAATCAGATCTAAACTTTTAGAAAGGAGATGCAGTGCCAGCAACTGCGTCATTCAATGCGCTCCGAAAGGACTTTTAGGTAAAACAACGAAGAGAGAAACCAAGCACACGACAACGCGGTAGGTACAAAGGTTAAGCGCTCTGAAAGGGGAAGTGCACTGAGGGCTTCATCAGTCTGTCCATCACACTCAAAGAAATGACTGATATAATCAACACGTCTGCGCAAGCCGAACAGGATGACGAAGTGGTTTGAGATGGATGTCTGGTAGAAGAAGAGAGCAAGACGTGCTCAAAAAACTCGAGAATCCGAAGCGGAGAAAAGTTTGATGTGGGGCGAGTGGAGCTGGAGGCCGCAAGGACCCGTGACCACTGACCAGCGAGATGGAGATGCCTAAGCATTGAAGGAGCAACGCCTACATTTCCTCTTCAGGTTATATTGGAATTACGATCTCGAGTACACAGCAACAGTTCAGCCAAAGTCTTTTCTCATTCGTCTAGAAACCACTACAGCCTGGCTGTTTTCACTTTAAACGAACTTCAACTCGAAACAGTACATAGTACCCATAACGCATCCCAGATAGAATCACATAAAACAAACAGAAAGACGGTAAGGAGATGTTGTTCCGTAGCAACATCTCAAGAGGTATATAACAGACAGCAAGAGAAAACAACGATGGGGGTCATAAAGAGAGTGAAATTAGTTGGTCGTAATAAAGTGACACTGGTCGGGTCTGGACATCGAGCCCCGTTCGCATAGAAAGTAGAAAGGCATTTAGTTCTCGATTATTCAAAGCCAAGATGTAGAAGAGATCGGACCCAGCCGATCGTTGAAAATGCTGCCATAGAGGTCTTCGATTTCCACAAGATAGTCGTTCACCGAGTATTTCTTGAGACCTTTTCTATGCAGAATCTGTTCTTCTTCGTCGAATAGAGGGGCGCCACCGAATTCCTCGACAACTTCGTTGACTTGCTCCAACTCTTTGCCGAACGGGTGAGGCTCCGCATGATAGTCATTGTACGCTGGTCGCTCCACATTGCCACTGATGTCAGACGGAGGCGACATGCGCTTCATGGAACGCTGGCGGGCTAACTCCTGGTGGTTCCGCTTAGTGTGGGAAAGTGCACGTCTGGGGACAACCGGGGCGTCATTCGAGGACGTGGTAGATGACGAGAATCGCGGATGGCTCGTCACAGTTGCAGACCGCTTCGGGAAGTATCCCGAGAACGGGTTTGGTTCGATCGGCGAATCGGCAGGTGTAGTGGCCGGTGAGGGGAAACTATGCTGACTGAACGACCGATCCGAATCATCGGGCGATTGTAAAGACGAGGTGGAGGACGAGGATGCCGAGTGAAGATCCGGCGCATTGTAGGCGAGCATATTTGTGGTCGACAATAGTTCGACTGGTGCTGAAATCTTGCCTCTCTTGATAGTACCGGCAGCCAGCTTCACCTGGCCCTCACGGTAGGGCATCGGCGAAGATACTTCAATGCGCTTGGAGCGCTTGGTAAATGCTCTGGTGAGAGTCGACATGGTTATGGAGTGCGAGTCGATAAAGTGACAAAAGTTAAGTCGAGAATCACATCGATTTGCAAAACAGGACGGAAGATATGTCTTTATCGGCTCGCCGTTTCGGTTGCTGGAAGCTATATTCCTATGATTGAGATTTCAAAATGATCGTTTGCGATACTTTTCGCTGTATAGTTCTTATCTTGACGGGGAGGAGCAAAGAATGTGGCCGATCGCGGCTATGAAGATCACTGTTATCGGATTCCGTACGTCTTTCACGCTGATTTCGGAATCAAGGAATGTTTTTCTGAACTTTTTGCACAGCAAAGAGTTGATGTCGTTTGTTGAACTCGTCCACAGGTCACCGAAGATCCTGACTCAAGGGGGTGCCGCCAAGTTGCTGGAGCAGCACGGTTTAATGCAGTAAAAAGATCAAGGCGACAACCAGGTCGCAGATATGAGAATTGAAATCGAAGAAATCCAGCCTAGAGAAAGGAAGGGCTCTAGTAAGTCAAGGACTAGGGAATGGAAAGGAGGGAATTCAGGACTGGAGGGGAGAGAAGGGGCGACGAGGCGACGAGGCGAACGATTCTTGAGTCTCGAGGGTTTGCCCGAAGGGTCTGGGCTGCCTGGGCTGCTTTGTCGGGCGACCACCACTCACTATCCAGTACCGCCGACTTGTCTTTGTGCTAAGTTCTACCTTCATCCACTTGAACCGTTGAACTTAGCTAAAAAATTCTTCTTGCCACGGGTCTTTGTTCGCCTGCCGTTCACAGAATTTTCTATTGTCCGACGAACCGCGGTTCCCTCAAGGCTGGACGCCGGCCAATTTTTACACTCATAATTCCAGCGAGCACGCCGGATCTCCGACCAGGGCCAGGCCAGCTGATAGTCTGATACAGGCCATGTGAGAAGAAGACCTCTCTCGTGGCCCTCGATTTGTCACACTGCCACGTCCGATCATCACATCGAGGGGTCAACTGAGGAGACAATGACGTCCTCGCCAGCAACGTGGATGAGCATCCCTAATTGGCGGAGTCCTACCGGACGATAATGCGCCTCAATCAATTTGGACCAGTCATCTACCGCCGGGTCAGCCAGGATGGTGCTTACAGTCGCGCCAGTTCGGTTTGGCGCCAGGAACGGAATCGCGGCGGCCTCTAGAAACGCCCATTTGCTTCATGCGTGGAGGATGAAACAACGATTTTCCGCCGACTCGTCTCAGACTGATAGACTCGCTCCTTGAGCGCGGCCTCATTTTTCGGTCATGGCCGCGGAGGATGAACCTCATCTGGATTCCAGGGGTCGTGGCACAGTGCCTTCGGCGCTTCTGCAGTTGTTCATACAACTCAGAAAAAGCAATCGTCGGTGTCATCTGCAATGCTGGCCAGGCACAAATCACCCCGACCATATCTGCTGTCCAATAATAGTCATCGTTGGCCAGACGAATCGTTTTCCCCCACCTCGTGGGGCCGACCCTGAAAACCCACCGTTTGCCCGGCCTGGACTCGTCGCGACTTGCGAACCTGTGATGTTTGCCTGACTCTGGCTGATACCTGGATGCAGGGCAGCCAAACACCGATGTCGTCAGATCCCACCGCTAGCAAAGCTGGAGTTTGACAGTCGGGAGAACAGCTCATCTGGCAACGGTTCATGCAGCTGGCCGGCAAAGCTGCCGGCTGATACGTACACGGGTCCAGCGCACGGGTCTTCTTGTGTGCCTGTTGCTCATGCTTATCTTGTAGACTTGTACTACTATAGAATATTTCAGGAACGGACTGGCAGTGCTTCGTACAGAGATACCTAAACGCGGACTCGCTACGAATCTATGATTATCATTAGTTGTCAGGATTTTGACCATCGTTACTATCTATGTCTAGTACTGGTGCCCGCAATGAATATTGCAGAACGGAATACTCCGGAGTCCGAAGAATTAGTCGCCCAGGATGGAATCATCTTTCAATGCCGCAATATAGTCCGAGGACATGCCATTTCTGTACCTGAATGGAGCTTACATGGAGTAGATATTATGTCACTTGCTGAACACTATCAGGTCTTATAATGGGTAACGCATACTACTCCGCAGCGGCATGTAATGTAATGCCATTTTTAGCATCAAGTCCCAGTAAAGATCAGAGGTAGGTAGTAAATCACAGCATTAAGTATGGGTATCGTAACTTTTCATTGCATGCAGCTGACAGCTAACAAGGCGCACTATATATGTATGGAATGAATCCACCGAATATCCAATAACAATGCAGCCGTCACCTTCTTATCATCCGGAGTTCATCATCTAATCCTCATCCATGGACTCCCAGCCATCCGCACCCTCAGCAGCACCGGTCTCCGGCGCTCCCTCATCGTCCGACTCGTCCTGATCAGGCGCCATTCCAACCATCCGCTCCTGCACCTCACCCTCGAGAGCCGGCATGCGAGAAACAAACGCCCTCCGGACAGCAGCATTGGTGGAGGTATCCCAGATCTGAACATTACCCTTGCTTCCGGCGACAGCCAAACGGAAGCCGACCTCCGAGTCGGGCGCAAAGGTCGTCGAGAAGACTTTGCCGACCTCGAGCTTGCGCGAGACAACCATGCTCGGCTTGTCGTTCTCCACGTTCCACAGCTTGACTTGCTTGTCTGTTGAGCCTGTTGCAAGGAAGCCGGGGA
The DNA here is from genome assembly GCF_047715735.1 of Aspergillus multicolor. Lineage (NCBI taxonomy): Eukaryota > Fungi > Ascomycota > Eurotiomycetes > Eurotiales > Aspergillaceae > Aspergillus > Aspergillus multicolor. The sequence continues at coordinate 1,011,992 of NW_027395957.1, forward strand.
TGGCGGGGTTAATGTCGAAGGAGGAGACGGACGAGTCGTGGGCTTGCAGGGACCAGACGGGTCGGGAGTCCTTAGGAGTTGTGGGGACGTTGCGGATGTCGTAGCGGTAGACCATGCCGGCGTCCGTGGTAGCGTAGAAGAAGTTCGGATCGTGGATGTCCCAGCGCACGGTCTCGACGTCGGCGTCGACGCCCCAGCGGGCCTTGGAGTCGGGGGCGCGCATGTCGGCGGCGACGATGGTTCGGTCGTAACTACCGGTGAGGAGGACGGTGGATTCCGTGGGGTGCCAGTCTAGAGAGCAGACCTTGTCTGTGTGGTGGCTGTATGATTTGGCGGCCTTGGCTGTGTTCAGATCCCAGAGCTTGACAGTGCGGTCGGCGGAACCGGAGGCCAGGAGGTTGCGATGTTGTCTGTTCGCAGCAAGGGCGAGAATGGAGTCGACGTGGAACTCGTCGTTGGCCTTGACCTTCTTCTTCTTCTTAGCCTTCTTGGCTTCGGCCTCCGTGTCCGCACCGCCCTGACCGAGGATGGCATTCGGGTACATGGAGTCGACGACATCCAAGTCCCAGACCTCAATATCGGGCTCCATTGTTCCAACAGCGACGAAGTTTCCGGTTGTGTTGCCGTCGGCAGTTTTGCCGACGGGGAAGTCAAGCCATTCCAAGCACAGTGGAATAGCTGGCAGCATGATATCGTGGTGGACATAGAGGTTGTCCGCACTGTCTTCGTAGACGTAGACCTCGAGGTGAGCTACCTCGTCTTCAACCTTACCCGCTAGCAGCAGGTTGTCCAATGGAAGAATCTGTAGCTCCTCGCGCTCTTCGTCATCCTCGTCCTCCGGAACAACCAAGTAGGGGTCCTCCTCGTTGGGCTGGTGGTACGCGAGTGACTTCACATTACCGAACATGGTAACCTTCTCGCCGTCCTCGTCCACCTCGTCGCTATCGTAGTGGTCAAGATCGTATTCTTTCAGATCGTCATCGTCACTGTCCCTTAAAGTTAGTCTCGCCATGACAGTCTTCATGCCGAAAGAAATGGTTTCTCACATCTTCACAGACGTATCCTTCTTCTCATTCTTCTCCACGTCTTCTTCCATCGCATCGTCATCTTTGTCTGCAGAATCGCCATTGCCCTGTGCAGCACTCAGATCCTCCCGCGCTTCCTCGAGCTGCATGCGCGCAAGCTTCGAAATGCGATCCATCTCCTTCTCGTCAATTTCATACTTCGTGGGAAATTGGGCCGCGACGCCGCGCCGCACCCAAGCGGAGGTGGTAATCATAGAAGACATTGCGAATATTTCTTAGGTTTCGCAATGAATAAAAGAAAGATTGAGAGAGTATACGATGCAGGTACACAATCCCGCAACGTTACAGAGGGAAGCTGAACAAAATCGAAGCTCCTCGGAAGGTAGAATGCTCTTCAATTCCCCTCACGACCTGAGAATTTTTTTTTAGCGGGCCGCCGATAAGGTCGGCAGAATATCCACCGTCCTTTACACCGCCCTACATATCGTTCCACTCGGGATCGTCCAAAAGTAAAGCAAATGCCGGAGGTTAATATCAACGACTGGAAGAACAAACCTCAATTCCATCCAAAAAAGACGCAATAACGACTCGCCAAAATGCATTCCCATCTCCATACCCCGTATAACATCAGTACGTGTCCTATAGCCCCCGCAGCTGACTTATCCAGCTTTCCAACAAAATGATCCACCCGCTAACGCTAACCTCTAGATTGCGAAGAAATCATGACGGCCCTTGACGAATGCCACGCGCAAGGCTTCATTCACAAAGCACTGGGAAGCTGCAATGACATCAAGCGCGACGTGAACAAGTGTCTGGCGGGCGAGCGGTATGAGCGGGCAAAGCGCAATCGGGACGATGCGCGGGAGAAGAGGAAGCGCATCGAGAAGATCTGGGCGGATGAGAGGGCTGCTGCGATAGGTCCTAGCGCGGGCGAGGGCACTACTTCTCCGGCTGCGGCAGCCGCCGCTGCTTCTGCAGCAACCGCGGAGAAGCAGTGAGCTTCGCTCTCGATGCGATATCGTGGCGGAGGGTTTCTTGTGGATGCTGATGTGTAAACTACTTGCATGATATGGGTGTTTGGGTGTTTTTTTGATGCCTTTATTGGGTTGCGGATTTCTGATCTCATCTTCTGACAGCTGATGATGGCTACAGTCGAAAAATGTATGATACTATCCAATTATATGATTTGATTCTGCTTTGCCCAACCAAACGCCATACCGAATGGAAATATAAACAGGAAGAAAGGTTCTTTTGAATGTGGATCGACTAGTCAGACGTCGCTTCGATAGGAGCAGCGGGCGCCGCCTCGTTCCCATCTTCACCAATCTCAACTTGCCTCGCGCCCTTGTGTCGCCGTCTCCTCTTTGCCTTTGGCGCAGCGTCTCCGTCCTCTGCCGCCTTCTCAGAATCCCGTTTTTCAACCTCATCACCCGTCCGCTCCCTCTTCGCGCCGGGCTTCTCATCAGCTCTCTTCTTCGGTTTCTTCACACTCAGCGGATTCGGCGCCTTCGGCTTCTTCAACTCCCTCTTCTTCTTTTTCTCCCCGCTGTCTGCACCCTCCTTCTTCCGCGCATCTCGATCAGCCAGCCCAGTCCGAAGCTTATCCTCCTCGATACCATCCCTGATCCCCTCAGATGGTGCGCTCATGGGCTCCAGAATCATAACCGACCGCTTCACATACACAATCGGCACACCGGGTATCGAGCGCGCACTGCGTCTAAGCCCTTGCGCTCGTAATAGAGCCTGGAACGCCTCATCGTCGCCCCGCTTGCGCTTCTTCCCTACATCCTGCGCATTCGACTTCGTGTTCGCTGGGGGGTCGGATGTCGCGAGGATATAGTGTTCTTTGTTCTTCTTGACCTCGGATAGCGGCGAGAGGAGGGAGAGGAGACATTCCGCTTCGTCGATTGGCGTCGAGTCTTCGTTGTGCGAGCAATGGCGGAGGGGGAGAGTTGTTGGTGGAGGGAGGAAGTCGGGACGGACGGTGTTGTTTGTTCGTGGGTTCGTGGGTTGGCCGGCCATTATAGATGCGAGGGAGCATTTCGTTAATACTAGATATTCCTGGTTAGTTCATGGATATCGGAACCGGAAAGGGAACAGTTCTAAAACGTACATGGCTTGACCTGACCCTGTAATGTCCGCTCCAAGGCAGGTATCAAGTCCATTTTAAATGAGTGTACGGCGCGGAGTAAGTTCGAGTCAACTGCAGAGTTCATGCGATGTTAGCAAGAGGGCCGGTGTCAATGCCGCTCCGGTAATGTCGCCGCGGAGGTGGATGCGTGCATACCAAGGACCTGGTACGGCTCGCGAAAACCGAAAGCAAGCTCATACTGGTGCATAAGCTTGCGATACTTCTTCGAACGTTTAGCCCTCATGTTGGTCGATGTCTGATGATGTGTTCGTTAGTCGATGTTGAGCGTCTTCATCGGAATTTTTTGTCTTTCCTCTTTTTTCTGCCGGGCGGTGTGAAAGCTTTGATATCAGGAGGTCCGTGCGCAGTATATACATCAGACGACTGTATCTACATGTCTCCATAGCAGTTTGCAAGCTTGCTTGAAGACATAGAGCAATAGATCCTAGTGTACTTGAATGGATAGAAAACCCGCTACATGCTTGGGTATATTAAGTTTTTGTATCACAAGCCCCTCAATAATATGTAAAAAAAGTTCAGACCGCCGACCCATGCAAATGCTTTCCTATTTCGCTCAATTACTATAGCCAACGTTCAGATACCAGCCAATATGCAATGCGCTTGAAGTCGTTTCACGTAATACTGATCATAAGCGAAGCCTCACTGCCGTGGGGTGAAGGGCCGTTCATCAAGCGACCGGCTGATCCTCGTACAGTTTCGTATAGCTTGTTTCTGCTTCGCAGGTACGCTTCCTGCAAACGCCAACAACTACGCTTATATCATCCATCTTCCCTAAACAGCAGTCAGTAGACGCCAATAAGTCATAAGCCTGTAGACAAACCCACCACCTTGAATTGCTAAGCCCTGTTCAACCGCTTTCTCCATATAAGGACTCTCGGCAAATGGATCCTGGGCCACCGTGAGCGCGGATTTGAGTAGCTCCCTTGCTAAGAACACCATCTTCTCTTCTGCAAGCACCTCGGGTGGCGCCCATTCAAGCTCCTTATCGTCGTATCGACCATGCTCCCACTTTTCGAGGGCTCCCATCGTGATTGACAGGATCTCATGTTCCCATAGATTATCGAGAACTCCGTCCGAGAGCGCAAGAACAATATCTCCCTCCTCGAGGTCAACCTGCGACAGCACGGCGTTCCTTTGCGGTGTGTCCACGCTATTCGTCCCTAGCTGCATCGGGCAGTCAAACCAGTGCCACTGTTCCTCCGTCCGGAAGACGACATTTTTCTCGCTCGGCCGGATGACTACAACCTTGCAGTCCCCGAGATTCGTCACGTATAGTAATGGTTTCTCGGTGCCGCTCTCGTCTAACCGTTTGTGCAGGAGGGCGGTTACGGAGGTCGTGGTCCCGAACCATTCGCTCGGGGGCATTGTAGCTTGTTTCGTTTCCTCGTAGGCTCGTTGCAGGAATGCGACTGGATCTACCGGGGCATCTGGGTTGGTTAGTCGTTCGACTTCCAGCGCCCAGAAATGCAGGATAAGCCTAGACCACAGCCTAAGTAGCCCCATTAGTATGGGCAAAAGCGAGATTATACGTAGATAAGATGGGATATAACATACGCGGCATGACCTCGCGGTTTTGTCGCCCACGCCCCTACCCCATCGTTAACCCCGAGGAAATTCTCTGTAACCAAGACCGCATCATCGCCGTTATTTAAACCCCGGATCAGCTCCCCATTGACGGATAATCTCTTATCCTGGCTGTGGTAGTGTGTCGTCAGCGGATCGGAGAAGGAGGTCGAGGGTGGAGATAAGAAGGGCGGCGGAAACGGCCGAGATGTCCTTTTAGCGCACAAAGCGTAGCCTGTTTGAAACCTGTATGCCGATTTAAGGATGGGGAACTGCGGGCTGCGATCGGGGACTGGGGTGGTGATCCCGTAGGAAGGCCAGACGGCGCGATGATAGCGCCGCACCAGGGTCTGCTTGGAACCCCAGCTCCACCGTGGGTCGAACGATGCAAGCGACGAGGATGATGCTGATGCGCGCAACAGCGGCGAGGACGATGACGATACTGCGGAGGGAGTCCCAGGAATCCTAGGCACCATGCCCGCAAGAAGGGTGTTATGCAGAAGTCCGAGTATAGAACAGTCTCGAGTGTCCCGAAGCGCAATTTCCGCAATAATCAATATGCGGTGGGGGATGTGCTAACGGTGAAGAAAGTGGGAGGTTGTGACTTTATCCGGTGTAAGCGCTTGGAGGATCGCTGAGGGAGGTCGGCTCTTTTGAAGGGATTATGATTCTGAAAGGGCGGATGACGCTGTTTTAGCCCGGTCCATCGCCCAGCTTGTTGGCCAGTAGTGATGGACGCTGAAAGGTCTGCATGGGACTTCTTGTCGAATAGTCTGAGTTTTACTCTGTAGATTGTGGGCTACGCTTTGTACGGTAGTATTATTGTGCTCAGAAATCTGACGCAGACCATCTCATACTGCGTCTTTCTCCATAGGTAGAAAAGGTACTGACATTAGGACCTGCCTTGACAACATGGAATCTTGGATATCCCTGTAAATGCACTTTTGTGTTCATAGATTCGACACCGATTGCCTTGTAAAGACTCCATCAATCTCGCCCAAAGCAATCGTTATCGGCCGATGACGCTTTCCTCGGAAAACATACCCACCTCGACGCTGATCTTTGTTCCCCGTCGTTATCAGCTTATCGGCAATGGTCATGTCTCGCTTTCAGCTGAGGTGCTCATCGAAGACAGCCGTTTTGAGTAAGACTCGCAGCCCGCTGCTTCCTGATCTCTTCTGCAAAAATCACGGTTCCACGATCAAGCTCCCCCGTAAGCTCCAAGTCCCCGGCGTCAATCCTCAGCAATGCTATTCCCTGAAAAATCGCTTTCGCGAGCGCACTACACCGGGGACCAAACGGCAAGGGGCCAATACTATTTCGCCGTTTTGCGACCATGAGACTCAGCATCCTCTCAGAGCAGGGACAATGGCGCTCAACGTCTTGGGTGCACTCGTGGGCGCAATTGCAAACAGACCGACATATGCACTTTTTCTCCCGGACGAGGTCGAGCAGGCGGCGTCGTCCCTCTGCTCGACGTGCTTCCCCAATGCATTTGCCTTCTAGCTTTGCTAGAGTAGCCTGCCTGTTATCAATTATCATATCACGCTCTCGGACATTGGGAGGGATACTCTGCAGGTCAACGAAAGGGAGGTTCAAGACTGGCACTGCCTGGTGGACAGCCGACTTTGGTGTGAGAGTCAGATATTTCTCGGATTGAAGAGCCAAGATCTTCTCTGGTGGCACCTCGTACAGCACGGATGCTCCACCCCATTTCTGGCGAAAGTCGGATGATTCGTCTCTGACGACTGTGATGGCATGTTGCCGGTAGCCTATGAGGTCGTTGAGGAGGAAACCCGCGCCCTCAATCTTGTCCGATGTGCGGTTGATGAAATCGAGCTGATGCTGCCTAACGAGCTCCTTATTCAGCTTACAACAAACGTTCGATCCATCGAGAGTCTGTTTGCACAAGAATAGTATCTTGCATAGCTGCCTAGGTTCGGGGAGGATGAGTGCGCTGCTAGCGGCCGGGCGGCGGAACTCCAACGTGAATGAGGCACATAGGTCTGCGGCAGCGATCTCCATGATGAGTCGGGCATAGAGAGCATAATATAGACTCTCAACGTTGTCAACAAAATCTACCACCGAATTTGAGATCACCAGCTCTTCGGCGCGTTTCATATGCGCTAGGATACCGTCCGGAGTGTCGTCGAGCTATACAAGGTATTTCCATCAGCAACGGCAGGAGGATAGGGTTGAACTAGTCCCATACCTCGACACCATAATGCATGAATGCCATCACTACAATTTTTGAGACGGCATATACTTTGGACCACACCAACAGGACGCTCCCAAGCCACTCGCAGACACTACAATCCTCAATCTCGTCCAGCGATTTGACGTACGTGGAAAAGATGTTCCAGTCGGGCGAGCTCACGGTGTAAGGAAGTGGAGGACGGTCAGACGGACCCATGAGCTAACTCGTTAGCAACGCAGTTTTATTTTGCTGATCAACCTAGCCGACTTACTGCAGACTCGTACGATCCGGCCGTACTATTCGATGGCCGCAACCTAAATTGTTCACGCTGCTCCTGCTCAAGTACCTCTTGCGAGTACTTGTAGAACCCATCTGCATGCTCACCGATGGAGGAGGCCTCCAGGCCGCACCAACTCGACTGAGAGCGAGAGGTAGTTGTCGTCCTTGAGATGGGAGAGCCACGTTTGGGGAAGAATTTGCGTAGGGGTTCCCAGAAATGATGGGAGGATGATCTGTGACTGCCCATTCTGAGTGGCAGATGGACTGGATCGAATCGATTAACTTCAATGAGTATCAACTTTGAAAGGAGGAAGATGTAGAACAGAGTATATGAGGAGAAGGCGGTATCAGCAATATCTGAAGAGCAGTCTGCCTGGGAAACAATCTGCCTGAGAAAAGGTGAGGAGAAGGTGAGTGAATGGACAAGCAGTTGGTGTGAATGGAAAGGGTGGGTGGCAGGTACGCTAGTAGGAACACAGTGAGTCCTTCCTCAAAAGGCATCTTGCTGGGACCAGTCCCTCATGTCCAGGAACCCTGAAAGACGCCAATGATTCTCGCTTGCGGTGGTGAGAATAACTTGCTCACGCACAATAACTTCAGGTCACCCCCTCAAATATTACACTTGAGACACTAAAATCCATGACATCAACCTCTTGATAACAGCAGCTCTATGGACTCATCACCTTATACAGCTTGTTGACATTAGACTCTGTTTGGCTCAGATCCGAAGTTTCGAGTTGATCGTCTGAGTGGAGACTTCATAGGTGGCCATGGCCGAGTCACTTCCACCTTGGATCAACTGCAATAGGCGTATCTCCATCATAAAGGCAGTAAGGAAGAATGACCTCTGGAATCTTCCAGATGGCTTTATTGGCTTTATCAATAAGTGCTGATGGGATATGTGCGCTTTCGCTAAAGGACAGTGACTGCAGCAACATTAGCAACTAACACAAAGGCATAACAAGATGATAGAAGCCTTCTCACCTGCAAATTACTCAGACCTCGCACCCACTCAAATCCGGCATCCAGCATGCTGTCTTCCAAATCATCGCATTCTTCAATTGGACACTCGAGCAGTCGATGGCAATGCTCTAGCGCAAGGACTTCGAGCTTCGCGCCAGGCGCCGGTCCATCAAGTTGAGTCCCAGTCTCCTCCAGGTCACTCTTCAAGCCCCCTAACCAGTACAAAAACTCAGGTCGAGCACCCCGACAAGTCCTCAGCTTGAGGGTCGTCAAGTCAGGATTCCTCTTCACAAGCATCATCATTTGCCACGACGTTATCCCTGCTCTCTCCAGAACCAAGCTCTCAAGGTTGCAAAGTCCGATATCTTTGAACCGGCCGATTCCGATTAGCGAGTTCCATGCTTCGCTTGCAGGGGCCGGACGAAGCCATGTACTTGGCCTTACGACACCGTCCCGAATGTGTGTATGCTCGAAACGCAGCGCCAATTCCCTGAGTGTATATTGGCAATTGGCTCCCAGTGCCATGGCTCCCTCTAAGCTAAGGTCGTATGCCATAAAATCGAGGGCTCGTAGCGATGAACCGTAACGCCGTACAGCCCTGGTGAAAATCTGGTTCTGCAGGCGCACCATTTGCTCTTGCGTTTGGGGCTTGCCATGCTGCGTGAGGAGCCGATGCATCGGGTTGGTTAGTTGACAGAACTTTTTCTCCTGCGGCCGTGGCCGTATTGACCTGTTTTGCTGCTGAATAACAGTGATCGTGTAGTTGCGCTCGCCCTCGCCGTTCACCCAGGTACTACCCACGCGCTCAGGGTTGGCCCACCCGGCCTGGAGCAGGGAGATTACTGAATGTACTCGTTTCTCGAAGACGCCTAGCCTCAACCGCTTGAGACTAACTATGTGATACTCGTTGTTCAATCGACTAGTTGCCCCGAATGAAAGAAGGTCATCAAAGGAAAGGTAGGACAGTATTTGTAGGGCTATTTCCGGGGGCAGACACCGAATCCAATCTGTCAAAGAGGACTTGCACCGCCGACATTCGAAGGTAGACGGATCTCTCTCTAGCATCATTTTTTGCTGATCTCTTATCTTCATGGGCGTCTCCAACAATTTCGGCCGTAGTTTCCAGCTAGGTATATCAAGCCCTAGCGAAGGTGCAGGGTTCCTCGGGTTCGCTCAACGGGTCCGCGTAAGGGTTGAGTGACAGTTACACAGAAGGCTGTCGTACGAAACCGTCAGGGTACGCATGCGATAGATGGCGTTTTAAAGAAACAAATGACCGTAGGCGAGAGGGTAGAGCAGTTATCTAGCTTGCAGGTGCCGACTTTATACCAACGAGAGATTAGGGCATGGGAAGGCTGAGAGATTTCCGTGCGCGTCCGGGCGTACGGTGATGCAATAAGAACGAGTCAGGAGATATCAAATAAAAAATATGGCAGGACTCTGTTTGTTTCAGGAATGTTTGTGGATCGTGATACTTTTGCGGTTTCGGGAAAATCGCGGCGGGGTGTCAAGGGCTAGATAGGTCTCAGCTCAACATCAGCATTGATGGAGATCGACGTGTGAGAATTTAACCGGTTAGCTAGTTTACCAGAGCCGCGGATCCGGGGACCTTAATAATGTGGATGCAAAAGCAAAAATGCTCGCTATTATTTGATCCGTTAAGCCTGGAGGATTCATGGTTCATGCCCGCTACAACCCTTCCAAGACCATGGGACCTTGGTGACCACTTCTCCAGCTAGCGTCATCTGGGGAATGTGCCCAACCATGTCCCCGGGGTCCAGATCGTTGAGTGGTTCGCAGATTGGCTCCTAGGGCACCCTGCAAGGTATAATCCATCTGACCATGTACAAGCTGGTCATAGTCCAGAAATGCGTCATCCGCGACGTAGCGTGACTACAACCACATCCAACTCGAAGCAAAAAAGGAATGAGTACTTCATTTTCTGGCTATGCTCGATGCGGTCAATGAGCAATTCTGGCATTTCAAAAGCAATCATGCAGCAGGGTCAGCAACTGGCAACCGTAGCACGAGTCGGAATGCTTCGAAAGGGTATCCTGTAGGCGGAACAGCCCGAAATCAAGGGATCCTTGATACGAATCCCACTTCAAAAGACGCATCGGCTAGCCATAACCGTGGGGGATGTGCTAGCAGCACAAAAGCAAAACGTAGAGAAACCGTCTGAGGATCCACTGTGCTGTCGTTTTTGAAGAACGCGGCGTAAGACCGTGCGACTTTGAACCACTGCGCTGGGACGAACTGTCCAATAGAATATCCTACTTCTATCGCTGCCGGTCAATCTTCCTCAAGGGGGCGATGATCCTAAAGCCCAGGTAGTATCCCAAAGTAAGGCACGGATCGCCGCCATTATTTAAGAGGCGTCAAGATAGCTGCCCATGCGTGAGAAATGAGCTGACGAAGGATCAGGCTAGGAAAATGTCAGCAGCAACCCAGCTGAATGGCTGAAATTCAAGCACACTTTGCTTTTTGCGGCCTCGAACCATCACCTAATCGACCAATCCATCTCCGTCTTTTGTCTTGTCGCATGCATATTTGGCTTGAAACTTGCTGATATGTTGTGAACCAACAAGTTGTCACACAGAAGAAGCACGCTGGTTGGCCACAACTCGGGACAGGTCGAGACCACGTTTTCGAATCCCTTTATGCCGCGGGATGGTGTTGAGGAGAGTGGGATTTCAACGGGGAGGTTGACTCCGTACGTAGACAACGAAGATCTGGAGCGCTGGTTCCGAACACCATGGTCGTGGGTACCCTCTTTGTCAAGATCTAATGCGGCATTGAATCGAGAGATAAACGCCTTCTAGAACACATGATCAAGCCTGTTTACGCTGGAAAAAGACAGGCGTCGCCTTTCATGAATCATGCTATAGCTGGCCAAAACATGGTCAACCCTGTCAGTTTGCCGATCTCTATCGCAACTTCCTCTTGACTGGTTCTACACATACTCCAAGAGCATGATCAGAATCCAGGAAGCACAGCCCTTGACCTGCGTCGAGTTGTCGCATTTATTTACCCAAGACTGTATGACGTAAAAAAATGCAATATGTCTGTGTTGAAGTAGCAAATGTACCTAGGGTACTGTTATAACTGTTTTCCGATTTTGCGGAGAAGACAATGGTTATGCAACCGAGTACCGTACATTTTATGCAATCCATGCAGTCCTGAGCCTTGATGCCTGAGGCCCTGATCCTGTCACGTGGACGGCGGCAATCGTATGCTGATGATGCCGGGATTCATTATTAATTATCGTCATCTCGGTTTTAGTATTTTGTTATTGTCTCACGTTGTAGCGCTTTCTAGTATCTTCTTCGATTTGAGCGGTGTTCGGAGTTTGCTTACTGGTTGGGCTCTGGGCGGCACTTGCGGCCAACACAAGACACAGCATCCTAAACCAAGTGATCAAAGGAGTGAAGAATCGAAGTTTCTGCAAGACATCATACCTGCAGCCTCAAGAATCAAACTTGTCATCCTCTAGTCGTTCAAGTTCTGACCTCACGACTTCATTATGCGCGAATTAGACCCTTTGGTGGGCGAGTACCAGCACGACAGGCATCGGCCGAGGGAGTCGGAGGCCCTTCTCATCCTTCGGAAGATTGCATCCTTGGTAAAACCGATTATGCGCCGACGTTCATGGAGAGTTGGCACACTTTGCGAATTTTATCCCCATCAGAGGAACCTCCTCGGCCTCAATGTCAACGGTGGCGAGAAGATCTGTCTACGCCTCCGATATGCCGGTGATCAGACTCAATTTATGCCACTTGACCAAGTAGTAGACACTATGCTACACGAGTGAGTGACTCGAGCTCTTTAGGTCAAATCCCCTTCTTTCTAACATTTACAGGCTGTGCCATATTGTACATGGGCCACATAACCAACAGTTCCATGCCCTCTGGAATCAGCTCCGTGATGAACATACAGAACTTGCAATCAAAGGTTACACCGGCGAAGGCTTCTTATCACATGGGAGGCGCTTGGGAGGCGCAAAAATACCCATCGATGAGGCTCGTAGGCAAGCTCGGGCCGCTGCAGAGCGGAGGCGCACGCTTCACGCCGGATCGGGACAGAGAGTGGGAGGAGCAGGTCCCGCGCGAGGTGCTGACATTCGAAAGGTCATAGCTGATGCAGCGCAAAGACGCATTGAGGTGACCCAGGGTTGCGCCTCTGGAGCAGACAACTCCATTGAACTTGCAGAAGAAGCCTCCAGGAATGGCTTCCGAACAAAGGCAGAGGAGGAGGATGCAAACGAGCAAGCAATCATGCAGGTCTATATTGACCTGATTGAGGAAGAAGAAAGAGAAAAATACGGCCCATCATATATCCCTCCCAGTCAAGGTAACCCAGCAGGGTCTCGGGCAACCCTCACACCTCCACCGGTTCCTGAACATACCAGGCCGATCGTGCCAGTCTACGATCAAGACCCAGTCGATCTCACCGCAGATGATAGCTCATATGCAAGCTCTTGGAAATGTCCAATATGCACTCTGGAGAATCCCCCGAACTTTTTATGTTGCGATGCTTGTGCATCAGAGCGTCCTCGCCCTGCCAATGACCGGTCCGCTTCTGGTCCTCCCAGCACGACAAGCTCCAGCTCCACAACTACGCAGACCAAGAACAAAGGTATCATAAATCGCACAGTTGGACAAAGGTCTTTCAAGAACCGAAAAAGCGCCGTTGAATCCCTCTCCGGCTTGGAGAAAAACGTCCAGAAGAAGCCGCTGGGTTGGCTATGCAATTCATGCGGTAGCTTCATGGAGACAGAATGGTGGACATGCTCAAACTGTGGCAAGATGAAGGATGAATCATAGATGAAGACACAACTATGAGCCATTTGCGAGCGTTTACTTTTTACCCCTCTTCAAGCCGAGATTGTTTTGTGCTTGGGCTATACATTTCATGATTCACGAAACAGGGCTCGCAAGCAGGACAATGTGAGAGGGACTTCCATTTCATCAATATACCCAATATTATTTTGTAGCTTTGGTAATACTGCTTTCTTCCTGCTTTCCAGGAAAAATGTCTTAAAAAACGTGAACAGAAGAACTCTGCTGCTTCGATGTAATCGAAGTATATACCGCTTACTAAGCCCAGATTAAGCGACTCAAGCTCCCGAGCTATGCCATGCAAATTTTCTTCCTCCACCTTTCTCAACCTCAAAAACTCACGGCGACTCAGCTACCCAAAATAATGGCCTGGAAAAGGGCATGATTACTCGACTTGGCCAATAATGCGACTAACCAATTTACTAGGTATGCAAAACCCCCCATACCCCCGAAAGAACCCAATAAGCTCCCCTGGCGCAATCCAAACTCGCAATGCAAAACACTACGATGATGAGGACATTTTCAAGAACCGGTATTTTTAGGAAGAGCCGGAAGAGGTATGGCAGGAGAACTTCGAAAATACAGAAGTCACTGTCGTCGATGCTTATAATGGTTCTTCTGAAGGTGTTTTGCTGTTTGGATTGCGCTTGGGGGTTTGGTGGCTTGTTGAGTCACTTTCTCTCCCTTCTGCTAGCAGTTTAACTGTTTCTGGTTGAGTCATAGTGCTGATGCTGTTTTATAGGATATATCGTCAATGCTACAACTTCATAGCTTATTGAGTAGTTTTACGTTCAATGCACATGGATTTATTCTTAGACTGTTTATTCTCATAGTAACTCCAGGATATATAACTTTTTGTAGCCCCAATCCTAAACAAAATCTAGATGAAACGCCAGACATGCATTATACAGGAATGTACAAAGCCAAAAGACCCACGCATCAAGCAATGCTGGAAAAGACACGCTTCTTACCGGAACCAGTTGACCGCTGCTGCTCTTCATAAGCCTCCACGTCGATGTAGTCCTTCGTGCCCTGAGCTTTGACCTGCTCGCCAACAAACTGCAACGCGGACAGGTTAAAGCCCATTTCGTCCTTCTGGCGCGTGAGGACCTGACGCAGCGACGAGCGGATACTGTCAAGCATAGGCCGCATCAGCTTGCTGGCTACAATCTGGCGGTGGTGAGTCTTCAGCATGAAGAACAACACACGACACGTGAGCGGGACGTTCCACTCCCTCCTGGCCCAGATGTTGAGGAATGTGAAGAGGGAGGGGACCTTCGAGAAGGGTAGGACAAGAAGGGCATCCTGGAGGGCGGCGGGTGGGATCTTCTGCACGACGTTGAGGAGATGTTGCTCGGCGGAGATGTTGTTGAGGGCCATGTACAGCGGGTTACGGGCGGGAGGAGCGGCGTTGGGTTGCCTTGCCTTGAGGGCGCGCCACTCACGCATGACGACGAGATCCTCCATGCCCAAGTCGAGTGCTTCCATGATCTTTTCTCCGGCCATGAGGGTGTCGGTTGTTTGCTTCCCGGCGTCAACGGCTTCGGCCTTCTCGCCGTCCACGCCTTCTTCTTCCTCGAGGGAGGCTGCGAGGTTGTGGTCGTAAATTTCTTCGAGTTCCTTTTCTCGTTCTTCTTCAAGGAAAAGGGGCTCATCTGTTTGTTCCCATGTGCGAATGCTCTTGTCGTGACTAGCGGTGACAATGAACTCGCCTGTGTGGCTGATTGCCATAGCCCAGATCTCGCCGTGGTGTCCTGAGAGCTTCTGGACGTGTTCAAATTTGTCGCCGTCCCAATATTTGATTACACGGTCTTTGCTGACACTGAAGAAGTTGTGGCCGTTACCTTCGTTGTTGCTAGGCACAAAAGCCACGGCCATGATGCTGTCTTCGTGCGCAAGGAATGATTTATGGCAGTCACCAAAATCCAGACCCCATAAGCGAACTGTCTTATCAGCCGAACAGGTGACGATCATTCTGCTATCCCATGAAATATCCATGTTTAGAACGGGAAGCTTGTGGCCGTAAAGGTTCAAGAAAAGCTTGAGAGAGTCATTGAAGAACACTTTGACAGTGTTATCCAGGAGAGCAACTGCCAGCAGGCGGGCGTCGGGCGAAAAGCGAACACTCAAGATGTCGTCTGAAACCTTCAATGTTCTTGAGTGGATTAACTTCAGCCGTGGTGTTGTCCGCTTCGTACCAGGAATCTCTTCTTGTACGACCTGGAAGTTCCAGAACTTTGCAGACTTGTCTGCACTGCCACTGACTAATGATTTGCCGTCAGGATGCACCTGCAATGACCATACTGGCCCTTCGTGTGCTTTGATCGTATCTAAGAGGGTTGATGAAGCGATATCAAAAACTTCTAGCTCTCCATCTTTATTGCCGACCACAACAATCTTATCACCGGGAAGGAATGCAGAGCATAGTGCATAACCACACTCCAAGGTTCGCAGACAGTTTTGTGTCCGGACGTTCCAGACCTTGAGACTACCATTCGAGGCAGAAGCCAGCATTCGATCATCAGAGCTCAGCGCGACGGATCGGATATCTGTACGGTGGCCTGGTATATCGACAGCTAAAGTTCGGTTGTACTCCACGTCATCTTCGGTCTTGCCCTTCTTGTTCAACATAGCGACGCCGTAGGCCTCCAGCTGATTGTTGGTGGTAGCCGCGAGAAGTTGAATCTTTCCGCTCGACTTGACTCGGATCCAATCGAAAGACCTGACCTTGCCGCCGGTTCTAACAATAGTGTGAGAGACGAAAACTTCAGTAACGGGGGCTGTAGAAACATCGTCCTCGGGCTTGTCGTTCTCGGCCTTTGCAGCCTCGCCCGTTTCCGCTGCACGCTGGGCTTCCTTTTCCTTTCTTCGCTTGCGCTTCCTCGCCAGACTCTTCTGGACTTCTGTTTCGGAGCGGATGCGCCAGATTTCAATAGCCTTCTCCGAGCCATGGAATGCCACGTAGTCTGCTCGAGGGTGGAAGCTGATTCCGGTCGTTCGATCCTTTCCATTACGGTAGAACGATCCCCTGTCGGCTAAGATTTTGCGGGTTTCCGAGCCGGCTTTCTCTTTAGAGATCTCAATCATGGCGCTCTCATCAATGGACCAAGCCTTCAACTCGCCATCATTGCCTCCAGTTATACAACCACTCTGATCCGGCGCAAGACCTAAACTCCAGCATTCTCCGTTTGACTGTGCGATGTGCGTTTCAATACAATGCTGTGACGCCAAATCCCATACCTTTATCAATGCATCCTTTCCGGTCGTAATCAGAAAACCAGCGTGTTCGCTGAGTCCGGCTTCACTCAATAGTTCGGGTGATGGAACGAGGAAGTGAAGAGAGGTGACTTGGTCTGTGTGTCCGCGTAGCTTGAACAATCCAACTTCTGAAATTAGATCCCAAAGTATTATATCTGTATCTCTCGAGCCACTTGCAAGGCGAACACCGGCACTGTCGAACGCGAGTTGGGTGATGGCGGATTTATGGCCGTTGAAGGAAATCATGACTGTCTCGGTTCTTGAATCCCACACGCGAATGGTCCCATCTTCATAACTAGAAGAGAGAAGGCGAGATTAGTTATATATTCCAATGCAGCTGCATCTCCCAGCCCTTACCCGACGGCGAAGATATCCTCGTCGGTCTTGCTCTGGGTGATGACGGTGACTTGCGCCCGGCAGGCGGAATCTTTCCATCTTCCAAGCAATTCCCCCTTCTTGATATCCCAGCACAAGACCTCCTCTCCCGCGCCGACTACACCCCGTCCCGCACCTGTTTGACGTGAAATCCCGGCGAGCGCATCGTCCCGAACCCAGATGGCATTGGACGTCGCGGAGGCGACGAGCCCGAAGGTTTTCGAGTGCTCAAATTTTCTGAGCAAAACGTCCATTAGCAAGTACTCTTTCAAATTGATAATTCCCAGCTCCATAAACTCACAGATATGACTTCACCATGCTGAATCGCCCTTGTTCCGAGAAAAAATCTAGAGCACCGCTATCGATAGGCGCAAAAAAGCGACGATAAAATGTTACGGCGAGGGATAGCGACCAGAGCTGCCAGTCTCCACCGCCTCGTGTGCCCCCCAAGGCGGACGGACCAACCACCAACAAACGTCACCCCGACAATTAGGCAGAATAGAGGAGAGGGAACTCGAGACTTGAAATCAATTTATTGCTACAGTCGCCAGAATGTTGCTTTTAGACTATGAGAATGTTCTAATCCGGTCACTCCTGACGGAGCGGTTTTCTGGGTATGCTCCTCCCCGCGTTTACTTCCCCTCGATGTATACCCATGTTCCTGAGCTGACAACTTGCTGCTTCTAGAGCCCCGCCGGCGTCCATCGACCAGATTGTGTCCGATTTTGACGGCGTTACGTTCCATCTATCTACTCCCGAGGTTAAAACCAAGATTCTCATTTCCATCAATGTGAAATGCTTCCGAGAACTGGTTCAGTATGGCGCCCAGCAGGTCCTGGAAAGAGAATACGGTCCCTACATTGTCGCTCCCGAGCCTGGCTATGATTTTTCCGTTCAGATCGACTTGGAGAACCTACCCGATGACCAGACGGCACGAGAGGACCTTATCACACGGCTGGCTTTGCTGAAGCGCAACGCAATGGCGGCCCCGTTCGAGAAGGCGTTCGACGAGTTCGCCCAACTAGCAGAGGAGGCCTCAAAGTACACTTCGGAGGCGGCACCCGCGGGCGTTGCGGAGGGTGGAGAGGTCATGGCAATCCATTACCGGGAGGAAGAAGCGATATATATCAAAGCCAGTCATGACCGAGTGACCGTGATCTTCAGCACAGTATTCCGCGAGGAGACAGACCGTATCTTTGGCAAGGTCTTTTTGCAGGAATTCGTGGACGCCCGGCGACGTGTTTTGACCCTGCAAAATGCGCCTCAAGTCCTCTTCCGAAACGACCCTCCCCTGGAACTGGCAGGTGTCCCAGGTCTTCAGGACGCTAGTGAGGGCAAGATTAGTTATATCACATTTGGTAAGCGCTGATCGGCTATTCTGGTCGTCCAGCTACTGACGAAGGCAGTTCTTTTCCCTCGTCACTTGACGCCGCAGCGACGTCACGAAAACATCTCGCATATCCAGACCTTCCGTGACTATTTCCACTACCACATCAAAGCATCTAAGGTGGGATACCCCGTCTCTACAGAGGAACAACTTATTGACACACCGGTCCAGGCATACATCCACACTAGGATGCGCAAGCGAACTGCCGATTTCCTCCAGGGTATGTGTCGAGTCTGATCATTGCCTGAGTTCTGAGCTGACCAACGATAGTCCTTAACCGAGCAAGACCCGAGAACGAGGAGCGAGAAAGGAAGACGGCAAGCGGGCGTACTTTCAGGGTTCAGGGCTAGGATCGAATTGAGGAGATCGCCTTTGTTTAATTGTATATTGCAAATTGAAGCACAGAGACTAGGCATTCTGATGAGAGCAGCTGGCCATAAGCTCATTACGAGGCCTGTAGGCACAATAAATATATTTCAACAGCTTTTTAGTGCCCAGTATACGCTTTCTTTCCTCGTTGGAGTAGATAGGCCCGGTCAACCCAATGCGTTGGCACGTTATCTTAAGCAAAGATACTGTAAACCTAGTTGCCGTGGGACCAATATATATAGGTACCTTGGGCCGTTCTTCATCAACTTTCAAACAAGTGCAGATTCAGTTACACCATCGCATGTACGAATACACAAACCAAGAATAGTGACTTCCAGGCTGAGGACCACGTCAGAGAAGGGTCAAAGGCATCCTCTGTACCCCGGTTTGAGTAGTGCTCTGGAAGATTGCCAACCCATGTAGGGTCATGTGATGGCTTTCTACTTATCGGCTTCATCGTCTTATCGATCATTTGAAGATTTCGGTCCATCAACTTTCAAACCCAGCGATCCATCAAAATGACTAGTGATGATCAGTTCTTCTTTGACTATGTGAGTTTTTCCATTGTTTCCATTGCGCGACTGGTTACGACCGGGTTCTGACAGGTCCCTTCTTCCAGCTTGCGCAAATTCCAAATGACGTAAGACGATACAGCGAGCAGGTCGCCGACTCGATCAATCGACATGTCGACCATGCCGCAGACGCGGTCCGGGACACACTCTCTCATCAATCATGGCTGCCGTCGAGCGTCAGGCCAACGCCCGCGTTCCGTCCTTTCTCTCCACGGCCACAGTCGCTATATGCTCGCGTTCACGACTGGGCTGTCCGAAACCGAGCATGGAGCGCCGCGATCCTAGCTTTCGTGGGGACGACCGGCATCCTATACTTTGGGAGTAAGAAGCTGAGAGCTAAGCGAAGGAAGGCGAAGAGGTCTGCGAATGGCGCTCGGAAGGAGATAATCGGTAGGTCTCGGTAACGCTCTGAAAGCATCCACTGCATTGCACCTAAGTCCTAACTAACTACTGCTCTAGTTGTTGCTGGATCGCCCCATGAGCCGATGACCAGGTCGATAGCAGCGGACTTGGACCGCCGTGGGTATATAGTTTATATCACCGTATCCTCCGCAGAAGAAGAACACCTCGTCCACGCAGAGAATCGACCAGACATACGGCCCCTGTGGCTCGACCTGACGATGGTAAGCCACATGCTTCCACTTATCCAAGAAGAATGCTCACGTCTGTAGCTTCCTTCGTCGCCGTCAGAGATACACTCTTCTCTGAACGAAATCCACACGCTCATCACACAACCGCATGCTCCAACGCATGGTGTCCCGCCCCATATTTGTCAACTGAGCGGGCTCATATTAGTCCCCTCGCCAAAGTTCGTAGCAGGGCCCGTGGCTACAATCCTGCCGTCATCATGGGTTGACACCATTAACACACGCCTTCTCGCACCTATCCTAACTACCCAGCTCTTTTTACCTCTTCTTACTCTCCGCAATACTAACAGCACTATTATTCTTGTCTACCCATCGATATCGTCGTCTCTCTCAGCGCCGTTTGCCGGACCGGAAGTGACCACGGCGCACGCATTAGCAGGCTTTGCGACATCCCTCAGAAGGGAGTTGAGCCTTTTGCACCATAACAATGTTGACTTGGTGGAACTAAAACTTGGAAATATTGACCTCGGCCCACAATACCGGGCCCCGAATAGCCATATCGCAGGGACCGAAGTCCTCACCTGGAGCGTTCAGCAGCGGGCGCTGTATGGACCCCAGTATCTTAACAGCATTGAGCAACGACCCGCAGCATCCGCTGGGCCCGGCTTTGTACGAGGATCACCAGCCAGAGCCCTCCACAACGCATTGCTCGATGCATTGGAACCTACATCTAAAAACATTTTTGGAAAACGAGCAGCAAGAAAAGCTGTCAGGTACGCTGGAAGAGGCGCACGGACATACCACTGGATTGGCCAGTGGACGCCCCCGGGCTTAGTTGGTTGGATGTTAGGGCTGCGAGCAGGCTATGCTCCCCCTGTCGAGAGCACCAGCGGAAGTGGCAACGAGACTGGATGGGAAAAAGTTGACCGGTAAAGGTTCTGCTGGTTGCAGTCTTCAACCAGATGGTCTGCGTATTTAATGTGTGAATTTAAGCATCTCTGCTCTCTGGAAAAGGAAAGGTTGGCCTTGGATGATCTACGGCTGGAATTCTACGGCCCTTCTAAGGCTTCCAAGAAGACCCAAGAATGATCTGCTAGCCATCTGCTAGCCATCTGCTAGCCCTCACGAAGTATGATCGATATTCTAAGACATTGACGCCGATTTATCAACTGCGGTCGTGCTCCAATGGATACCATAAATGTTCAAGTTCTACTACAGAATGTTACGGAGCAATGTTCAGTCTAGTCTACGGGCGCAGACTTCGACGACCCTGGAGCCTGCACTGCAGTAGTCGTCAGCAAGAAAACGGGCGTAAGTTGTCGATGCCCTAACTGAGACAATGTTCCACCAGATTGGTGGAGTAGTTCTGTCTGGGCATCCGGCCTCTAAGACTGTTTGGGTAGGCAGGAGATTATCATAATAACGAAGAGATCCTCCCCTGTCACGTCATGATTATGATAATAGGCGGTTCAAGCCTTTCACCAACAGGACACTTGCCTGCCAGGAGGAGGGGGTAGCACAGAGCCCGTACAGCACTTTCCTGTGTCCCGATGCCGCACTCTAAATGTCAACCAGGCTGTCTCAGGCCTCATGTGTCAGCTGTGACTACAATTGGGCCGGCAGAAATTAGATGACTTCAAAAACGAGTAAAAATAGTCGTTCCCCATCTCCACCTAGAGTTTAGGACCCGCGGTTTGACAGTTTCATTTCCAGGAGGTCTTCGTCTTCTGGCGATCTGAGTGGTTGTTGGCCATGGACGAATGTCCATCACTAAGTCTAGATTGTTGAGTGATTCAAGCTACTCTGTACTCTGTACGGCCGAGTCGTCGATAGATACAGCGTAACCTGGAGTTCTTTGAGGGCTGAAGATTGAAAAGATAGGGGCAGTCGGAGTCATGGACCCTGGCTGTTTGAGAGTCCAATAGTACGTCATGGATTCACCACTATTTGCCTTTATATTAACGAGCCCCTGACCGAGACGAGACTCTTCTGCAACGGAGGATCCTCGGCTAGGCGAAGGGTAATGTATCTGTTTTACACTCATAAAAGTACATGTTTGCATGAATAATCTGTGTCCACAAGGCGTATTAACTATATTCTTGGCAAGGATTACATCGCGATACTCCCAATATCCCCGCCCCGTCCGATCGTCCAGCAGAGGCCATGGACTGCGTGTATTCTGGTTCCATAGGCCTTCTGCCGTCTGTCATTTGAACGGCTTCTACTCTGGATGCTCCTCTTTCCCTCCCGATTGCAGTTGTTTTCTCTCCATCGGCAGTGCGAAATGCTGGCTCTGGCCCAAAATCCATCTCCTATCTAAGCCCGGTCATCGTCCGTCCCCCAGCAACTCTACTGTGCACAACAACACACAGCGGCCTTTTGTCACTCCTTACTACAACCAACTCCCTCGAATCTTGACTTATTGTCCGACGTTGTTGACCAACTCTTTCTTCTCCCCTTCTCCTTCTGGGGCCGTCACTCCTTTCAGTAATTCCGCCCTCCTTTGTGATCTTTTGTTGCTGCTTCATCTCGTCCCATATACCCCCCTTCCCAGACCGAAACCACCGTCGCACCACTCACCGTCCTCCAGACTTTCCAAGATACGGACCATTGCGACTGCTTCCTCTCGTTCTCGATGCGCACCAGTTGACGTTCGTACACGATCCGACCACGGCCGAATGAAAGCTTTGGTTACCACGCCAGGATAATTCTTCCGCATCGAAAGTCCACGAAAATCGTTCGCTACCTGCCTAGACCAGACGTGGCCCAATATCACAATGAGCTTGCGACCGCAGTTTAATACCCGATCGCCTTCTCATGATACCTTTCGGAGCGGTGCTGCCTCGCCGCGTATCGAACATTTCGATGGAGAAATTCCGCCCGCACTATCCCCGCTCGATGCGTTTGCATTTCAAGGGCGGCTTCTGGCCCGCCAGCTGGAGGACTCGGCGCGAAGAGATCGACGCATGAGTCGCTTGCCGCCAGCCAGCGTTGCACGGTCTTTGTCCCGGCCTCGACCCGGCTATTTTCGATCCCAGTCGTCCAACGATGCTGCGCAGAGGTCTGAAGGAGGGCTGGCGAGACAACCCACACAGAAAGCTCGCCCGGAGCCAGAAGAACCTCGGTTTCGCCCTCAGTCAGAGCACCCGCGTCTAAGCGGCGTATCGCATCTTGCAAGTGAACAAAACTACTCAGGTGATGAGGGTGGCGAGGATGATGAGACGCCAAAGGACGAAACCCAACCCGCTGTCGTCGACAACGAAGGGTTCCGTTTCGATGCGGTGCGCGCCGAGTCGCCAGAGGAGGATATTGGGATACGTGCCTCGTCAGAAACTCCACGTCGATTCTATGCTGCGACCCCTACAGGATTCCCGGGCCCTGGCCCGACCAAGGCCTCTTCAACCGACTCGATCTCTTCTCGACTGAATGTTAATCGCGGCCGTGGCCTAGCGCCCCCTGCTTCGCCTATGCTTCGGCCATCGAGCAGTCCTCGTCTCCAGCAACAAGAAAGTTCCGACGATGACTACAGTAGCTCCAACGCTGGTTCAACTTTTTCGACTACGCGCAAGCTGTCTTCCGCTAGCGCTATGTCCATGCCGCATTCGCCTATGCCTTCAATGGCCCGTTCGCTTGCTCGATCGCCGTCCATAAGCTCCGAGATCTCAAATTCTAGCCATCTTCCTCGGCCCTCGTTCAACTTCTCACGCCCTCTGAGCAGATCCAGCACCAGTCTTTCTGCACCAATTGGACTTGGAGTCTCAGAACAGCAAGGCGTGATGAATCGCAGCAATAAGCCTGGTCCTATTGTTGTACCCGGGCCATCGGACATGCTTGCTACGCCAGGTGACGAGCTTATGTCACCAGTGTCTTCATACATATACGCCAAGTATTCGCTCCCACGAGGGCGTGGAGTGCCCAGGGATTCCGTTGTCTTCTCTGGCCTGCAGACACCGCATTTTGAATGGCAGGAACCTCTATTTGAGAGCCCGGAACAGCAGCGACCAAAGACCGCCGAACCTCAAGCGTCTGCGAGAGTACCTTCTCCCTCACCATCTCGTAAAGCGTCGCCTGCCCCGCAGAACGCAAGCTCGCTATCTGATGCTCCGGCAGTAGACGAGAAACTCCTGACGCCGGTGGCATCTAGATCATCTGCGAATACTTCGCCGTTGCCTGATAAGTCCGAACCTGAGAATGTCGTGCCTCGGGCACAAAGCTCAGAAACGCCTAGAAATGACGACGTCTCGGAAACGATCTCTTCTGCAGACTCCGCGTCCACACTACGCCCACAGACCGCAAAGATAGCCGTGCCCTCTGCCGCCATAACCGCCGAGGAGCACGTTGCAAAGGGCATTCAACTTCACGAGAAGGGGTCATTGAACGAGTCTACGTATCACCTACGAGTTGCGGCAAAACAGGACCACCCCGTCGCAATGTTGCTGTACGCTCTGGCTTGTCGGCATGGTTGGGGTATGCGGCCGAATCAACAGGAGGGCGTGCGATGGCTGCGCAAGGCTATGGATTCCGTCGGCCTAGAGCTGTCTGGCGACTCTGACCCAACAGTGTCCGCCAAGTCGAAGGAATTGCAGAAGCAATACCGGGCCCAGTTTGCTCTGAGCGTCTATGAGCTCGGTGTAAGTCACCTGAACGGATGGGGTGTCGAACAAGACAAAACCCTCGCCTTGCGTTGCTTTGAGACTGCCGGCCGCTGGGGGGACGTAGATGCGCTCGCTGAAGCAGGTTATTGTTACGCCGAGGGGATTGGCACTAAGAAAGACATGAAGAAGGCGGCGAAGTTCTACCGTGAGGCCGAAGCCAAGGGCATGAGCATGGTTGGCAACAGCTGGTAAGTTGATACCGACATTGCATCCGTCATCCGATACTGATAAATGCAGGATCTACAAGGAAAAGTACATGTCAGATGACGGGCCAGATACGCGGTCTCGTGGCCGGGGCCGCCATGCGCATACGCCGGAGAAAAAGGGGCGCAGCAAATCACGAACTCGCAGTCTTTTCCATCGCAAAAAGTCCAACGCCACTGAGGCATGATGTTCTAGTGTCTTGTTTGCACGTTGCATTGGGGGGGCAGGCGATATTCGACGATGCCAAGCAGAAACGCTGAGGTCGTCGTAGCATCTTGCATCTTTATACTATTACATTGCCCCTCACATTTGCTTTCATTTATTCTTCTCTTCGTTTCTTGCGTATTTATCTTTCATTTCTTTTTCTACCGTTTTCTTTTCCCTATACTGTCTTGTCTTTTACTTCTTCATTTCTCCTTTCTCTTGGACGTTCTATGAGCGACTTGAGCTAGCTTCATACCTTTTGCCTTGGCGATCTTTTTATTTGTTCGATTTCTCTTCTGATCGCAAGGCCATTTCACCATTTTAGCAGAGCTTACTGCTTCGATTCTTCTTCTATTGTTTGCGGGCATCAATTTCGCTTCTTGGATACCCTTCATTCACCTACCCACTGTGTGATGTTTTATTTCCCTTCTAATATTCTTTTCTCTGCTGGATGACCCTGGCCCTTCTTTTCACTTTTCCTTTCTTTTTCCATTTGCATGTTCCCTGTGGCGGAACCGTTCGTTGCCTTCCTTAGCTACTCAATGACACTGACGAGATTGACTCTAATTCGTTGCTTTAATTGTTTCTTATCTAGAAGTTGTCTTCTTAATTGTGGCGTCGAACTACGGGGACTATCGCCTCCAGGGTGGCATGAGGGAGTCGAGTAACTACAGAGTCCAGATGGAGTAGACTAAGAGTGGAGCATGCCCAGATGCCAGACCTGCCAAACCAGCGGGCATTGTTCCAGTGCAATTTCCGTTTGCATCAGGGAAATCCGGGGATGTCATCGGACTTTGTCGAGTCAACCTTAATAGTCGGATCTTCCCGCTTCGAGTCAGTGGTCACAAGGCCAGTCAGTCTTTTGGCCGGGATGCCACCCTGTCCTCCGTCAGCCATCTTACTGCGTCTTGAGGCAAAGTCGATCGTTCCTGGGCAGGTGCGTGAACGCATCGATTACTCTAAGAAAATAGGAATTGGCCGTGGTCGCAGTGGTTCCCTCGTTCAGGGCTAGCGACGGAGGAGTGGCCAGAAGCAGCCAAGGAGGGCTCTCGCACTGACAGGGTCCGCACTGGCTAGTTACATGACGGCGACCTCGACCACGGCCTTGACTGGACAGCAGCAGAACAACCCTGGTCCAGTCTCGTAATGGGCCCTTGGTTAGCATCTGACTACTAAACTAGCCAGTCGCGCTCCGACACCGTCCATGCCAATTACAGCCCGCTAACTCGTGCCAAGCCTGGATCAACATGGGGTAATTTGGGGAACCGCATCCTGGGCTGGCGATGCTGTGCCCTCGGTGGCGGCACCCCCTGCGCTCAATGGCAGATTGCTTCAGAATTCATTTGGGCGAGGGCGAAAGCCATGGCTGCCGGGCGTACTTCTTTTCTGATGACGCGCCTCGGCTCATCCGGTGCCAGTTTCATCCAGAAGATGCTTGCCGCAGCATGCGAGCAGGGATGGCCGCAGGTCGAGTAGATCCGCCGACTGATTGTTTCAGCAGCGGGCTCACCGAGGCTTTTATATGCCGGGCCTGCTTGAAGCCAGGAGGCGACGATCAAGCAGACAGGACAGAGGGCCCGGGGTTGCCGTCGCCCTCGCCCTCGCCCGTGACATTTTGCCCCTTTCTTGATGCGAGTAGGATCCATTGTTGCGCATTCCACTAGGAGCCTGGGAAGTCAAGACGATGAACCCTTGTTCGCTCCACCAGCAACGACCCGCGGTGCTTGATGAGAGCGAGACTGCCTGTCAGTGGCCACCGTCCACATGTGATAGCCTCGAGCCCCTCTGTCTCCTGCAAGTCCAAGTAGATAAAATGCTTGGGGATCCATCCGGCGTCGTTTAGCCAATTTTTTGTCTCTTCCACCCAACTTCCCCCGGCCTTCTAAAATAGCTCGCGACTCCTCGCTGGCCTCCGTGACTGCGGCCCCTCCGAGTTTCTTTCACTTTAGTCTTTCGTTTTTTCCTCGCGTTTCACTTGCCTTATTTAATATTGGTGTCGCGCGCATTCCAGAAGTTTGCTGAGTTGAGTGGTGAGGTATACAGGTATGGCACTTGGCCCTATACATACAACACTCCCCCTTCCCCTTCATCAAACCCAGTGCAGCAACTGACGATCGTCATGACTCGCTAGTCACACATCCACCTCCTGTATGTCCCACGAGCAACACTCGCCGCTGAGCCGCAGAGTGACTTGATTGGGCGTGTCCAGAATCAGTGTACCTCCTGTACAAGTACGAAACACCATGGCCTCGAGCGACAAGGCTGCCGTCGAGGAAATCCCTGTGGGGACGACCGCAAAGCCCAGCTTCTGGACTCGCGTGAAGGCGCACTATAAGAAATGGTGGTGGGCGCACCTCATCGGTCTGATCGTGGTCGTCCTAGTCGTTGTGCTTCCAGTGTAAGTGTACTCTGCGCATTGGATAAAATGACCCGAAGCCAATTAAACCGTCTCTCGCAGTGTCTATGTCGGCTATCCGAACATCGCCCAGAGCGACATCAACGACTCGACTCTCAGCGTCGAGTCGATGGAAATCAGCGACCCTACCCCCGATGGGTTCCATCTCCACCAGAGACAGGTCATCGGAAGCGACAGCATGTTCCATCCCAAGATCTTCGAGTTCGACGCCGATGTTAGCCTCCTGGGTGGCCCTGTGTTTGCGACGGCCGATGTTCCCGAAGTCAAGGCCGATGATGGCGCCGTGGTGGTTGTTGACCAGTGGCTCAACTTGACTGATGCCGGCGCATTCGGGGACTTTGCACAAGCTGTGATGTTGAACGAGGAATTCAAGATGAACATCTACGGCGAGCCGCGACTGAAGCAGGGAGGTCTGCCGACAATTGACATCGACTACAACAAGACTGTCACTATGAAGGGTGAGTCGAAGTCACACCGGGCTTTTAGTATGCACTTATTGACCGCGGACAGGTCTCAACAAACTTGACGGCTTCAAGATCGTGTCGCTGACCCCGGTCGATGACCGTGACGATGGAAACACCGCCGAGGGCACCGTCTACATCCCCAACCCGTCCGTGTTGCAGTTAGATATGGTACGAATTTCCTCAATTCAATTCTCTCTTGCTTGCTGCTAACCGATCATTAGGGCAACCTGACTCTGGACGTCTCGCTCCAGAATGGAACCGTCCTTGGCCAATCGTTCCTTAACGACCTAGTGCTCAAGCCCGGCAACAACACCGTGCCAATGCTCGCCAACATGGACATGTCAGCGTTCTTCTCCATGGTCCTAGCAGGCCAGAGAGAAATCCCTTTGCGAATTGTCGGTAACTCCAGCGTGTACAATGGGAAAGAAATCCCATACTTCACCCAAGCCCTGGCGGCCAACGTGCTCACCACAACCCTGAACCTCACCGAAGTCCTCTCATGATAGCTGGATACCGAGGTCTAAGCAAAAGACTGACTCGGCATGTACCATGTACGGATAATTTCTGACCGGTGACTTTTCATGATATCCGCTTTTCTTTGTCGTTCTTTTCTGTAATAATGTTCTGATATGTATGACCGGATTTGAATAATGGGTGATACCACTACCATGTACGAGTGCGATTCGATACCGATTGTGATTGCGGTTCCCGGGCAAGCCCGGCTTTTATTCAATTCCATGACTATAACTTTCTCCATCTCAGTCTCCACTGTTGCTGTTACTACTGCAGGAGAATAATACATTGCCCAGTGCCCCGTCTATCTCCGATTCCCTGCGCGCTTATCTTGGCCGTCTCTGATAAGAACCCCATACTCCTGCTTGGCGGTCCACTTGGTTCTTCTTCCTCTTCCCGAGAACTTGGAGACGGCCTGATAGACCTGCTCTCTTGGTACTCACCGTCTTGCTTGGCTCTTATCGCGTCTATTAGACTCCCGATAGCTTCCTCTTTTGTCGTCGTGGCGACGATATCAGTCGGGCTGGTTTACTCCAAGCTTAGCCGTCAACAGTCAACATCCGTCCGATTGAGCTCCGAGCTCTAGGCCAAGCCAGACGTATATAAAGACCAAAGTCGCAGGCGGCAAGATGGACCTGTTTCTGTACAGAATCAGGCTACTTCCCTCAATTGCTTCCCTTGTTGATATACGTCATGGGTCTCCGCGTTAAAGCTCTTGCAGTGGCTGCTCTAGCTACCCTCAGCCAGGCATCACCAGTTCTATACCGTCGCGATGACACAAACGTCACCTATGCCTTTACCAACACTAACGGGCTGAACTTTACCCAGATGAACACCACTCTACCCAACGTAACCATCTTCGCAACAGGTATATCCCACCCACCCTTATCAACCAAGCCAAACTAACAACCACCAGGCGGCACAATCGCAGGCTCAGCCTCCTCCAACACGGCAACAACAGGCTACCAAGCCGGCGCACTAGGGATCCAAACCCTCATCGACGCCGTGCCGGAAATGCTCTCCGTTGCCAACGTCGCCGGCGTACAGATCTCCAATGTCGGCAGCCAAGACATCACCTCCACCATCCTACTGGAGATGGCGCACCGCCTGAACGAGGTCGTCTGCGAGGACCCCCTGATAGCCGGCGCAGTCGTAACCCACGGCACCGACACGCTCGAGGAAACAGCCTTCTTCCTCGACGCCACCGTCAACTGCGAGAAGCCCATCGTCATCGTCGGCGCCATGCGTCCCGCAACCGCCATCTCCGCCGACGGGCCCTACAACCTCCTGCAAGCCGTCACAGTAGCAAGCAACAAGGAAGCGAGGAACAGGGGCGCGATGGTGGTAATGAACGACCGCATCGCGTCGGCGTACTACGTCTCCAAGACGAACGCCAACACGATGGATACATTCAAGGCCGTGGAGATGGGATACCTGGGCGCTATCATCTCGAACTCCCCCTTCTTCTACTACCCGGCCGTGCAACCGACCGGCAAGACAGCCGTGGATGTCACGAACGTCACCTCCATCCCGCGCGTCGACATCCTCTACTCCTTCCAGGACATGACCAACGACACGCTATACTCGAGCGTCGAAAACGGCGCCAAGGGCGTTGTTGTCGCTGGATCTGGCGCTGGATCCGTTGACACCGTCTTCTCGACTGCCGTCGACGATATCATGAGTACGCAGGGGATTCCGATCGTGCAGAGCACGCGGACGGGTAACGGCGAGGTGCCATACTCTGCTGAGGGCGGCATCTCGAGCGGGTTCTTGAACCCGGCCAAGTCGCGGATCTTGCTTGGCTTGCTGCTCGCGGAGGGCAAGAAGGGCGTTGAGGAGATTCGGGCTGTGTTTGGGAAGGTTGCTGTTTAGATTATCCCTGGGTGTTTATGATGCGATTATGATCGAAGATGAGATAATACGTAATTTAGAATTATATAATAGATCTGGCCATGGGCGATAATGAATACCTCAAGATGTTTCCATTTAAGCGCTTAGGTCGGAGAGACTTGAGAGACAATAATTCACATGATACAGGTAGAGGACAGGACACGAAAGCGAACAACATATTGGTTGCCAGAAACTTGAAAGTCAGCTATTTTTTGACCGACATCTACCGATGATAACGACACTGCTGCAGGGTATGAGGTGACCCGTTAGTACGACCACGGCCAATATATATCGAGGCAAAGAAGCAAGTGTCTAAAGCAGAGTAAGAGGAATTATTAACTATTTTAACCCTTATTGGCAAACGCACAGACCTGTTTCTCTTTGCTCTCCCTGTTATTGGACTAGATAAGTACCTTGCAGGGCAGTCTCTGAATGCCTATAAGATGCCGGATGTCTCTTATCTGCGAGGTGTGCCACATGCAAGCTTATCATTCCACTTGTTTCTCATTCTTGTCTTGCAGACATATAAGAATAGCATTCCCCAGTTTACTCATGATTGAAATGTACTAATAGTACATGTGACCCTTGCACTGACTATAACCAGCTGAGAACTAACAATGAAAAACAGACGAGCCGCACTTTTTAGTCCTTTTTCTTGTCCAGATTCCATACCTTTATATCTCCAGCAATTTCCTGACTCGTCTCACCTACATCTCATGCAGCGTGTTATATCCCGTCTCGATAAGACTTCGTGGACCACGAGCGTCACCTCCAATATGCCAATAGAACAATCCTCCTAGTTGCTCTCGTGTTACAAACTTCGCTTTTTGCTGCACCGTCTGCGGCGTATCGTACGTCACGAAACCGCCGTCCCCGCCGACACAGTACGCTGCAGCGACCTGTTCGTCATGATGCTCAGTCGCACCGGGACGCGGGAGCTCGCTATAGTCAAATACTCCGTCTTCGCCGCCGCAGCCTGCGTACCGTTGTCCGATGTTATCGCTGCCGAGGAATGACCGGCCGTACGCTGGAATACCTAGGAGGAGTTTCTTCGGATGGACACCCTCCCCAAGCACGTACTCTACGGCGGATTGACATGAAACCCCTGAGCCGTATGAAGGACAATATAACTGGGCGTGGTGACCGGTCTCGGCGCCCCAGGGCCCGGCAAAGTCGTATCCCATGATATTGATCATGTCGACATACTTTGCAGCTTTCTTGAGGTCAATGTGCTGCAATGCCCACTGGCCTGCGGGGAGACAAGTGGCTAATACATATGGCGGGGGGAAATAGTCCCGCAACCTGGCAAGGAGACGAATGTAGTCCTGCCCTTGCTGCGAGTCCGCCGGGTGCTCCCAATCCACTTCAAGCAGGCAAAATCAGCACAGCTCACAATCAACGGAAAGGAACACACCGTCGATTCCATCAAGACCGAACTCGTCTACTAGCCGTCTTGCGGACTGTGCGAACGTTTCCGTACAAGTCTTACTCCGAGCCACAGCGGCGAAGTTTTCGCTTCCTTTGCCGCCCCCTCCAATCGAGAGGACAAGCTTCAGCTTGGAATACTGCGGTTTGAGCTGTGCGAACGCCCGAAGACAGCCGGTTGTGCCGTCGACCGGCATCTGCGTGTCTGCCCACTCATCACTCAACTAGTTTCGTTTATAGTCAGCATACATTATTCCGACCACGCTCACAATATCCAGAGGGAGAGATACATAAATCGTGCCGTCCTCTTTGACCCTAAATGAAACAAACAAGGCAGGTTAACAATCAGATTCTACTGCGGGTTCGGCATCCGCGGGTGATGCACGGCTAGTATGTACCAGGCAAACGCGTAGAAGATGTGAGAGACGAATCCCAATCTGAGAGACGATGGAGGCTGCTTCCGGTATATGCGCCAGTTCGGATAATATGCTGCGTTCAGGTAGAAGGGGATTTCTGATGAAGTGCCACTGAAGCGTTCTGCGGCTTTGCGGCGCCAGTGGGGAAAGATTGAGCCGGAAAACATGGTTACTGTGGCGGGCCAGGGATCTCTGGTACTGATGGTAACCAGGAAGGATAAGAGGAGTATGCTAAGGTCAGATACCAACGAAATACGAGAAAGTAAAAAGAAAAGCGACTGAAGATGAAGGCAAAAGAGCAGTTGCTTGATCGAGAACAGCGTCACGTGTGGTAGAGTTTGGGGATACTGGAAGGGTGGTGCTTATTTGCTTTTGCTTTGGGAAACCACGAGAAACTATGCAATAATAGAGCCTCTATTGGGAAAGGCAACCGGGCAAGTCACTTTTCTCTGCACCCCAGCTGAGAAGACTATGACATTCCCGAGGCGCTGCACCTGCAGATTTTTACTCTGCGCCTCCTCCATGTCGTATACGACTTCCCCGCCTCTGCAGGCGCTATCACGGAATTACCAAGCGCCGTGCTTGTATCGTTCCAGTCCGGTTGATATGCAGATCTTGAAGACTCCGCATCAGTGCAACAGCGAATTCAAGGCGAGTGAGATGGAAATGGTCATCTGTTCCCGACTCCGGATGGATATGCGGCGTATGCGCACGAGCGTTACTGAAGGCCTAAACTCAGCTGCACCCCGCCCCGGTTCGCCCGGCTTCTATTTTTGCTGCAAAATGTTGTCTTTAATCTACTTCATCTTGAAAGCTTCGCATTTCGAATGTCCGCCGAACTGGTAGCGCGCAGCGCGCGATGCGCTACTCGAAAGCACTTTCTAGTCCGCCGGTGAGCATTCGAGCAAATTGGGCGCTGTGGGCAACAGTAGCAGGAAGAGCAGCCTAGCCTCACTCCAAGACGCTAGGTGGATCGTAGAGGAGATTTATCACTTTCTCAAAGTTTCTAGGTCACCCTAGGGTCTAGAGCATTTGGGCCAAAAAGGAGTGAAGTAGCGAAGAGCAACACAGCATTTTGGAGATCAGTAGACTAGATCCCAGACTGTGGGAAACTTGAGCCTCGCCTCGGTCGATTGGTTCAGACAAGATTGACATCTCCAGAAGAAGCTGGGGGATCGCCTTCCCTTGTCAAGTCGGCCCCTAACCCTTGTTTGCTAATGCGTGTTTGCTTGTCTTGTCACTGGCCCGCTGGGCAAAAAGTTTCCTTCTGAGGGTGATGCTCTCGCCCTTTTTCTGTGGATCTTAGGTCATGGTCACTATGCGCTTGCTGCATCGCAAAGTGACAAGCAAATAATAGGTCTTAGGAGTAGTCTTGACTCTTGAATCTTGACTGCTGCGTCCGTTCACCTTCGTCATGTGGAGCAGCGGCAGCTAGCAATTCTCTTCCCCGCATCGCGGTTCACGAATCGCGCGAGCTGGATTTTGGACTCCAGGACCAGGAGACGCAAAACATGCGGTTCCATGTGATGGATGTTTGCGTCTAGGGTATACAAGGGATGATTCGGTCCTAGAGTGTCTGTTAAAATGCCCTCACTAGCCTGTCCTTTGCTTTGGTAGTGTTCCTGGCGGGCTTGAAGCCCACGCTGTCAAGCGACGCGTAAAACACCACAAGTACTGAGGTGTATATAGCTGCAGATTCGACGGCTGAACCCTGACTTGTTAGTATTCGGTCCCCTCAACGCTAAAATCGTGCTAGATTCCTGGCATGCAGGGGCAGTGATCCTGGGGTACAGCATCCAAGTCAGTTCTTTAAGTCCAGGTTGTTGATGAAGACAGAGACGTTAAAATCGGCATTATGAAGTAGTTGTCTCGCCACCGAGGGCTATAGTATAAGATTATCAGAATCATTAATTGTTTTCGTCATGAGATGAAGGTAAACTCAAAGCGGGGAAGATGAGACTGAGCCGGAGAAAAGTTGATAACAGTGGGGAGCGCATAGACCTTGGTTGAGGCTGTTTGCTCAGTTTGCACCAGAAGCAAGCCAGCATTATCCAGCATCATACCCCGTCTTGCGATTTCAATAATTGCCCGGACAGCAATCGCAATTCAAGATACATCATGGAAAACCCCTCAAAGCGAAAGTTTGGCCCCTCCGCAGGCCCCGAAACCACAACCCAAGACTCAGGCAATGCGCCCGACAAGCGACGCAAAGTAATCGGGCCAGCTCTTCCCCCGCCCACCTCGAACACCGATGACAATAGCGACAACTCAATCTCAGACTCGGACTCCGATGATGATGACTTCGGCCCTAGCCTACCCCCGCCGGCGGGCTCAACACCACAACAAGCGCAACCAAGTGCGCAAACATCCTCTCAAGTAAATAAATCACAAGAACCCGAATCAGCGCCGGCACCCAAACGCGACGCTTGGATGCTTGCGCCACCGACCGCCGGCTCGGACCGGTCGCGCGTTGATCCTACGAAGCTACGGAATCGCAAGTTTCAGAGCGGGCCGCGGGTTGGGAATGCTCCTGGCGGAGGGGGAGGGGTGGATAGCTCGTGGACTGAGACACCAGAGGAGAAAATGAGGCGCTTGCAGGATGAGGCGATGGGAATTTCGTCGTCTTCTGAGCCGAATGGTGCTGGAGTAGGGACAGGGGCGGATGACAAGAAGGCGCAAGCGATGAGGGAGAAGGTTCAGCGGTATAACGAGCGTGTGAGGGGGGAGGAAGCGTCGTCGCTGGTTGAAGATAAGAAGAGGAAGGATAAGGAGTCGGGGAAGAAGGAGGAGGATGATGATCCGAGTAAAAGGGCTTTTGATAAGGAGAAGGATATGGCGCTGTCATCGAAGCTTACGAATGCTCAACGGAGGGAGATGATGAGTAAAGCCGCGGATTTTGGGTCGAGGTTTTCGAAGGGGAAGTTTTTGTAGATATTATGGCTATATGATA
This sequence comes from Aspergillus multicolor, assembly GCF_047715735.1. Classification (NCBI taxonomy): domain Eukaryota; kingdom Fungi; phylum Ascomycota; class Eurotiomycetes; order Eurotiales; family Aspergillaceae; genus Aspergillus; species Aspergillus multicolor. Next base: position 1,046,694 of record NW_027395957.1, read on the forward strand.
TGGCAGTGGTTGTATAGTAGCTGTCATGAAAGAGGGCAGTAATGAAGAATATATGAAATGAATTATTTCTATTCATTATTTATATGTTAAATTCATTAATCATCAAGTCCTCGCAACAAGATAGCATAGACAGCACCATCAATGAAGAAAGTCAAGGGGGGGTATAAGGCAAATTAATCAGAGAATGTTACACTTCTTGGGAAGACCGCAAGGCCCCCCCTCATTGTCCTTTTCTGAGTTCTTTGCTTCGGAGCCGTTCTGCTGCTTCTCAGTCTTCTGGGTCGTCGTTGCTACTGGTTGTTGCTGAGCGGGCTCGGCCTCGGACTTGGGCTCGCTGCTGCCATGCAGTCACGCGAAGTTGACACGGGCGACGTGCTCGTAGAAAGACTTGCCCTGAGTCTCGGCGATCTGGAGCTCGAGCTCGGTGGGCTGGCGAGAGCCATCGGCACCCTAGAAACGCAGTTAGTCTTGGCGCAGTAGATTCGTAAAGATGGATTAACATACAGCGAAGGTACCGGCACCCCAGGCGCTACCACCGTGGATCTCCTCGAGGTTGGAGAGGAGAGGGAAGGCAGTCTTGTAGCCGAGGGGGACGTAGAGGAAACCGTGGTGGGTGAGGGTGCTCATGGCAGCAATGGCAGTGGACTCCTGGCCACCACCGAGGGTACCAGTGGAGACGAACAGACCAGCGTACCTGGATGAATTGTCAATAACTGTTGGTGTGCTTATCGGTAGAAGTTCAACTTACTTGCCGAAGAAACCACCAGTGGCCCAGATACCGCCAGTGCGGTCCCAGAAAGCCTTCCACTGAGCAGGGAAGTTACCGTAGCGGGTGGGGATACCGAAGAGGACGGCATCGTACTCAAGGAGCTGCTCAGGCTTCTCAAGGACGGGGACGGAGGACTTCTGGGGAGCGTGCATCTTGGCGAGGACCTCCTGGGGGAGGGTCTCCTGGATCTGGAAGAGGTCGGCGCTGCCGCCGGCGGCCTGAATGCCCTTGAGCTCGGCCTGGGCCAGCTTCTCGACGTGGCCGTACATGGAGTACTAAAAGCAACCATGCTGTTAGAATATGCTCCACAGCTTGCGGACAAAGAAATGCTAAGGGGAGGGGTAACGTACGAAGACGATAGCGATCTTGGGGGCCATTGTGACGGTGGGGTCTTCAATTGAAGTGTAGAGCTGAAGTGAAGATGTTTGATATGGTCTGAGTCTGAAGGGGCACAAGAATTGAGGGGCAGACAACCCTTTATAGGAAGCGGAGGAGGGGGATTAGTTAAAAGCTCTAGGCTTTTGTCATCGATTACAGATGCGGCTGGCTGCTGCTGATTGGATGGATGCAGGCAATCAGTGGGTCTTCCCCATCTTGCTCGTTCTTGGTGCAGTCTTACGGAGATTTGACAAATGCACGGGCAGCCTGGTATCTCACTGTACTTTTCGAATTCGATGGGTTATTGGGGCTCCCATAGTCATCTCAATTGTTGGGAAGTTGCTCGGATATACGGAAAAGACACCATGCTGCAATGGCAGCTGAAAGCTGAGATGTCGTGATCTTCAAGCTTTCATTTGCCACGAAGCTGTACTACATCAGCGTGGAGTTTTTGCTGTCTAGTGGAAAACCGTAGAATCTCTGGCAGCTTGGCCGGACACCAATACTTCTACAGACTGATGCTGGATGAATAGTTTCAGCGCATGTTTCGATCATCCTTCAAGGACCTGGAATTATATACGTTACAAGCCTTGGGGCTGCTAACTCTTCATTGTCATACTCCGTATCTCCTGTTCGGCTACCTGGTAACCGAAGTCCATTCTCTGCCTGAAACTGTTCTATAGCAGCTGGAATATACCTAGGTCTCACCTAAGTAGAATATCAGACAACAGGTGGCTAAACGAAACTAGTGCTAACTATACTCGAGATACAACAAGGACTTCCTTTTCCTTTCAAGTTATGTACTAGACAAATAATAGACGAAGAAAGAAAACTCTTTTGAAGGATATTTGACTTTCGCCTTCATCGTAGGATAATATGGCTCTGGGATCCTATTATGATATGTGCTGACATGGCTATAGATCGAAGCAGGCCTTTCGTGCATATATGTGGCAGAAGTTGTCATGTTCGAGTAGTAGGGCTTAGTTTCCGAAGTCCAAGTAACATATTGCTGAGGTGTGAAGACTCGCCGCTTCGCTTGAGGTGCCTGTTCCGGCCCGGGTTCTTCAGGGCGCTTGTGTGACAGACAAGCCTGACACCGCATTGCCGACGAGTCCGTTAGTTTGAGATTGCGGACCCAATGCACCTGGTGCTTAGATCGAGAAGACAATAGGGCGTGCTTCTCTCGGAACGGGTTGGTTGGTCAGTCGAAGCGAATCTGAGCACCCCGATGGAATGCCCAGGTCAACTAGGCCGAGGGTATCGGTGGATATGTTGGTGTAGATTGCCATCATCCTAGCCAGTGAATCTAGCCTCGCCCTCTGCCACGGTACCGGCCACGCATTCCGAATCCTCCGCGACCACGTTCATTTCTCCATTCACGTTCCCTTTCGCGTTCCCTCTCCTGTTCTTCGCGAATCAAATTCCTTTCATGCTCCAGTTCCTCTTCTGTCTTCTCCACTCGCACCGTTGGCTTGGGCAGATTCTCCGACCAACGGGGATGGGCGTCGGCGCAATTTGGTCCTTCGGGGCAAAATCCAGCAAGGTAGTATTGACAGAGTCGACGGCGGACGTGTCGTTTCGCGCACAGGGGACCTAGAGGACAGAATCCCTGGTCGTAGTGCTCGCATGGAGGGAGGCGGGCCTGCTCTCGAACATGCTGATATAGGCAGTCATCCCCATTAGGACAATATCCAGACCGGGAAAACGACTGGCATTCTGGCATACGGCGTAGATTGTATTCATGAAGGTATTCACACTTCATGCCCTTCTTACAGAGACCCTTAAGAAAGTGCTTGCAGACAAGTGACCCGTGTGTGGTTGACGGCGCTAATCCGGACGCCGTGGTCGTAGATGTGGTTACTCGCGATGGTGTCGGATGCCGGTCGGAACACGCAGGCCCCAATGGACAGTGACCTTCGCTGTAGGCTTTGCATACAGGTACGTCAGTGACGAGGCCAAAGCCATAGCTCTTTCGTAGAAAGGGAATGAAGGAAAATCGATCGAAATCCGGGTCACGGCTGCGGTCTGTCGACACTAGTTGAGATGCCACATAACTGACGTCGGCAGCCATAATTCTTAAAAAAAAATGTATCTGTAAGATTCTATTGATAAACCTTCGTCTGCCAACGGGCAAAGATGTTGAACTGACGCAGATTGAAAACTATCCGCGAAGGATTACCATTGAAAGCTCGAGAGCTTTAGAAATGCTTATAAATCGGGTAAGCGGTGGCACAAGTGAGCCTACCAGAAGACCGAACCTCTAGGCCGCTCGATATATGCGGCAGAATACAGCGGCCATTACGACATGAACTGTGCTTACTTGACTAAGTCCTTTCAACATCTTTCTCTTGCCTCCGCGGCGTATCACTCTTCTCTCTCCTAGAAATCATTTTCTTCATCGGAATGACCTTACGATCTACGAATACCATCCTTGCCTTCTAGACACCTCTACACCTCTTGGCTTACATCCGTCCACTTGCCGCCATGGCGTCCCGCACGATCATCCTGCGATTCGAGAGCCGAAACGGCCAATTCCGCCTGAATGTTAGCCCACAAGACGTGTTCCCATCACTAGAGGCAAAGGTATGCTTTATTGAATCTTGTGACTGTTGAGTTATGATTGTTTTTGAAATAGTATCAACTCACGAGCATTAGATGCTGGAACACCTTCCTTCAGACGTTGAACCATCCTCGCTTACACTTTCCAACAAACCCATTGGCGCCGCCGGCGACGAGCGGCTTTTGAATACACTGGAAGGTGTCTCGTTTGAGAAGGTTGGGCTTAGGTCAGCAATGCCGATAGAAGTTAGGGCGGGCAGCTGCTGACGTTGACAATCTAGGCATGGTGACAAGCTTTACATTGGATATCAGTCCAAGGAGGCTGTCCAAGACGGCTTTAGTAACGGAGCGGCGGCTGGAACATCTGCGAGACGACTGAACGGAGCTCCGATACCTCAAGAGAGCTCATCCGCTTCTCGATCGCACCCTAGTAACGTCGCCTCGGTCACGGTCAAGAATCCATGGGAAGCTGTTAGGCAGTCGGCTCTTGACGACCGCCTGGAGAAGAAGGATGGAAAAATTCATCGGCCTCGTGATAACAAGATGTGCAAACACAGTGCGAAGGGCATGTGTGATTACTGCATGCCTCTCGAGCCTTATGACCCGAAGTACCTCGCAGAGAAGAAGATTAAGCACTTGTCGTTCCACTCATACCTGCGCAAGAATAACGCTGCAACAAATAAACCCGAACTCAAGAGCTCCTTCATGCCACCCCTCAACGAGCCATACTATCGGGTAAGACCAGACTGCCCCTCCGGCCACCCACCCTGGCCCGAAGGAATCTGTACCAAGTGCCAGCCTAGTGCGATCAGCTTGCAGCCTCAGGAATATCGCATGGTCGACCATGTTGAATTCTCTACGCCTGATTTAATTAACTCATTACTCGATTTCTGGCGGAAGTCAGGCGCCCAGCGTCTGGGCTATCTTTACGGCACCTACGAGGAGTACTCAGAGGTTCCCCTTGGAATCAAGGCTGTCGTGCAAGCAATATATGAACCTCCTCAAGTGGATGAAGTTGACGGAGTCACACTCCATGATTGGGAGAACGAAAAAGACGTGGACGAAGTTGCTCGTCTTTGCGGCCTCGAAAAGGTCGGGGTTATTTTCACTGATCTACTCGATGCTGGGCTAGGAGACGGAACCGTACTTTGCAAACGGCATATTGACTCGTACTATCTCTCCTCTCTTGAAATTGCGTTTGCGTCACGTTTGCAGATGCAGCACCCCAAGGCAACGAGGTGGAGCCGCACCGGCCATTTCGGCTCTAACTTTGTGACCTGTGTTCTAAGTGGTGACGAAGAGGGTGCTATTACTATCAGCTCCTACCAGGCTTCAGTTGCTGCAGTGGAGATGATTCGGGCCGACATTATCGAGCCCTCCGCAGAGCCATCTGTAATGCTGGTTCAATCAGAGGACGATGACGGCAATAAATCGCGCTACATACCTGAGGTGTTCTATCGGAAGATCAATGAGTATGGAGTATCTGCCCAGGTAAACGCAAAACCAGCCTTCCCAGTAGAGTACCTTCTGGTTACTCTGACCCACGGTTTCCCTACGGAATCCAAACCGCTTTTCATTGACAGCACATATCCTATTGAGAATCGCGAGGTCATTGGTGAAGGACAGGAGTTTCGTCCGCTTGCTCGAAAGCTGGTTTCCCACGGTGATCCAGACAAAGCAATCCGAGCGGTATCTGACTTCCATCTACTCTGCTTTCTTCGCACATTTTCCACTTTCAGCAAGGTGAGTTGAGCAATCTACTGCAGGATCGCTCCGGCCGCAGCGGGAGAAACGCTACTAACCACACGCCAACCACATCTAGGAAGAGGAAGCTCTGCTCTGCCGTGTAGCCACGACCCAGAACCCCACAGACGGACTGCAACTTATCAATACCCCCGGATGGGCAACGTTAGTCACTATTCTTCAGGACAGCGGTGAGCGGCCCCCCAAGCGTCCCTGGCTGGACCCTCTACACCCTGTGCCCCAACCCGGAAGACGTTACCCTTCCTCCTCCTCAAGACCCGAGTCTCCTAGATCAGAGAGTGAGCAGCTTGCTAAGAGGTTTAAGGGAGCTAGTCTAAGGTGACCGGTCGATATTCCTCGAGCCCAGTCTGCCCATTCGCCGCCCTCGTATTCGTACCGTACCGATAACCGATCACCGCGACCTGCCACTGTTGATCAATATAATCCGTGCTTGGGTTGCCCTTAAGCTCCCCATGGTACGGATACATGTCCCTTATCGCTCTCTACGTCGAGTCACGAGATGCTCCTCCAAGGCTTTGGATAGTCCCTCAAGACTATGAGGCGGTTTGTTGGGTTGGTACACTAGGTTGTACATAAACGGCTCGAAAAATGAATATACCATTCCACCTTAACTTGCAACCACCTATGTTCAAGACGAAAAAAAATAGATATAGATCCCAAGCATATACAGTCTTAGAAAAGGAAAAGGAAAAGAATGTTCAAGACTAGAGAAAATAAGATGAAAAAGAGAATAGACTTCATGCTACTCATACCATCGCTCTCAGCCTCTCCTCAAGCGTTTGCCTGCCCTTTGTCGTCCTCCATACCTCATGCGGCGCATCCTGAACAATATCCCAGTTTTTGAGGTTCTTCGTAATGGCAGTCAAATCCTCCTGCTTCTGCGCCCACTTCCTGCTGCTGTCGACCTCATCCCCAGAGCTTACAACAATTAATGGCGTATCAGCCATCTGGACATGTCTCGCAGCCTGAATCTCTGAATATGTCATAGACCCCGCAACGAGGTTCTCCTGCAGCTTCGCGCGAATAAACTTCCCCGTCTGGTAGGCGCTCTGGCCGAAGATTCTGTCTTCACGCGTCCTGTGCTTGAAAATAGCGCCAAAGATTCGGTCAAGACCCAACGGTGACAAGATACCACGGATCCAAAGGCCAAAGCCCCGGCCTGGGTTGGCGATGTCGGATAGGTAGTCTTCGTGCAGAGGGTCGATGAGGAAGATGCCTCTTGTCTCTAGGAGATGGCGGCTCGCGAAAATGCGGCTGTATATGCTTCCAATGCCTGCGGATACGAGGACGAAGGGACCCTCCTCGCCTGCTAGGGCTAGAGCTTCGGAGAGGGCGTCGGAAGCCATACCCGCGGAGAAGGGGGAGGGGGCATTGTCAGACCAAGCGATACCAGGTCTATCCCAGTAGCAGTAGCGCGGAATGGCGCCCTTTCGGTAAAGCTCGTCGATGAACGGCTGCAGTGTGTGCTCAACGGGGCCCTCTCCGCCTTCAATCAGAACCGTGGTCGAGTTGTCACTGGACACATCGCCCACACAATCCAGATGGACTTGGTAGTTGTTGGCGCTGACCCAGAATTTCTGGCCTGGGGCGTTCAAGGTAGCGTCTCGTGCGCGGAGGGCAAGGGTGATCATGAAGAGAATGGATATGATGGCAATGACTGCACTGAATAGTGTCTCACAGAGCACTGCCAGCCATTCCCGTAGAGTCCATCGGGTCTCCTCGCGGCCTGTGAGGCGTTCCTCTTCTTCGCGTTTACCCCAGGCGACGTAACGGTTCTGGATGATATTGTAGACTGCAATGATCACCGCCCATACAACGCTGGCAATTCCAACCCAGCCTTCCTCGACCCGGATCTTCGGTACTGCAACTGTTATACACATGTCGGTGAATAAGAACAGGGCAAGTATGAAGCCCCATATCGTCATCGGCTTCGACGGGACGGAGAAGAAGATGAGCCCCAACAGAATGTATCCGACGGTCAATGTAGTGTAGGCAAATGCGAAGAAACCTGATCCGCGCGTGTGTACGGCCGGTGCACTGACAAAGAGGGAGACGAGCAGGAATGTCCACCAGATGAAGCTGATGGCTAGGAATGCGGTCGAAAGTCCCCGGAGAGCCCGCACGCTCCAGAGGTTATAGGGAGAAACCTATCCTAGCCGTTAGACAAAAGTAGCTATACAGACCATTGTCAGAAGAATTGAACGCACAGCAGGGTCATCGGGGCTCAAATACGGCTCGTGCTCGCGTGGCAGGAGCCGAGTCCTCTCATCGGGAGCCCGGTACTGTTCCTCGTCCTCTCCATCATGACGGTCGCCATCTCGGCTGCCGTGCTTTCTGTTGGTGGAATTAATCATGGTATCTGATGTACACCGATGGCTTACTTGGAGTGCGAGAAAGGAGTAGAGCTCTGGGAGGTGCAGGTTATAAACTGGCCGAGATCAAGATATCAAGATGACGGTGCTGACGTCATGGTACGCAACATCGCTTGAGATCGAGACCAGGGCCGATCCCTTGTTGAAGGATTGCTTTGCTTTTGGCTGGGCTGGCTGCTGTTGGATAGGTTTGTTTTGATCCATCGGCGATGATCCTAGTTTACACAAAGTAGATTGACCCGATTTCTTGACATTAGGGCCCATAGTGGGTGTTTAATCTAAAAGACTCGACCTCGTAAGAATAGGTGGGGTTGACGAGCTTCTCACCCCGCAAACGGCTTCAACTCCATCCTTGTCTGCTCCATGTCTCCCACAATAACCCACCGTTCCACTATATAGAAAGGCGCAAAATATGAGCGACCTGCAAAAGTCTTTTGCCAAATCGAAACTATCCAAGCTCCCGCCAGAACCTCCTCCCATCCCCGAGGACGAGGATGGCGACTCCGCTTCTTCAACGGAGACGGTGACCCCATCACCAACCAAACAACTATTCGCTCGGCCGGGAGGAACCCGAGGGTGCGTACCTATACTTTCTGTGTTTTCCTTCTCCATTTATGTCCCTTGCCGAACGATGTACACTGTGAAACTAACGCAGAGAGAATTTGTAAGATAGGCCGCAAAACTCCCTAGAATGGTCCAGCTTCTTCGACCAAGAACTCTATCTCCCACGACAAATCAATGATTTGGATATGGTGCACCATGTATACGTTACTCCACCTACGAAAGGAGGTCCTCTTTTTGTGATGCACCATGGCGCAGGCTCTTCTGGTCTCTCCTTTGCCGCCTGCGCTGTGGAGATCCGCAAGATTCTCCCTAATGCTGGAATACTCTCCGCAGACGCCCGCGACCACGGAAGCACATCCGTAACAAGAGCGAGTGAAGATGGTGATGCAGATTCGGCAAAGGCACAACTTGATCTGAGTTTGGATACGCTAAACCAGGACCTTCTGTTCGTCATCCGTGAAACGCAGGTCAAAATGGGATGGGAGACTCTGCCGGACATCGTCCTTGTCGGACATAGTTTGGGAGGTGCGGTCATCACCGATGTCGCAAAGAAAGGCGAGTTGGGCGCAAAACTATTGGCGTACGCTGTTTTGGATGTTGTTGAAGGCTCCGCAATGGATGCTCTTCAGAGTATGGAGACGTACCTCTCGACTCGGCCATCCCGCTTTCCCTCCCTGCCCTCGGGAATAGAATGGCAGTATGTTTGCCCTATAGCATTATGAGCGCTATCTCTAACAACTACGTCCATAGCACACGCTCGCGAACAATTCGCAACAGGACGTCAGCCCGCGTCTCCGTCCCGTCCCTCCTATACCACGAAGACGTGCCAAAGGATCCAGCAAAACCGTGGGTCTGGCGAACCAACCTCGCCGAAACAAAGCCCTTCTGGGAAGACTGGTTTATCGGGCTGAGCCGCAAGTTTCTTGAAGCGCGTGGTGGGAAGCTACTCCTTCTGGCTGGGACCGATAGGTTGGATAAGGAGTTGATGATTGGTCAGATGCAAGGTACGTTTGTATCTCTAGCATCCTCTCTCATTTCTGGAGCATGCTGATTCTGATCGATACCCAGGTAAATACCAACTCCAGGTATTTCCCGACGCGGGACATTTCATACAGGAAGATCAGCCCACCAAGACAGCGCAGATCCTGGTCGACTTCTATAAACGGAATGGTCGGAGCGCGCTTGTTCTGCCACCCAAGGTAGCCGATATGCAGGCTTCAGCGGCGATGAAGAAGGGAGCAGGGACCGGTGTGCCACTTGGGAAACCGGAGGGCGGGAGTACAGGCTCTCTAAAGAGGTCTTAGAAGGCTGGAACTCACGCGCCTTCCAAGAAGCTTGTCTTTGGTACGGTAGACGAAATGACGTGGACCATTGTATAATGGCAAACCATTTTTATAGTGCGTTTTTTTTGATTCCTTGTTAATTAGCCAGCAAGTTATGGTACTTATTTATACATATCCAACCACCGAAACACCAATGCCATCCAATCCAGCCCGGACGCCGTCAGGTGGGCCTGAGAAGTCCATGCAAAATAGATCCATGCACTCGCAGAAAGCGCAAATATTGTATTTAAAGAACTAGATAAAGGAAGGGTATCGAGACTAGTCGAACACACAACAGCAACATCACAATCAAGGAAGATATGCGCCACCAGCAATAATCAAGTTCATGTTGGTAAACTTCACCTTGTACACGGGGCTCTTCTTGGTTGGGAACGCGCTGATCTGGTCCGGCGTGACAACGACATCCTTACCCTTTTTCTTGCCACCGCCCATCCCCGGTCCGACGGCGCTCGATGGCTGCGTTGAACTCGCGGCATTGGAGGATGTACCATCAATCTTTGTGCCAGCACCGCCTTCTCCGACGACGCGGCCCTGCGATGGGTCGTTCGCGGGACCGGTAACGTCCCAGATGCGGACTGTGCCATCTGCGCCGCCGGAGACAAGGACATTAGACTCGACGCTCCAGCTGAGCGACCAGATGCCCCCTTTCCCGTGGCCCCGCATACGCTTGAGAAGACGGCCGTGACCGAGGTCCCAAAGCAGAATGGAGCCGTGGTCGTCTGCGGAGGCGAGGGTTTTACCGTCGCGGCTGCAGGCGAGGGCTGTGATGTTTCCTGTGTGACCGGTGAACATGCGGACTGCATTACCTGTGGTAACGGCCCACATGCGCACGGTGTGGTCTGAGCTACCCGTGAAGACGTAGGCGGAGTTGGGGTGAAAGCAGACGCAGTCAACGTCTTGCTCGTGGCCAACGAAGATGCGCTGTTGGCGGATGTGATCTGTTACCCAAAGCCGGGCGGTTTTGTCGTGGCCGCCGGAGACGAAGTAATGGCCGAAAGGACCCCATTGGAGGTCCCAGCTTGGTTGGTCGTGGCCTTTGTAAACGACCATGCACTGCCAGAGATCGAGGGACCAAAGGCGAATGGTTCTATCTGCGGAGGATGAGAGGAGCCATCGGGCATTTGTTGGTGCTACGGCATTATCGACCGGGGTGGCTGATGGGGCAAATGCAACTGCGTACACCGGCCCTGAGTGTCCGATTAAGCGGCGAGAATTTGTTGGGTGATCGTCCGCGCTGTTATCTGACGAAGCAATCTTCTTCCCATCCAAGCTCCAGACACGGATATATGACTCTTGCATACCAGCTGCAACGAGTAGATTATCATCCGAAAAATCTAAGCAGTTGACCCTAGTTGAGTTAGCACAGAAACCTCGAACAGACATTTGACTTCCGACTAACCCGTCATAGGTGTTGTGAAACGTAAACATGCAGACACTAACGGCGGGGCCAACACCTCCCGTTCTAGATTCAATCCGGAACCTATCGCGGTTCTCCTTGACCTTTTGCACCTCAATCGCTACATCGCGCGCAGTTGATGGGGGATATGGAATGTCGGCCCGTGACGGAGCTTCATCCTCCTCCTCCTTTTTGATCATTTGCTCGAACTCCTGCGTCAAGCTGTTTTGGCCAGGTCCGGGTGGAACCTTTGCGTCTTCATCCGCGAGCTCAGCACGTACATCGCCTTCAAGAGCCTCCTCCATGGAAAGCTTCGCTAGCCTAAGTCGCGGCAGAGTGCCGGCCATCGCAGGGTTATCACCTGTGTATGCAGAGCCAGGATGATGACCTGGAATGCCTTCATCTTCTGTAGGGAAACTCTGACCCATGCCCGCTTGAGAGAGCAAGGCCGCAAAGCTGAACCTATCATCGGCGGCCCGCTCTTTAGTGATGATGGTGCAAAAGCTGCTTAGGATTGCTGACATAACGGAGCCACCCTCTTTTTGCTTGCTCTCGAGGAACTGCATCAGAGCACCAAAGGCAGGGTTGCTGAGAACAAGGCGATATTTATTGCCACGGTATAGTTTTGCAATGGAGTTGTCTTGAACGTGCTCAGGCAAACTGATAGGCTCAAGTGCCCGTACATCTTCCGTATGTTCTGGTAGGAAGAGGTTCTTGTTGTTATCGAAGAACTGCCTGGCTTCTGGTGTATATAGAGAGGTCACCATGTTCAAGAATGAATAAACGAAGAGCGGCCATAACACACGCCGGAGTTCCGGCTTCAGAGTCATTAGCCATCAGCCAATGTTAGTACTAAGCACAAATGAGTCGCACCTTGTACAAATCCAGGTTGTCCTCTACCCAGACTTTGAGCAAATCTAGCAAGTAAGTTAGCTTCAACTGGCGAAATTGAACAGCTCGGCCTGTCAGCAATCTTACCAAAGCCCATTCTGTACTTAGGCCGAGCCTCTTCTCCCAACTGAGGTAGTGGCCGGCCATCTATCTCTTGATTTGCAGACTCCATACGTAGCATGGCTTCCGTACGACTATAGCCCTTTTTCGCCAAGTAGTCAATGACCTAGTACAGAAGTCAGCAAGATCAACCTACCAGTCTCAAAGGTTCAATTTAAAGAGCTTGATGCAATCAAAACAAACACATCTGAGCAAACAATCTGCACAAGGACTAAGGCAAACGTGAGAAAAAGCCCTCACTCACAATTTGGTTCAAGTTTTGTTGCGACATTGCACCACTAGCAGGCTGGGTTGGAGGAGGCCCTGGGGTAGGCGCCCCAACAGGTGTCGTAGCCATGGGTTGTTGATGAGGAGGCATAGATACACCACCGGGGCCCATACTCCCACTTCGGGGAGCAGGGCTCGGGGCCCCGCCAGGCGCAGACATGGTCTTTTACCCCTGAAACTCTCTCAGCCTGTCTGCTTTGGCAAGTCGCGGTAAGAGAAAGTCTCGGCAGTTACGTGATTGGGTTGCTGATACGCAGGACAGAAAAGTGAGGGAATCTGTTGTCCATTCAAGCATCTTTTTGATAGAAGTCCGCGAGGTCGCGCTGAGCTTACGTCAGCAGGCGTCCCCGGAGTGCGCACGTGACAAACTGCTTGTCATTTGGTGGGGATTCAATGCATGCATTGATCATTCCTCGTTTCTCATTCTCAAGCGTTTTGAGGATTCTATACAGGAATCTGTGGAGTGAGGATAACATGGCCGAAACCAATAATCTTGAGCAGCCCGCCAAGGTCTTTACATCTGCCGATCGCATCCGGCAATTGAACGAAATTGACAAAGTACGACATGAGAGCTCCGACGCATCTTCAACATACCTACTAACCACATTTTACTGTCCTAGGATGTCGCTAAACTAATCCACTCGGCCGGGCTCGCGATTCAAGCTCTCACGAACGCGAGATCCAACGATCCCTTCTCTTCGTCTTCCGACAACTCGCTCGACTCACATAAAGCCCGGTTCAAGGAAGCTACGTCACAATACTTTGCGCTCCTCTCCTCAATCGACGTCCGGCTCCGTCGTCAGGTCTACGCTTTGGAGGAAGCTTCGATACTTGCACCGGATTCATCTTCTAGAGCTGGTGATACTGGTTCGGGGACGGCTGCGGGCGCGTCGAATCCGCTGGACGTGAGCTGGCTGAACAGTAGGAAGGATACTGTGGGCAAAGAGAAGGAGGCGGAGCTATGGGCAGCTGCGAGGCAGTTTGTTCAGCGGGTCAACCAGGCGCCTTCTGCCGACAATGCTAAAGTGAAGACTGAAGGTGGTCAGGAGAGCATGGAGGTCGACTGATTCTTTGCTTGGTGGCACGATGGGGAGTATCTTGAATATCTTTGGGGATGATACATTTCGCATGATTTACAGGAGCGATTTCTTTAGTTAGCATCTGCCAATTTGTTGGATGGCTGCATGACAGGATATGACCTTATGATACCCAAATTCGAATGCATTGCATTGCATTGCGATACGCCGAAGCGATTCTTGTGAAGCCGCCGTGGCTCTTGCGTGCGCGTCATAGATCAATGTTATTGCACTTCAGATACGTAGATGTAAATACAAGTCAGCCGCTTCTGCATGGAACGCAAAGATACTTATGGATATTCGACACAACCGCTATGACAAAATAGAAACTGCTTATCGCTGCAGTCCCCGGATCATCTCCTGTTGGGTAGCTCTGTCTCGGTTGGATTCGGAAAGAGATCCAATGCCTAAAGGATTAGCTTCTCGCCCTCGACAATGGAGATAAAGCACTCACTTCTCAGCTCGCCGACGACATCTTTAGCTTTGCCGAAGTAGACCTCCTCTGCAAGAACCGTGCGGTTAGTGAACATACGGACTCGGGGATCTTTTCAATGAAACCGTATAACGTACGCAGCAAGTTCCTCATCTTCAATTCCATGTCCTCCACCATTTTGCCGACATTGGCGACATGGCTTGCATCCGAGTCGACAGGCATATCGACCTCGATCTGCCGGGTCATGTTCCCGCTCAGGTCCATTTCACCAAGCGCCTCATTTTCGTTGGAGAGGTGAAGGATCACCGTGCTGGTGAGCTTATAGTGGGCCAATCGTCCTCGATCAGTCGCTTCAAAGACGTGAATGCTGTCCCATTCGCCAGAGTGCTTTCCGCCGGGGGACACGCCTGATCAACAGATGCATTAGCTCAAACACGATTAATGCAGTATTAGTCCGCGTGCAGAAGCATACCATTCTTCAGAAGAATGACACCCGCGAATCCATCGTCCAGATCCCAGAAGTACACACTGCCAACACCGCCCTCATAGTACAGCTCCCGGTAGACGTCGAACGCCTCGTTCGCAGCAACCTCCAGTCTCCTCACGCGCTCGCTTGGTACTGTGCCGTCATCGAGAGGGGGGTCGAACTCATTGCTCCAGGGGGACCTGTAGCTGTCGCCGTCGCGGTTGTAGTCGCAGAGTAGGTAGTCGCGCTTTGTCTTGGGGCATCGGCGGATCTCGAGCGGCTGGTCGACGGAGGACAGGAGGTCTTCGGTGAGGTCGGGGACAATGGAGGTAATGGCCTGGAGGTTCTGCTTTGTGTCGCGGGGGTTCAGACGCCGGAGGAGGTCGCTGGTGCAGACATGGCGCTCTTGTCAGCGGAGTGCAGGGTGCAGGCGGGGTTGGGTTGGGGTAGAAGATATGCTCTGGAAATCGACGGATTGCGAAGACGAGCAGTTCTAGCAATGGAAGACTTACAGCGCACTATCAAATTGAGCGTCGGCCATTGTTATGGATTCCTTGGGGTTGTGATTAGGTTTTGGATGTTGTTTACTGGTGTCAAAGTGTCCCTGAAGGCCGACGCCGGACGGGAGGTGCGTGGGCGCAGCAACCCGCAATTTGGCTTTAGGAGCTCCACCAACTACCTAAGGTACCCTACTCATAGTCTCATCCACATTCTACGGAGTACATAGTTCAAGCATAATGGTTGATTTCAATGATTTACCTAGACATTGACCTAAATGATTATACAATCAAAGGACCCAATAAGCTGTCAGTCATATTCGTTTGGCATTATTCATCACTGTCATCATCAAGCACAATCCTTCTCCGTTTCTGCGAAGCTCTACGTTCGGCGGCATCCGGCGTAAAAAGAGCAATAGGGTCCGGCAAATCGAAGTCATATTCGGCTTCACTACCCCTATGCGAAGCCATAAGTGGCTCTGGCTGCTGATGGCCTCCAATACTAGCAAATAGCTTGGTGGGAGATGGGAAGTCCATATCAGTATCACCCTCTTCAGGCTTCTCGGCTGAATACTGGAGTGCAGTAGGGTTTGGTCTAGATTTGGGCAAGCTCTGCCGGCGTTTACCAGAAGAAGACCTCCTGAAAAGAAGAGAGTCCTTAGATGACAGCTTCGTTTCACGTGCTATTACCTCCTTAAAACGTTGGTCGCAGTCTGCGCCGACCTGGTTCATGCGTTGCAATGCGCCAATGACACGCTTTGTGAGGGAGCTATGTCTTACCAGTTTTGTTGGCCGTTGGACTGATTGTAATTGAGGGAAGGCGTCATTTCGAGGATACCGGATGATCTGTGGGCTTGTGCCTCCTACATCCTGGTAATGCCTCTCGAGTTCCTTCTGTTGAGTCGGAGTCAGCAGGACTTCGCCGAGATCTGGAACCTGTGCAGGCTCCGGCGTAGGTATTCGAGTTTTTCGTTTCTCTTTTTGTTTTTTCTTTGACTTGTCTGCCTGTTTGGACGTTCCTGTCAAGCTGGATGCCGTCATAAACCCGGTTTCAACGTTGTCAGGCATATGGAATTGTTTCGGTGGTTTCTTTGGGACACGTCCTTTGCGCTTCTTCGGCTCTGGGAGGTCGTTGCCTTCATTCTCTTCCGGGATGTCGATATGTCGTTTGTCCGGGATGGGTTTTATCCCCTTTGGTATGATGCGTGGAGATCTATCATCATGGAACGTGAACTGGCTTCCGCTGGCTATAAGCTGTTGCATCTTCTCGTAGTTGTCCTTCGCCTTGAGATAGTTCTCTTCCTCTTTGCCTTGCATTAGAAGCAGGACAATGTTACCAGCTCTCTTTCGACCTGTTCGTCCCATGCGTTGCAGCATGCGTATAGGAGAAGCCGAGGAATCGTAACAAACAATGAGATCAATTTCTCCAATATCTAATCCTTCCTCGCCGATTGAGGTCGCCACGATCGTGTTATAGGTTCCTTTCTTGAACTTTTGAACAATATCAAGCTGAGTCTTTTGGCCCATTCCCTCTGAGCCCTTAGCGCTACTTTGCCCAACGAAAACATGGGGTCGGATCATTGGCTCGTATCTTTTTAACACCCTCGTCACTTCTTCAGCGCTGTCACGGAAATGTACAAAGATCATCACTCTCGTGGTCGTCTGGTTCTCGCCAACAGCCCCATGAGCGCCCTCACCAGCGTCCATAAAGTGGTTTAGAACAACCTGTTTCAAGTACTCCAACTTTGGGTGTCCGATGAACTCAGGGTTCTTGGTCCATGGAGTTAAGTAGTTCATCAGCTTTTTGAAGTGCTCATTTTGCACGATCTCTCGCTGGTATTTCCCTCCTTTTTTCCCGTCGGTATTAGACTGAAAGTGTAATAGATGACGATACAGCGGTGTGATTCCATGATACTTGAGCAAGTCGATCCCGTGTGCCATGCTTGCGAGGACCGTAAAGATAGCATTGACCTTATTCTTCAGGCCAAAATGTGCATTTCGGCCAGCGTCGGACATCATCCACTGCTGCCTCGCTTTGGTGAGTCCGAACGGGGTCAAAGACATCGCATCCCTTCCCCAGAATGCATTAAGTGAACGAAGCTGGTCGACAAGTGGCTGAAGTGTGCTAGACAAGAGATCCATGCATAGGATCATTTCGTCCGAGTTCTGAAACGTCTGAATGTCTGTGTTTTTGGCGTGGACGTACTCTCGGATATCAAGAGACTGCTCAGTACGAATTTCAACCCTCGAGATATCAAGGCCATCGACCACCGCCTGCACGGACTCAACATTGGACCCCGGTGTTGCGGTTAGAGCTAATATCCGGAAGCTCTGGTTGAACCGCCGCAGGAACTTGACAACTTCTACATATGCATAACCGCCAGTGGCACGATGGGCCTCGTCTACGACGAGTAATACGATCCTTTTAGGATCGGCTATTCCAGATTTGAGATCGTTTGTTAACGTCTGTGGGGTCATGAAGAAGACGCGCTTGGTCTTCCATTCTTCTGCGCGGATCCCCGGCGGAGCTTCGCCTGTCAGCATCGTCGTTTGAGACCGTGGAATACCTGCGATTTGTAGGCACGCAGAGATCTGCTGAGATACTAGCGGCTTTGTTGGAGCAACAAATACTACCTGGGCGTCTTTAGTCCAGCGAAGCCAATTGAGCATGATGGTGGCGGCGATGAATGTCTTTCCCAAACCCGTAGGCAGGGCTACCAGCAAGTTATGAAAGAGCCCTTTCTGGGCAATGTTGAATTGGTAGTCTCTGGTCTTGCCCAGGTTGGTAGGGTACACCCAAGTGTCCAGTGAGTCCTCGTTGAGTTTGTGTTGTGTCGGTGGCTCGACCTTGTCCGGCGGGGCCATCATCTGCTCGCCGCGGGGGGGCTGTGTTGCTGGACTTCGAGCAGCCATGTCGAATAACGTCGTCTGATGGACGCCTAATGGACGGTTTCGAGCCTGCGAAGTAGCCCAAGGTATTCTCGGTGCTTGGGTGGTGGGTGGCGATAGAGATAGGTCCGAGTCAAATGCATCGTCCGGAATGTCATTGAAGAGATCCATAGAGTCTGAAGGCGCAGGGGCTGCGACAACTTCGAGACCTTTGGGGCTAGCCGGGCTAGTCTCTCGTGTTCTCTCGTCTTCGAATGAATGTAGTGACGCCTCAATCGCGGCCTTGAGTTCTTCGTCGTCTTCATAATCCTGCTCTTGCCGGGTATCCTGGCCCCTAGGCTCGGCGGCAGCTACCGTGTCCATGATCGGAGGCGGAGGAGGGACAGGATCAGGCTTTTTCCATCTGGGACCCCGAATCATTTCGGGTGGTGATGGAGGCTGTGTAAGTTGGGTGACGAATATGTTTTCTCGGATGTTATTGCTCATATTTTTCGGGATGAACGTCTTGTATCTGGAGGGCTGCTCTCCGGGGTCATCCCGGGAGTAAAATCCATCCGGGGTTGTTGGTCGACGCTCGTTGTCATCGCCGTAAGAGTCTGAGCTAGAATCAGAACCCTCGCTGTTACTATTTCCATTGATGGTCTGCCGGCGCGGCCGCTGGCGAGCCTCCCCAGGCTCTCGGGCACTCAATCGACGCCGTTTTGCTGACCTGGGGGAATCATCGTCATCGACCACGAAATCGTCCAAATTATCGTCCGAGTAGTCCGACGAGCCTCCATCGAGGTCGGACATGGTCGGATTTGTGTGTTTTAATGAGATCATGGAGTGCGCAAATGGTGAGCGGAGAACGCGACGCGAAGCATCGCGAAGTCATGTGACACACATCGTCCTTGCCTTAGGCTGCCGAAATCAGAAAGTACCACCCGGCCCCTGCCGTATAAAGTCGGCCAATCGGCGGAGTTTCAACAGTTGAAGCGGATTCATTATGGAGTAGGGCCTCGGGCCTACTACGGAGTACTAGAACATGGTCCGATCGAGGGTCTGCTTATCGGTTTGTGTAGTATGAGCTTTGGTTATGGGTCCCAGTCCAACTTTTAGAGCGCCCCGGATTTGCAACCGGCTCAAGACCGGCTCGCTCTACTCATGTTTGTCGCCCAAAATTGGTAAACAGTTCACGCGGCGGTCTCCAAACCTCCACCAATGGGTGGCTGGGCTGACAGCTCACGTCCAAGACTTTGCTAGGAGCCGATAAACATTAATCTAAATTCGTACACTTCAGGTGATCTCGATTCGCCCGAACCAGGGAAGCACCGTTGATCGCTGTGAAACTCGACTAATGGGACGCGCCAGGAGACGACAAGCCCGCCGAAGGTTTCAATTACTGGCGCCCACAGCCGAATTGTCTCGTGTTGCACGAGCTGCTATGCCTATGCTGAAGCTGCAGTAGTGCGCTTTGTCTGCCTTTGCTTTTTTGCCCCCAGCGTCCTTTTTCTTTCGCTTTCTCCTTCTCTTCCTCCTTTTTCTCTTCCCATCCACGTCTTTCGTTTGGTTTCTCTGCCAGCTTCACTTCAGTATTTCCTTTGAAGTCTTTCGATTTGAAACCCACGCCTGTCGTTTCTGACTTGTCAAAATGAAGCTCTCTCTTCTTGCTCTCACCTCGGTGCTTGCCCTGGTTGCCGCCCAGGACTCGTCCTCGACTTCCACGGAGACTTCTACCGCGCCAGCCACCACCCACAGCTTGACTCCTCAGGAGCAATGCGCTGCCAGATGTATGAGCCATAGTTCTGTTGTAAAGCTGTTCCGATACTAACCAATTTCAGGCGGCGACGACGACATCTGCTGTGTCGCCGCATGCTACAGCGTCCCCTGCCCTAGCGACCAGCAGGCCAACGACACCAACACCTGTGTTTCGCAGTGTGACCAGGGTGACGGCAGCGAGGCGGACACTCAGGCCTATGCCCAGTGCCAGGCTCGCTGCATTACCACTACTTACTTCCCCGGCACTGCGACCCTCACCGACGACTCGAGCAGCAGCGCGACTGGTTCCAACACCGCTACTACTACTAGCTCCGGTGACGATGCGGAGAGCACTGACGACTCCAACTCGGACAGTAAGCACCCCTTTCTGGCGCCGTCGCTAATGCCAACACATGCGCTAACATATATGTTGTAGGCTCCAACGCCACTAGCACCAACGGTGACTCTGCCACCGAGACCGGCTCTAGCGACGACCCTTCTGATACCAACGCTGCCACTAGGCTCGGTGTCTCGGCTGCTGGTCTGGCTGGTCTCCTCTTCGCCGCTTGGGCTCTGTAAGGGACTCGCCTCGCTCACTCAGTCGCCTGTGTGAAACACGGGCTAATTGCACGAGTCATGGGCCAAGCAAGGCATTGATGGAATGGATGGATTGGAACGTTCTCTAATGGTTGTCTACATAGTCCTTACTTGCATTCTCTGTTCTAATAATCACTGATCGATACCATAATAACTCGAGTTACTTTCTCACACCCTGTTGCTTCCATTCTGACTGCCGACTCTACCATTTCGAGATCGTAAATGCAAGTATATCAACACGCCGATCGCTATTCTTCAGCATCGTCTGTGGACCACCGGACCCATAAATATCATCGCAATTTAATTCCTCGGGGCTCGGGCCCCGGGTATGAGATCTGGGGAGTGTGGAGACTGAACATCCATTCCTCAGACCCCCTGAACAGTCGTCATTCGATATTACCATTCATATGACAAGTATGGTTAGCACAGTATATCAATTGAGCTCGTTTCTACCTTCCGATGCACCCCGGCTTTCGCGAAATCTGGATGGATCCTGACTCTTGAGCCCTCAGCCAGTTCAGCGGAACCACCCGCTGCTGTGCGAGCTGTGGAGTGTCTGTGGCCCGTGAGCCAGACCCTCAGTGAGTCAGTCGGACAGTCCCCGACGCGTCGAAATGAAGCCGAACGCGTCTCCCCACCATCTTTCATGCACATATCACCAAGTTTCATACATACACATACAAGTCGTCAAGGTACGTGTCAAAATCTCCAACTTCAGGGGCAAATCAAATAACCTTGCAAAAACAGCACTGCCACCATGTCCCATTCCACCCCCTCATACTGCGACCACGACGCCAAACACCCCCTCATCGCACCAATCTCCGCATTCGTAACAGAATGCATGAAGGACTACGACCCCAGCCATAACCCCGCACACATCAACCGCGTCGTGAACCTCGCATTGCGAATCCTCAAATCCGAACAGGAACAGTCGGCCAAGCCGATAGACTATCTCACCGTCCACCTCGCAGCCCTCCTGCACGATATCAGCGACAGGAAGTACCTCCCCAAGGAGGCAAAACAAGACGCAAATGCAATTCCGCCGCACAAGCTAGTTGAGCATATCCTTCTCACCCACGGCGCTGATCAGACTTTGGCTCAGCGGGTGCAGGCGGTTGTCTCGCATGTGTCGTATACGACGGAGTGTAAAAACCCGCAGGCTGTGAGGAAGCTGATTGATGAGGACGGACTCGTTGAGCTGGCGATTGTACAAGATGCGGATCGACTGGATGCGCTGGGTGCTGTGGGGATTGGGCGGTGTTTTACGTTTCTAGGTGCGAAGGGGAGAGATATGTTGAAAGAGGGCGAGGCATGGGAGATGGAGAATTCTATTAGGCACTTTGGGGAGAAGCTGGAGAGGTTGAAAGGGATGATGAAGACGGCCACGGGAAAGCGGATGGCTAGAGTGAGGACGGAGAGGTTGGTGGAGTTCAGGAAATGGTGGGAAGAGGAGATGGAGGATGTTTCTTCTACTCAATCTTGATAACGAACGTCGATTCATTGAGTTCTTGTCTATTCTCATTGGGTATGCAGATAACATGCGATGCGATCAAAACAACCAAAAGGAATGCGAGGCTTATCAGGCCAGTGTTGAATGAGAGCAGCGCTGTAGTAAGGATTAGGTATGAGTTGCCGACGGGAGTGGAGCGGCAAGTATGATTATAAGTTCAAAAAGTAACCCAAACACCGACCGATATAATATCTAAGATTTGCATAGAATCGATGCATGCCCAATGAGTATTGTATGCACTGTGAGTGGAGATCAAACCCGGTCAACGGCGAAATCCAAGACCTCACAGTCGTCTTCGAAGAACCCATCCTCGCCACCAGCCTGTAGTGGTGACGAATGTTTCTTCTTTCGTCGTGTAGTAATAACCACTTCTTCCACGTTGCTAGTACTGTTACCCATGCTGATCGTATTCTCGATCCCTCCACCTAGCCCCTGCTGAAGTTCATCTTCGCCTTCGTCCTCGCTAGTGGCACTAACTCGTCGAACGTGTAGCTTGGACATGGGCATGTTACCGCCAAAGACCCACTGACCCTTTGGCGATGAAGTCAATGAGCTACCTGCCTCACCCGTTTCAGAGTAAGTAAACAAGCTGACTCTCTGATCAGTATGAAATGGTTGATATGGTGCATTGGTCTCAAGTTCCGCCTGCGACAGTGGCTGGCACTTGAGTTTCGTTGACGCAGACGGTCGTACGGTGGACGATGGCAAAGCGAGGGTTGCGCGGACCATCAATTCTGGATTGAAGTTGCTGATCCCCATAGGACCACAGGAGCTGGACAGATTCGCAGGCAGCCGGAATTCGATTTCCTTGCTACCAACCACTGACTGTGGTTGTCGGGATCTGTTGGGCAACACGGATCGCTTGATCCTATACAATCGGAAGTAGCCGTTTGCTATAAGGGCTAAGAATGGCTGGCCCTTGTGAACGATCCAGGTGACTCGCGACGCAGCGGGCTCGCGTGTAAATCCAGAGATGTGGAGGCGATTTTCACCCACATGACGCAGAGTATTGACTGTTCCACTAGCAGCAGCTCCCATTGACTTGCTAAGTCCAGCAGCAACAGCTTTGCCGCCCATACCAGCCGCGGTCGGGATCATAAATCCATTCATGGCAGGAAAGGCTGCCCCGGCTGATGGTGCACGGCCTCTGACAGCTTCAAAGATTGGCTGAGTTTTACCCCCAACAAGCTTCATTGCTGTTGATAGAGGGTTACTATTAGTCGTCCGCACGGTTAGCTCTTCTGTCGCCACGTCGTTTGTTGGTTGTTTGCCTCGCGCAGGTCGAGCCCTACGGAAAGGAGGCCATTGGAAAGCAGTTCGTGGCAGGTCGAAGACATGTACAGTGCCTTTAAGGGTAATGACGGCAAGACGGTCACCAGAAGGTGGACACCATATCACATCCACGATATGCGACTCGGTCAGCCGGGAAAACCGTGCAATTTGGCGCACACTTGCAGTTACTGCCGCCGAGTCTTCGGTCAAGAAAAGCCCAGCGCGACAATACTTGGCCTGCATGAGGTCCCATACATATTGGACATCACCCTTCTTACTCGCAGTGAGGAGCATTAGCCCACTGGGAGAAAAGGACAGAAAGCTGCAGCCATTCGGTACTTGAAATGTGGCAACGGGGCTAAACATAATCGCGCTCTTTGAATCTCCACTTTCGTCAAGCTTTCTCAGATCGAGAATAGATACGAGATCAGGCTCGGCTGGGGACGCGGTCTGGGTCTCTTGAGCATGAGTTGGAGGAAATGGACTATATCCTTGGGGGAAATCCATTACTTGGGAGCGGCGCTGCTGGGAGGTTTGTTGCTGATCCTTATTCCAGTAACTGTTCCATGCCTGTAGGCCCTGGTCGCTCATCCAACGAGCCCCTCGCACAAATTCCTGCGTGACACCTCTAGCAACTTTGTCAAAAAGGCTTTCACCCTCACCAACATCAGTTACACAGGTAGTCGCTGGTCGCGAAGGAGGACTACGGGTCTCCAGCCCAAAGACCTTCCCCTGCACCGATGGCGCTGGTACTATTCCACCCAGCGATGCTCGGTACGTAGATGACGGCGGTACAACTGCTAACCATCTTCCCTTCAAGGCGAGAATCGGGTTATCGGCTTTGGCAGTTCCATTGGGCGAGTCATTTCGGGACCCGTCCGGATCCGTTGAGCTTGAAGATGTTGAATATCGTCTTGCTTCCCTCGACTGAATACTGGTCCAGGTTTTCTCGAGGCACTGATATCCATTTATACTATAGATATAGACCTCGCCGCTGATACCAGACGCTAGAACGAGGTAGCTGCCACTTGTAAAAAGCCTCAAATTTCCGGCTGGAGAGGGCGCAAAATTTGGAAGACCCGGGATGTTCTCAAAACACGGACTAGGTTTCGTTGTAAAAAGAGTCGAGATATGTCCCCCTGTCCTGAGAGAGTAGACTTCAACCCTTGTTTGATAGAACCGTGCGTCGTCCTTGTTATGACGTTTATCAGCGCTGGGATATCGCCCTGTGAGAAGATCGTTCGCCTCGGAGCCGTTAGAAGAACCATGTCCCTCGTCATCGGATGGGATGCAAGGGCCATGAAGGATGACAGCAACATGCGGCCGGGTTCCTGATGTGGAGTCATCACCTGCTAGTATCTTTGCTTCAACTACCCTGCCGTTGAGACCATCCAACCTTCCAATAGGGCGTGCCTTGCGATCTTCGACTGTCAAAACCTCCAAAGCACCATCGCTACCAACTAGAAGAACACTGCCGCTCAGCCGAGACGATTTGAATGGTGGAGTTGAAATAGTATCAAATGTGCAGAACGAATGCTGCGAGTCTGTTGGCAGTCGACTATGGCCGGAGGGCGATGGTATGTCAATGTCGGGAGCACGGTAGAAGTGCGGTTGCGCCATGTGCGGAGGTGCTATCCGATCACTGAACGGGGTGTGTACAGACAGGCTCTTCTGTCTGTCTGCGGACTGCTGGCGGGAGATAGCACTACTGGAATAACCATTTCCGTAACTCAGAGGTCTTGTCCTGGGTGGCGGTGGGGAGGCGGAAGATGGATGGCTGAAACCACCTTTATCCTGGCTCGTCAAAAAACCACCAAATGGAGATCCGCTAACCAGATCTTCCTCATAGCCATCGTTTGGCGGGCTCTTCCCAAAAGGGATGGATTTGGCCCAGTTGTTCGTTCGGTAGGCGAAGTCTTGCTCAGGCGTGTCCCTGAGCGAACCCAAAGCGTCGAGGACCGGTGATACTATAGCAGTGGGCTCGGGCTGCGGTTCCGGAGGTGGGTCGGGGTAAGACGAAGGTTCAGCCTGTGACGGCGGCGATCCTTCTATCCTGGGAGCTACGAGTCAGTATCTAGAGACTGATCCGGTTTGAACTGATGGAGGCTTACAAGTCGTCCACGGGCACCCTTGAGGTCACCTTGGGCCCCTTCTTCTTTCCTTTTTTCTTAGTCTTTCCCCCAATATCATTATCTGGCTTGACAGGGTTCGGGTCTTCTGCGGGGGTAATATCGCCCGGTAACCGGCTCTGCTGGCGAAACAAGTCGTCCGAGGCTGCCGGGGGCATTAAATGGATGAGCTGCCTCGATAAGGCAGGGGCGGTATAAGCAATAGCAGCCGCCCTTAAGACCCCTTGACAAGGCCTGAGAACGAGGGATTGATGGTATTATCAGCCTGCTAAGGTTCTGCGCTGGGGGGTTTTCCAGATCGGTATTTACCTATATCGACAAGCTGTCAGCATGAGTCACCAAGCATCATCACTGGTCTTGGTTGTTCAAGGGGTACTATACAGTCTAGAGTCTGGTGTAGAGCGGATCTAGGCACTAAAATATAATAAGAAGGTAACGAGGCGTGGTTGGAGAAGAGAAGTCGAGATACCCTGCTATCTCGACCGGGGAGCTCGGTGATAACGAATAGGTACGCGTCGATCTGGGGGTCAGGGACAGTGTCGGAAGCACAGCTTTAACCGGCGTGTCCACGTCAAGAGACTGACGAAATGTGGTAATCAAGGAGTATGTTGAAGGTTCGCAAGTTGAGCAGAGTAGGCGAGACGCAGTGATGGTGAGTTGGGGTGATGTAGGAGGATGGGGGGAGTAGATAGCGATAGAGGGGCGATGGGGACTGCGGGAGAGGGGAAACCTGCACAGGTGGAGAGGGCGGTTCAGGGGATTATTGGGAATAATTTCTACCGCTCGGTAGGCTGACACCCTTGTAATTTTCCACT
This sequence comes from Aspergillus multicolor, assembly GCF_047715735.1. Taxonomy (NCBI): domain Eukaryota; kingdom Fungi; phylum Ascomycota; class Eurotiomycetes; order Eurotiales; family Aspergillaceae; genus Aspergillus; species Aspergillus multicolor. The sequence continues at coordinate 1,072,538 of NW_027395957.1, forward strand.
ATTTGTTTCTGGCAGAGAACTATCCCTAGGGATCCTCCCAGAGCCACTGCGCCTCTTTTGTAGGCTCGGAACTTGCGCTCATGACCCGTGGGGCTGTTAGGATAAGGAACCTAACGCCGTAACTGAATGACGCCGATGATGACAATACCTTTGTGATGACGGGCGTTCAGCTTGGACGAGCTAGAAGATGTAAGGAACATGAATGCTTACTTTAGGCCACGGCCTAGCAGAGGGGCATCCCGGTTTCCTGAATCTGGGGGTTGGGGGGTGCATCAGTCGGTGCGACCTTGCTTAAGCCGAAGACTATAGGTACAACGTAAATACGATCTGTTACACATGAGGGGTGAGGTTCCGGTACCCAAGCCCGCCAACTAGCATCGCTCAACGGTAATGCCCAAATGCCATGGTACTCTGCATCAACTCCTATGGTTCCGAGGCCATCATCAATGGCGACCAGGGCCGGTTCCAGCCGCACTTGGTGAAGAGAGCCATGTCCCGTGATTCAGAGCCAGAGCCAGAGCTGGATCACGAGGCTGTCCAGAATCAGCTTGCCAGGTCAGTGCGACAGTCAAATGCATTATGACGCTGATGACCAGGTCAAGTTTTTGTTCATCCTTGTTTCAGAGGCATGTCAGCAATGTAAGACTTGGGGTCATATGTTTGCTTTGTCTCTCCCAGTACGCGCCGGACCACAGATGCATTCATTAAGGTATAGGTATCAAGAACAGCTCAACCCGCTCAACTATGAGGGCTTCTGCCTGTTGAAGCGCATTATAAGCGTAATAAAGAAGAAGTATTGTTACAGGTTGTCAAATATAAAGAAGCGCCCCCGGGGCCAGAAAGTTATCCTATACACACCCTTCTAGTCTGCACAAGCCGATATCTTCAGGTCTTCTTCTTAGCAGCCGCTGCCTTGGCCTTGGCTGCCTTCTTCTTGTTGCTATTGATCATAACGATGCCGATGAATGTGCCGACAACAGCGGAGCCGAGGAGGACGAGGAACACGGGGATGCGGATGGCCCAAACGCGAGGGAGAAAGAAGGCATGGAGGGGGTGACCGGGGTCAACAAATGGCTGGTATACGTTAGCCAATATCCCAACAATCTGACAGTAAAGGAATGCGTACCATAAGAAGTGTCCATGCCGTATAGTAGAGGAAGATTGCAGTAGCGGCCAAAAGCATGGCGGATCCCACGAGTTGCCCCAGCTGGCATTTGGGTCAGCAATCGGATCTCACATGTTTAGCCATTTGCACGAGGAAAGTAAGCACTTACCATAGTGACAGAAAGCTTGAGAGCAAACACAGGCAAAACGACGTCCGAAGCGGTTTGTTGTATACGCGCAGGAGAGTCGGCCAGCCTGGCTCCTGAACAGTCACGTGGGGCCGTCGCGCTAAGACTCTTCGCCGCCTCAGTTCTCCGTCAGACCTTCATCCCATCTCGACTAGCTCGACAGCTCGAGGTCTCGGGTCGCAACTCACATCTCATCGAGGCGCTAGAAGATGTCGGATCCCGTTGTTTTGCAGTCGGCCGTGCGGGTGCCTACACCTCCCCCAGGCGCTTCCTACTCCCCTCAACCCTCCGGCTCACGAAAGCGATCGCCGCCCTCTCGTTCACCTTCACCAAATCGGCGTCGCTCGCCTCCTGGCGACTCAGCAGCAGCCGGTGGCGATGTGCCGCGTATCGACCCGGAGCGTGCGCTCGAGCGTGAACGCCAGCTGGAGGAGCGAGTCCGTCAACATGAACAAAAGGAAGCTGCGCAAAAGCCGCTGACGGAGGAGGAGAAGCAAGCATCGGCCAAAGCAGAATATGAGAAACTCCTCAACATGCGCTCGGGGGGTACATACATTCCTCCTGCGCGGCTCCGCGCCCTACAAGCGCAAATCACAGACAAGACCAGCAAAGAGTACCAGCGGATGGCTTGGGAGGCTCTGAAGAAGTCGATCAACGGTCTTATCAACAAAGTCAACGTGTCGAATATCAAATATATCGTTCCAGAACTGTTTGGCGAGAACCTGGTCCGGGGACGTGGCTTGTTTTGCCGGAGCATCATGAAGGCGCAAGCGGCAAGTTTGCCGTTCACACCCATCTACGCTGCCATGGCAGCAATTGTCAACACCAAGCTGCCGCAGGTCGGAGAACTACTTTTAAGTCGATTAATCATCCAGTTCCGAAAGGCTTTCAAGAGAAACGACAAGGCGGTGTGCATATCGTCGACGACATTCATCGCTCATCTATGCAACCAACAGGTGGTGCACGAAATGCTTGCGGCGCAAATTCTACTCCTCCTGCTTCACAAGCCTACCGATGATAGTGTTGAGATTGCTGTTGGGTTGACGCGAGAGGTTGGCCAGCACCTGGAGGAGATGAGCGGTCCGATCGCGTTGGCAGTGTTTGACCAATTCAGGAACATCCTTCACGAGGCCGACATTGACAAACGTGTGCAGTATATGATCGAGGTTCTCTTTCAGGTGCGCAAAGACCGATACAAGGATAACCCTGCTGTCAAAGAAGAGCTTGATTTGGTGGAAGAGGAGGACCAGATCATCCACCGGATTGGGCTGGATGACGAGATTGAGACTCAAGACAGCTTGAACATCTTCAAATACGACGCTCAGTGGGAGCAGCACGAGGAGGCCTACAAGAAATTGAAGGCAGAGATCTTGGGCGAAGGAAGTGATGACGAAGACGAAAGCGACAAGGGTGATGAGAGCTCAGACGAGGAGTCTGAGGAAGAGCGGCAGCTGGACATCAAGGATCAAAGCAATACAGATCTCGTGAACCTGCGCCGAACGATATATTTGACCATCATGTCCAGTATCGATTTTGAAGAATGTTGCCACAAGTTGATGAAGATCTCGTTGCCAGCCGGCCTGGAACCTGAGCTTCCTTCTATGGTCATCGAGTGTTGCTCTCAAGAGCGGACATACTCCAAGTTCTATGGACTTATCGGTGAGAGGTTTGCGAAGATCAACCGCCTCTGGTCAGACTTGTTCGAAAATGCGTTCGCCAAGTACTACGACACCATCCATCGATACGAAACCAACCGTCTGCGCAATATTGCCCGCTTCTTCGGCCACATGCTGAGCACTGACGCCCTCGGCTGGCATGTTTTGTCGATTATTCACCTGAACGAAGAGGAGACGACATCGAGCAGTCGTATCTTCATTAAGATCCTCTTCCAAGACCTCGCAGAGCATCTTGGTCTACCAAAGCTACGAGAACGCATGACAGATGAGCTTCTGCGCCCAAGCTTCGAGGGCCTGTTCCCCACGGACAACCCGCGCAACACCCGGTTCTCCATCAACTACTTCACCAGTATCGGTTTCGGTGCATTGACGGAGGAGCTGCGCGAGTTCCTGAAGAACATGCCCAAACCCGAGGTTCCTGCCCTGCCGCCTGCGCGCTCTGCGTCGGTCAGCTCACGCTCATCTTATTCATCGCGCTCTCGATCCCGCTCTTACTCTTACTCCCGCTCCCCGTCCTACTCCCGCTCTCCTTCTCGCAGTCGCGGCCGGCAACGTTCAGTCAGCCGCGGCAGGTCCTACTCGCGGTCTGTATCTGGCTCATCCCGCCGCAGCTACAGCCGAAGCTCTTATACCGCCTCGCGGTCGCGCTCAAGATCCCCCGCGCCACGAACCCGCCGCCGTTCGGTCTCATACAGTCGGTCACCATCTCGCAGCCGCACTCCACCCCGTCGCGCCGGCCGCGGACGCGTCGACTCTCGATCTCCACCCCCACGCCGAAGCCCCTCCCGCTCCGTCACTCCTCCCCGGCGAGGCGGAAGAGCTCGTAGCTACTCCAGGTCACCCTCGCGGTCTGTCTCTCCACCGCCGCGCCGAGCACCTGCTCGTCGGCGCTACTCGTCAGCTTCGGCGTCCCCTCCTCCTAAGAGAGCTGAAAGGAGCATTTCCCGAACCCGGTCACCCCAGCGTCCCCCGCCAGGCCGTTGGGGCAGAGATTACCCTGTCTCGCGATCGCCTAACCCTCGCTATAATAGGAACCAGCGCCGACGGAACTCCAGTTCACCTCTCTCCGCATCTCCGCCTCCCCGTCGGCGGGCGCGCTCTCCTTCCACCCCGCCCCGTCGGTAACTCTATGATCTCGATATAAAACGCATGCAATCGGTAATGGATTAGGGAATCGGCTGCTCTTCTTAACGATGTATTTTAGCATATCTCGCACTGCTCGTACCAATATACTAAGTGTAGCATTTCTATCTCTATACTCTATCAAGCGCAACCGTTCACCCCGTAAATGTAGATATCTAGTCTAAACCTCCCCAGCCTCCCAAATACACCTCGTACACAAACACTTCCCACCCAGCGCCCCAGCCGCCCACTCCCTCCGATCCTTGACACTCAACCCAATATCACAATAATGGTTCAGAATCTCCTCATCCTTCTTGATCCCCCCTTTCGTCCTCTCCCTCCCCTCGCTCTCCCTCTTCCAAACCGCCCTCTCCTCATCCCCCCTCACAACAAACGCAATCTCCCCACCCCACTCCCACCGCACATTCGGATCGCAGCTGTGGTTCGCAAGACACCAGAGCGGGTGCACGGCGCACGTCTCGGGACCCCCGTCCCACGTCGAAAGCCGGCCCGACGCGGTGCCCCGGAATTTGGAGTACAGTGTGTTTAGGATCCAGGTATCGTAGTTTTCGAGCGTGGCGTAGGGATCAAGTCCCATTTCCTCGATTAGACGCATGGGCTGGAGGATTGAGAGGTGGAAGCTGAAGGGGAGAGTTGATTGTGTCTTTATTTCCTGGGCGTTGGGGTCTTGGGCGCGGGATTCGGCGTTGGCGTTGTATGACAGGGCGGAGCCGATTGGTGGTGGTGTGTTGGCGTTGTACGGGACGAAGTCGCCCCAGATGTACTTGATCTCGTCGAGCTCGAGCGGGTTCACGCCCTGTGTTGCGGCCATTGCCAGTGCGCGGCCAAGGAGCAGCAGGTACAGGTAGTCTGCTTTGTCCTTTGCGTCGGGGATGTCCTTGCCGATGCTCTCGAGGTTTTCCATCAGCCCGCAAACGGCGCCGTGGTAGGTTTCCTGGGCTTGGTCGTGGCAGGATTGCGAGCAGAAGATGATGTCGTAGCACTCGTCGCAGGCAACGGGTGGGGTTTCGGAGGAGAGGGGTGGGAGGGGGCCGTTGCAGGCGTCGCAGGTGTCGTCGTGCAGGCGGTTTGTGGCTGTGAGGAGGGAGGACTCGTGGAGGATTGTCTCGCCTGGTGCGAGGTCTTCTTTGGCGAAGAGGCCGAGTTGGATGGAGACTTCCTCTTCTCCGTCTGTTTCGGCGTTCTTGTCTTTAGTGGTGGTATCGTGGAGGACAGGTAATGCAACAGCCCGCACTTCGCATTTGGGTGCGATCACCTTGAGCCGCTCGTTTAGGAGTCGCAGAGTCTCTGGCGACTTGCGGTTTGGCTCGTGCTCGTTCCAGGGGTAAAGGATTCTGCGCGCAAAGCCTTGCGCTCGCAGTTTGCTGGGGTCGACTCTATCCTCATCCTCATTATTTGATGAAGCACTCTCTTGCTGGATCTTCAGGGCTTCAAGCTTTTTCGTCACATCCGCTCCCCTCGCACTGTGATAATCCAGCTGGATTTCCTTCTTCCAGATATTCAGAAGCCTCCGCGGTTCACTCTGCTCCTCGGTCTTTGTCTCCCCAGCCATCATCTCATCAAGCAAGGCTATCCCACGCTGCGCAAACTCATACGCATCACGTAGACACCCGCACTCAATGAGACTTCCCACGAGCACTTGATACACACCACCAATCATGGCCTTGTACTCCTCTTCAGTGGTAGGTTCGCAGCCATCATCTTCCTCTTCATCCTCATCCTCCTCATCTCCATCACTCCGAGTTACCGGATCAGACCTCTCTCCCTCTTCAACCCTCTTCCTCGCATGAAACTCACACCCATCCGGATCAACAACACTATCCAGCAACGAAAGAGCGCGGTACGCATCCGCAGCCGCAAGATCCGGGAAGCCGAGACGAGCATGGATCCAGGCACGCGTCAGGTGGCGCGCAGGATTGTGCGGGTCAGCATAGAGCTCGGCCGTTGCAGCAGCGCGCTCCTGTAAGAGTTTTTCCGCGTTGTATGTCGAGGACATTTCCTTGCTGCCTCTTGTAGTCTTGTAGGACTGGGGACCTTGATAAGCACCAATATAGTACCAACAAATGCCTTCTCCTTGCCTCGCAGGCTTGAGATTGCAGGGGTAGCCGACTGGTGGGGTACGGGCGGTGTTCCTTCCCTGTCGAGTCTCTGCTCTGCCCCGCGATCTATAAAAAATTCAGTTTCGGTGTCTGGCAGCTCCTCTAGGGGCCGCAACGTACCGGTACCGTAGCTACCCGTTGTAGACTAGAAACGTCAACGGCTAAACAGCCCGTCAATGAGGATCTCGCAAGGACGACTGGAGCGATCTGATTCGGCCAGTGTGTCTAATTATTTCTCGAGCGTTGAAATGTCGAAATATCTTCATCCCCCACTCTCGGCATCGGACCCGCCAATCATTTCGCCACTGCACTTATGCCGCTGACTTATGTTTGTGTACATAATTGTGAATTGTCTTTCTTGAGCTCAGTGTCAATTTTTAGCAAGATATATGGCATCAACGGGAGCAATGAACTCTCCTAGAGTGCTCAGTTCGTTCTATCTAATTATTAGTACTCTAATTGGTGTGGATACTGTAAACTGCTGCCACGGAGGGACCGGGGGGGAGACAGTTAGGGCTAGAGTAGTAGTGGCCATGTCACTGTTCAATGTCCCCAAGGGGTTACACAGTCTCGGCCAACGGATCTCCGGGCCGCCACTCAGCACGCAGCATGTGTATCACTATCAGTACAGTCTGCTGTTTCTTTATATACTCCGGAGTCTGCTGTTTCAACTTTCAACTCCCCCCAGTGGCCATGACGCACAGGAACCGGGACCTGATGATCCAGCCTGTCAAGCTCCAACCGTCTTACCGAATGGGACACAAAACCCCGAGATCAGCAGCAAGGGAGCGCCAGGACAGGCACGCCCTCTGAGATCGTGGATACAGTCTCCGAATACCCGCCGTCCGATTCTCAAGCCACTGACGTCGTGGCTGAAGATCGCTCTGCTACTAAATTAAATAGCCACGCCCGTCTCGCTCTTATTAGACAACCCCCGTCCCATTGGGACTCGGATGGTGGTTTTGGGGCACGAAAAATACATTCTAACTCTTTTTTGTTGGATAAATATATAAAGAAGGACGCGGAATAAAAGCTAGTTAACGGTCGTACTAGGCACAGGAGGGAGAGGGGAGACCATGACAATTTCATGGTCTTGCTCATTCCCTCTTACGTTGAATTGAAGAAGAGGTCGGTTATGGGTGTCTCTCTCACATCATCTACGCCGATGCATATCCGTCAATAAACCCTGCCTAGCTAACTAACATTCAAAGGCAGCAAACTAGGGGAAAACTTACACTGCAGTTCTCATCTAGCACGATCCTGGAGTGTTCTCCCGGGACCAACCCGCCCTGTTGCTGGCGCACAGTGGCTGCGAATTGGGCGAGCATTTGCCTCTGTTGTTTAGGCATCAATCAGCAAGTGTCCAGTCTAGACGGGTCTAGACTCAAGACCTCTAGAACAGGAAAGTGGGACGCTCACAGTCACAAAGGCATCGCTCATCCCCCCCTGTCGCTGGACATCGTTCTCGCTCATGATCCGGTAGCTGTCGTGCATGCACTTGGCGCTCTTCAGCCCCCCATAACCAGCCCCGAGCGTGTTGGCCGGGTTGTTCGGATCGAGGATGTTAATACCGTGATGGGCATCTTCTTGGGCTCGTTGGTCCGGCGAGAAAATTTTGATGGTGTCGTCGATTCCTGAGGCCGCTATGGTAGGCTCGTAAGGATGTCCTGCACACATTAGACGTGATCAGCGCTCATAATATGCTGATGATTTACCTTGCACGACGTTGACCACTTCGTCGTCTCCTTTGAGGATGTTGACTAGCTTGCAGGTGTCTCGTTCCCAGATGAACAAGTGGCCCGAGTCGCTACCGCTCACCACATACTCGTCATTGAGCCCGAAGAAATTCGCATCCTTGACGGTCTTGACGTTGCAGTGGCCGCGATAGACCCTGGTGTGCGACGAGCATGGCACATGCGTCTCGACGTCTTCGCGTCCGTTTCGTTCAAACCCATAGTTTCGGAATAGGCGCTCTGCAGCATCCGACTCGGAACTGTCCTCATTCATGTCGTCGTCGTCGTCGTCGTCTTCATCATCATCCGAAGAGTCTGTGTCGAAACCAATTTCGCACTCATCGCCGTCGCCTTCACTCCCGGTATCGGTGCTCATCGGTGTCTGCGACTCGAGAATCTCATCCAGCCTGGATGGCCGTCGACCTTGCTGGCTAGAGCCCCCGTTATATGCCAAGCTGATATCCTGGATGGCTTCCTCTTCGACGTTTGCCTCCGTGTCATTCTGCGATCTTTCTACCTCTACTTCGCCGTCCGAATCATCTTCAACGGTGGCATTGAGACCTCCAAATGATCGGTTGACGAACTCGAAGTTCACACCCTCTCCCACATCCATCAATAGTCCACGGCCAACCGAAAGGAGCCAAAAGTGATTTGATCTATTTGGTCTCGAGGAACTGGCAACCGACTCCGCCGAGCCAATCGTTCCGTCACTTTCATAAGTACGACAGTCCTCGTCCGGTGTACTAGTCGCAGACCCATTGGGTGTCGCGCCCTTTAGAACACCCTCGAAGGCGTCCACTGCTGCTATTTGGCTGGGGAAAAGTATACGGGTTGAATCGTGCTCGAACCTGGAACTATCAACATTTACCACCGGGGTCTCATCCGCCAGGTCACGCAGGTACGGTATAAGCACTGCCTCAATAGCACCCTCGTCTGCATATTCAGGTATAGGAAATCGGTCTCGGTTTCGACGATGGGTGGCACTGCGCTTGAAGCCGGCTAGGACAGCACTGCGGCCCCCTTCGACGAAAAGGATCACAGCCTTCAAAAAGTCGTAACCGAACTGCTCTCTCCGACCAATGACGTTATCCTCCCCTGGTGCAGGTCCGATCTGCTGGAACTTCTCTAGTACATCGTCCTCTACTCCATAATCCTGCACGTCTCCACCTAAAGCCCGCGCAAGCGTGCCGGCGGCCTGCACAAACCTGTACGTCGACTCGCGGTTACGGCGTAGCGTCTGCTGCACACGCACAACCTCCGGAGTGGGGTTAATGGGGTATCCCCATGTTCTCATGATCTCCTCAATCTGAGGTAAGAAGGTCAGTGCGCGCATCAAGGCGTTGGAGAAGGAGTCGTGGAAAGCGACAATTGAGAACGGAGTTGCCATATCAGCTTGGTCACGAGCCGAGGCTTCAAGGGAGAAGAGAGCTTTCCGAAGCTTGACGAGGCCCTTGGCTATGCGCAAACTATGTCTTTGAGCATCATTGAGCACAGAGTACCTGGCCTGTTCCATTGCCTCCGTCGAAGCCACGCCAGACGCAGTGGAACCTTCGTGTAACAACGAGTGCAGCGGAATATTTTCTGTTTCGCCGTTGCCATACCGGACTCGGACTGCTAGTTCCCCTTCTCCGTTGGTCTCTTCGCTCCGCCGGGCTGACCTGCGTCTACCGTTGCTGGACTGGGGGGACTGCGAGTTCCTAGGTTGGCGCTTACGCTTTCTGTCCTTGGAGCCCCGTCTCTTACGTGAGCTAGATTTGGCTTGCACGGGGGACCGCAGCTCCTGCGTGCCTAGAGCGTCGGGACTCTGGACCAAGTCGAAACTGTATATGTGGTCGCCGGACCAGCTCACAATCATCTCATTGGGGTTGGCATTACTGATTTTACACGCTGTGATGTGGCCTTTATACCGTGACTTGGTCCGTTGCTTCCCGTTTGGCGCAAACCTCCGCACACACCGCGTCGCCTGGCCCATCATCTCCTCATCATGACTGCTTCCTATGCCAGGGGATGTACCGGGGTCACCTTTTTCAGTCGAAACGTCCCGACCCAACATACGCCTGTCATGGAGGAAGCAATGCAGGTGAGCCCCACCCAATGCAATGTAATGCGGCTGGCTTGGCGAGCAGGAGATGGTGTTAAGGTCGAGCCTGTGCCGTTTGTACGAGATCAGTGGCGGCGGGACGTTCGAATCATCATGCCCTTCTCCCGCTCGCTGCGTCATGTACAAAAGACCGCCTCGGGGTTTTGGGTATGCAGAGGAAGGCAGGCGCAGATCCCATTGGCGAACTTCACCGTCCTCAGAGCAGGTCAGGAAGAGGTACGGGGATGACTCGGTCACGATGCGCTTGGCACGATCCGCATGGCTTCGATAGATGCGCGCGTTGGTATTGCCTACACCAAGATATCGTGTATTACCGAAGAAACGGTTCAGGTTTTGGTTACCCGCTTGAGTGGAGAACGCCGGCGGTACGCCCTGGGAGCCGGAACGGCTGGAATGTTCAATGTCGAAAACTCGCACGGTCGAGTCGCCTGCAGCAGTTACAAGGGTCCGATCATTGGAATGCGGCATAAACGCGACGGAGAAAATATTTCCTGTGTGGCCCGTGAAGATACTCGTGTTTAATGCAAAGGGTGCCGTGGACAAGTCCGGCTGGTAGGAGTATATGTTGAGATGGAAGTCATCCGATCCCGACGCGAGGAGTCGACCAGAACGCGACCAGCTGCAAAGACATCAGTTTCCCAGACGGTGGGAATCAAAGAGAGGTGCTGATAAGAAGATACTGAAAAGTGGGACATGGTTGGTTCGCACATACCTCAAAGCATTCACACACCCGGTATGCCCTCCAAGCTCGTTAACAATGTCGAGTTCGCTAACCCATTCCTTCGAGCCGTAGATGCCACGAATGCTGGCCGAAGTCGAGCCTCCTCCGGCTTCCCGGCGCCAGATGCGGTCGTACAGAGACCTTGTCATTTTCTGGACGACGTCGGCCGAGGAGAGAGACTGCCTTGCTGGAGCGTTCAGGATTGGATCATCTTACGGTCACCGATCCGCCAGAGTGACGAGGCCAGGCGATGCCTTGGAAGACCAGACGGCAGGCACGGCTACGGAGACATCAAAGAGCGAAGATTCGAACGTCGGAAAAGAGTCACGGGCGATAAAAATAGAGCAAGAAAGATGCAGAATCTGAGAAAGCGCACAACAGATATCGAGAAAGTGGCAGTCCCTAACTGAATCGAGCGTGGTGGCAGCGGGGAAGAGAGGGCAAAGGACTAATGAGATCAGGGGTAGGTCAGAGTCTCTGAGACGCTGCTCGATGATTGCTTGGCCGGGAGGCGCTGGTTGGGGACTGGAACGGGGGACTGGGAGCCTGGGAGGGGAAAGAACACCGCTTTAGACTGTGGACGAGAAGCAAAAGAAAAGAAGGCGCGCAGAGGAACTGTTGGATGGAGATCCACTGTTTGTGCCTTTGTGGCCTCAGTTTTTGATCCTACGGAGACCAGTTAGTGTAGACTACGCCGGACGGGACTCTGGCTGGGCTGGCTGGCTGGCTGCCCGTAGTAGTGAGGCTCGATACTTTGGCAGAGCAGAGAATGCGCCCACCGTCCGGTGCCAGACTCCCGGATTCGCAGCATCATCATCAGCTGCTGCAACAAGAATAAGGAACAAAAGATTGGCCGGTGATGTCACACCTGTCGCCCGTGGTGTGGTTGAGTGCGCGGGTCTGGCAGCTGGCAGCCCTGCCAGGGTTTCTGGACGCTTCTATCGCGGTCTGGACGGGCTTTCTCGCCCTCCATGTTCCATGTCCGGGAGGGGTAGCGAGCTGAAGACAGGAGAACACCAGCGAGGGACAGGCCACCAGCATGCTCTAGCTCTAGCAACAACGGTTTTCTTTTGATCTTCCCCAGCGCATGACGTAGTGGCAGCTGGAAAACCTGATTTGGGCGCAACCTTGAATCGAGGCTGGAGCCGTCAGCGGCACTTAGTCAGCCTCCCGTGCTCCACAATTTAGTCTGGACCAATTTTTGGATTTTACGCCTTTTCCGGTGCTTTCTCTAAGACATGGCAGTGATATTGTGGTTATATTATCGAGGGAAGCCTGGATTTTAGACCGTGGAGCACGATCAATGAGAGCGCCGTCCGATGGCAGCTTATCTCTCAGTTCCAGGCCAGGTTTTCCCAGGTCGGGTAACTAAAAACTATGTGAGACCTGCCGGCCTTCAGGCGTTTGAGACACCTCGCAGCTGGAACGGTTGAGAGGACTAGACTCCAGATAGATGAGTCCACTTAAACCAACACTGCATTGCAGGATTAGGTTACTCGAACGGCCATCCCATGCGCCGTTCGTTCACACCACCAACGATGAATGAACTCGTCAAACACCCGGAGGGATAGATGTTCTGCAAAAACAGGTTTTCTCTCCATGGCCCATTGGAACGCAACTCTGGTCGAACGCGCGCCTGCGTCCAGTACGACTGCATCCGCTTCTCCGCGGTAGTACCATTATATGGAAAAACAGTAAAACAGGTTCTGTCCCCTGCTTCGAACCTGATAAAGGGCTCGGCGACCATACGTCTCGGGGAAGGAACTGGAAGTAGCATGAATTGTCCGTGGATCAGTCCGTCTGTCAGGGTTTGAGCGCGGATCGTGTCCAAAGTCCAGTTCTCGGCACTGCTTGATCCTCGCGTGGTTGCATCTCAACCAAATGTCGAGCTAGCTGACTAACCCGACTGTTTGCGGATCTCACAATGTCCGCTTCAAGCTTGCGGATAATGCTCAATTCTTCGGTCATTTGGTCTATCAGATCACTTAGACCTTTGGCCGTTCGAAGCAAGGCAGAACCGTCGAGCGCTTCCACGTCCCCGTAGCCTAGAATATCAAGGCTCTGCAGTTTTCTGGATGCAAGTTCCAGCTTCATTATCAAGGCATTGGTCTCTTCCTTCCACTCGCGATTGATAGGGTCAACGAAGTCATCGCCTCCTTGTCCTACGCGCGTGCGGGCTTGTTGAATTTCTTCAACTCGCTGAAACCAGCCTTCGAACTCTAAGATCGCCACTGTGTACCGCCCGTGACTGTCACTGAGACCATACACCTCCTGAGAAATTTGAGATAGAAGCTGAACCTGCTGCGCAAACCCCTGCTGACCGTTATGCCCACCCGAGTTTCTCAACCAATAATGCAACGCTTGCCCATTAAGTTTTCTCTGCGACTCTTTCTCCACCGTCAAGACAGCCCTGTAGTCACCCGCCACGGAGTTATATTTCCTCCGCAATTGCGTTTCAGCATCTCGTTCCCACTGGTAGTTGTGTCGTTGCTCAGCTATGTGTAGAAGACTGAGCTGAAGAAGTTCGGTCTGTAGTGCCGCTATTTCTGGCCAGGACGAGGGAATCAAAGAAGAGGCCTGGTCGGAGGGAGCAGAGGGTTTTGGAGGCGGTGGAAACTGTGTCTTTCTCGGCGAGAGTTGCTGCTGATACGCAGAGAAGTGGTTCCTGGACCTGGCTGTCGTTGGTGCCGTTGTCGACGGTGTTTGAAGAGCTTTGGGAGCCGGGGCGACGATTTGACTCTTGTGTCTCGCATGTCCTCGCTGCACTGTCGGTGTTCCAGAGCTCGAGCTCGTCGGCTGTCTCAGGGAGGATGAACGAATCGGTCGCGCGGGAGGAAGCAAATCTGTCTTCTTTGGAGAGGCTGGGGTTCTATTCTGCTGCCTAGCTGTGTCATCGCGCTTGGTTGGGGAGATTGGAACGCGTCCAACAGATTTTGTACTTGCGGGGAGAGCGCTAGGCTTGGCAGAAGATGTGGTTCGCAGCTGCAACTGACTCGGGCGGATGAGGCTTTGGCGACGGGTTGGAATAGTAGAAGGGGCGGTTTTCGTCGATGAAGCAGTATTGGAGGGCGCAGTTTTGGAAGAGGTCTCTTCATTTGACTGGGATGTTGCCGGTGGTTTCAGGTTTGGGATGGTGCGCCCTACTGTAGAGGGCTTTGTAGTCTGTCAGTCACGATCTGAGAGAACTGGGGTTGGACCGATCTTGCCTGCTTTCGGATTTCTTTTCCGGGGACCGAGCGCGTTGGGATTGGCATGGTTCCGAACGTTGAAAGAATTTGGCTCCGAGTGGAATGAGAAAGGAGAAAAAGAGCAGGCATGCAGCTGACCTTGGGAGTCAAATCAAAGCTGCGGTGACGCACTGTCAACAAACGAAGGTTGGCATTCTCCTACTCCTGCAGGGGAGCAGCAGGAAATTTCAGGCCATCGAGAAATTCAGTATCTGGCAAGCGATGCCAACAGGGGCGGATGAAGAAATAATTTGCAATCCCAACTTAACAAGAAAAACTAGGGTCGACTTATGCCCCGAGGCCCCTGATGCTTAGAGCCATGAAGCAGTTCTGCTGCTTTTGTCCGCCTTTTCATACTCTACTACTGCGTAGACCCTCTAGCTTGCATCTGAGGAAGGTCATGCGGCGCATGTCCAGATAGCCACTGTACAGCGATTAGGCAATGGTCTACAGTCCAGGTTTAGGTACTTGGTAGTTCGTACTAAGGCACTATAACTGTACATGATTATAGTCCTTAGGTCATGTCTGATTTATAGTAGACCTTCTATGTTATGGATATGGTCGAAAATATATTACTTATGCCGTCCTCTATGTTATGGAAAGTGGATATTATATTACTTATGCCGTGAATAATCTTACAGGCGGATCTTCCTTGTATGCAGGCCAGAGGGTGTAGGCCCAATCTTGAGAACCGCCGGTAATTTTTGTTAGCCCTATGGCGCAGTTATCGAACCAAAATAACAATTAACAGGTGCCGTGGTCTAGTGGTATGACGTCACGTTGTGGCCGTGCCAGCCCCGGTTCGATTCCGGGCGGCGCCAAAACTTTTTTTCTCCTTACTTTTTCGCCGGCAGCCCTTAGCTTCTTTCTTGAAGCGGCACCAGCAACCGGCAATCACAGGGCCTATTCAGTATGCTTTGAAAGAAGTCTTATCTGTACTTGAATTTCATCATGGTTGCATCTCCATATGGCATGGTTGTCACCGAGCCGACGGCCTCCTTCCGGCAACGCAGCAACAATCCAGCGTCCTTCCTGCCCCGCCACCCCACCTTAGCTCTGACCGAGACCACTCCTCAAGTGACCTCACAGCCTCTCGCTCATATTCTTCAACTTTTCTCTTATCAGCCTGTTCCATCCATTATTCCCTTACCATTCAGCAGATATACATCAATTCACCTTCACCATGCCTGGCCCAGCTCCAAACCTCCTCAGCTTCCAGGACACCGATGCCCTGGCCAAGCAGCTCCGGCCCTATGTCCTCCGCAACCAGAACTCGGCCCTGAGCCGTCATGACACCTTCCGCGTCGCTGTGTCTGGTGGCTCTCTCCCAACAGTTCTCGCCAAAGCCCTTCTTGCTCCCGGAGACGGCACTCCCGAGGATACCGCTCAGTTCTCAAAGTGGGAGATCTTCTTCGCCGACGAGCGCGCCGTTCCTCTCGACCACGAGGACAGCAACTACCGTCTTCTGAAGGATGAGCTGCTTGACAAGATCCCTTCGGATCTGGGCGCTCCCAATGTACACCCTATCGATGAGAAGCATGTCAACGCCGACCCCCAGGAAATTGCAGACTTGTACCAGGAGGATCTGATGCGTTCTTTTGCGGCCAAGGACAGCGTGAAGCTGCCCGTTTTCGACCTTATCCTCCTCGGCTGTGGACCAGACGGCCACACTTGCAGTCTATTCCCCGGCCACGAACTGCTGCGCGAGAAGGACGCATGGGTCTCCGCCATCAGCGACTCCCCGAAGCCACCACCAAAGCGCATCACGCTTACTTTGCCTGTCGTCACGCATGCTGTGAGCATCGCGTTCGTCGCCACCGGAGGCGGAAAGAAGGATATTCTTAAGCAGATCTTTGATGCCGAAGAAGGGAGGAGTCTTCCGTCTGCGCTCGTCAACCAAGGAGGGGGTGAGAAAGTCAGCTGGTTCACTGACCACGCGGCTGTCGAGGGAGTTTCGTTTCCGAGACGGGGAAGTCTGTGATTTAGCCTAGAAGCCTTGTGAGCTAACGAGCTCAAAAGTGTTGGTCAATTGCTGATGTTTTGTCTATCCACCTGTATGCGTTATGCGTTACACTATAGATTTAACAGGCTGTTATTCTACTTAACTGACTATCCTTGTGGATCAAGTTTATTGTTCAACCCTGCCAGTGTTGGCTTGTACATGAATTCACGCCTCGCTCCCCCCAAAAGGCTAATGTTACTTTCAGGAGCAGTCCTCTATAAAGGTAGACTAGATCTAAGATTCCTATTGACATTATCTTGGCCTGCGGGCAAGAGAATCGTCATGGAAAACAATAGCACATACCCAGGACATGTGAGGTATTTTGATTGATTTCCCCATTGTCGAGTCCACATCCTATTTATCTCCGTCCAATCTTCGGCCAACACACATTCTCAATCCGCACTTCTTCCCTCAACCGCACGTTTTTTCCCTTCCATTCCGATGCACTCGTCTGCACATGGCAGTCAGGTCCTTCTGTGGGTATAGTCGACATCGCATTTGTTTCCAATTTTTCAGGTCTGACCACGTCCCAAGAGTCTTGGTACATCTGAAGGGTATCCTATCGACAGTCTTCAGACCACGTCCCAAGAGTCTTAGGACATCTACAAGGTATTATCTCAACAACCATCCACAATCTTTCAGACCACGTCCTAAAAGTCTTAAGACATCTAAAAGGTATTGTCTCAACTACGGTCCACAGTCTTTCAGACCACGTCCCATAAGTCTTGGACATCTTCAAAACGTCCGGGTCAAGAATTGTCCACAGCCTTTCAGACCACGTCCCAAGAGTCTTGGACATCTTCAAAACGTCCGGGTCAAGAATTGTCCACAGCCTTTCAGACCACGTCCCAAGAGTCTTAGGATATCTACAAGGCATTTTTTCAACTACTGTCCACAGTCTTTGAATCAGCACTAACCGGCTTTTATCCATTAAGTTACCACAATGCCTGCTCAACCTCAAGGTCGAAGCGAGCCCCAGCTTGTTACACACGCGTTCACCTTCGAGGGTAGCGCATACGAGATCAAAACACGTCTTAGTGACCGGCCAACCCCGTGGTATTTGTCGGCAATGAAATCATCACCCAGATCATCTTCAGACTTGGTAAAGGACCCCTCCTTGAAACCACCTGAGTCGTAACCGGTTTTGGAAGAGGGCAGTGAACGCAGAGGTGACAGCCAGGCAAAGTATCTTGTTTCCGGTTTTACGCCATCGCATGCACTGGATGAAGACCAGCATGGCAGCCTGGCGAACGACTCCAACGCCAGTACAGAGGAACTCGATCACATCCTGTCTGAAAGCTCGAACAAGCATTTGCCTGTTAGAGTTGGTACCCGATGACGCCGACTTCTCTTTAAGGCGAGGTCAAATTCTACGCCCTTGCTGAGGAGGATGTGACCACGGGTCTCTGTAAGCCTTACCCGATCCCTTCTGAACATGTGTTCTTCTTCCCGGAGTTCAGGACAACTGCCTCTACCCTTTTGAGACGTAAGAAGACGTGGATTAGTGAGGTGGCTAAGGCTGCTAGGCTACGCGAAGGGATGTTCGAGCAGTTCAATGCCCGGTTCGGCCAAAGTACTGGGATTCGTTTGGGAGCGGGCTTGATGAATTGGCTGAGGGTGTTATCAGAGGCTTTGAATATCACCCAGTCGGAGCCATTTATTGAGTCCATTATAGCCACTATTAACCAAATCGGTGTCAACCCAAGAGACTTTGGGTCCGCTGTTTGCCAATTTGCTGACAATAGCTACGACATGACAGATGACGAGTACGAGGCGCTTGTCAAGGAGGTCAAAGTCGCAGACCTCACCGTATCATTGCTGAAGGACTTCAAGCGGGTCATCGTTTCGACTACTATTCTCGTTTGCCGACGCGAAGTTGTCGACTTCCTGGACAGATGTGTTTTTCTCATTGAGATTGTCCCCGACATATCGACCGAGACTGCGGTAAATGGGTGCTTCGAACGCCTTCGGAAGCAAGGGGACTTTTATCCGACATCAATTGGTTTTCTTTCACTACTTGATATGATCATCTGCAGTTTCCGGGGCCTCCAGAATGCTATCCAGGACTCTGCGAAAGACGCAGGTTTTCTATCTGGTAGGATGGTATTGCCGAAATCTCGAGAGGAGATTCGGAAGCACTACCAAACGCCTTTACTGTGGAACGCTTCAGATTCTGTACGACCATGACCAGGATCGAGTATCTATTGAATCAGTATCTGTTATCGAATCTATGAAGATCTACGTGATGAGGTGAAACTTAAGATGAAATAGTCCATAGATTGGACTACCGGTCTGGTGGTAGGAAACGAAGGGTGAGTTCAAACAAGTCGCTGCCTCCGAATGCATTGGCTCCGTTGCAAATTTGTGTTTTATCTAAAAGTCTCATGAGATATCCTTCTGCCCATACACCAGGCCGCTTGACCCAATCCATTGAGCTGCTATCAATTGATAAAAGGGCCTTTTGTAGTAAAAGGAATGGAATTCGGATATGCTTCTCTTCTGATGACTCAAGGTGAAGATTGTCTTTGGTGCTTCTTAGTTGTACTTTGCTGGATTTGTTAGAAAAGGAAAAAAAAAACAAAAGAGAAAAGAGAAAAGAAAAAGAAAGTTCAAACTGTATCTACTCATCAATCGAACTCTTCGTGACCTGGGTGCCTAGCCTTCTCTACCATTTCTTTTAGTTTCTCCCATAATAACTCCGTGCTTTGAAATGTCACCGGCTATGCGTTGGCCGCTCCATCATCGGCCAACTCTGCCTACGATACTCCTTACACTCGTAGAGCTTTGGAGTCAATGTGATTGAACAGTAAAGTCCGTTGAGATTGGCTTGCGACACCACCAGAGTCAAATACCAGCATTAGAGTACCATAACGTCACGCTCAAATCCGAGGTATGCCTTCTTTCCTGAAGCGCGCTTTTCCGTAGCCTAGCAACGATAATATATGGACAGGCATCAAACACGGGGTTGAGGGCCCAGGAGCTCATCAATAGCAACAGTATACATTGCGCCGGAACAACAGCCAACCAGGTTAATAGCTAGTGGATGGCTGGTCTGGACATCTTCAAATTGATGTCCTTGTATAATATGCGGATCTGGGTGATATTATCTCGAGATAAGGCAATTATTTCGACCATGCCCAGCTTGATTAACCATTGGTTACTGGCATTTGTGCCTTATATATTATACAATGCGCAACATTCTCAACAAACAGGTGCCGTGGTCTAGTGGTATGACGTCACGTTGTGGCCGTGCCAGCCCCGGTTCGATTCCGGGCGGCGCCAATTCTTTTTTTTCGTTTTTTTTAGATATGGTCACAGGACTTATTATGTGAACCATGGTCAATGAAATTCATTCTCTGGCTAGGCATATAATACTGGGAACGCTGTCTCTCCATGTCTGCAAATAAAAGACCATCTTTGTGCAAATAATTCCCCTTAAAATGTTGGGCTATGTCATAAGGCACCCAAAGTGCTTGTGCTCTGGTTTCAGTTATCGCGGCTGAAAGACACTTTCAGGTTGGGGAATCGCAAACAACGCAAGAAGGCAACTCCAGAAACAAAAATGCCCAATCGCTCAACAAACCTTATCTAGTTGTAATGGGCCATGGCCGATTGCCGAGCGGCTGGCGACGACGAAGTAGTAACTACCTATGGCCGCACCGGGTTATCTTGAGAACAGATGCCCCTTCATTTCAAACTTGGACTCCTTTCTCATGAACAATGGTCAGCCAATTGCCCCCCATGGCTATCATGTATCATTAACCCATCTCACTCGGTATCCGTTCTAAGGATCATGCCTGTGCGAAGTGACTCCTGATAGAACTGTTGGGTCATGGCTAGATGCGCGCCCGAGGGTGTACTGCAATCGTCGCATCCTTCGAGCACGAGGCTACGATCTACCGCAGCCCATTGGGTGGAAAGGGGGCAATCAGACAAAGCAGCACACAAACACGTCGGAACCTTCTTCAAATCTCACTTCCGGCAGGCAGTCCGAATCAGAAGGCATGGCATCTGTGCGGCGGTACTACCGGACAGGCTGGCGTTACAGACTCTCCTTTATGATGATGGGATAGCCGAATTGTACGATTTCATCCAGACTTTTGGCAAGGGATACGATTTATCCTGCTGCGTCCGGACTTCGATTATGTGACTTTCATCCTTCGGCAAAGCATCGCAAAAATGGCTGAAATAGCCGGTACGGCTGCGAGCATCATCACAATCTGGGATTTGGTCAGCTCGGTCGCCAAAGTTCGAAATACGCAGAAGAGCTGGCGGAATTATCTCAGTGAGCTTGAGAATCTCGGTCATGTACGCCATCATCTCTCGTCCATAAACGTTCCCAGACTGACTGCTCGAAGTTCCAGTCCGTCCTCAGAGATATAGTCGCGAAGTCGCAAGTTGTTCGCAGTCTTCAGATTGAGGTCAATGAGAAACCGGAAAGCTTCATCGACCATATCAATGGAAGCCTAACGCTTGTTCGGAAGCAGGCGCTCTCTATCCTGCACCAAGTCCTTGAACTAAAACAGGCTGGGATTCGCCGCCGCGATCGCCTGAAGAAGCTCGTTTCAAAGGGGGCAAAATACTTCCAGTTCCTCCTGAAGGAGAGCGACATCCAGAATTTGTTGACGGCCGTCGAGCACGCTAAGTCAACACTTCAGTCTGCAATCTGCATAGCGCATCTGCATCTGGCCACTTCCAAATCGTCGTAAGACTATTCTTCTCAAGTCCGAGCCCTATCCAGGCTAACTCAAGGGTTGGAAAGACCTCAGGAGCCTGATAAGGATGAGAGAAACCTGGACATCGAAAAGGCGCTCTCCGGCATCAGGGATCAAATGGTAAAGCAGTCTCAAGCCCTAGTTGATCTTCACAAGGCTCAGAAACTCGATCAAACGCCGGTTCAAATCATTCGCTCGACCCCGTCCGTTCTCTCGCTTTCTACCACGAAGACTATAGAAAGCCAAAAGGATGCACTAGAGCCGGTGGCTCGGGACATGGCCTTAGAGCCTACCAAATACATTACACTGTCTACCGGTCAATTCAGTGGCGGCAATATGGGTGACATTACAGACAATGACGCAGGGAATTGCACGATAAAGATATCATTCGACCATGGTCAGGAGGACAGTGATCTCTCAGGCAGCGACAAACTATTTATTTTCGACACTGGGGGATACAACGACGCCACCAGGACGAACACGGATACGGTCAATCTCCACCTGAAAGCTGGTCATGACTCTGGGGATGGCGCGCAATCTGATACCGACGAGTCTACGAAATCTCCCAATACGACGCCGTTTACAGCGACTTCCGACTGTGAATATCCCTGCAAAGACACTATAGAGTTTGGACACCGGTCAGAAATAATCATTGCTGAAGGGGTTGACTTTGAGAACAGCAAGGACCCGGAGACCGGACAGTACCTCTTTTGCGTCGAGCGACTTATCATTACCGACTGCTTACAGACATTCTGCTTGCAGGAGCCTTGTCTTTCCTCGCGGCAATGTGGACATATCACGCTTGCTAGTCTAGAGGAGGACCCGATCCAAGAACGGCCGCCGTGCAAAACTCTGCCAGAGTCTAGCAACCATGATGAGCCCCACAAATACGATTCACGGCTTCTGGTACCTCTTGAGGGGTCAGAAGAACACTCATTGACAGTATTCAACAAATGTGGAGGCCAGGCTAAGTGCGCACATACGCTCGTCGAAACTGGGAATCCGGATGCCCCCTGGTGTGCTTCTCCAGTCAAGCTTCTCGGCTTTTTCGAGAGTCTTGACTCGGGTACTCTGGAAATTGACTTCGGAGCAGAGATGCTCACGCAGATGCCGGCAGACCAAGATCTTGGTCGAAAGGATGAAAATTCCAGCGAGGAGGTTACTCAGAGGCCCGGGGCCAACGACCATGGTCAAACAGGCGAAGACGCCAGCGAGGAGATTCTTTGGGGGCCCGAGGGCAACGACCATAATCGAACGAATAAAGATGCTAGCGAGGAGGTTCCCCGAGAGCTGGGGAACAACGACCATGGTCAGACAGAGAGAGATCCCAGCGCGCCATTTCCACCGAGTCCAGCACCAGGCGACGACGAGTATGCATTTACAATGGTACGAAAAGTCATCTGCGGGCAACTAGACGAGGTACCCGCCACGGTGGAATTACATACTCTCCTGCATTATGTCCTGTTAGTACACAAATATCAGCTAGAAGGTGCACCTCGCGAACAGGCCAGATCCTGGGCTCGATCACTCAGTCTCAAAGCTCCTAGGCATTTCAACGCAGGCGAAGAAGATGAGGATGCCATCACCTGGCTTTGGATTTTCTGGATTCTGGGAATGATGCCCAGCTTCAGATCGCTGTCTGGGGTTATTCAGCAACATGTACGAGGGCCAATCGACCAGATGGTAAGAGGGCACCAGGTATCACTACCGAAGCAGGTGATAGGTAAGACCGAGAGCCAAACTTGATGCGACCAGCCGTCAGCTAATAACGAACAGATCAGGTACAGAAAAAGAGAGTATCAGCCTTCTTCAGGGTCAAGCATGTTATAGATTCGCAGCTCGCGATATACAGACGTGCCTACGAGGAAGTTTTTACCGCAACCCTCCCCATAGAACCGTTTGGGTTCACTGCGCAAGTAAGCGTCTTGCGAAACGCCCTCATGTTCGGGTACCTCACACTGGAGAAGGAGAGGTGGTTGTGCTCAAGCAATGCCAATGGCTTTAAGGGTGTCAGCTTCGCAGACGTTCGCGACTGCATTCGGTCCATGGTGAACCTGGAAAACTGGGCGATAGGGACGATAATGCTCCCTGACCGGATGTCTAGACTGTTAGCTGGCCGGCTGGAGACCGAACAAGCTCTGGATACTGCTCTACATATAGAGGGAACGTCAGGTTTACTGTCGCCGGAACCCATAGAGAGGTTAGTGGATCTGATGGCTGAGTTGGAGATGGGGGATTGGGGGATTGGTTTGGATTCTGGTTGACCTGGGGCGCGTAATGTCTATGTTTTCCAGTAATGAAAGGCTGAAAGCAACCAACCCCAGTCAGTGTCAATAGGTCTGTGTAAATGTCGAAACTTCCGCTCCGCTAGGTCCTCCCAGCCTAAGTCAGACCACATCCTACCTTAGAAGCAACAGGCTCGGCTACTCTGCATAAATAATAGTATTCCTCTGTCCCCACAACGAACGGTGTCCCTTGGCATAGCCTTGACTGAGATACAGGCGGCCCTGGTTCATGGCCCAGCCTGATAAAACTCGTAAAATGGTTCGCTAGGCCACTAGGGGTAGGCTTTTTTGCTGAGGGTCAAGTCTTCATGTCTTCATACCAGCAAGGTTGTTCAGGTTATTCACTGCCGAGCCTCTTAATATACCTCGTCCGTATATCGGTTCTCCGTGTTTCCAAGAAGAGAAGGTTTAAGCGGTGCAAAAGAAGGTGGGAATAATACAATGAAATTGTTTCCCCAGCCAGGAACCACTTATATGCCTCCACGACTACCATGCCTCAGCAATTGCTAATTTTTTCAAACCTGACCGTAGCCGAGATATTGACAGCACGGTTGCCCGTTCTGGCTGGCTTTAATTGGTCAACCAGAAGCACATTATGGCTTCCTCTGGGTCATGCTGGAGATTCCTCAAGGAGGCACCTGCACCAACATGGCCATGGTCATAAGCGAGACTCAGCGCTAAACAACCCGCCATTGTTAAAACCAAGTCTGTCATTACCGGATACATGGAGGTAATTCACTGCCAAGGATACCGCTGTGAAGAAGTTCGCTTTCAGAAGTAAGAATGGCTCCCGTTGAAGTTGTGCGTGCGCGGGAACAGCCGTGCGGATGGTTTGCTGGTCAGCCTAAGGGACCATGGCTGATCAAGACGGAGACGAGAAGAATTTGGGTGGTGAGATAGCATACGCCGTACATGAGCAACAGCAGCGCTACTAGAGCAGTTGCTAGATCTATGGTTGCAGGATACCATCCCTTACTGGACATGGTCAAAATGAGATAGGGTATGTGGGAAGCAGAAAAAAAAGAAATTGGCGCCGCCCGGAATCGAACCGGGGCTGGCACGGCCACAACGTGACGTCATACCACTAGACCACGGCACCTGTTGATTGAAAAGCTGCACGTTATTTGCGTATATAACCCTAACTACAATTGTGCCAAACAAAGTCTGATCTCAAGCGCTTGTCTAGTCGACTTTACCATCATTTGGGTCAACTGAGTAAGGAAGTCACTGGGAAAGTATGCGTCCTTTCAATAAAGCAATAGCGAAATCACGCTATCTTTCACCGTCATCCATATAACCCGCGAGTCAGTAGTCACTGATTGCTTTATGACGTGGGCATAGATAATAGAAGGAGCACTCGGAAGAGAGTTGTTATCATCCTATCTCGGATCATATGGTGTATGTTCTCATAGTCCGCGAATATTGGGCATTCTTTGGCTGTTGGTGTTGGCCTATCTAGTCGCGGCGAAGGAGGGGTTGTGATGTCAGAGCGCCCCCTGGCAACGCGGCCCTGAGGATCGGGGATAATCCCAGTCGTTCAGGCTTGCGTGCGCTATTGAAGACTACCCCTTCTGACTGGCTACTTCTTAATAGTCTCAATGCAATTGTCAAATCAGGGGCCATGGCTGATGCCACAATGGGCATGCAGTCATCCCGGGGCATTCGGCAGTGGTCGAGGAGATAACGGTTTGGTCGACGTACATTAGGGCCATCGAGCGTGCATGCACTATTACAGCATCGTGCAGGGGTCTTGACGGATGGGGTGACGGTGCGATATTGCTTTCGATGCGGCAGGTTTCTGCTTGGTTGGGTATTGCGCCCGGGGTCTTGCTCTATATTAAGCACGGTTTGTACCTTGTCCGTCGCTGGTCGGAATATATATTTCGATCAAACGCCCAAACCCCACGGATAACGTTGAAACCTGAGACAAGCGCCGGAGCATTGGCGGCGGGGATGTCGATGCACTCCGGAATTTGCAAGATATGCGGGGATCATGCATGATACGGTCTCTTCCGTCACAGTGCTAGTACCTTATGAGGTCCTCGGCGGTTATTGCCTGGCCGGTATAGACTTAACCTGGAGTGATTACGGATCGAGGGGCCAGTGGTGTATATTAATTGAGAAGGCCGCTGCCATGGTAGACCTAAAGTCTTCGATAAACAGAGGATTTGTAGATGGGCAAATGGTAGATAAAGGATGCGATCTTCGATCTTCATGTGCCAATCGAAGACGTCATCGTCGAAGTACTACACAGCAGCCACATTCATTATCAGCGCGCGGGCAGGGATGACCCCAGGGGCGCATGTCGGTAGATTACGACAGATCGAAAATGCCCAAATCGACCGCCATATAGACAAACCTAGGGATCCGACAGTCATAAACAAATGGAAGCCCCCAGTGTCAGTCCCAGACTGCTAGTATCAGACGGTAGCATACTCCGTGGGATTCTTGGAGAGGCCCCACTCAGCTACCCGACGTGCCGAGATCAGGTTGTTGGTGGTCGGAAATATCCTCCAGAAGTCCTGAAGACAACTGACGGGGTTGATCCGAGGGAAGCCACGGGCACTGGCACTCGACCATGGACGTTGAGCGTCAGACTCCAGTCGGAACTCCGCCCACCAATCATAAAAGTATCCGACTTGAATTAAGTTGCCTTTGCTGTGGTACCGTTAGAACCTGTTCTGCCTGGGAGATACCTTGCGTTCTTGGGTTTGTTGACCAGAGGGCACGGGCACGAGGCGGGATGGGCGCACTGAAACGCCCAAGGTGGAGCTGTCAAGTTTCACTGCTGACGACTCTATCTTTGACCTTCAGGAGACAGCGGCCAGTTAATATGTCTGGATGGCATCTGAGGTGAGACGGGAAAAGGTTGTCCAACACAGCCACAGCCGAGAGTACGTTTACGAGCCCTTGTCAGCTCGCTGCTATATTTATTAAGCTCTCAAAGGGCTGGGAAGCCACCCGAGAGCATCCCGGGGCCATCCATGGTAAATGAAGGTGATGGGGTAGAGCTACGCGGCGGATTATGCAAGCGGTAGTCAATTCAAGACAGTGCCCATGGACAGTGATACACGTTTCCCTGGCTGGAGATATGTTCCGCTACTAAGGTACCTGTGTAGGGGAGATCGCTGATCCGTCATGACGACACGACATAATGACGACTCAACCACATGGTCGGTAGTGACGGTGCGACATGCACGATCTCTTGCATAATCTATTGATGATAAGTCTCAAGGGCCATTATAATGACATAGTTTGTGATCTCAACCACCCCTGAGTAGAGTAGTAGTACAATCATACAAATCGGTGCGAAAACATACCATCAGTTAAGCGACCCGCTATGCGACCATGGACGATGTCTATCTGAAGCCTTGGTTGACTCTCAGTCTCGTTCAGTGGGTGAGCCCCATTACTAGACATATCTGGAGTAGCTGAGATCGAATACTATAAAATGTTAGAGCACTATCATCTGTACAGTAGATAAGGCTTCAAGGGGTCGATTCTATAAGGAAATTAAAAAATAAAAAAAATAAAAAAATCAATGACCAAAAAGGGTGGGACTGGGGAGAAAACAGGGAGAGCGACCTGAGAAAAACGGAAGCCTGAGGGAAGTGGAGTGGGTCGATCTGACCCTGAAACTCTCTTAGTCTGCCCCCCATACTAAATACTTATACGCCTTCCTCCGCGCTGCCACCTGTTTCCGACACACCCAACCTCTTCCAACCTTTAATACTAGCGACACCCATACACCACAAAACATACCCATTCACCACCTTCTACGACTTCTACCTTCTGCATCTCACATCGACACCACCATGAGCTCCTCTTCCGTCCAAGTTCCCCGCCCGCCCTCCGGCACAGGCACCGGAAAAGACCTCGCTCCCACCGGCGCCCCCGGATCTCTGGGCTTTGACGTGAGCGCTTCTGTTTTCTCTTGAATACTTCTTAGACTAACAATTACCGATAGGTTGTTCGATGCTCACGCTGCCAATGCACCATGAGTTTAGATAGCGGAGCCACCCCTGCTGGAGTTGTCCGCTTCGGGATGAACGTACGTTGGTCGCCTCTGACCGTCCTTGAAATTCACTCGCTAACTTCTTTCCTAAAGAGTTACTACTGCGGCAGATGTGCGAATCGAGTGGGCTACACCGGTTGAACAATGAATTCTCCGCTACGGTTACGACGTGATATCTACCGCTCTACATCGATTTCGGATATAAGTTACGGGAAACATAAACGAACACAAGTCGAAATGACTCACCTATCGTCACACCCATATACTGCAACACCATGCAGTGCTTTCGGCACTGGTCGGAACTACCGGCGTCGCCGGATCGGTCGTACGATGAAGGACTGGCACTCGCCCTGGGAATACCGTACTGGATACTTTGGAAATGTCTCGGAACATCTTCACTGTGCTGGCGCAGGATGGCCTCGTTGAGGCCCAAAAGCAATGGCTGGCCCAACCACTGGCCATCAACATCTTCGCAATCGCCTCGCTTTCCCCGATCGTGCCCCGTACACATCGCGGTCGCACGCAGTCTGAACGAGCTTCGCTTATCGGCTTGGACGCCGCGATACCATTGAACCCGCTATACTATAAACTTCTACATCGATTTGATACAGCGCATGGGGATTTACTCGGAAATAGACGCTCGAGGCTTCCGGCGCTACACTTGTTCATCGATAGAATAGAATACATTCGGGCTTCTACATTCTTGAACGTGCATATGTTATTGGCAACGCCACAATATCAATTATTTGGCTCCGTTCGCAATACTCATGTATCTAGACAGCTAGCTAGCTACAAAACAAGCATTTTGCAAACAAATTCCGTCTCCGTCTCTAGAAACTGCCTAAGTGAAACTACTGAAACGACCCCAGTTATAATTTCAGACTAGAAGCCAGGATGGGAATGTGACTCGCCTATCACAATGTCAAACAGCGGTAAACCCCAGAGATCCTCGCCACGTTCACCACGGACTCGTAGATCCCTCGGGCGGGAGGAAGCGCTTGCATGATGGCTTGACTCTGTAGCACAGTCACCCAGCATGGCGGTTCCAAATCACTGACTGGTGATCTACGGTGTACACATTGCCAAGTAAGATCTCTGACAGCTCACAATCAGAGTCTAAACTCCAGCACCGACACCGAGAAACGCCGCACTCCGTATGTCTCACACCCCCTTTCCAGAACGCATCGTTATGGAATCCCTCTAACCAAATAAGGCACCAGTCGAAGCCTGAGGTCCGCCCGCCTGAATATTCTACGCACCTCGCAGTGGACCGATTCAAAACTCCAGAAAAGTCAAAATCGAAATCTTCAGCTCCATCAATTCATGTGACTCTCGAATATTCGAATGGGGAGGTTGGATTTCGATATTGACTGGGGGTGTTCTTGGGACATGAGGTGACGGGGGAGGGTCGGCCCCAGAAACTAGCGATCTGCTAGCTATATCGAGCTATCACACTGGAGCAATCCTATTTTGTGTTTGCTTGTCACTGCCAGATCTCCGCGGCCGCCAAGTGCCCGTTGCTCCTTCCTTGGAGGTTAAGGATGTTCAGTATCCGTAGTAGTAGTGCGAACTGGTCTCCGGTCAATTCGGTCGGGGACTCGTACTCCGTCCTCGGGGACCGGGGCCCTGGCTGTGGGGGATAGAAGATGAGGGTGAAACTAGCCTATCGTCGCCTTACTTTTTGCTGCGACGCTGTCTCAGTAGTGTCTCTAGACTCTCTGCCCTAGGAAGCTAGGGGCCCCGAAGTCGGAATTGAGATTGGTCGAGAGCTCTCATAAGAGCTTGAGATTGAGAGGTATCTGGAGGCCGCTTACTCCGTGCAAAACAGCCGATTACCGACCACGAGAGGAAGGAGCTTTGGCCTCGGCCGGGCAAAGAAAATCCAGCTCGAGCCTCGGAGAACGCCGTGAGTGAGACGGTGCCTGGCCGGCCTCAGCTGTTTTGCATGGATCCTCGGCCATGGCCTTATTCGGGGCTGATGGAGTCACTGGGCAGTCAGCCAGCCACAGCCACGATCCATCAGAAAAAATCAAAGCGAAGAGCGCAGACCGCACTGCGAATTTGGCATTTGGCAACCGCAGAGCCCCCTTTTCTCTGTTGGGATGGAATTGGAATTCCGAGGCAGTGGGTCGGCGGCTGATCAGTGGGTCTATAGAGCTTTCTCGAGCTGTTTCATGTTTTTGCCACACTTTGAGAACGGAATACTCCAAAGAGCTGTCTGTTTGTGTTGATTTTGGATGTTGATTTGAGTTGCCGAGAGCTGGTCATCAATAGTGCTCTCGGTTAGTGGCGGAGGTTGTCCTCAAGGCGAATGCAGGCAGTACTCGCCTAGGACATTCCATATCCAACTGAGCTGTTAAGCAGTAAGCCAAAATTAGCTTCGTGGAGCAACGTGACTGTTTATCGAACCAGGACCATGTGATGTCCTCTCTATGGGGACATAGCACTGGGAGAATTGAGGATTCCGTTGAATCATGTCGAGAGCTCGTACGCTTACCTCGTCCGGCATGCCCCGTCAGTGATTGCTGACGGCTGAAACCACATACAGCTGTATCTGACCCAAAGGCCTCTGCTCCTCTCAAAATACTTCTCTAAACGAGCGACTTATCGTTCCGGATTGTTCCAGAACCATTCCGTATGACCGCGCCACGTTCAATGCGCTCCGGGAACACCGCCTCAGCCTTGTCTCGCCTTGGGGAGGCTCGACCGGCGCCTGCTGATTGGACACGGATTGATAATAGTCGTGGAGATCGATGCCAGTGACCACTCATGTGAGTGCCCGGAAGTGAAGCTCAGTGTCTTTTGTCGCCCACGCGACGTGATCGGCATGACCCATGGCCTCGATTTCCCACGACATCTCAAAGCCGCAACAGCCATTATTGAAAAGTGGAAGCAACAAGTTTTGTCTATGGCAAGTGCAGGTAGGCCGGAGAAGAAGAGCGTTCGTATTTGATAAGGTAAGGGGCCAGTAGTTGGTCTGGTAAGTCAATTAGACACACTCGTGTTTTGCTACTCGCAATGCGTAGGAGGGTCTTGCCATGCTCCGAACTCAACAGTCTAGGCAAGTAGCTGTTATGCTTAAGGAAATCATTGTAGTAGAATAATTCTTTGCAGCGTAGAATCGGACGTAGCCTTAACCCATGCCCGGCCCTCCATCGCTCCTTCCTTTCTCATGCACGACCAGGCAAACAAGGTACTCCGTACAAGGGACTACGATCCCACTACGTGACCTGCTGCTCAGTTGGATCGCTATCATGCCTTTGCTGCCATACACAATTGCTACAAAGCAAAATCTCCAGCCACCCATCTTCGCGATAACCCCCGGAGCCTCTCGAACCCCCAGTGCCGCCGCTACCGCAAAGTCAATCGCCGAGTCGCCATGACAAGAGCAACCAAGAAGTTGACTCCCACCGAACAGCTCAAAGAGCTAAACAGAGAGAGAGAAGTATCCCAACATATGGAGCAACCTGAAATGGCGCCATTCTAAAGCAGTGCTCTATTTCCAGCTTCGTAAGATATGCCAAATTTCAGCACGGATCTCCTTTGATGCACCTGTACTAACCGGACTACAAGGTGAGGAATACGTTTGCACTTTGATCCTGAGGATCTCGACCGGGGCTTGGATTTGCTCAGCGTTGACAAGGGACAGCGGCAATAAAGTTATATATACAGCGTCATACGTTATTGTATGGACACCCTGCCATACAAATACCACTTGTCTTTTCGGCAACAAAGAATAGTGAGACAGTGAGTACTTTGATGAGAATTAAACCATTGTCTTCAAATTTTGGTCTGTTCTGACCACGTAGATTCCTCGGCAGATATCAATTAGGGTTATGCTTCGTGACAGACGGCCTGCCGACAACTTCAGTCATAGGTTCGACTAGCATGATTATAGTCTGTCTCAGAGAAGCACTTCAGACAATCCCTAGGATGGCGATATCGATCCTCGATTTACTGCCTATCACAGAACCAAATCAACACATGCTCGCCCATGCCGAAAGGTATATGACACAAACAGTCGCTACAGGCTTACACCTCACGTAAATAAAGGCCCAACGGCTTTATGTCCAGTGCTCGCCTAGGGGCCTTACAAAGAAGCGCGTATCTGAACACGGAAATCCTGGCGACTGTCGGGCTTCAACATCGCGCAGCTACCGACAATTCTGGCAGTGCTCCGAGGCCTTGCTGGCGAATAACCCCACAGTGATGCTGAGCTTAGGGCTCGGTGGCAACGGCGTCCGCAAGCATCAGCCCAACAAAGCACTGGAAAGAAAAGTTCAGGCGCGGGCGATTGACGTATTCTAGAGAGTATTATACTTTCTTCAGCAGTTGATGTGAGTCAGGCCTCCTTCTGGCGCTCAGCCGATGTCGTAAGTTGCACAGTTACCTATAATTAAAAAATTAGCGATTCCACCAGTTAAGAATACATTGTACCAAACAGCTGGGGGCCTCGGGCTCAAAGAAGACTTCGTAGAATCGGATCTATGTGCGGGTAGTAGATTGAGCCCCGTTAACCGAGGTGAGATCTGGTTAGGAAAGGCGTCCCTGCTTCGCCTTCGGGAAAATATCTTAGCCTCGAATCACTATAATCGAGAAAGGGCAGCACTCGCCCCCCTATGCGCATACCCGGCGTGGATGATAGTCGCCCCGATGCAGCCAAGTACTTCGGAGATAAGTATCTCATATGCAAAGAACGAACAGGGATCATCCCGGACGATTGCAGTCATCCTGGCTTCGCATTGAAGAGGCGGAGAAGGAGTGGGCCACGGCCTCTCTTCCCGACTGCCATGCCCAAAACGCCTCGAGAAGGCTGCTGCGCTCCGCGGATGCCCTGAATGGTCGTTCCGGAGTGTCTGTTCGCCTTGTACCATGTCAATCGGAAGCAAAGAGCTCGGTAATGGTAACGATCCTTTTCTTGACTTGGATTTTGTGCGTGTCATCGGACATGATACATCACAAAATGTCCCACAAAGATCTATTTTTGAAGCAATCAAAAAGCGAGACTGCCATATCGCCTCCGCCAATCATGACCGCACCTGCATTGCCCCAAGTCTTGAGCTTCTCGTCGGGTTGACGGCGGGTGTTTTGCTTTTTGCCTGGATCTCTTGTTTCGGGCTTGTGAACGTCAATTCGACCAGGTTCGAACCCCTCACTCGAGTGGATTGCCTCATTGTGGATACTGGAATGCTACTCCGTACTATCTACCAACTGGTCGCTGCACTGATAGGATATGCAAGGTCAGGACCCAGAAGGCCGCCACTCAGAAGGCGCTCTTATCCCAGCTTCAAGGCTCCAGCTTGCTTCCCCTGGAGGCCGGCCCGAAGCTCAATCTGGCGGTGTAACGTCCATAGTGCCAAGATTAATTCTGGGGAATTGACGGTGTAATTCGACGATGGGAATCTGGAGAAGACGAGCCTGCGAGGTCGAGTGCGACGAGCGACTGGGGCTCTGTCAATGTGATTGTTGTATAGGCTGATAGAGTTTGGAGGAATCGACGTGTTACGTACCTTGATATGCTCGATCATGCAAGAGCGAAGGAGAAAGGGAGGAAAAGAAAAGAGGGCAGATACATGGGACTATTGAGTGTTGATGGAATGCAGATGGAAAAAAGAAAGTTCGCCGTATGCTTGTGGCCGTGGCCCCGTCTGCTTCTTCCCTTCCACCCTCTCTGCCTCCACCCTCTTCGATCTTCCTCCACCACCACCGTTGATCATGCACGACATATCAGGCTCATCAGGCTTCTTCCGACCCTCTCAATTTCAGACCCCAGTCGAGTTGACACATCCTCATCCTCTCGCGCCGTCAAAGCTGCGCCCTGTCATTCGTCAGCGGGCTCAGCGACCTGTCGGTGACCCTCTTATTCTTACCTACTCTTTGCCATCCGCCCCTCAATGAGGAACTCGCCCTTTTTCAAATCGTCTTCTTCTTCGACTCCCATTGCTTCACCCGTTTCCACAATCTGTCATTGGGCCGATCCAAACGGTCACCCCGGCGGCTGTGGCTGTTGCGCTCTTTCCGGGTCATTGTGCCTCGATGTAGATCGAAGAGCCTTTATCCTAGCTTCAGCTCATATTGTTCCTTCTCCTCTCTCGCTTTGGTAATCTTGCTCAAAGTCTGAAGGCTTCTTCTTCTCGAGCATTGCTCTTTTGTGACCTAGGACCTGCTACTACTGCACCGCACGACCATCTGCTGTCGGGCTTAGCCTTTGCGATCGTGAATATTGGTACGTCGGAAACAGTGCAGCACACATTGCCAGAAGCGAAATTCGACCCCCAATCATCCCTGATTTCAATTAACAAGCAATATCCACTGTCCCACTCCACGGCTATCTGGTTTCACCATTCTTTCCGGGGTTGTGATATCGACTGCCCGAGCGGATAGGGACTCGTGATCCTGCTCGAGAGCCTGCGGCACTTGCATTATATCATTCTCAATCTGTCCACCAAAAGAAACTGGTGCTACCAAAACAATGTCTTTTCCTCCGCGCGGAAGACCCCGTGTATCGAGAGCCCGAGGGAGCGACGAAGAATATGTGCTATTCCTCCAAGGAGTAAGTTTCTTCTACTTCGTTCAGGTTCCGTCTTAGTAGCTGTGACTTACGGAGAAGGCAGATTCCAGCCCGCTGTCGCTGGCAGGAGCTCAAGGACTTAGTTCGTCAAACGGCACTACACATTCGACAGGCAGTAGTCTATGACGATCATCATGGATTTCCTACTGGGTTGGGGCAGATCATTGTAAAGGAAGAGGGTGAGGCCTGGCGGACATACCGTAAGTGCGATGCATCCTCGATCCTCGTTCTGAGCAATGGCTGATGAAGACGCGGCTTATAGACAGACTATCCACAAACGGCTGGGAAGGGCAGAGCCTAGTGGTCACACTCGCGCGGACAAGCTCGCCGACTCGACCAATTGCAGGGCCTACAAAGAGCCCAGCATGCGTTATACAACCCAGCTACATAGCAGGTTATTCAGCATTACCAAGAATGGCTCCCAATAGCGCTATACCACCCTCTCCCATAGCTACAGAGTACGCTTTCCTAATCTTGTGCCCGATGTACGTCGAGTGTCTAGGCTAACCGTACTGTAGCCCGCCCAGTCCAACCTACCACAGCACGGAATATAGCACTGTGGTCAACCCGATATTCGTCTCTCACCAAGCCTTCATGCCCGCTTTTACAGATTCATTGCAAGCGGTTCCAGGAGTGCCGAGCTCACCCAATCCCCAGCCATCCTTCTGCGAACCAATGGCATACGGGCTCATCCCTACATATGCCCTGTCCCACCAAATGCAACAACCCGTCATAGCAAACAGCTTCAGACCAAGCCACCTGAGCACTACCCCACACAAGAACCCGTACAGTTACCGTACCAGTTTCCTACCGTCATACCCTCGCCAAAATCTCCGCCGAAACATCATAATCCAGAATCTTAACCCAACCACCACGGAGGAGAGCCTGCTGAGCTTCCTGCAAGAAACAGTTACTGTGGAGCATTGCGAGATCCTACCATCGCACACCACATTTAGCGCTCAGCCCACTCGGAGCAGGCTCACTGCGCGCGTCACTCTTCGCTCTGCAGAAGAAGCGAAACGGGCTGTAGCTCTGTACAACAACACCATGTTCATGCGATCCAGGATGCGTGTCAAAATCGACAAGAGCACATCGCACACTGTCCCATACGGTCTTGCACCCAATCAATATGCTGTAGACCAGAACGAGATCTCTTTATGTGCAAGCAAGATAGATCAGCTGCAGCTCACTCCGCCGACAACAGAGGCCTCAAGCTCAGACACAGATGAACCGGCTCTGGGTCACGAGCATTCACGATCCGATGTTACTGAGCTCAGTTTTAAGTCAAACCCCAGCTCTAAGCCAGCCGACAGCTGCCAGCCACTGGTAGTCAACGGGTCTGGGCTTGGAGGAAGAACTGCCGTCGCCGCCTGATGCGTCGCTTTTCCGTCCATGACCCAGCCCCGAGGTCCTAACTAGTTATATGCTCTATTTACTTCGATCTATAGTTGATATTCTTCTTTGCATCTTGATCGCTGTTTCTTTGTTTGTGGTTTTATCATTCCTATATAGGCAGGCTACGTACCTTTACTAGTATAGGCGTAAGGCTCGGATGTGGAAAGATTTCATTTAACTTGTCTATGATCGTTACTTCTTTCCATACTCTGCTACGTAGTACGGACCTAATCTAGATCATAAATTTTTGGATAGATGTGCTTTGACTACGCGCATGCTAGAGGGTGTATGATCATGGCGCAGAGGTATTGATATAGCTACTTCACACAGATGGTCCTTGTCATAAGCACCCTGGTAGGCCCATTGCCAGATGCCAGCCAGAGGGGGTAATCGTGATCTAATCATTAGGCTCTTCTGGACTGTGAGCTTGCGACATGGGCCGTCGTTCCAGGTTGTTTTTGGGATGGCAACAGCGCTTTCAAACAACCATCGATTGCAGCTTGATAAATCCATTGTTTGGCCAATAACTTCAAATAATTAAGCCCTTTGACTGAAAGCTGGCATTGTTCGCAGCAACCGTTGCTGCTGACTTGTTGTGCACAAGGTAAATTCTTAATAAAACGCTAGTAGTCTAGTGCTGCAGATAACTAGCGCCGCCGCGTGGATGACAAGATCGAGACTCCGCTCTGCATTCCTGGCACTGGCAAAAAGAGACCCGCCACCCGAGATATTTCTCCAGCATCTGATAAATATTCGAACCCCTCGCAGCTACTGACACCGACCCGTGGCCCATCTCTCCGGTGCTGGTTGACCGGAAGATGGTGTGTTTCCCTCCCCGTTTGCACCCTCCAAGCTCAGCGCTCGACCGACGTCAAAATGTCGTCTCAACCTCCCACCGAAGCTCAACTGAACCTGGCTGCTCTGGCCGAATCCCCTTCGCCGCGGACGATGCGAGGCCTGCGTAAAATTCAGTCGCATCAGCACCTATCCTCTCGTCCTCCTCTATTCTCGCAAGTCTCGTTCGATCGCGCCTCCGCAGGACCCGAGGTCTCCAAACCAGCTAAGCTGGACTCCCCTGTCCGGCTCCGAACCCACCGTCGCGCGAGGTCAAACAGTGACGCTTCCTCTCGAGAATCCCCGAAACTGACAGCCCGGCGCCCTGGACGGAAAACTGGCTCCGGATTTGGGTTGAAGAGGTCGCTTCTTGAGGTTCTGTTGCGAGATGGACCACAACAGGGGAACGTCCAAGAAGCGCTCCAGGAGTTGCGATATTTGGTTCTCTCAACAAGAGTTGAGGCAGACGGCGATGGCATGGTGCGATCTACTAAATTTTCGGGATCATTGCCTTCAAATAGCTAACTTCGTTTGTACATTTAGTCAACGTACCGCGTCTATCTTTGGCTGATCCTTCTCGATATTCCTCCCTTCCCTACCGATCACTACCTCTCCCTCATCCACCGCGGCCGTTCTCCTGCGTATGCGAAGATTCGCAATGATACTTTCCGCACTCTCGCCACCGATCCGCTGTTTAAACGCCGCGTCACAGAAGCCAGTCTCATCCGACTGCTTAATGCAGTAGCCTGGAAGATCCACGATGAAAAGAACAAGAGCAAGGCCAAGTCCCGTCCATCATCACGCCGGCGTGAAATGGAGCTTCTTATAAATACACCGCCAAGCATCGCAGAAGAAGAGCCCTCTACTGATGACATGACTCCCGACAGCATGGTCAGCAGCAGTAGCGGCACATCGCTTCTCACCCCCGGTATTACCAATGAAACAGCAGTATACGTGCAGGGCATGAATGTCCTCTGTGCTCCATTCCTCTACGCAGCCCGCAGTGAAGTCGAGGCGTTTGCACTCTTTCACAGCTTCATCACCCGCGAGTGCCCCGGTTACATCCGCGGCGCCATGGATGGTGTTCACCGAGGCCTCAATCTCGTCGACCGATGTCTGGAGATTGTCGAGCCAAAGCTCGCCGCCTACCTCTTTTCCAAAGGATTACAAGCAAAGCTATACGCCTTCCCATCCGTTCTCACTCTTTGCGCCTGTACACCCCCTTTGCCTGAAGTCCTCCATCTGTGGGACTTTCTCTTCGCTTATGGCCCGCATCTGAACATCCTCTGCATCGTCGCGCAACTAATTTTGATGAGAGACACTCTCCTTAAAAGTTCAAAGTACGTAAACAGCATTTCTCTTTCTTGCTTCTGGATCTTTGTCACCCTGACTAACGTCTCCTGCAACCAAACTAGCCCAAACAAAATACTCCGATCTTTCCCGCCCCTCGACGCCAAAGAGATCATTGCTCTGACCGTCCTGATCGTTCGGAAGATCCCCGAACCACTGTACGCCGAGTTGATTGAGCACGCCAAGTGAATTCGCTTGCGTGCCTTTCCACCCCAGGCCCTGAAACTGATGGATTCTGCACATGCAACTTTCGGTTCTTGTATTATTTACTTACTCCCTTTTTTGGTTTCGAATTCCCTTGTTTCGGGTCTGTATATGTTACCCACTGGGCTCTTATGGCTTATGCGCGGCGTTTTCGGGTTGCTTCTTCCTCCTCGGCTTTGAGCTCATGGAGGACTTTATACCTCGTTGTTCTGTTGATGATGACATGATTCATTGAATTGAATGACTAATGAATGGAATGAACGATTGCTTGCTATATGACTAGCTTGATATTTTCTTTCTCCGTCTCCCACTGGACTTGATTCTTTTACTTGATAAAACGTAGGACACGGACACGGTCCGAACAGGATACCCGGCCCTGTAGAATTCCGTCGTATGCAAGGCGGATGGTGTCGACGAGGGCAGTTTGATTTTGACGGCCGAGATTTTAATGAGCCGGGCCAGAGACTGCCTTATTATTACGGTGATGCGAGGCCAGAAAAGGACAGCACTAAAGTACCGTAGTCGCTCTGTTTTACAAGAAGCACTAGGCCATGTAGGAGGAGTATCGGACATGGTCAAGATATAGAGAAAAGCTATTTATAAGCCGGACCAGAGACATGCCTTACTATTGCAGCAGTACAATGCCAGAAAGAGACAGCACTGGGGTATTTTCCCTATCTCACAATAAACACCATCCCATGTAGGAGGAGTGTCGGACATGGTCAAAATATAGAGAGAGGGTAAGAAAAACAGAAAGAGAAAAAAAAGAATTGGCGCCGCCCGGAATCGAACCGGGGCTGGCACGGCCACAACGTGACGTCATACCACTAGACCACGGCACCTGTTTGTTGGAAGAGTTTTTTTTATTTGTATTTATAATGTGAACGACAAAATGGTGTAAGGACCATCAGAACACGAGGTAGATGGACCAGGAACATTATTGCTAACCACGCTCCACGAAACACATTTAATGCATAATATCTATGTTCCGGCTGAGGTCGGACTTGTCCACCCCTTAGCTTAGTGCCTACTAGGCAAGTAGACACTATTAAACCGGTTGGTTGCTGTTTCCAGTGCGATATATATTAATATGCTCCTGGCCCCCTCAAGCATGGCGGGGGAGATATTTGCGGAGGGGTGAAAATAGGGAGGAGTTGGAAGCATGCTTAGCCTCGACTGAATAGTTGGTCTTGTTCGGTCTTGGTTCAGACTTTAGGCTGAATTCCATTCCAACCTACACCCCTCTCCGCCGCAGGATTCTATTCATCCATCAAATCGGATGCCCCCCAAAGTCGCTGCTGCCCCCCCGAGTACTTGATATAATTGGGTGTCAATCTGGCGAACATGAAGCATGTCCTGTCATGCTGTCCTCGCGGGGGTGACGCAGCAGATGCTGAGCTGTTGCTGCTGTCAGGTATATTTATATACCACCCCCTCAAGCTGTGTCCCATCGACACCTCCAAGTGACCACCCAGTCTGTGAAAGTCATTGACCATGCTCTACCCCGACAGTGATAAACTCGTCTTCCGCTTTGACGACCACCTCCTCTGGGTCGAGCCCTGGAGTGACAACGCACTCCGCATCCGAGCCACAAAGCTCTCGGCCATGCCCGCAGAGGACTGGGCTCTTCTACCCAAGCCCGAGGCAGACAAATCGACCATTGAACTCCCCAAAGACAAAGAAGGAGAAGCAACCCTAGTCAATGGCAAGATCAAAGCTGTCGTCACCAAACGCGGCAAGCTCACCATCTACAATTCCCAGGGCACCAAGCTGCTAGAAGAGTATGCTCGGCACCGACGCGACCCAACGGACCCGAAATGCAGCGCCTTGGAAATCGAGGCCCGCGAGCTGCGGCCTATCTTGGGCGGGGATTTCCATCTCACGATGCGTTTCGAATCGCTTGACCCGAAAGAGAAGATCTTCGGGATGGGTCAATATCAGCAGCCTGCGCTGAATCTCAAGGGAAGTGACATTGAGCTGGCACATCGGAACTCCCAGGCTAGTGTGCCATTCGCACTGTCATCGCTGGGTTATGGGGTTTTGTGGAACAATCCTGCGATTGGAAGGGCGGTGCTGGGGACTAATACGATGAGCTTCGAAGCGTATTCGACCAAGTCACTCGACTACTGGGTTGTCGCCGGGGACTCACCGGCGGAGATCGAGGAGGCGTATGCCCAGGTAACTGGCTATGTCCCGATGATGCCGGAGTATGGCCTTGGATTCTGGCAGTGCAAACTGCGGTATTGGAATCAAGAGCAGCTGCTGGACGTGGCCAGGGAGTACAAGCGGCGGAAGGTCCCATTGGATGTCATTGTCTGCGACTTCTTTCACTGGAAGCACCAGGGAGAATGGAAGTTTGACCCTGAATTCTGGCCAGATCCAGGCAAGTCACCCGGTACAATCAGTGAGCGAAGACTGACTCCTCAGATGCCATGGTCCAGGAACTCCAGGAGATGGGAGTCGAACTCATGGTCTCTATTTGGCCCACGGTCGAAACGGCGTCCGAAAATTATCCCGATATGCTCGAGAAAGGCCTCCTGATCCGGCACGACCGCGGCCTCCGCATCGCCATGCAATGTGACGGCGACATCACGCATTTTGACGCCACCAATCCAGCCGCAAGAACGTTCGTTTGGAAAAAGGCGAAGGCGCACTACTATGATAAAGGCATCCGGATTTTCTGGCTCGACGAAGCAGAGCCCGAATACTCCATCTACGACTTCGACATCTACCGCTACCACGCCGGCAGCAACATGCAGATTGGCAACACCTTCCCCAAGGAGTATGCGCGAGCCTTCTATGAGGGCATGCAAGCCGAAGGACAATCCAACATCGTCAACCTGCTCCGCTGCGCATGGGCAGGGAGCCAGAAATACGGCGCCCTTGTCTGGAGCGGTGATATTGCATCCTCGTGGTCATCGTTCCGTAACCAGCTCTCCGCGGGCTTGAATATGGGCATTTCTGGCATCCCATGGTGGACGACTGATATTGGAGGCTTTCACGGCGGAAACCCAGACGACCCTGCCTTCCGTGAGCTCTTCACGCGGTGGTTCCAATGGGGTACTTTCTGCCCTGTCATGCGTCTACATGGAGACCGCGAGCCCAAGCCAGAGGGCCAGCCTACTGCTCCCGGTGCAAACAACGAGATCTGGTCATATGGCGAGGAGGTGTATAAGATTTGCAAACGGTACATCTTCATTCGCGAGAAATTGAGACCGTACACGCGGAGTCTGATGAAGGAGGCACACGAGAAGGGAACACCAGTCATGCGAACCCTTTTCTACGAGTTCCCGGACGACAAGCGCAGCTGGGAGGTCGACGCTGAGTATCTTTTCGGTGCGCGGTACCTCGTCGCCCCTGTTCTCGAAGCAGGGCAGCGGAAGGCCTCCGTGTACTTACCAGCGGGCGCGACGTGGAAGGTCTGGAATGGAGACGGAGATGAGAGTGGCGAAGGCGAGGCGTACGAGGGGGGACAGGATATCGAAGTCGACTGTCCCATCGAGTCGATGCCTGTTTTCGTTCGGATTTAGGACCCATGGCCAGCCAATAAAACACAGCAAATGCCACTTCGATCAGATCAACTCGGCCGGGCTCGGGATAAGTGTGATAACCCAAACGGTGCAAGCTCGTGCCTTGGCCTCGAGTCCGAAGTATATCTTGCATGGGCTTTCGTTACAAATCTGCAATCCTCGTATATAGCACGCGCTCACTGGTAAAGGCGGAAAATAAACTTCCAACTTCCAAGGTTTCTGCATGAACTTGGTGTGATCATGGGCGTAGAAGAAGCAATATGCAAGCTACCTAGTTTTTGGGAAAAGCATGCGCATGCGCATACGCCCCTGAGTCAAGCAGCTGGGCAGCTCAAGACTAAAGCTCCACCCGCCCCGTTCCCCGGCCCATCGCACTCCTTTCCCTTTCCCTTTTCCCAAACCGTCCAGCTCCATGATCGTCACGCTCGGGCTCGGAAAGTCAATCGAGAATCCTTTGTGATCGTCATGATGGCTCAGTGCACGCCTTGATCGTCGATCTGGCCATGACCGCCGCCCATGGCAGCCCCTCGTTGGATCTAGAATGGAACGTATCATATGCACCCGCCAACTAGTTGCGAGCCGGTGACGAACTGCTGCAGGGGTTGATTCTGATCCTGGATTCTGGCGTCCTTCTGCACCTGGACCTGCTTCAATGTACTAGTAAGACTTCCAACTATGGCCATTGAGTAATAGACCTGCTGGGTGTATACTATGCTTATCCCCAGCCTACTAGATAGAGGATTACCTGGCTCGTAGCACCTCCATCCAAACCATCGAAATTACAGACCCACGAGAAGAAAAAAGCAACGTTCTCGGCAAGACCGTTCAGGCCATGAAGCCATCTATCCGCGGTTCCGGGCGATCATCGTCAGGAATTGGGAATATGACGCAGGTATCCGTAGTAGGGACTACTGACCACGCGGTGGTCGAGGTGAGATCATGCCCATGCCCATGCCCATACCCGTGCCACGCTGTGATCAGCCACCGTTGACGGCCCTTTGAACAATCGGGCATGGCTCAAACCGACTCTCTGTTCATGATGACGGAAGAGTACGTACATTGGTAGATACGGTTCATGGTTGTGGTGGTTTGCGGAAGTGTAAACACTAAAGCAGATATGTATGTATCCGTATGGCGTTCGATGGGTCTCGATATTCCTTCCCTAATTTGACATCGTAGTATGACTGGAGTAGAGCGATATTGCCTTGTGTTACCACAGAGGATATAGTACGTCCAGGATCATCTCTGGATAGCACTACTCCGCAAGTGCAGGAAGGGCCCTTCCAAGTAATCCAACTAGATCGTGAACTAGAATTACCCCACCTCTAGAACAATAGACGACGTATGTACCGGTCTTGAGTTTACTCCGCACTGCGCAGTGACTAGCTAGAAGTCTGGACCTCCATCATCCCCATCCATACCTGGACTATGAAGTGATGAAACAAGTCCCAAATCCCCGTCATGAGGCGAGCACGTAGGACTAGCAGAACTAAGAAGGAAACAGCGATATAGCCCAGCCCAGTCCAACCATGGAACCACGATCGCCAACCGTTGCCAACCTAACAAGCTTGTACTGAAACTGTAAGTAAAGAGGCGAGTCCAGGCTAGATCTCAAAACCTCCAGACCATGGGCGCTACTCGTTCAGTGCTGAAGCTTGAGGAAACCAAGACCCACGATTCAGGCGATCTGAGTCTGAGCGTTGCAGATCACCCACGCTTCCGCGGAGCATCGACCATGGACTTGAGTTGCCTGCCTGCCTATCAGCATGTCACCGGCTAAAGGTCCCGGGACGGAGATAATCAGCCATGATTCCGCTCGAAAATCATTCCGCGTATAGTAAGTTGTGGCTGAGCGGTTATTGGACCATTGGGAGCTGAGCTTGGTCTTCGGAAGGAGTTCAGAGGCGATAGTGCGTGCTTTGGCCTTTAATTATTATCCTGCCGTAGTGAAGCAAAGTATGGTGAGGCGAGGCACAGTATCCTAGTCTCTCTTGACGTCTTCTGTAAATTGCTGGCTGCCATTGGTTCCAATGAGTAACGACGACCGTTTTCAGCGCTCGTACCGATAAAACAACAAAGAACACTAACATGACCTCTTCACGCCGTACTAGTCCTCGAACCAGCATCTCGGTGACCGGAGTGGACTCAGTCTCCAATGAACCCCGGCACAGCGCGCTTCCAAGCCCATGGAACGCAGCGTGCTAAGGCTCAACGGATTGGGAAGACAGCAAGCAGGCGCGTAGCTTATTTGTCAAGGGCAAACTCAACGCACTGACTCCCGAGCCACCGCACCGCTGTCAGCGAGAATAAGCTCGAGCTCGAGCGGACCAGACAAAGAGACCACGAGGTCACGCCCGCGGGTGGCTGGGGCGTTTGCCGTTTCCGGAGTGGACGGCGAGAACGAGGGCGACGGCGAGAATGCTAACGTCAACGCCAATGTCGACGCCATCGCCAACGTCGATGTCAACGCTAATCTCAACGTTGGATCCAAGGCAGAGGTTCTTTGTTGGCCACGGGGTTCGGAAGCTTGCGGTAAGTGCTTCGTAAGTCTGATGGTGAGGGGGGACAAAGAGGTTATTGGACTATTGGGCCTATGGCTTTGTCCTGGGCTTGGCTGGACGCTGGACATGGAAGGGCCCGCGGTCGCTGTCAGTTTTGACAGTCCAGGACTCGGTCGCTATGGGCTATAGAGTGCGGTACCACGAGAAATCGATAGCTTGTTCGTGCTCTCCACTATGTCTGGGTCGAGTACCTCGGGCTCTACTCCGTACCTCACGATGGAGACCAAGCGACAAGCGATGGGGAAAGTGTACTACTTCGTAGCACAAGACTCGGACATGGTCGGGCTCCTGATCCTTCTGATTCCTGGCCATGTCTAGAGTGACAGGTCGGGGTCTATCATGGATGTAAGGTACTATGGTCGGTGTTGACTCGAGTCTCGCCTTAACAGATGGACATAAGAACAAGGACACAAACTATGTACCTAGGCATGTATGGACACAATTGCGCGGTGTAATGCAAGTATTGACAGCGTGTAAAATAAAATACCACTATCGAGCCTCAGGCCTGCAGGTCAAGTCGCTGTAGCCGTCCGCCGCGGCGCCGAGAGATCGGGGAACGGGGACCATATGGTCGCCGAACGAACGTTGAAGGCCGAAGGATCCAGTCACGACCCCCGGAGCTTTTCTCTACGTCACCACCAAGGGTTCGGTCGGTACCACTCTGCGAGTCTGCAGCCTGCAGGAAGGTTCACGGCCATTTGACCGTTGACTACTGCACGCACTCAGGATGCTAGGCTGGTCGTACAGTTCTCACCTGGGTTTTCTTTGTGGAGGGCTACCGTACCTCCTGGAGTCCGCGGGTACTCCAGTGATTCGGGGAACACCTTCGGTCTCTACGGAGGACTTGATGACTGATGACTGACTGATCGTGAAGATCTGAAAGGTACGCGGAAAGTATGTCAGATACGTGCAGTACGTGCCCGGGGGGAAAGCGAGCTGGAAATTTCAATATTTGCAAATGATTGACAGGTCGACGGGGTGCATGGACCGCGCGCCTGGTTCGCAATCCAGAGGCCCGACAGTCAGGATAGTCGGCGGATGCGAGAGCGCCGTTCGCTCCACAGCGGCGAGGCCCTCGCATTGGATCCCAGCTTCGGGGCTGCAGAGCAGGGATTCCTGGTCTATCCTCTTGGCTGTTAGCTGCTGCGCT
Organism: Aspergillus multicolor; assembly: GCF_047715735.1. Taxonomy (NCBI): domain Eukaryota; kingdom Fungi; phylum Ascomycota; class Eurotiomycetes; order Eurotiales; family Aspergillaceae; genus Aspergillus; species Aspergillus multicolor. Next base: position 1,117,142 of record NW_027395957.1, read on the forward strand.
GGTCGCACAGCATCTGTCAGTAGTGGGAGATGGTCAGCAATAATCATCGTTAAATGGTTGGGATTGCGAGTGCGACCGCCCGTGGTCGCTGCATGGCGCACGCTGCATAGGAGTTATTGTGGGCGTGGTCCATATGGAGTAGTACCCATCGCCCATGTGCAATGCCTGGGCCATCTATCCCAAGTCGATGGTGGTGCCCGCGGCAGAGTGGCCGATGACGATCGCTGTGTGGAGTACACAAGACTAACAAGGGTTTATCTCAAATACTTCCCGTGTCTCTGGCGACACTTATAGAACAAGGTTGATGAAGAATAATTGAAGATTCAGGGTTAAAACTTGTCAAGCTGTCGCAGTCGCATCGGTAACTGCTCCACTGACGAATCTGAATCAATAGTCGTCTTGGGATGCTGGACTGGCGGCAGTTGACGTCCAATCGTTTAGCGTTTGTCGCGGTTGGTTCTGGTATCTGATGCGAGTGCCTCATTACCCCAGTTACTAAGAAGGGCCTCGTGGAATACCGATTAGGCATTCTGTGTACGTGAGGATGCAGTAAGTGAGTATTCCCCGGTCTGCATGGGCGTATGAAATCAGATCGGTGTACTCCGTAGTATGTACGCTGTACGTCCGTTTCGATTGCCCACTGTGCTGTCCCACGAGGCTGGACCCAACTGAAGTATCCGTCGCATGGCAGTGGCACGGTCGCACAGCCAGCCAGATGACTTTGCGAATTCGATAGTTCCTATGGGGTACCTACCTAGGTATGGAAAACTGTGCAGTGTGCACCTGAGCTGTCAACTCAACCGAGACTCAGGTACGGTATAGGGCCGAGGCTGTCAGGGATCCATCACTGCCGACAGGTGAAGAATTCGAGGCTCTGACGTTAACTGCCATGCCCATGCCATGTCGTTTTGTTAGTCCTTTTTCCAGATACGGTGGCTTGGCGACATGCGAGATCTCGATCTTGATCCTTCATGTCATGCCCGAGCATCTCCGTTGCCCAGCCGACTCAGATTAATCTATTCGAAGGCGGCCTGGCGATCAATAGTGCGCACGAGAAGGCGAAGCAGTTAGCCCGGTCAAGAGATCTTACCAGTCAACCGAAGATCTAGTGGGAATTGTCCGTAACCTTCTAGTCGCTCCTTGGGCGTTGGAATAGATTGCAACAGGTGGAGCTCTGGAGTGCGAAGACATCAAAACTCAAATTCCCCTTGGTGGCCCCGTCCGCTTATCCATTCCGCTTCCAGTTAGACACAATGACAAATACCTTATTTTGGTGAGCGAATCACACTCTGAGATCGGGCTGGTGGTTCCTCACGTCACGCATCTCAGGGCCAGGGTTCGTGCTCTGCCGCGGTTTTAGCGTATTAACCGGCCGTATTTCGTATATCTTTCAAGGAGTTTTGAATGACATTGATTCACCCCCTTTCAGGCTGACGCTGATGCTGACTGCTCTTGGCGACGGCCCAACGGCGTCTAGCTCCAGCTCGTGGCGGGCACTGGCGTCTCGGTCTGGCGGGCTGGCGTTGCTGTCTCGGCTGGAAAGCTGCGTCATTGGCTCCCTGGCCAGGTACCCGCGATGGCAGATTTTGACAGCAGCGAGACTCCACTGCCATTATTATCCGTCTTCCACAGACCAACGCCTGTTCTGTGCTGCTGCTACTAGTTTGTCGCAAGAGCCGAATCGCCTGCGCGGTGGTTTTATCTCGAAACTGATTCGAGAGCTGAAACAAAACAGCCAGACCAAGGAATCACGACGTTATCCGCTCAATAGTTCTGGAAAGATTTTGAGGTGGAAAAAAATAAACATACTACTCCGTACAGAGCTGATCAGGGAGGCTACAGGATAAAGGCCAGATCGGCCTATCAGGCAGGGGCGATCGGATCGAGCGCTAAGAATAGGCGAGTGTTAGCAGACTAATGGCCCATCCCTCTATACTGCCCAGTCTACCAGTACTAGTATCGAATCAATGTGCAACTCCAGAAACCGGGGACAGACAGAAGATAGACTCAGTACCACCTCCGAGCCGAAGAGGTGCCCGATATCCCCGAATCGCCGCAGTACAGTACAACAGAGTGGTCTGGGTCTCACGGCAATCGATAGCAGACTAGGCGGTCGCGTGAGGAAACGAAACCAGGTTTCTGGGTTTCTGATCGATAGTCTGACTGGTCTGCGGCAGAACGAGGCGATGGCTCCGACCGCGTGTCCGCCACATTGCTGGGCCTGGAGAAGGGCAAAAAGAAACGAATGAAGGCTGCAGAACAGCCGAAAAGGGGGCGGATCAGCCACAAATGCGATCTGTCAGATACAGCCGGAGTTTGTGTCCGGTCCCTGCAGAGTGCAGAACAAGCGGTATACTGAGTAGAGGGTAGACTCCTTGCACGGCCTAAAGTCGACTTTGGATGCGTTGACTATTGAGTAGCACAACCTTTCAGTCACCATACTTTGAATCGGGTTTAAGCAGAGCCATGCTGGATGCCGAATGAGAACCAATAGTCATGGTCGGATGGCTGCCTCATTTCCTGGATCCTTGCAGATTAGGTATCGGGTCTGAAGCTATAATAGTAATACAACAGGCTGGAATCATAGAGAGACAAAGACATCATCATATCCTCGTCCATAACATTGTATAGTGGTATAGGATATGAGCGTTGTCGATCATCGCTCAAGCGGGCTAAACGTCGCAGGCAGATGATTTGGAATAAAAAGGGAGTTAAATCAGGCGCTAATTTAGCGTTCTTGCCAATCATGATCTTCGCAAAACGGTTTCTATCTGAGGGACAAGAACGCCATGCGGAGGCAGCATCTGGCGAAAAGGAGATTCTCATCGGATGGTGGCTGGCTGACTGCCTGATCCTCGCCTATATGATTCAGGTAAACATTGCGGAGCACTTAATTAATATCTAGGAAGACTCCTTTCGCACCATAGCTTTGAGAAGTCAATGCACGAAAGATCTGTCATTCTCGGGTGCTCCACTTGTCTGGCTTCGCCTCGGTCTATTCTGGCTTCCATCTTCTCAGACTCCAGAGGCCTCACTTTGAATAAACTCCTTCGCAAATTCTCCGTCCCTCAATTACTTGCAACTCCGTCTATATACTCCGTCCATGTGCTAAAGTCTATAAGAAAGTCTATACGATAGTTTGTGTGCCACCACCAAAGAACAGCCGGAATCCTTATTCCGAGCACTATATACCATACCCACCAGGATGGCCCTGCCAGTGCCCCAACTCCAACTCCAACTCCCCTACTTCATGACCACATTCCCGTTTAGGCTTACCCACACCGTTTCTGCCGCCCGGTTTTCTGTCAGGGCCTGTCTTCCGCAGCGCATTGGCCAATCTCCCCTGCCTAGCTCGAGGATCGCTGAATCGCCAATATGGGTGCCATCTTGGAGCTGTTCGCTCTGATCGCGGTTAATTTATGCTTTGCCCAATGGTAGCTGGCATGTCGCAGTTTCGTGCCCGGCGCCTTGGACAATTGCTTTCTTAGTAACTTCTTGCTTCCCCTGAGCCTGGCTCCACTGATCCTTCGTTGATCGGCCTACCCATACTGATGGGACTGACGAGCATCTCGCCTACTCGGCATGCCCGAATAGACCTTGTATAAACACTTTAGTTGTGTATATAGATAGTGCAAATAGAGTGAGCTGACAATGGACCAGGAATACGCCCTGCGCCCTTACTCCAAGTCTAACCTGGAGAGTACAGTGCATGTCAGCTCAGTTGTTTCACATAAGTGGAAACAGAGCAAGATGCAACAGGATCTTCTGATCTTACCGCTTCGCGATAAGTGGCAAATCTCCCCACGATCTGGAAACGCCAGCGCCTCAAAGGACAGACAGGAGGAGTCTTTTTCTTTTTCCTGCATGGGCTGGCTAGCATCACCACTCTCTGCAAGCGTCACGATGAAGCTCTTCTTTGGAAGTGGCTGACAGGGTATGGGTCCGATACCCAAAGGAGATACTGCACGATCATCACGATGCCCTGCAGTCGAGTCCATGGACATAACCCCCATGTCTGCATGTACGCAGTAATTGAAAATGACAATAATGGCTTCATAGTCATGATTTCATGCGGCCATTGTATGTGACCGACTTGGATGGCTCTGTGTCTCCTGAGTGGGCCCGATAGATTACTTACAGATACCGAGGCGTATTCTAAATTAGAAAATCCCAATAAAAAATTAATTAAAATAAATCCAGATCGATCGACCTTAGTATGGAGGCTACTTTGTCCCTTTTTGGCCTTTTATTATTCCATTAATTATTCCTCCGACAACTGTCAGCTCCAAGATCTTGGATCAGATCTTCTCTCATAGCGTGCTCGACGGGTGGAGCTGCATCCATTGCTCTCTGACTCGTCTCTCTCCTGGTCGTCATTACTTTTGCTCTTATACCTTAGTGTCCCTCCTCTCAGTATATCTACCTCCCACACCTCTCCCATCCAGAGTCTCCCATTCACATCAACAATCCCAAATCGACTTGACTCTCAGCACATCTATTCTCAATTGACTTGACTCAGTATCCGATCAAGTCTTACTTCCGGATCATCGGCACTCCCCCACTACACAGCCCGCCACGTTCTTCATCTCAACCACCCCCGCCTCAAGCCTTCGCGGTGTCTCACACTCTACCTCAACACAACCAAACACACACTCGACACACAATGGCCCCAACACACCGCCGTGGACCTTGGGTTCCTGAGGAAGACCAGCTACTCCTCCAGTTAGTCCGCGAACAGGGTCCCAACAACAACTGGGTTCGCATCTCTCAACACATGCATTACCGCTCCCCTAAACAATGCCGAGAGCGATACCACCAAAACCTCAAGCCGTCATTGAACCGCGACCCCATCTCCGCGGAAGAGGGACTTGCGATTGAACAAATGGTCAACGAAATGGGCAGGTGCTGGGCAGAGATTGCACGACGACTAGGGAACCGCAGCGACAACGCCGTCAAGAATTGGTGGAACGGCAACATGAACCGCAAGAAGAGAGGTCTCCCACACAGCATCAGCGGCTCCCCTCACTCAAGGACGTCCAACGGCCGCATTGAAGCTCCATACCACCGCGCCTCCCTTGGGGGCAGCCCGATCTTGCGCTCTCGATTCCCCTCCATTTCCTACGACAGACCCTATACCTCATGGACCTCCAGGTCTTCTGCCTCTTCTCGCCGCGAATCTTTCTCCACTTCCTCATCCTTTTCCCGACAACTTACTCCGATCTACACACTTCCTGCGCTCAACCGGCCCGTCGAGGCGCCCTTGACTTCGCCTGCCTTTTCAGATACCTCCAACGCCCCGCCGTCCATGGTCTCCGATAACAACTCAATCTCGTCTGCTTCGCCCCGCACTCTTCCCTCGCCGCAGCTCCTCCCTCTGCCAGTGGACACCCGCTATCAGTACGGAGAACTGCCTAGGCCGCAAATTTCAGATGACCTTTACTTCTCCAGCTTCCCTGGAAAATCTACGGGGATCTTCTCGGAGCCGAAACCCAGGTGGGCCGCTGAGCAGCAGTCCTACTGGCTCTCCGAGGAGAAGATGGAGTCCCGACGAGACTCGCGGATGGGTCTCGACAACCTCCTGAACTGAACGATCGCACGACTCTTCTCTTTGTCATCATACCTTAATACTGTATTTTATTTACTCTACGATGTTCTGGCAGCGTCCTCTGTACATGTCTATGTCCGACCCTTTGTCTCTCGTTTTCCTTTGTTGACTTTCCTTTGTACATCTATATCTTTTCTTCGGGTTGATCCTATGGCATTTTCTGGAATGGTTGTCAAAAGCATGATTTGTTTTGAGTTGATAGAGGTGTGGAGCGAGATACTGGCATTGGTTTCAGCGTTCTGTCCTGGATTTACTAATACCCCATGGTTGTTGTTTTCATTTACCAGGATTCAGGAATATATAATACTCTAATGGTATCACTACGAACACAATATTTGTTGACTTCTAAACTGTATCCGATTACTTCCGCCACATTGATTGTATTGTATCATCAGCTGCAAACGGCATTGGATGGTTATGGCTGGTAACACGGCATCGTTGAGTGCATATACGAGCAGATCTAATTTCGGTGGTGGCTGGCTGGCTTCACCCTCACTCCGCATTTACTCCGTAGCTAGCCTACTTCTCTTTTCCTCCCCGCCTTTCCCCTTCACACACAGGATCGTGAACAACGCAAGGGGTGCGAATGTGGACCGTGGACTACCACCTTGAACAAGCAGAAGAAAGGACAGAGATAGTGGAGGATCGGAAGGAAAAGCCATGCATGGGTGTGGAAGGCTCCTTCCTCTTACGGCGCCAATGAGGTACGGCGACAGCTCTCCTGGGGCATTGAATCGATGGATCTATTTCCAACACAGCCGATGAACGAACGTTCCCATCTGCACCTAACCCTGTCTTAACTTGAGTTTACCAAGGCTTGCAGCGACTGGAGGCTGGAGGCCCGTTCATGCAGGATCGGGTCGAATCGAGGGGAGGAGAGGGGTCCATCTTCCCCGAACTGCCTTGCTCTGACTCGAGATTGCTTATCGAGATGACCAAAGTGACATCAGCATCCCTGTCAGTGAGATCACGTCCATGGTCATCAGAGTAATGTTCCGACGGTCCCTTCTTTTGCCTATCTCCCCTCCTTCGGCGTCAGGAAGTATGTGGTGTTCGCAGCAAATGGCTAACAGGCTCCGATCCTGCTTTCTAGATTGGTCGGACACGCTAGCCTCGTCGGATGATCACGATCTACCTGTCAAGTAGCAGCTCCAATCCTGCCCTCTGTGTTTACAGCCGTGGATTGGAGGGACCCGGCGAATCGGTCATCGTCGGAAAAAGCAATGAGTGCAGGCAAACTTTTATGGCCAGCGCCAGAGCTCACACGATTCACAGCCAACAGAACACGAGCAACCGGCACCGTAAGGCTCGCGCTATAGCGGATGCAATAAGGTCTGCTGTTTATTCCTCTCGACGCAATACCTGCCCGAATACTCTTAGTCTCACCCTAGGTTACAACTATCTCTGACAGTTCGTCAGAGGACTCGCCTCGCGCCGGCTCCGCTGCACCCCAAAAGTGCAAAGCAGGAAGAGCCCTGGGCTAAAGTTGCCCGTTGGCCATCCTTCAGCCATCATCTAGCCTGACTCGAGTTCAGACCCGAGATCGAGTGGCTAATCGCCACTGCGCTTCCGAACGGAAGAGTTAAGGTGATGCACCCTCTCACACCGTTGCCGGGACGTCTTTGGACCACCGAATTCGATAGTCTTGCTGGCTTGCATCAGCGCCGATCGATGGATCATGGGCCGTTGTGGATTGCTGCTTGACGGCCAGTCGACTTTGCCTTTACTAGGATCGCGAGGGCTCAGGAGTCCTATCCTTGTCGTGAGTCGTGACTTCAACAGCTGGACTTCTCCGCAGGGCTCCCTAAGTCTGTGACTGTGGATTCAGACCTAGACCGAGCACGGGCCCAGCCAGGAGAAAGTTGGGGATGGCGAGTCATGTCGAGACTCTCGACCGGACCAAGCTGTCCCGACAGTAGTGAACCTGCAGGATTCGCTCAAAGTTAAAGATACTTTGTTTAAGGGCGGCAAAACAAAGGGGTTCAGACCGAAAAGACGAGGCATGGCTGGACAAAGAACAATCTTGCAACTACTAGCAGGCCCCACGGTTCAGGAAAAGGTTCCGGATCGAGTTGTTGGCTCCGGCGCTTCCCTACTGAGATCCGACCCTGCCGTTATCCCATCTCAACGTCTCTGGAGTCCGAACAACTGTCATACCCTTAAAATTGTAGATGTCTGGAGACCGCATCCTTCTAAGCGCCTGCGATGGATCCCAACCTACATGCATCGTCAGAAAAGCTCAGTCTGACCGTTTCTTATCATCACCGTGCAGATTCACGGGACAGCGGCAAAACGTCCATGCTCAGATACCCACTCGTTTAATGCAGAAATCTCGTCGCATAAATAGACTGGGCGCCGATCTTGGTCGTTTCTTTCCTGGCGTCCGATCTGATTTGAAATACCGCGCTTTAAGCGCCTGCACGGTGCACTCGGTGCACACATCATCTGCGTGGCGAGCTCATCTCCTTCCCTCCTTTTACTCGATCTCCTGTATGATTGCTGGAAAGGAAAACATGCCAGCCTCACTTGCTTCAGCGATAGCGGCACTGACGTGTAGGTCCTGGCCTAATTCCGACCTGCTTTACGCTGTAAGAAGGTGTGCAGCTGGAGCCCTTGTGGAGCCGACACACCGGATCCAAAATTTGAAGTATAACGTCCTAGTTATGCTGATCGGAACTATCGAGCGTTGCTTCTATTCAGGTCCCTTAGACCTGGGTAGCTTGCGTGGCTAGAACCCGGCCATAGTCTTTTCAGAAGCAGCAGCTCCAGGCTGGCAGAGACAAATCTAGCCCGGACGGAGTAACCTCATAGTCGTTAGATCTCCGATGAACGTTGAGGCCGTTTCGATCCAAGAAAGTCTATCCAGGCTTTACTGGTCCCATCCACTGTCCACTGTCCACAGATCTGGCGTGCACGATTCCGCTTTAGGGAAACGCACACTTCGACTGGTAAGAGACTTCTCCAATTGGAGCTGTGATCTGGCAATGATCCTTGCCCAGCGAACCATGGTTTATGACCCTGCTGTGGAGCACACGACAAGGTTTGGAGTCTCGGATATGAAACGGTTGCTTGGTGCCGCCGTTCGAATTCGGGTCGTATACGGATGTCGGCTGTAGGAGATTGAGTGCGAAGTTTGGGGGCAGAGTTATTTCTGGCCTGCGGCTGGTTTGAGCCTATTTTGGGCTCTAGTAATATATTTGGATTGTCGATGGGACGGCTAACTGTAATCTCGTGCGTCCGCAGTATCACCGAGAATTCTACGGAGTATGGAGTAGAATTTCAAGTCAGTGCAAATCGACCATGCTAAGGAGTATGCTTACAAGCTTGCACTGTACCGGCACGTCCATACACCCTCTGGCGTGCATATACGGGGTAATAGAGGCCCACCTGTCTTAATAGTTACCCTCTCTGACCATGGTCCCTAGCATGGCTAACAGAACATGTGGATGTTGCTATCTGTAGGGCGGAGGAGACTGTAGATACTGAGTCCAGCCATGGACAACCTGCAGAATCCAAGGTTCAGGTAACGTCACAGTGAGCCGGTCCGGTCAACCGAGATCGTCTTCAACCATGCAATTGATTTGACTTTGCTTCTTCACGCAATCCCACCAGCATGGAACCTCGGCTGCGGTATTTTTCATGCAATCCCATCCCCGATGCTCCATACTGTCGCCCACTCTGAGGGGTTTTGGAAATCTGTGATACGCTCATACAGAGTCTTTTGAGTTTGTCTTCCATGGCTTGACTTGGCAGGGTGGACCCTAACCCCCTTCTGCTGGATATTATTGGTCGACGGGCAATCTCGGGCTTTGCAATAACGATGGAGCTAGTGCATATTGAGCTAGTGTACCCGCAGGCCGGTCCGCTTGTGATCAGCGAATCGAGCTCGACGATTGAAGCGGAAATTCTCAGTTGTATTTGTATTTCTAGCGGTATTGTTCGTTTCTGACCGTGGCCCGACTTCGACTGTCTTTGCATATGGAGACTATATAGAAGCCATTCGGCGCTTCAATTAAGAATAGCAGGCATCAAAGGAATGGCTCAGCAATCACAAGACGTGCGACCGTAGTAGCACAGACTTCCTCCTCCGAGCATCACCGAGTTTAGGGGTTGCACAGGAGTCCGCCACTCCAGCTCTTTGCATCCAGGCTGGATTTCAATAATGCTGAACCCTTTGAGTATGGTCTGCGAGCTTCCAGTCAGGCAGGCGAATATGACCCCCCGGCCTGTGCTCACCCCGCATCTGACTTGCGTTTGTTTACTCTTCCATCAAGCAAGTGCTGTGGACTACCCCGGCACGTACCGTACCTTAGCGAGCAGGATCCCAATATGCAGTTACTCATTCAACGTCGCCATGCCAAATCCATACTAATATGGGAGGCCGACGAGGCCAAAGCACGAACCATTGAGTGTTTTGGACTGGGCACCACGTGTGTCCGCCACTCATGTGCACGCCTGCCGTTGCACCGGCGCTTGCCTCTTTGTTTCTTCGCCCGGAGCTTGTACTTTCAGGTCCCACGACATGCGATAACTCCCCCGCTACTGAACTCAGAGTAGCCAGTTGGTACTACGTTAGAACCATGCTCTGGTTCCGACTCTCTGGGCTCGCCGTTTTGCTCGGTCGGTCTGGTTGGTGATCATTTGATTGCTGATCCGGCACTTGGCGGTTGGCGTCAGCATCAGTGGTTTCTTTTTTTGAACCTCTTTCCTTTTTCTTCATCGTCCTCTTTGGACTTAGAATCGGTTGCTTCTGGTACCGGTGCGGAGACGACTCGCGGGTTACTTACTCTTACTGGGAGCAGAAAGGATGATACAACCCTTGTCCTTCGGCTTCGCCTACTCCGTACTTCACTGAAAGATGCTACCAACGGTCGACAATTCTCAACACCATGCTTCCTAGGTCACCTTTGGGCCTAGGCCATGGTCGCGTCAATACTTCCATTGACGGATCGCGATGTGATTTGGTGAGGCGAGATTCGATAGAAGGAGACATGGTTTCTTGCTTGGACATGGTCTCATCCTTCCGTACAGATACCCATGCCTTCTCAGCCGGAGTGAAGATTCCGCTCCCTGGGGTCCAGTCAAGGATAGAGGTCATGTCAGACTCATCCAGGAGCCATCAATATGTCCCGAGTCCAGTCGCTTCCACCGTCTCAACTCCCGAGACCTAAAAGCACGCCCATATTGCTCTTCTCCGCGAACCACCGGGTATCCATGCCTACCTATCTGCATTTGCTATGTCGACAGACAATACTCCGTATTCGCCTACGCAGTCTGCTCCTGCGCACTCGCACATTCTTATGCGGTCGTTACGTCAATCGAATCTATTAATGAAGGGTCCAAACGCCAGTTTTTGCTTCTGCCGCCACGGAAGCACAGGGCTGACCGGGTTCCGGTATTGCTTTCGTGCCGGACCAAGCGGAGCGGCCGCTTGCACAAACAGCTCCTGCGTCGGGATTCAGAATTACGGCCCTTCATGTATGTATACTTGCTTTTCCCTGGCGCTCGGGGCCCGTCGGCCTCACTCTTCCCGACCCGGCGAGTCAGAGCCAGCCAGTCCTGGCATGCCTGATCCGATGGTGTGGTGAGCTGTGGGGTATACACTTGTTATTGATGCAGTTGCCAGCCTTGGATCCGAGCCTCGGAATGTTGTAGCTTGCAACGAACCTCAGATAAAAGGTATGAGCCCGGCCTTCCACGGCGGAGATCTACCACATCTTCCCTGCTAATATAGCCTGGCTTCTCCGGCTCCGGCTCCGACTCGGAGAATCACGGGTTTACGGACTGACAAAAATTTGTCTGATTGGCCTGGGGTACATTGTCCAGCTGCAGATGTAGCGGAGTGTGGCCGTTGGGGACTAAATCCCGCGTACGTGCGTTGCATATGCACTCCCGAGTTGTTGTTCCCCGAAGCGATGGAGGGCGGGCGCGTTTTGTCTGCCCCATATTGACCATGGTTCCATGTTCAGAGGTAGGTTTTATTGGGCGGGGTGCATACTCTGCGTGCTGCATGGTCATGGCATCCGTCCCAGCAATCCGCGTTGGCGATTCTCTGCTTGGGCTCGCACACTGAAATAGTAAGGACTCGGTATCCGTCAATAATTTTGTGTAGAGAGGCTACCGGCACATGGGTAGAGGGTCCAGGAGCTTGTTATTAGCGACAGAAATATATTGCACTGGAAACAGCATCTAAGCAGTTTGCTTGGGTCGATTGCCTATCTGGCACTAAGCTGATGGCGTGGACTGGTCCGGCGGTTAGTTGGGCAGGGTAAAGAAGGCAGGAAGATGTTATTACGCACCAATTATGCTCGTAGACTGTTGCTGGCAGCAAACTTCCTGGACTCTATCCTGTGTTGGTGGTTTATAGGCAGTATATGTATTTGTACGGAGTACTGAGTTTCATTTTAGGATTCGCGAGATGGAGTCTGCGTCCCTTCTGATGGGCGAACTTTGATGAGTAGACATGCTGCGCAAGCACGTAGCTAGTTAGTAGCTAGTTAGTAGCAATCAATGATGACTGAAACATATAAACTGCTAGAAAACCAAATGTCATTGAGAAGGCTACTCCTATCTAGCCTACGAAGGATGTAGCCCTCCGTCCATGCACCTCATCGCCATGGGAGAGGAGAGAGGTGTTTGGTAAATAGAAGGGCATGGGATCTTTTCTCGGCACGTTATAAAATCCTTCAGCAAGCGCGCATTAGAGATAAGCACGAAGCTGTACACACATATGCCTGGTTGTGGTTCCTCGAGACACCGCAACGGAGAACCAAAAACAACGGGGTGGAGAGCGTCACGGAATCGAGTCCATTTGGTTTGTTTATATGACAAAACCGGGGGTCGTTCGACAGACGTTCTTGGGAGGGATGGAATGGGACGGTCGGGTTCATTGCATTTGCATTGCACGTGAAAAAGATGAAGGAAATCACCAGCTCAAATCGCTTTCATTTTCGTCTTGACTTCTATATTAGATGACTTAAGCGATCTCGCGCTTGCCCTCCTTGCGCTCCTTCTGTAGGGCCGTTAGCAGGTGTTCGAGCTCGATACGGAGAACCGATGGTTGTATAGACGGTATTTCAACGTACCAGGGCCTTAGCGGTACCGTGAAGAGCGTGACGGTGGTTGCGACGGAACTTGGGGTCGACACCCTTGAGGGAGGGGTAACGGTTGGTCTTGGGCTTCTTGATACTGTTGGCGAAAAATTATTAGCGATTGAATCCCTTCTTGCTGACGTCGTGTTCTGCGGTGTTGGCGGAATGAATATTGCCGGATCGTAGATATCGCTCAACTGCCCCATACAATATCCATTCCATGGACGAACGCTGGTTTAATGGGGTAGAAAAATCGGATCGTACGCACCCGTTACGGTGAGCCTTCTGGCTGTTGTGGTGCTGAGAGGCGTTCTTGGACTCTAAAGGACAGAAATGTTAGCTATCGCTTCGCCAACTCGGCGGCCGCGCCGGCATTATTTCGAGCGCAAAAAAATCAGCATGATCTGGACGCAAACGTACTGGCCATCTTGACAGATTCGTCGCGACTGAAAGACGGTTGACGTGAGTTGGCGGGTGAGGTTATCCAGCTGAGGAAAAGGCAGACAGACCCAAATGAGGGTCGGCTAGGGCTCGGCGGTCAGTTTGTGTGGGATTTCGCTTACCGAGCATGGCTAGCGTCTACTCAACCATGACCCCAAGTATCTATCTATTGACTCTGGGGAAGGTCTCTACAAGCACGGGGAATATCAAAGCTGCTTATTCAAGGCTATACCGTACCTTCATTTCCCGCAGATGGTACTTGTATCTCTGCTGGAGAATAATGGAAGCGTTTTCTCGACGCGGAGCAACCCTGCACGTGATCTATAGATGTCGATACCCATCAGTATTGGCTGGTTTCATTGCTTTTCCCAGTCCTTCATCGAAACTCTGGAGGGCTCAAGGAAAGATAAAATAACGAGAATTGGACCCGAGTTTTTGTTGAATAGCCATCAAGTATATCCCATAGAGACTCAGCGACTCTGGAGGCATATTCGGAGGACCATTGAGCAACGATGAGAGTCGCTGAGCATAATCGCTCACTGGTACTGTAGTCAGCAGCTTCGCAATAAGTTTGAGAGCCCCATTCGGAGTAGTTCTCTGCAGGCTGGATGACAGACTTGAGAAGGTCATTATTCCAACTGTAGTCAAAAGTATACGGAGAACTCCCTTGTCGGTGTTTACTGCCAGTCACGTGCGCGAACGGCGCTAGGGAACAACCGGCATCCGAACGTCGACCTTTGCAACTCGCAACTCCAAGTTCTAAGTGGGAGACCGTCCATCACCACCTTTCCCAACCTCCAATTGCAAGATGATGACCCCTCTTCGCTTCGCCCGCTCTGCCCTCCGGGCTCGTCCCGCCGCTTTCCGCGTGCCTCTCCAGCGCAGAGGCTACGCCGAGGCCGTCAACGACAAGATCAAGCTTTCCCTTGCGCTCCCTCACCAGGTACGGCTCCGCCCGGTGAACTTTATACGATATCTTGAAAGGGCTTTGAGCTAACAATGACTTGAAAAATAGAGCATCTTCAGGTCGACCGACGTGTATGTCACCTTACCGCCCACGTTGGGTCACGCACTGCCGGCCTCGCTCACCCTTCCATCGCGCCCTTACTGACCTCCGTCCAGTGTCCAGGTCAACATCCCCGCTGAGTCCGGAGAGATGGGTGTTCTCGCCAACCACGTCCCCTCTATCGAGCAGCTCAAGCCCGGTCTCGTCGAGATTATTGAGGAGGGTGGTGGTAGCAAGAAGTTTTTCCGTACGTCCGACTGCCGACACAGACCACGCTCTGTCGGATATATGCTTGAATCGGCGTTGCGTTTGCGATCCGTGATATCACTAACATGTCGTTTGCACAGTGTCTGGCGGTTTCGCCGTTGTCCAGCCCGACTCCCAGCTGACTATCAACGCTGTTGAGGGTTTCCCCCTTGAGGACTTCAGCGCCGAGGTAAGCCTGTTCGCATCTGGATTATTCAAGTGGCAGGGCTCACTAATCATTTTCACTCTTTTAGAACGTCCGCGCCCAGATTGCCGAGGCCCAGAAGATTGCCGGCGGCAACGGCAGCGAGCAGGACATTGCTGAGGCCAAGATTGAGCTTGAGGTAAGTCGATGATTCCAAAGAAACAGAGCCATTGGTTCGTCTTATCTAACTTTTATATAGGTTCTGGAGACCCTGCAGGCTCACCTGAAATAGATTCTTGATGTACATATCCACTCGCGCCCGCAACCCTGAACCTGTAGAATTATAACAATTCCCTACCACTTTTCTGGCACGTTGCGGTACCTACAATAACAAAGTCCCTGCCCTGCTCGCGAACAGGCGATTGAGCGACTAACCTGGGGGTACTTGCTTAATTCCTAGAGTTGGGTTGTTCCTTCCTTCATGTTGCCACTAACTCAAATTTCCCCCAACATTCAGTGCAGCCCACATAGCTTCGAGCTTCATCCGCTTTGACTCTAATTGACAGATTGAACAGTTTGTTTCTAGGATATTGATTGGCTCCACATTCGACCACCCACTTTGCGAAATAACCAAGCATCAATTCAACGCAGCATCATGGCGGAAGAGCTACCAACAAATCCGCCGACCTCGTTTTCGCACGACTTGGGGTTGCTTGGGGACGAAGAGGAGGAGGATTACCTTCATGGTTACCTTCTCGAAAGTCCTCGGAGATGGAACATAAAGAGCACGCATCCGGAACAACAGGCGCCTACCTCGCCATCCTTTATCCAGAACCGTCCCCACACACTTGACCGTTTCAGTGAAGACGACGACTATAAGAGCTTCCTCTTTACATTTCCCAGGCTATACTCGGATTTGGCATTGGAGAGAGACCCATTCTTCGAGGGTCGCGGGATGCCGTTGAACCCCCATAATACACCAATATCTCAAAGCGGTCGTCAATCTGAGATCGGATCCATTGGAAAGGACAAGCGGAATGTGCTGTCGCCTGCCAAGTCTGACAAGTACGCTACACACCAATTGAGTGAAGTAGCCGCACCGGGCGACATTCCACTTACATCTCTATTCAATGGCCGTGAAACAGCATGGAAACCCCCCAAGCCACCCAAGCCACCCTTTCTAGCCGATATCGACATTCCAACTGGGGCAGAAAACATCCAGCCGTCCCTGCAAGTGGTGCCGCCTAAGAGGGCTGAGGACAGACGGCCTGTGCCAGAACCGCCTTATCGATCACTGCCTTCACGGGTTACTAGTAGGAATTTCGGCCAAACCGTCGAGCCCGCGGCCACTGGGCAACCGCCAAAACATCATCCGACCCGGCCAAAGCAACCATGGGAAACAAGGAGTATCGTCCCTGGCCGCTACTTTCCTCGACCTTTCGCGAGTCAGGAGCTGGAGATCCTCGGTATACCGCTGAACAATCCCAGCATGCCATTTCCCGCCCCGATACCGACTATAGGCAAACTTCCTCTGCGTCGTGGTATCATTAATTTCGACTGGAAGCTAGCAGACCAGTACCCGGCAGAAACCGACGCCACCGTGGAGACAAATCAACTCACGGTCCTCCAACGATTGCAGAACACTTTGAGGCGCATCTCACAAAATATACTCTCACCCAGACAGCTCATGAGAACTGCCATACACCACTTTACGCCGTGGAAGCTGGTTGCGTCCAAACAGAACCCGATCGTACGGACAACGATTATCATTCCGTTCGCTTCAAGGAGCGAGGTACCCCCTGTCGACCAAGACCAGGTCTCGATCTCAGGACTCGTTGACGGAGCATACGTACTTCGATTGCATTTCATTTTTCCCTTGCTTTTCGCTCAGCACACCACAGCCTTTGCAGCCGTTCTTCGCAAATGCATGCGCTCCAAAATCACCTTAATGGCGATTTCTATTGTGCGCTGCCTTACTATTATCATTATATGGTGGCTACTTCTCATCTTCCGCGTCGAGGTTGCGGTGGAGATAAGGCAGGTATAAGAGGAGGCAGTCGAATGATGTATGAGGCCGGGTCAAGCAGGTACATTGTCAGGAGAGAGACTGCCACATCTTATTCGTTACTGAAGTTACGTTTGAAGTGATACCAGTGTAGGATATTGGCTGAATTTTATTCAAGTACCGCGAAGCATAAATCAACGACGGATCCACGAACATATGAAACGACGGATCCAGGCCGTAGCACAAAGCAGAAGCAAACTATGTAACCATTCCATCATGAAATATGATTAGGACATCCTACTTACGCTTGCGCTTCAAAATCCAAATATATATCGACCAACGCTTCTCGATTAGCATTGTGGGAGAGCATACGCCAAGAAGAAAATGGTAGATATCATTCATTCGCATTGACTTAATCAACATAAAAACACCACGAGAAAATCAGCGCTAGCATCATGTCATTACCTTAGTAGATCATTCAGACATATGTAGGGGAAAGGGGAATAAACAGGGGGAACAAAGATGTAAATACATCGAATGGAAAAGCTTTATCTATACAGAGACTCAAGAGAAGAAGGCTCCAAGGGAGGGATTGCGAGGGTAGTGGCATTATGTAAACTCAACACTATGCCCTTGCCGCTCTTGTCTTGCTCGAGCTCTCTCTGCTCGCCTTCGGCGCCGATTAGTGGCGTATTCGCTCGCGTCGGTCCCGGTATATGTTCCAACGGGCGACGTGATGCTTCCGTATGGGTTGCTTGATGGCGCACGGGGAGGGATATGGCTCATGCTTTGTTGTGGTGGGAGGAAGGATGAGGCGGGGGGAGGGATGTTGTATCCTGAAGCTGCGGGGGCGGGAGCGAGCGGTATAGGTGCAGGGGATGCATGTGTAGTGGCGGCGGCGGCGGCTGCTGTTGCTGCGGCTGCGCGTTCGCGATCGATTTGCTCCTGCTGTTGGCGTTCGAGCTCTTCAACGCGGCGCCAACGGTCGCGGCTGCCGGTGCCTTCATTGCCGGAGAGGGAGCTCACGCTTCCGTTTCGGCGGCGCGAGTTACGTCTCTCTCGGCGACGGGCTTCCCGGCCGGCAGCTGCTTCCTCCTCTGTTAACCGCCGGAGTGTGATATTTCTCCCGTCGTCGTGCATCTTCACTTTGATTGATACAGGCGGAGACTCGACGTGACCTTCCCGTTGCCATGCACCGCCACCGGGGGTGGGTAGGTGGCCTGACGAGGGGCCAGCAGAGCCGCTATGAGCAGCGGCAACTGGGATGATCGGGGGTGGTGGCGGATGAGACGTTGCGGGGGCGGGAGTCATGGTTGAGGCTGGATCGTAATGAATCGGCGGGGCTGGAGGTAGTTCAGAGTGTGCACCATCAACCGCGCCGGGTGCGACGGGCGCTGCTGAGAGTGCTGATTCTGGAGGGTACTGCGCGCGAGGAGGACGGGGTGTGAGATCGGTAGAGACATCGGTAGCTGTTTGGGAAGCTGGACGCTTGCGTTGAGGGTAATATCCATCTCCAGTATAACGTCGTTTGCTGTTCGCTCGGGCTAGCTTCTCATTCTCAAGGTCGTGACGCCGCAGCTCCTCGACATGACGCTGCTCATCATCTTTCCCTTTGCGCCGGGAGAAGAAACCCTTGATAGCTGCGAGTGCGCCTACTCCGAATAATGCGTTTCGAGCCGTATGTGTTGGGCGTTCTTCGTCGTGTGAGTAGTACGAGTAGTCGTAATAGGAGGAGTTGATGCTCTGTTCTCTGCTCGGCGGTCTGTTTGGAGGACGGTTGATGGGTGCTGGATAGGTTGGTTGCGGTGGTGGGCGATCGTCGAGGCGACTCAGGCTTTCCTCTGTCATGCTGTCGGCTCGACGGTGGGCAGGCTGATATCTCCCGGATTCCGCGTCGCTTTCTCGTTCTCGCCTACTGTCAAAGAAGCGTTTGGCAAGCATAGCTCCTCCACCGAGTGCACCTAGTTTGAGAAATTTGCTTCCCCAGCCGCCGCGGCGTGATCCTTCATCCGAATACTTTTCATCCATGTAGGAAGTTTGAGAGCTCTCGGAGGCGTGATCGCGGCTGCGTCGACGGAACAGTGTCGCCAATCCGGCCCCCGCAGCTCCTGCTGCTGCCACGCGTCCAAGGCTGCTACGTCTGTGGTCTTCGTCGTCCGGCCGCCTGGAAATAAAACTATAGCGGCTGTCATAGTCTCCGTCTCCAGATGGGCCACCGTCCTCATCAAATCGATACGACAATATAAAGAATATTGCCAGGAGGATAAATGCAGCGACCGCGTATAAGATAAACAGCACTTTTGGTGAGCCATATAAAGTGAGCCCAAGGGGGATTTGCACAATTCCCAAAATTGCCAGAGCGCGACCCATCCAGCGATGAATCTATGGTCCAGTTAGGGCTAGAATGATGGGGCAGCGAAGGTACTTACCACTAGTTTCAGAGGCACATGAAACCTCTTCTTGTTCCGCTCGATTTTATGAACAAGCCAGCCCCATATGACCTGAAAGATTATTATAACGTAGATGGCAAGACCGATACCATGGTGCGGATTCGTAAGGCTTCGGCTCGGTCCGACAGCAAACCAACCCAGAACAAACACAACCGTGCTCAGGAAAAGGGTAAGGACCTGGCACCAAACATGATACTTGAACGCCTGATATGGATTTCGAAGCGAGTAATACCGCACAAGTAGGATCGACAAGGGAACCAGCCCAAGAAACACAATCGCTGCGATGACACCGTGGACAATAATGAGGGTTTGGTAGTGAGGCATGTCTCGGAACCTGTTTCCCATTCCTGAAAACAAAAGAGTTAGCGGGGGACGGAAAGCTAGCGAGTACTGTGTCACATACCGTTGTACCTCATCGTCTCAAAGTTTACGCCCATGAGATTGGGAAGAAGAAAGGTGTCGCGTTCAGTGTCCCATGTCCCATCTCCAACATGCAAAGTATTGGAGGAATAGGAGGCCTCCCCAGGCGCGGTAAGCCCCGAGTTGTCCGACATGACTGCAGTGGCTTGTCGAGCTGCAAAGCTTTAGGCAATCCGAGATAATGATCGAGTTTACCGAAGGAGATCTATCAAGACCCCCCGCTTTGAGGAATGCACCATGCGACGATAGACGGTAGGGTCAAATCGAAGGGACTGGTCTCTTGGTGGATAACTGATGCCTCTTGGAGCGAAATCGAATGGGGTCGAGGAATGCAGCACCGATTGCTGGTATCCGATCAAGCTATCGGTGGGGATAATCAATGGCAGGATTTTGGTAGATTGATGATAGATATAGATGCGGGCGGGAGTCTCAAAATCACCACGCAAAGAAGGAACAATTCTCAGCCGCAAGAAATAGACAATAACAATTACCAGGGAGGCAGAGAGGGTTTCGGGAGATGGAAAGGAAGCCAGCTGCAAGAGCATGCGATCGAGACTGACTGGGCTCAGATCGCAAAAGCGAGTGGCTGGATGAACGACAGCCAAACAACATTTCGCCCCTTTGGGACTAGCGTTACAGCACATATCCAGAGCAACGAGCGGAGTCTCTTAATCATGGTCTTTCACCGCCTGCCAATAGTAGCCGACTGCTATCTTATCGCTGACATCACGCGATTTCGCCGGTCCCTTGCTTATCGAACGGAGCGAGCAGCGACCCAACCTGAACTTGATCAACCCCTCATGGACCGACGGTAGACAGCGCGATGTCCCAATTTGAAGCCTTTATCAGGGCTCTCTCGCGGTAGGTGGTCGCTTTATCAAGGCTTGAATCTTCCACAGCCGTAGGCTCATTACTGACTACCAACCTTTCCAACGAGCAGCCTTCTTGGATGGATCTAGTAAGTCCAACAGTGCTCTATGTTATGCCATGGCAATCTAACATCTACAAGCACATTCTGTTGGTCCGCTTCCTTCTACCCCCAACCTATTGACAACTATCGCCGAAAGGCGACCACCGGACTGGCCATCGACTTCCCCACGATCAATGTCCTCGGATTCGTCTGCTATGCCGTATACACGGGGGCATTCTTGTACTCTCCTGTGATTCGTCGTCAGTATGCCGCTCGACATCCCTCAGCACAGGAGCCAACAGTGCGGTTTAATGACTTTGCGTTTGCCCTACATGCCGTCATCTTAAGCGGATTGGTTTACTCGCAGTTCTGGCCAAAAATATGGGGCTTCCAGGTATCTCGCTTCCAGAAAGTCAGCAAGCCGATTGCTGGGCTATTCTGTGGTGCGTTTGTCGCAGTTGCCGTGGTTATCTGCATTGTCTTAGCCAAGAGTCCCGACGATGGTTATGAGCCGTTGAGTTGGGCTTGGATCGACGTCGTAAGTACAGCCAATAGGAAACCCTACGGCCTCAGCCTATTTTTGGGCAGATCTGACCTGTGGTTCCAGATTTACGCTCTTTCATACGTGAAGCTAGTGATCACGGTTGTCAAATACGTGCCGCAAGCCTGGGTCAACTATAAGCGGAAATCCACGCGTGGCTGGAGCATCGTCCAGATCTTGCTCGATTTCACCGGAGGTGTGCTTTCGCTAGCTCAACTGGTCATCGACTCCTCTTTTCAGGACGATTGGAGTGGTATTACCGGCAATCCTATCAAATTTCTCTTGTCGAATGTAAGCATTTTTTTCGATCTGCTTTTCATGGTGCAACACTACATCCTCTACCGAGATGCCGAAGACAACGACAAGAGCAACGGCCCCAGCGTTTACAGCCCGCTATTGTCGCATCAGGATGATCTTCCAGCGGACGCTTGAAGTGCAAAAAAGAAATCTAGAGACAATCTAGAGATATGACCAGTGCCGGGCTCGATCCGGCGACCTTATCGGTGTTAACGATACGTGATAAACCAACTACACTAACCGGCCATTGTTGAATACGCGGAACTTTAAGCGCGATATAATCTCAAAATAGATTTTGACTTTGGTGGCCTATACTTGCATTAATCTCAGATCCAATTCCTCGGTTTGATGAGTTGACCCGCGGATTCGAGGCAAACGAACACGGTCAGAACTCAGAACTCAAAATCAGAGCGTCAATTACATCCTATTTGCGAACCTTGACCCATGATCTACCCGTAATCCCGGGCTCCTGACTCGTCGTGTCTCAGCCTCTTACGAGGAACCGTCACTCGTTCTTCCCCCACCTTTAGAGAGAAATCTGACATCACACGGTGTAAACCCGCGAGTCAGGTACATATGCGAGAGTACGGCGTATAGCATCCTTGTCGTATGCAGCAAGCAGAGTAAGCCACGACGTGGTATCTACGAGAACTTCCGAAACCCGAGGTTCTTCTAAAAATGCTTGTGCACCTGAGCCCCGTGAGCCATTACGCGGAGGTGGGGAATATACACCAAGCCGCCAAACAAGGACAAGCAGCCTGCAGGCATGCAGCTAAACCTCAAGGCCATAAGACGGAATTTGCGATTATGAAGCACAGAGACCTGCTTACACACTGTCGTTTTCATCGCGGTGCTTAGCAAGCAACCCAGAGCTTGTTTTCAGGATTGATCGAGTCGCCAGCAAAGTTGGCGGAGTCGCGTGGGGTCCAGATTATTTGAGTCCATACGAGACAAGAAGAAAGACTGATGGGATATTTTAGGAATCTCGTGTTTGCTGCCCGTAAGGATGACGATGTTGGTTTGGCTGCGCACGGGACCTCGCATGCTCCGCCACGTGATCTTCGATGAACGTGGGAAGAGAAACGAAGGGATCCATGGATGTCTGAAAGTAAAAGACGGAGTCGGCGAAAGCGAAAGTCTGGTGCTGAATATGCAAGATGAGCTTAAACCGACACCGCCGTTTGCACCTTGCCACTGGATCCAGGGTCGAAGGATATAAAGGTCGAGGACCGCCAGTCTGGAGGGGTGCCCGGGGTATGCACGAATCGCCGTTGAGGCTCGGCCAAAAGCTGGCGGTAAAGACCAAAGACTCGCACTCCCGATCTGCGGTGTGCATCTGCAGCCTGCGCCTTGGCTGGGAGCATCAGCCACAATCATACCACTTGTCCAATGACAGAACGCATGCCAAGTCGGGAGACAGGGTTATTTTGGTAATGGTGGATGACTCTCTTACCCCAAGTCTCGATGTAGCGGTCATGGAAGCGCATTTCGCTGCCATCGAGGACGCCCATGCCCAATTTGGATGGCAGGTCTTGCTGAAGCAAGGTTCGTCTGCAGCCCTGGTCCCTTCGCCTTGCTCCGACGAAGCGGTAGCTGTCGGTGATGCCGGGGTTTAGCCTTCAGGTACTTCTGACGGAGGGGTAGGGATGTTCAGCCCTACCGGGACTCCATGCGGCCACTGCACGACCCAACGAATGAGCCGCGTGCATCCCGCCCCCCTGGGACTAGTCTGACTTTGAAGAATCGTCGAGTTCTTGCTCATTCCACGTAAACGTATCATTTCAGCTATTTGTGCGGTCATAGATCGTCACTGGAGCTGAGATAGAGTGACATTCCCGCTGTAACCAAGTCATCTCGTGCCCAGGCCAAGCAGAACGGGACATGTATCTGGGATATCGTTCAGCTTCCTCGTTGGTTGTCAGCCAGAGACATTTGATCGTGCATAGCCACGTCTGACCTGGGTCGGTCCTGGCTCGATGCCGGGTGCTAATATTAAAACACCGACTTGGGGCTTAATCTGAGGTTCGATCTTGCACTGCACTGCGCTACACTACGATAGCCGCTAGTATATCATCACTACGCAACTGTGTCCTGCTTCGAAGAATATAAAGTCATGCTGGTGGCAACAAACCTATCTGACGGCCTCCACGGAACCCGATACCACCGCGACCACTGCCACATTATAAAGCAGCGAAAGACATGGAACATGGAAGACAACAGAGCTGTACGTCGCATGTACACATTTATAATCTCGTCTTCGAGTGAACTAACAGTCCCCAAGAGAAGACAAGGCTATTCAGAACCCTTCACAACCACGATGGAGAACCCCCTCATCCTCGCGCCAGACAATACAATGTTTTACGCATCGCCAGGGTCCTTTGCCCCCATGCCAGACCATGCTGTCCCTGTCCCAGACGAGTATCTCTCCTACGGCAGCAACAGTCAACTCGACGCAACGGCCTCCTACTACCCAGCCCAACCTCAGACCTACGTTCACCAAAACCCATACTACCCTACCACCGCCATGAGCCAGACCCCCAGCAATAGCAACACGCAATGGCTTCACCCCTCACAAGCCTCTTCGCACTACCACCCGCAAACATACCAAGACTCCCTCCCATCCTCCGACATCGATCCAGACTTCGACCTCGATCTCGACGTCGACCAAGGCCCCTTCTCCTCGCCCTCTCCCTCCTACCACCACACCCACAACCACAACCACTACGCCTCCAGCTCATCCGACCCGAACCAAACCAACACCCAGACCCAGACGCATCACCAAATCCCAACACGCACCCCCTCCACAGCCTCCGCCTCCTCTACAAGCGCAAGCAACAGCAAAGACCTCTCACTCTACGGCACCCCCTCGCCCACCCACCCAGGCGCCTGGCGCTGCGCCTACCCATCCTGCACATCGTCCTCGCTCTTCCGTCGAGGCTGCGACCTTCGCAAACACTACAACCGACACCGGAAACACCTCTTCTGCCGGCACGACGGGTGCCCGCAATCGAACCCGCAGATGTCCGGCGCAGGGTTCAGTAGCAAGAAGGACCGCGATCGCCACGAGGCGAAGCATAACCCTGGCATTGTCTGTGAGTGGGCGAGTGAGGGTTGTACGAGGGTATTCTCCCGCGTGGATAATATGAAGGACCACGTTAGGAGGATTCATAAGGGGACATAGTTATGTCTCTCTTGCGGGCATGGAGATGGAGCGCGGGGTGGTGTTTATCTACGAGCTGGTTCTTGGGTAGAGTTCGTCTACCTACCCACGTCTCTCTCCATCTGGTTTTTGAAATCGAAATAGTGATGATTGTACGGATATGGGACTACGAAAAACAGATTGGATAGAGCGGCGCAAGAGAAGGTGTATTTGATTCACTCGTTTTTCAGGTCCGGCTCAATTTGTTACCATTTAGACTGACTATGGCTCTGGTTTGTTGAACTTATAGCGTGTTTATTTGTTGAAAATATGTTAAATACCGATTGATAGTCATAGTCATGGTCCTGGCTAGCTGGCTAGCGGGCAAGCGTTTCTTTCATGCCAATTCCACTTTTTCTCTTTCCTTTCCTTCCGACCATCTTCCCTCTTTCTCCCACAAACGCCATTCAAACCAGCCCAGCTTAGCCCGAACCCTCGAACTAGGACTCACTCCCCAAGATTCATGTCCTAGACGCCGACCCCATAATAAATAAGCGGGGTTCCCCAAAAATATGCAGACAGCTTGAAACGCTGAAGAAAATTCATACAGGAGAAATCGCGAGATAAAACAGAGACGAACGAGAAAAAACTGCAAATGTACCCCGGAAACCAAGCATATACTCCACGCTCCATCTTTGCCCTTGTTTATCAGGCAAAGAGAATGCAAGAACGGATGACCAAGCAGAGCACAAATGTTCTAACATTAACATCTGGTATCGCATCGCTAGTCGGAGCAAAGCAGAAAAGCAAAGCGGAGTAGGACAAGTAGAGCAGAATAGGTATCATAATGCATGTGCTGTGAACCACTCATGAGATGGCCGCGTTATTCTCCGAGAATTCTACGGAGAAAGCCGTCTCCTAACAGAATAGAACAGGACAGCGCTGTAATGGTAATGGGAGGCGAGCATCAAGCAAGCATCGTATAATGGTAAGTGTTATTGAGGATTCATTCGACGTCGTCGTCCTCGGCCGCTCCCCTCGGGCCGTTGAGCCAGGACGTGCCGAAGAGCAGGATCGTCTTTGTTCTTGTCCACGTGATGAACTCTCACATGTCTGCAACAGTCAGCTAGCTGTATACAAAACATGTTCACAAAATGAGAGCTTACCTTTGGAGGTTATCAGGCCGCGGATATTTATGTTGCTGGTCTGGACAGAAGGGGCAAACGTAACCAGGGGAGTTGTGTACTAGTCCGTGGCGAATCATCTCATTCTTGCGCTTGAATCCCTTCCCTCCCGGACCACGGGAACAGCCTTCAATTGGACAGAAGTGAGGTCTATCTTGTGAATGAACATTTGCATGTGAACTAATCTTGTCAGTAGAGGTAATGCTAGTATTGTTTTCTGACTTACTTTAACAAATATTGCGTTTGAAAGGGAGGTGCTGTACACCCTGGGTGTGAGCATTTGAATGTACCTGACGGTGCAGCTGTACTGCCTTGTGACGAAGGCGTAAAGACCCCTGGCTCACAAGCACCTGTAGAAGCGCGCTCAATAGGCGTTGGATAACTTGATGCCGGACTCCTGTTAGAGACTGTGGATGGTGGGTCGTATGGATAGGGTGCTTTGACAGTACGCCAATAAGGTTGCTGCGAGGCCGGAGATGAGACAGCAGAAATAGCTTGTGTGCTTGCAGGCGAATAATGTGAGAAAGGACTGGGTGGTATTTTGGGTGGCATCAAGGGGGCTCGGTATGGCTCCCGAGGACTGGGATCAACCCTCGCCGAAGGCGGAGAAACGGCGCTGACGGAAGGTAGAGAATATGGCGTACCTAGAAGACGCGGAGAAGGGCCATTCGGTGGCGGCAGTACAGGCCCTAATTCATTGAGCTTGGTCTGTATAGGAGGTAGCCTCAGGACAGAATCTTCTGGCGATTGAGCTGCTGACGGGTTACGAAGAAGCGCAGGCAGCGAATTATATTGGGCTTTCGCGATAGAAGATGGAGACCGATCCGGCCTAGGTGGAGGTATTGACTCTGGTGGACCATTGACCAGTTCAGACAGCGGAGGGAGTACAACTCGTTCCTCTTTAGGCGGTTGCAGAGCTGGCGGCTGTAACGGCTCGGCTTCCGGGCTGCTGCTGTTCAAGTCGAGTGCTTCTTCGGCAAGATTTTTCAAATCGGGCTTGATTTCATGTTGGACCGGTTTAGATTCCGGAAGCGTCTTGGGAAAATTGATTGTTCCGACTGCGTCTGGCCCTCCAGAGTTGAAACTCTGATCGATGGGAGAAGGGTCTAAGGATGGGGTTTCTCTTTCAAGCCTCCAAATACCTGGGTTGTTGGCGCCGATGGTATGTCGAATGAGGGCATCATGGGCAGCCTCCTCTCCAACTCGGAGATTCACCTGCCTATTAGATCTAAAAAAATCCTTGTTCGCATACTTTGCATCACTCTCTGGTGACTGGCCTTGATTAGCGAACGGCGGAGGCGTCGCCTTCCTGGGCCCAAAGTCCGGTTTGATCAGCTCAAGCCCAGGGGAGGATTCATGATCCATTGCTTCGGTCATCATGGAGGCGGTTTATAGCGCATCAGGAGCGCCAGTCTTGATTTAAGCGGTTGGGTGTGTTTAGGGCCCTCTTGGGCATATGCTAG
This sequence comes from Aspergillus multicolor, assembly GCF_047715735.1. Lineage (NCBI taxonomy): Eukaryota > Fungi > Ascomycota > Eurotiomycetes > Eurotiales > Aspergillaceae > Aspergillus > Aspergillus multicolor. The sequence goes on from NW_027395957.1 coordinate 1,144,085, forward strand.
CCTTTTTGGCTACTCCTAGTAGACAAGCCAAAACAGCACCCAGATTGGAAAAACAGGGGCTCTGCACTTAGACCATTGAATTATGCTAGGCCGAGGATTATCTATGGCGGTGTCAGTGGGGTTAAAGATTACAAGATGCAGTATATCATCATGGCAGGAAGTGCGACAGCGGCTTTGAGCAAGAGCATCAATTTACACAGGCCAGAGGGGTAAAGACATAATGGCAAAGCCACTAGTATAACAACAGCGGACGGGGGAGAGATACAAGGAGATGGAAGAATGAAAGGTGGAAGCGAAGGTTGACGAGGTTGAAAGCGGAGGCGAAATAAGCTCACCTGGGTTCCAGGAACGGATGAGGCTCAATCGGAGTCGAATCGCGCACCGCTTGAGGCTCAAGAGACAAGGCTGATGGGCGATATAAAGAGCCCGCTCCGCTCACGGTATTGAAAATAATACGAGACCAAGATTTCTGGAATGCAGCACAAATATTGTTCTCCAAGAAATGGGATGACGCCAGCGTCGATCGCAAGTGAGCTGGGATGATTCTGGTGGAAGCGCCGGCAGAATTAGAGGCGCGGATATTCCGGAGGTGCAGAATAACAACCTCACGGGGCAGAATCAAGACAGACGCACAGGGAATACGAGGAGAAGAGTACGAAGGAAAGAACAAGAGAGAGAGAAAAGAAGAAAAGCAGGAGCGGCGCGTAGATGAAGGTGGAAGAATGAGCGGGCGACGGGATGCAACGTACGGCAGTTCCTGTTCGACTGCTTGGCAAATGTGGACACGGCTTCGCTGCAGACTTTCAGAGCCTCTGAGCGGTCAGCTTGATGGACATGGACTGAAGAAATGACGACGATGATGGCCGGCGCTTCAGAGAATAATTTAAGCAGAAGCGCCGCAGAGTGGAGCAGTGGCAGTTCCGTGAATCCGTCAGGTCCCCGAACTTCGAAGCGACGGGCAGGCTAATTTCTGGGAGCCCACTCTGAATTGAGGAATAGGATGAGCCCAGTCTTGAATCCAACTGATCAACGGGGACGGGGAGGGGGCTCAAGAGCAGATCAACCCGGCGAATTCACGGGTGCCAAAGCCATAGGTATACGTGGAAAAAGCAAGCAGAGTCAAGAGAGAATAATGAGGGGAGGCTGACTGCAGCGCGCCACCCAGGCAAACATAAAATAGTCGGCTCAACAAGGTGGGGTGAAGCTCGTTCTGACAACTAAATCCGAGAAAATGGCCGATGGCAGTCTAGTGGATAGCAAAGGATGAAAAGGGGCTTAAAAGAGTTTGAAGCAGGCGTTAGAGCGCAAGAGGGAAGGCTCCTAGAGGGCGGCGGCTTGCAGTGCGTAAGATTAAATGCCACGCCCCAGCACGAGCACAGCACAGTAGTGTACAGTACCAGACTAGACGGACTACTAGAGCCAGCTGACGGCCCACTCACACTGATGCGGCTCTGCCTTTGCGGCGGCCAAGCGGCCATTGGATGCAATGACAAAGGAGGCTGAACTGTGCTCCTTCTCTGCAGAGAACCGCCGCGGAACTTGAACTGTCGGCTGCCTCAATTACCACCTACTTTCATCACCAATGCTGTCGGGAATGAAAAGGTCACATTCTCATATTGTCCTCAACAATATTTTCTCCAAATGTTTATCGAACCCATTCCCAAGTTAGTTCCTGCTTGTCCGGACAGTGCGCTGTCAGCAGTTGGTACCTAAGGCTGCAATGCGCCCTCACTGCTGACCGCCACGAAGCCGGCGAATCCACCACAAACCTGGTTGCGGAGGAGGGGGAAGAAAAAGAAACCACGCGAAGAACAAAAGAAAGGCAGCTAGGGAGGCCGGGCTAAGGAAAATCAGGAAATCAACTGTTGCAGCCGGCGGGACTCCAGTTACGGCCTGCCGAGTAAACCTCAACCTAGCCTGGCCTGGCCTGGCCTGACTCTGCACCGAGAGTCGCGACAGACAGTCGAGTTCTGCGCTGCAGTCTCTGTCCGATATTTTAACGTCCTTGCTTCCCACTGCCTCTTCGTCTGGTCTATATTCGTTGATCGCAGTGTTCAATTGTCCGAAGGCCGTGGTCAGAATCTGAATGAATGTCCTCCGAGTCAGAGTCAGTCAGCAGGTTGGACGCGGCTTGGCAGGCGGTGGTTGGATACAACTGTCACTCTGCAGAAATGATCGGCCACGTTTCCCTGTCTTTCCCCTCTCCACGGACCACTTTTCTCCTCACTCCTCACTTCTCTGCAACAGAGCCGCTGTATCATCGTCCCTGCCCCCCTACTCAATCCAAGACGCTCAGGCGCTTGATAAAACGCGTATCCACGGACCATCCTTCGTCTGTGTTTTGAACAGAACAGAAACTCGGAACTTGTCCGCAATAAATTAAGACGCTTGAAATTTCACGGCATTAAACGTCACAAAATTGCCGCTGACTACGAGGATTAATCTGGGCCGGCTTGTCTGACAGGGAATCAGAATCATTATTTGCTTTCAGTCCCCCTCCCTCTTTAACTCTAAACCACAATCAGGTCTTCTACCGGCCTGGGCGTCTTCTTCCCTTCCTTCTGGAACTACGGAGGACTGAAACCACCCTAAACTAACTCCTCCGATTGACGAGCCGCTCCGCAGTGCCTCAGTCTCAGATTAAGCATGCGTTGACTGTCATCACATCACCCTTCGTCATGTCTTGTTCAACGGTTGTCTCACTCGGGTACTGGCTTGCGACCACCTGTTGCTCCGGTGTCAGCAGTTCTCCGTCACCACCTGCTGCATCGTCATTTCAACCGGTCTTCCCCAAACCAAACCATGCAGCCTCGGGGAGTGCGACGTTGTGCGTGGACATACCGGTACCCTCCTTTTGGCAGGTCCCCAAGGCAGACAAGCGTGTAAGTGACCCGATCACCCTCCCGTCCATTGGCCGATGCACAAAGCCTCCCTGTCAGTCAGAAGGTATATTACATCCGGAGTATACTGAGAGGCGGGTCAAGGCGGGCGGATCAGCAATGGTCTGCACAACGCAACGCAAGACGAAAAACGAACGAGAAAAAGAGAAGCAAAAAAAAAAGAAAAGAAAAGCACCGGATGAGCCGCACCCAATTAGTTCTGTTTCAGTCGCCGCCTCGTTCAACGGTAAAACTAGAACCTCCCGTCGCCGCGCCTCATGATTCACCCATGCCAATCTCACGCTTGCTGACACCCACAGACCACACTACCTACCTGGCAGTTACAGTAGTGCGAGATGCGCTGGTGACGCCTCACTGGCCCGGTTGTTTCCCTCTTGGCGCTTTTGATACGAAGTCCATCCAGGTCTGGTCCAGCCAGTCCAAACCAGGATCATTGATCCATGGCCTACATTCCGTACCCCGTCCTGATGCAGCTATCATCACAGTTACCTTTCCATCTCTAGGAAAGGTAAGGTAAGGCAGCGCCGCCTTCTCACACGTCGCCTCTCGGCCTCGCACATCTTATTACCCATCACCTCACCCTTACCACAGTCGTCATCGAACCCCCCAATCATGGCTGATCCGAGATCGCTCGGGAGTCGGGCGTATCCGTATCCTCCACTTCCCTCCCACATCCTTGTTCTTTGTTCCTTCTCCTGCATGTAGACTAGCCGCGTGCAGTAAGCCTTGGTACATTTGAGTCAGTAGCTAAGTATGCCTGTGGGAACTCGAGTCGCCCAAGGCGCATCGCATCCCTCCGGATGTCTGGTGTTTTGACCCCGCTGCAGGGTGGCCAGTAGCCTGCTACTGTAGACAAGTCGGTACATAATGGCTGGCTGGCTTACCCTGACAAATACAAAGGGCACGTCCATCCTTCGCCTTCCCTTTCGCTTCGAATGTCTGATGTTGCTAGCTGATGTTCCTAGTATGGAAGGCGGGGTAGGCTCAAAATAAAGGAAGCTATGTTCATAGCTTGAGGTGGGTGGTAAGACACAAAACTTGGAACGCCTTACGGTCGATTCTATATCATATGATCTAATTGAGCGAGACGGACGATTCCTCCCGCGAACTGAGCTATGTATATACAGAACAAAAGTAGAGAGCCCGTGCACACCGTAGATTGGCGAGGTCGCTTCCATGGATGCGGTGCCGATGGCTTACAGACGGCTTCTAGCTCTAGCTAACAGATGGCCCTCGTCCGCAAACAATCACATCCGTGGCTGCAACGCCAGCACGCCACGCAATCGACCTCTCGAGTCTGGTCACTCCACAAGTCCAAGGCTCTGCTGTAGTCTTCGCACCTAGCTCCAGATCCCGGTAGATAGACCAGTCCTTCGAACGTTCGAGATCAATGCTAGGGTAGAGACTAGACTACAGTTTGCCCTTCTGCCGCAGCCCATTCTGTACCTTTTGCACACGCTCCCACGCTCCAAGGGCAAAGGGCACCGTCTTCTGGGCGTACTCCGCCGCCCGCGCACTACTAGCCTGCCTCAACGCGTAGCGAGCCTTGATGCCTTGCATGATCACCGAGCTCCTCCACGAGAAGAAGGCATCGCCCCAAACAATCTCCGGCGTTGGGTCGTATCCCGCAAACTCACTGTACCAGCGCAGACAGTCGTCGCGCGTGGGGAGGCCCGGCACAGCGCCCGGCTGGAAGTTCTCCACTTTATACTCTGTGCCCTCGAGGAAGTACGGGCTGGTAAGATTGCAAAAGTCCGAGAGGGGGTGACCGACAGTCGCCATTTCCCAGTCGAGGATGCCAATGACGCGGGGTTCGGTCTTATGAAAGACCAGGTTGTCGATTTTGTAGTCGCCGTGCACTAAGGTGCCGCGGTCTTTGGGTTGTGCGGACTTGTCCTGGAAGAAGCGCACCATTTCCATGAAGTGTGGGAGATCGCCGACCGGCTCTTTTGTCTCGACGTCGATGGCTTGCGCCTGCGCTTTTGAGACTGTTGTGAATGTTGCTATTTGGCGGTCGTAGAAGCCGCTTGGTTTGCCGAATGTTTCGAGCCCGACGGACTTGGGGACCACGCGGTGGAACTTTGCTAACGTGCGGACGGCGTCTTTCCATCTGGAAGAAGTTAGCGGCTGATGTACATCGCAGGTATGAGTCTCATACAGAGCTGTTCTTGCCTCTGCTGCAACGTCTGGGAACGTTGGGTCCGTGAATATCCTCCCATCTAGGAACTCCATGATATAAAAGGGTGTCCCGATGACGTTGCTATCCTCGCAGAGACAATACGCCTTGGGAACAGGTACATCTGTTTGCTCCAGTGCATGAATAATCTTATACTCTCGCTCCACCTTATGTGCTGTCTTGGACAACAGCTGCCCTGGCGGTTTCTTGCGCATGACGAATTTATTCCCATCGGCGGCAATGAGCTGATACGTCGGGTTCGACTGGCCGAAGCCAAACTGCGACGAGGCATGAGCGCGCAATCCCAGAGACCTAGGCGGCTTAAAGTCCACAACATACCTGCTTCACCTGCAACGGTGTCTTGATGATCGGTACATTCTGCTCGATATACCGCTCCAGGGCGGGAATATCGATCTGCTGTCGGACAGCTCCAGCCATTACGATGCAGCCGAAGTGGTATATATGCGACGAGTTAAGGGTCAGTCCTCCCACAGTTTAAAAGAAGGAGTTGAGGCCAGATGAGACTCATAGTCAGGTCGAAACCGTCCCTGGTGGATAAGAAGGGGCCTCGGAGAGCATTGCGTCCCCAGCATTCCCCCGGACCGAGGCCCAGCTGGACACAACAATTGGTTTGCGGGGTCGGCTCGCAGTACGCCTGGCCGGGAAAGCCATCTGTGCAAGTTGAGTAAGCTAGCCAGACACGCGCCAGCCACTTTACGCGTGCGCCCCTCACCGCCAGACGCGTCCCAGCGCCGCCCACCGAAGAATATACTCGAGGCATGAAATCCATCAATCGCTTGCATCTCTTCTGCAAATCATACACCGCACTTTCTCCTCGCTTTTCCACCTCTTTCACTTCTTTCCTCTCCAGCCAATTCCATATCATGACCAAAGAGACCACACCACCACCCCAGTCAATCACAACCACAACAGCAACCCGCGAACCCCCCTCAGCGCCTTCCTCCCCCCTCGCCAAACGCCCCAAGCCCTCCAACACCATCACAGAAACAATGGCTTCCACAAACACCGCTGTCCCCGTCGCCACAGCTCCCACGGCGTCAACGCCTACTCCCGCCCTCCAAGTCAAGAAGCTCACACCCACTGCCCGCGCGCCAACGCGCGGCTCGGCCTTCGCGGCCGGCTACGACCTCTACGCTGCGAAGGAGATTGTTATCCCTGCGAAGGGCAAGGGTCTTGTTGATACCGGGCTTGCGGTTGCGGTTCCGGAGGGTACTTGTATGTTTATTTCCGCTTGCGCTAGCTTTTGGGGCGTAAATGATGCTAATAGACGTTCTCATAGACGGCCGTGTCGCGCCCCGAAGTGGTCTCGCCTCGAAGCACTTTATTGATGTTGGTGCTGGTGTTATCGATGCCGATTACAGGGGTGAGGTGAAGGTGCTGCTGTTCAACTTCTCTGATGTCGACTTCACCATCAAGGAGGGAGACCGCGTTGCACAGCTTGTTTTAGAGAGGGTAAGTACTTGGACTCGACTTCGTGCCGTGCTTTTACTAGGCTTCGATATTGATGTGTTTCTAGATCTTCACCCCCGAGGTTGCGGTTGTCGAGGAATTGGCTGAGAGTGTGCGAGGAGCTGGTGGGTTTGGAAGCACCGGTACCAACTAAATTCGAAAATGCTGGAACAAAAGAAAAGCAAATGGCGCTTTAGATGGATACCGTCACGTCTCTCATGATCTAGACCAAAATAAACACTCATAATAATGCTCTATACTACACTCTAAGAAGAACAGGTCCCAACGCGATGTGGCCAAAAAAGCATACTAATACTCCCCCTCCCACTCTTTTGCCTTGAATTCCACCGTCGGCTCACGCAAAAATCGCACATGCCGCACCAGGCGTATCTCGGCAGCCTTCGTCCGTCGCAAGTGGTCCTTCTTCAGTTCCTCCTCGCTCCCCTCAGCTCCAGCAGCCGCCGCTGCAGTGGCAGCAAGCTCTGCATCTCGTGCCTCGATGGTCCTCTCCAGCACATTGTGCATACTAGCCAGCACCCGCTCTGTCGCCTTCGCAAGCGGGAGGTCGGTCGGCTCTACATCATCAGCCGAGACCCACGACTTTGTGTTGCGCAAGTTCTTGTCTGAATCGGCAAAAACAGCTTCACGGAGCCTTGCGACTGTCAACGCAGCAAACATGTCGCCTGTCCCACTGAAGAAGCAGTCTATAGCTGGAACGTCAATGCGGAACAGGCGCGGTTTGCCCGTGGATAATGTAGTCGAGCCGATGATCGTTAGGAGGTTTTGCGTTGAATCGGGAGCGGGGTTTTCAGGGGAGGGAAAGAGCTTGGATAGTTGCACAGAGGTGATTATTACATGTGGAACTTTATAGGTCTCGTGTATAGCTGTGATTGCCTTTGCGAGGGTTTCCAGAGAGGTTATCTGGATCCCGGATAGGACTCTGGTGTTATCATTAGTTCATGATCCAGAGTCATTGAAATCGGGTGGGTGAAGTACTCGGCCTCGAATTGATTAGGTAGAATTAAGTCCGCGTGCTGAACTATATTCTTGTACGCAGGAACCACGTCGTCATTAACGTATAGCCGGCCTTGATCGCCCATGACCGGGTCCAGGACTAATACTCCGTTAGCATGTTCTTATAATAGGACTGGAAGGGTAACCAACCCCAGAAGAAAGAACCGGGACGGTCTGAAGCTTTCTGTTGCAAATCCTTCCCGACACTCCCGACGGCTTCAACAGCAGCGGCGCTAGGTGCATATCCAGAGAGCATGACATCAAAATCTGTAAGGTTGTTCATGCATAATCCTTCATAAAGGTTTCTGATTTCTTCTGCTGTGGCCCTTGTGCCCTTGAACTGCCGGTAGCCGGTATGATTGCCTGGACCATATTAGCTAAGGTTAAACCGACAGTCAGGGAATGTGTATACTGACTGAAATGGACGGTGTTCAACGCCGCGACGTCGCAGCCCATGGACTGCATGACGAGCGTTGCCATTTTGTTGCCGACATGGCTGTTGATTCACATTCAGCTATTGATCATTGATTTGTGCAGACTCGGAACATAAATAAGGTTGACATACCCATAAACAACCTGGGTTTGTCAGTCTGAGTCCGATAGTGGGCTGTCATAGTGGGGGAGCGCATACATGGCTGGCGACAGCAAGGACCCTTGTCTCGGGGACCAGATCGGCGGACATGATGAGGGGGGAGAGTCTTAGGAGTGGTGTCTAATATCGGATGCGATTAAATCCTAGGCGAAGGGAGGGGTTGTCAAGTCATAATTGCTGACTGCGACTTGCGATAGCGAAAGTGGACTTTTTGTGGAGGAGAGCTCCACTCGCTGATTGGCAGGCGCCGGGCCCTCGTGGCTTCTATGCATTCAAGCATTCTTCATGACCATGTCAAATTGCAATCTATAACTTCTTCACTGATGCGATCGCTTATCATCGAGGATGTCTTAGATGTTGTCATTCCAACCGGGCTTGCAGGCGCACAATGAATTGTCTCCTGCCGGTACTGTTCCCAAACACAAACAGCGCACAAAGACTGCAGCCAGCCCTAAGCTCAGGTACGCTGTCCTCCCGGGCTGCTGTCTGTACTCTCGGGCATCGCAGCCTTGGAAGGAAAACAAAGTGAAGGACACTCGGTCATTGGTCCTTGGTGTCAGAGTGTGGCTGCTGCGCGGAGTCCAGACGCTTCGATGGAACACACTAACGTTGGCCTGAGACGACCCTCGTCTTCCTCTCCAACATCCCCTATCCTGTCCTTTTCTTCTCCTCTTCTCTCCCTCCTTCTTGTCCTTTTCGTCGTTGTGCTTTTGTCATTCGTTCTTTGGCTCCAAGATCAATAGATCACTCGTTCATTCCATGTGATTTGGACTCGCTGTCCGTCCACTCTCTCCCACCGGAGCATACAGTATCATGTCTCGCCCTTAGTACTCGAACAACTGACTCTCTTTTTCTCGACTTCTCGGCTCCATGCTGTTATTACTGCTCTATACATTTTAATCTTAATTGTCACATGCCTTCCAGTCACTCATTTCATGCCATTGACCCTCCCTCGCCAGAACCGACCGTAACGAATCCACGCCATGATCAGAATGCACCAACACTCATGGACCAACCTCACCTATCAATGGACATTCGTGCTTGTCCTCTGGGCCCTGATCGCCCCAGCAGTGCTTGGTGAGGAGAGCCGGACAACGACAAAGTCTGCCGATGCGTCGCGACCAGGTCCAGACCAAACGATCGTCGACATAGTGTCCGTTAGGAATGCTCCACCAATCCACCATCACGGACACCATGAGCACGAGCACGAGCACGAGCATCGAAATGTTGAGCCTCGATCATCATCTTCTTCTTCATCCTCCTCATCATCCTTCCCCACAGCCTTCGACACCAGCCTGTCCAACAACTTCACCACCACCACTTGCCCAACCTTCTTCAAAGACTTCCTCACCGACGACTCCTTCACAAGCTGCTATGCCATCTCTACACTCCTTCGCGACTCCACAGGCTTCTTTCGCACCCTCACCTCAGCTGCCGCAACGTCTCGCGTCTTAGATCTCGCCTGCGCAGCAGACGTCACGTCCTGCGCCTCCACTCTCTCAGACTTTGCCTCTGACCTGATCGACGACTCGAACTGCGGAAAGGATTACAAGGACGGCAACCCGCTCGTCACAAACGCCTATGTCGACCTCATCACTTACGAACCCATCTACCGCGCCACCTGTCTCCAGAATCCAGACACAACAGACTACTGCTTCGTCGACGCCGTCACGAATACCTCCAACGCAGCAGACTACGACGTCTACTCTCTCCCATACGGCAGCACAATCAACAACGCAACGACCCTACCCACATGTAGCTCCTGTCTGCAAGCGACCCTCGACATCTTCAGCGAATGGGCACAGGTCGAAAAGCAGCCGCTCGCAGACTCGTATCTCACCTCCGCCGAGGCAATCAATACAAAGTGCGGCACGGACTTCGCGAACGTCAACATCACTGTTGGCGTTGAGGACGATTACCCGTCTGCGGCTGCACCGCGCCTAGCCCTATCGTTTCCGCTTTGGGTCTCTTCATTAACGATAGGTGTCAGTTTGGTTCTGAGCTTCTAGCGGGCTCCAACATTTATTCCCGCCTTCTACTCTTATATGCCTTATACGTCTGACTTAGCAAGCGCTTCTTACATCACGCTCCTTTATCTTGAGCGTTGTCATCCCGGTTTGGATCATGCATGGGTGATGACAGCGACAATATTCTAGTATCTAATAATACTTAGACTTCTACGGTACACACCACATATACTTATATCTAATCTTATATTTTGAAAGATTAATTACTGTCTCAATTGCTGGTAAGACGTCATGGACTGTACCAAGCAAGATCTCGTACACTTAAACCTCGTAAAATAGACTCGAGCTATACGAAATCAAACGAGGGTAGTCAATGCTTTCATTCATCATGCCGCGGGGCCATTCTCGTCTTCCCATACTCAATGTCCATTCTCTCCGGATTCTCTGAATCCAGCAGATATAGTAAATCATATACTAGTTAGTTCTAACTTATGTGAGGTATATCTGACTCAAGTATATCAACCATGTACGTAGCCTGAAGAAGGGAAAAGGATGAACAAAGAAATAAGACGGTTGGAATATGCATGAAAGAGCATTAGAAAAGGTTTGCCGCTCAAAAAAAAAAAAATAGAGAAAGAAAAAAAAGAACAGTCGTACGCCGTCACAGGTCATGACCAGCTAACTCCCCCGAGACCGCACACCGCTCATTGCAACGCCAACTAGACTCTGCGGCGGGCCAATGCTGTCGCTTGGTGACTTCACCACGGGCGACGAGTTTGCAGCTGCGTCTCGCTCCCGCTTGATGCGGAAGTAAGCCGTTTTCGCGAATCGGTTGAGCTGCGCCCAGAAGTGGCGGCCTGCCGGGTGGAGGGCGATCCGCTCGAGTAGGTCCGCGGTTGCCTCGCGGACGTTTCGGTCTGGATGGAGAAGGCCCATGGCAAGATAGAATAGGCCTGCCTGGCTCTCGGGGGTCACGGTTAGGAGTTGACAAATGCCGGCGTAGTCTTTTATTGCGTGGGCAAAAGCGAGGTAGATTTGACCGGCGTCGTAGGGTGGCAGCTTTAGGGTTCGAAGGCGGTCGTGGTGGTGGTGGAGGTCAGGTTTCTGGATGGGACGGGAGGGCCAGTACATTGCTGCGATGTCCTGGATGAAGGAGTAGTAGGACCGGGTGGTGCGCCAGCCTTCAATGCGAGAGACAGATGCCATCAGCTCACGCTGTTTGGCGGCTTCATCCACCCAGACATAGCCGTGGCCGCGGATTGTTGTCGGATCGCCAGGATCCGATTGTAGGCCGCTGGGGCTATCAGGAGAAAGCTCTTCGTTGGGTCCAATAATATAGATGTTTGACGCCCCGTAAACTATCTCCTCGAATGCAGCCGCCACTCGTGTGAACTTCGTGATGTATGCGCGCCATTTGGCTCTGATAGCATTTTCGCCGTATCGATTCGCGATGCTGCGAAGAACGTCTTCCATGAAGAGGTTATCCCCGGTTGGATCGGCGTTAGGGCCTGTTGCAGTAACTGGGCTCTGCTGCTGGAAGTATAATTGGCCGTCAGTCACCGGTGCAGCTTCGATGTGATTGCTAATTTTGATTCGGCCCGTAGGCAAGTCGCAGAGCACATCCCACCATTCGGGGTGATTGGCGAACGTAGGATTCGTGACACCTGCGATGAATCCTGGAACCCGCAAAAGATCGTCGATCTTGGTCAAATCGGTGTAGGGGAAGGCATGACGGGTAAATCCCCGCAGGATTCCACCAGACGCCAATGCACAGGCGGCTAATACTGCCTCTGCGACTTCACCGGACGGTCGGTTATGACCGAGGAAGATTACCCGTTTTTGAGTCAACATCGCATTGACAAGAACGATAATCGGGTGAGTGAAAGGGCCACTAGTAGTCAAGTGCGGATGGAGAGGGAACGGCTGTGGTTGGGTGGTATGTGGCCCGGAGAAGATCTGGATGAGCTTGACGAGCGAAAAATCGCCCACGATCTCAGGCCATATCACTGTCGGTACTTTGACCGGGATCGGAATGTCGTTATAGATAATCTTAGATTCAAACTCGTGGGTATCTCGTGGGAGGGTGTAGCGAGGAGCAGGTCCTCGTTTCGGCGACGGTGGATTATCTTCATCGAATTCGTTTTCGCCGTCCTCAATGGCTCGCTGGTGAACCATCTGCTCGAACTTTTCAATAAACATGTCTTTGCTGTTGGTGGCTTGCAGTATCTGACGTTCTAGCAGGTTCAGCTTCGGCATCGGCGACAGGTCCATGGCGTTCACAGCATTATAAAGCGTTTCAAGGGTTTCTGGGTACGGATTTTTGAAATAGTCCTCCAGGGCTAGAAGTAAAATAGGCTGTTGCTCATTAGTTGGTATCCACCTGGCAGAGACGTGAATGGCACACATACTTTGTATATATGAAGAAAAGAATGCCGCGTACATATCGCCATAGCCTTGACTACAGCTCCTCTTATCAAATGTCAGCCGCAACCATCGCACCATAGGCCACCATGTTCTGGACATACCGCTTGACTGTGTTATCTTGTTTGGTGTTCACCAGATTCAGCACATACATCAACGGCGGTCCCTCCCCGCCGTCTTCCTCATCACTGCTTGCCTCATCCTCCTCCTCTGTGATCTCGGAATCGTCATTCACGTCGGCGCTGCCCTCTGCATCGTCATCCGAAGACGTCCGTTCCCTCTTCTTTCTCTTCCTTTTCTTTTTATTCCCCTGTGCCGTCTCGTCCTCCTCTCCATCCGCGCCGTTGTCCTTATGTAGAAAGAAGATAGTCCAGTCCTGGCTGCGAACGTGCGTCTGGTCCGGCAACATCAACTCCGCCAGCATGCCCTCGTCGCTACTAATTGGACCAGGGTACTGATGCTCCATGATCGGACCTCGATCGATATGGAACGAAGCGACAAGGATGAATTCAACATGGCGCTCGGGAGAATCACGGGGGTACTGCGATCTACAGCGGCGTCGCTTGAAAGTCGGCGGGACAAGGTGTTGGCTGGCGGAGCGGTGGAGGCCCGAGTTGTCGGAGCTTCTGGGCGATTGCTTGTGGATAAAGGACGGGGAAGGCGAGAGGTGAGGGAGTCCGGTTGACTTTGACGGGCTGGAGGAATTGCCCGTGCCGTCTGAAGTTCGGATGGGTAGTGAGATGCTCATTTTCGGGCAGGGTTCTGCGGAGAGCACGAGGGTCGAGTGCGGGTGATTAGTTGGTGAAGCTCCAGGCAGCCGGCGAGCATAGCAGCGGCAACGGCATGCGCATGCTCAATCAATGGGCCAATGGAGAGGGCGGCGAGAGACAGTCCATCTAGAAAGGTGCGGAGAAAGACGCAGGCAGAGATAGGAGGATTATCAGCAGTTAGATCGAACGCATGTCTTGCCGGAATAATATGATCGAAACTCAAGAGTTCAGGGGGGGAAACCGAGCGGCCGCCGAAAGGGAACGAACCGATCGATCTCCACAGCGGGGAAGCCCTCAGCGCCGAAGTTTGAGTCGGTGCTGAGATATACCGGCACTTTTGCTGATATGCAGTCATGATTGATCAATCTTCTAATGGGGTGGTTTCTGATAGTTTCCATCTTCTCAATCTTCAGAGAACCGATTGCATGCTGGCGTACAAGACTGCATACTACATCGCGTATAGTCTGGATACAGGCCCCGCACGTGCACGCTCGGGCTCAGGCTGACTCAGCCGCTGTATCCCCGGCCTCGACTCGGAGTTTGTTTGTTTTGCTTGGATCTATACTGAGGTCATCTATCCTCACAGCTCCTTGAAGGTCAACTAAATCAAGTTCTACTCATCATGGTATGCCCATCTGGACCTTTAAATTACTACCTCTCTGACTGTATCTCTAGGTCCCCTCTAGCAATGCCCCCTTCCGTCCCTCCCCGCTATCCTTTAACTCCCCTCGTGCATCGCCCTTCAGACGCCCATCAACACCCAACTCCCCTCCGACACAAGCCCGCCCAACAACGCCAGGGAGCTCCCCAAGCAGGGGACACACCCCCGTCGTATCTCCCAGCAAACTAAATCAAACATACACTGTTGAAGACGATCAAGATGCCTCCCCCAAGAGCCGAGAGCCAATCCCCCAGCCGCGGTTCACCAGAGAGGCCCCGCCATCGCCAAGCAGAGGCGCCAGCACATTCAACGCCTCGCCCTCGAGCATGGATGCAAAAGCGACCAGCATGATGGCTGCGTCGTCCGATGCGGCGGCCCGCTTAGCCCCGGCGCAACTCAGAGAGATCCGAGAGGCTTTCCAGGTCCTGGATCGGGATAACGATGGGTTTGTGGATAAGGATGATGTCGCGGATGTGCTTGTGAATGTTGGTATGTGATCCTTCGGATCATGCGACTTCTACCTCCAGTAATAAAGGTACTAATGGCTGGACAGGCCGAGACCCGTCCTCTCTATCGCAATTCTTCCCTCCAGGAAGCGCATCCACCATCAACTTTCCTACATTCCTGAACACACTGTCGCAGCTTCTCTCACCGCTGTCTCCACGGCAAGAACTTCTCAACGCCCTGTCAGCATTCGACGAGGACGACAGCGGCCAGGTCGATGTAGAGGAACTACGCGATGCTCTTCTCAACACTGCCCCAGAAGACGGAGAGCGCCCACTATCAGACCGCGAAATCAATGAGGTTCTTAACGGGTTTACGAGCCGCAGGGCGTTTGGAGGGAAGGGCGGCAAGGCTCAAGGTGGCGGAAAGAGAGGCGAGGTGCTCAAATACCACGAGTTTGTCAATACGGTGATGGGTGGAACGGAGAATGGGCAGGCGGCGAAACAACAATGAAGGATGTGTGTAATGGGGTAGGCTACTGTTCTACTGGCGGTTATATATTTTGCTTTGGTTGAGAAGGGTGTTCAGGACACGGTTTATTTATGTACTTAGATGACTCCAATGGCTCTGGCAGCTGTGGACCACTTGGGTTGTTACGACTCTTATACACCGTACGGGTAATCCAGAAAAGCAGGTCAAGTATTTTGAAATAGTGAGTAGCCACGTAGAAGAAGAGATGAGTCGCCTCTATTGATTTCCATTGGGTAGTTGAGATAATTTTAGATGTAAAGTAAATCGAAGAGCAACCGCTATGCCATCCGAGTTGTAGAAGAGCGAAACATCACAGAAAGAGGAGCGCAAGTAAATCCGGCCGCAGCCCTAAGTGAACATATCCTCCGCCTTCCGGCGGGGTCCTCCCCTGCCCTCTATTTTATCGGAGAACAACTCCTTGCCCGCGTTATTGTTGTACTTTGAGGGAAACAGTTCGCGAACCAATGCGCCGCCCCTTCCCTTGATAGACATGCCATTCTCTGCAGAGCCGCGAATAGCGAAGCCCTGGTCTTGGCCACTACCCGCTGCGCCGCGTATGTTTACAGACCCTCGCTCTGATTTGTCCGACGGGAAAAGCTCGGTATTGCGATTACGTCTCGTTGTGTTGTTGTTCGTGTCGTGCGCGCCATCCACCAGTGGAATTGAGATACGCCTAGCGAAAAGGTCCGCCGTTTCATCTGCGACGTCAATAGCATCCGATCGGCGATGATTGCTGACCTTGGACGGAAAGAGCTCTTTCTTGAGATAAGTGTTCGCAGTTTTGTTCGGGAAAAGTTCGCGTGAGTTCGCATCGGCATCGGACGAACCAAAGAGCTCCCGGCCTTCATTGCGCCGGCGTGGTGGCGGGCTGCGCTCCCGGAATTTGCGTCGTGATTCTTGCCTCTCTTCGATATAGCCCCCTTCCATCATCAGCGTGTCGCGGTCAGGGGACGCGCTGCGATCGCGCAGTCGTCCCGACCCGGCGCCCTCGTCAGGGAACAGCTCCATGTCGTGGTCACGGCGTTCGCTCCGATCCCTCCTTCTCCTTCCGCGATCCCAATCTCTATCTTCTGAACGGTCTGCGCTTCCGGCGCCACTATCATCATACATGTTCGCGGTAATCCCGCCTTCGTGATCTCGCTCTCGACGACGCCGCAGTTCACGCCCGTCAAATCGTCTCCTCTGGTAGTCTCCGTCACTGTCTCCCCCACTGCGCCGCCGATCAGACGCCAGTTCGCGCCGTAAGCGCTCTCGCGGGTCATGCTCCGGGTGCATCATGTAGAAACGACTCGCCTCGTGCGCGCGAGGCTTCTTCTTATCCGTCTTCACCGCAGAGCGTACCTGCAGGACAGAGTCGGGGTGTGAAACCAGCACCTTCGCCGACCGCAGTCTGAGCGCGGGGATATCGCCTAGCCCGTTGGAGGTAGATATGTCGCCGTTCAGAACACCTTCGAGTTCACCGTCATGTGTCATAGCAGCCAGAGCTTGTAGACCGATCTTGGGGGAGGAGTAGACGATGTTTGCAGACGTATCATCTATCCATTCGATGCGGGCGGGCTGCTCGTGAGGGAAATTGGATAACGCAAATTCCTTGATATTATCTGTCGTCAATTCATCAACACCGCGTATGTGTACTTTCTCGGACTGTGTCTCGGCTGTTTGAGGATCGAGGATTGCTCCGTCTGCAGGAACGGCTGTGGAAGCTTGGAGGGATTGTTCCTGTGGCAATCAATCAGTCTGAACACTGACTGGTGTCCTTTTCGCTTTTACTATAACTTACCGTCTCAATCAGCTCGGGCTCCGGTAGAGGACCGAGGTCCAAGTCCATGTCAATATCCATCTCCGCGCGTGTGAAGGAGGTTGTGGTGTTGAACGGGTCGCGCTTTCTCTTGTTGGAGAACTAGAGTTGGGAGTAATAGGGAAATGTATGTATTATTATAACGCACGAGAATCCACAGAAACTGGAAGATAAAGGCAAGTAAGAAGTAAAGTTAAAACGGGAATTGAGTAAAGAGAACTGAATCTTGAGTTCACTAAATGACGCTACTGAAACTTCCTCCACAGACCGCCTACAGAGCAGATCTCCAGGTATCAATCACCCTAACACAGCCTTCATCTAATCTGTAGGCCATGCTCTTCTATATTCTGTGGTTAATTGTTTGCTTTGAGATCTTCAGTTCAAAGTAAGATGAAAGGTGGTGAGTAGATGCATTATACGCAGTGGTAAGAGAGCGTCTAGTCCGATCCCAAACGCCTACCCTACCGTATCCGAGTGGTAGATATACTGATATCTCATCATAACCGTCATCCAGAACAACCAGCCGCCTTGTGCAGCACCAAATCCCATCACATCCAACGCCAATATGCAAATACAGTCCCTACAAGTGAGGGCTTTATGTAAAGGCAGATCCACAGATTAAGAAACATAGAGAGACAGGTCCTTATACAGACAAATGACACAAATAAGACGAAAGACAAACAAAAGAAAACCAATCCAAATCAACGCTCACGGGGGTATATTTCAAGATGCGCGCGTCACAACCATATATCACCTTCTTCACCACTCACCCATCGATTCCACACTTGCTCATAAGCGTCTTCCAAATCACGGACCCAGCGGTTGGTGTCAAAAAGAGTGCTTCTCTTTCGTTCCTCGAATAGCATTCTGCGAAGGTCAAACAGCCTGCCTCTCGCTCGGCCACCTCCTCCTGGCTCGTAATATAAACTGCGGCATAGGTGTGTTGCTTTATTTTCGTAATCTTCATCAGAATCGGCGATCAGTTCCTCGCGAGCCTGTTGCCCAGACTCAGTGTTGGGTAGCGCGCTACTGAGGATGCTGCTTGCCATGCGGGAGCACATTTTGTACTTGTAGCGTGGGAGAGTTAGCAGCGGGGTACCACTCCACAAAACATCAGTCGCTGTCGTGTGAGCATTGCATTCCGGAGTGTCCAGGAACAAGTCCAGGATTTTCGCCCGCGCAATGTGTGTATTCTTAGGCGCAACGTCGGTGAAAATAATCCGAGACGCCGTCTCATCGCCTGCCCATGCTACAGCCGTCTCCCTAAGATTTTGTTCCCCGATATCAGGAAAGCGAAGAAGCCAAAGAACGGCGTTCGGGATTCTAGCAAGGATCCGCAGCCATGTCCGAAAAGTAGTAGGCTCAATCTATCGAATATTAGCTCTCTCCCTCCAATCAAATTCAGAGCAAATGAGCTTACCTTATATAGTTGGTTGAAGTTGCCTAGAATGATGGTGTCGTCGCTAAGGTGAGGAAACAATTCCTTCCGCATTCGCCAGCGTCTCGATTGTTCCTGCTCCCAAGCGATATATGGATCTCTCGCATCAGGCGCGCTCTGTCGATGATCACAGCAAAAGAAGGTATCTCGGGTGAAGACTATCTTCTCCCCATAAACCCAGTTTTCGGCCTCCTCGCTATGATCTTCCTCGAGATGTCGGTCCTCGATCAGCGTTTTCCGGTTACCAGGCGAGAGTGTTTCCGGAGGAATCGACAGCTTGTCCGCGAGAATGTAGTCACACCATTCTGCACCTAGTGTTCCCGCGAACCCCATGAAAGACATATGGATGGGAGCCGGTCTTGCAGCGAATACTTCATTACGCGCGCCTCGGGTGTAGCCATTGAGATTAATTAGGATATGGATCCCATCTTCAACGATTTGCCTCACGAGGCGTTCAACGGGCCACGCGCTGGCGTCGTGAAACACTGGGGCCTCTTTCTCGATTTGCTGCCGATGAATTGATTTGTCGCTGGCTGTTGTCGCGTAGCAGTAAGCCTTGACTTTGCTCGGATTGTGCAATCCAAAAACTGACTGCATTAGATGAGCAAGGGGATGATTGTTGAAGTCGGAAGATACATATCCGACTTTAAGGTACGGGTTCGGAGGTGGCGGTGGTGGATAAACCGTGGGCGGGAGCCATGAAGATCGCAAAGCCGCATAAGAGATGCGGAGGCCATTTCGCTGAGAGATCTGCCGAATCTGCTTTGCTGAGAGCGGGCACGTGAACGTATGGAACGGCAGCACAGTGGGTGCATTGGGTGCGGTCAGACCAGGAGGCAGTTGCGGTCGTCGGTACTTGGATGAGGGATACTCCCTGCCATAGATGTAACGATCCTGGTACCATTGCCACGTGAGGGACCTGATTGCACGTTCCACTAGCTTGACGATGCGAGAACCTTCCCACTTCTGTCCTGCCCAAGATTTGAGAATCATAGCCAGGTCCCCAGTGGCGGACCGACGGCGACCGTCGGCACCGGGAACCAACTGGGCGCACAATTGTTCTATTGTGTTAGGCGTCAAGACGCCACAACCCCAAGTCTCGCCTTCTTTGAGCTGCCGATCAACAATATCCACCACACGTTTGATCCAACCAGAACCCACGTCGATGCCGTACGAGTCACGAAGCATTCCCTGGTCGTCCACATGCCAACGGTCTCGGAAGCCGAACGCATTAGCAACGCCTCCGCGGCCCATCCAATTGCATACCGAGTTGAGAGCGTTGGCTAGCCCGCACACAGCCTCTGCGAATTCTGGGTTCACCTTCACAGCACGCTTGTAATACGAGATGGCGTCGTTGACTCGCCCTGCATCCTTGACAGCATTTGCTAGATTCGCCAACGCGATGTCGAAGTTGCTATCACATTGGACAGCTTGTTCGTACATCCGAATGGCTGCTTGTAGCTGACCAATATCCTTTAGGAGACTGCCAAGGTTAGTATAAAGATGCGCATGCCGTGAGTCAAGATGCAGGCCATAATTGTAATAAGCCAGAGCGAGAGACACTCCGCTTCCGGGGATAACACCAGGTATATCCGGGTGCTGCATCTCCCCGCTGGAGCGAGGAGCGCCCTTTCCAGGTGCGTTATTGTGGATACCTGCAAGCAAAATCCCAACGTTGTTAGCCGTAGATGGGCTTGGTTGAAGGGAGAGAGACAGATAGTAAAGAGCAAGGATGTCCCGGACACCGGGCGCAGATCGAGAAGGGCCATTGGCCGGAGCGGTCGACATGCCATCCTGGTATATTTTCGCCAGCGAGAGTAACGAATTGCTTGTTGTAGACAAAGCTGCCTTGCGAGCTAGCCCTTCAGGAACGTACTTAATTCCTGGAGGCGTTCCGCAAGGTGCAAAAACTAACTTTGACGTCTGCAGAGCCTTATCGGGATACAGCAAAATAGTCTCTTGTGGATTGCGAACGTCCGCGCCCATGTATCCGCTGCGCGATCCCTGGGAGAATGCGGCGAATATTTGCTTGATAATGCTTTGTATGCCGTGACGTCTTCGTCCCGCACTAATGAGAATTGCATCCTCAAAAGCTGCTGCTGCCGTGGCATAATCGCCCATGGCATACAGCATGTTTCCTTTAGCGTGAACAAGCGCGAGCATCCGACCGTTGTCGCAGCCCGGAACGGAGTAGCCGCTGGAGCCATACCCAGCAGCAACGCCTTCCCCTGACTGGCGACTGGCAAAAGCCGGCCTGCCAAAGTCATCATCATAATCAAACGTGGCCTTCTCGTATGAACCCAAGTCAGATGCACTGGATACCCGGCTCTCCACGTCACTTTCTGGCTCACTCGCATGTTCGTCCGCCTTGAAACAGTCCCCATCCTTGGACAGTCGTAAAGAGTTCTGCACAAAGTCGATGATGTTGACCGCTTCTTTCCCGCGTTGGCTGCTGCATAGAAGGCCTATAAGATGCTCCACGGCTTCAAAGTAACTCGGCCGCAATTTAACTGCACGGAGCCAATGCTGCAATGCTTCCTCCCGCCTATCTAACGCCAGGAGGGTGGCTGCAAGATTCGAGATTGCTTCCACATGTCTGGAGAGCATGAGTCAACTTATGTTATGCTTCGAGAACATTATTCTGTCAACTTACGCTGCATCCCGCGCAATGATTCTTGAATACCATCTCATCGCCTTGTTGTAGTCACCTAGCCCGTAAGCCAAGCATCCACCAAGGAGCATACCGTCAATCCATTCCCAGGCGCTTTCCATGCAAAGATGGGACAATAACTCTAACGAAGACGCCGCATTCACAACTGTCGTATTCTCATTTAGCGGGTTGGAAGAGAAAGGCGAGCCAGATATAGAATTCAATCGACCAGTATTTCTTAATCGTTCAACCAGATGGTTGCCTGTCGGTTGAAACTGTGATATGGAATGGCGGTCATATCGATGAGATCTGCAGAGGTTAGTGTTATGGTTGGTTCGCACGTATACGGAGAATTCGAAGTTGGGGGAACATACTGGCCTGACGGATAGCTATTGTGTCGGGAGAATTCAGGTGCATTCGTATGTGAAAAATCAAGCCCTGGCTGACGTGGCGGCTTAGGATAGATGCTGGGCTTCAGAACTCGCTGTGTCTGGCCATCCTGGATAGCATTTGAAGCACTATTTCGCCGAGCTCGATGTATGGATGCCAGAAGATCGACATAGACGCCATGAGCCCATGATAGCACTTTTTCCTTGAACTCGGCATTCGCTGCCCTGGAACCGGGAGCTGGTCCATGATGTTGGATTTGGCTGTTTCCAGGCGTACCTGACCATGATGCTGAGGGTTCATGTAATGGCGGGCGCGAGGAGAAACTAGATACAGAGTTGCTTTGTCGGGTATGAAACGGTAAGACTCGTTGGTTACTCAGAGAGTCGAATGGCTTCTGATCCGAATGGCGTGGCGGGAAATTGTTCTTCACTGGGCCCTCGTGGTTAAATGCACTTAGGGAATTCTGACTCCAATCACCCATTTCAATGTTATTAGAAGGGGATGTTCCCATGTTGAAAGACTGCTGTCCAGCGTCGAAAAACTGGGGCGCAGAATGGCTGATCGGGTTTCTGAACGGGCCTTGGAAAGTGAGTCGGGGTTCTCGAAATGCGGCAGGGCGATACGGGATGTATGCACCATCTGGCCAATATGGCCCGTATGGTCCAGTACCTGCGGAAGCCGTAGGTCCAATGCATGGTTGTAAAGTAGCTGGGAGCACTGTCGGCACATACGCTCCGTTATGCCAGTAGAATCGCTGTTGTGACGGCTGCATCGGCAAGGTTTGGTTGAGTACTGAATCCATTCCGGGTACGGCATTCAACGAGCGTATCCAGCTAATCCCATTGAATCCTTGTGCTATTCCCCCCGGGCCAATATTACCTCGACTCGGATCGGCTTTATGCATAGGGGGAAAGTTCAAAGGTTGCGCGGAAGACGAAGAATCTAACGTAGATTGATGCCAGGGGTCGATCGAAAAACCCGTCTGAGGAACCAACTGGCCCGGCTCCAGCTGCGAGACCAGTATGTGCTTAGTCGCCGGTGGTTGGATGGTCATATCTCCGGGTGTCCCATCGTATCCTGCCGCCAGCGTCCCATTCGGCGTCTTCCTCCTCAGCGCATGTTCTCCAACATTGTTCAACGTCAACGCCGTTGGGTTGGTGGGATCACGGATATCGGGCCGTTGGATGGGGTGAGGATATTGTAATCGAGTTCGGGGGACCGATTGGAACGGATTGCTATTGGGAAATTCGTAGGAAGGATTTGTTGGTGGCAACGGGTTATCCAAGCCATACGGTCCATTGAGCGATTCGGTATCATGGTATCGGTTGAGGTGGTGGTGTGGTTGAACTGGCGGGAAAGGCGCCACGGAGGGTAACATGGTTCCTGCTGCGTTATTCCCACCGCACTATCCGCGCGGTATTTGCACCCGGGGTCGGAAATAAGAATATGTGATATGAGGGTGATGGAGTGAATGTTTTCCGGATAAAAGAATGACGGAGGAGAGTAAATAGAAGGGCTGACAACGCGGGGTGGTCGGAGAAACTTCAATAGAATCCAGCCAACGACCCAAGATAGAGAGAGCGGTCAAAAGAGTGTCGAGACGTCCAGTGCGGAATTATCGACAACGAGCATCCTTCTTGAAACGCTTCTTACACCTCATCCTGGGCCGGGCCAACTCTCTTGATACTCAAAAACGCCCCCCTCGGGTTGTCTCAGGATTCGACATGAACGCGGGCGGCGGTGACGGATTTCAAATGTTCGACAAGAGGGACTAATCCAAGATGTAGGAGGAGGAGGTTGCCGGCAGATGAATGACGGAGCGGAGCGACAAAGGTATGCTTGTATGTAAGCGCCGAATTCCAGAGGGCGAGCAAAAGACACGCAGACGATCCGCTCGGAAAGGCGCTAGTTGCTGCGATGAGAAGAGGAGACGCAAGGGAGTGGAAAGGGATTCAGAGACACAGCCCTAGTCGGAACAGTGACGCAGGTGCCCGCAAGACACGATCAGCAGTGAAGACAGGAGGCGCTTGGCAGCAATGCTGGACGCTGATTATGGGCCACCGCAGCAGAGAGTCGGTGGGAGCCTGGCAGAGTCGGAGGGAGGGGAGTTCAAAGAGAGAAACGAAAAGAAGGAATCAGAATAAGGACCAGGATGCGTATAATATTGGGAGAAAATAAATACGAATCACAAACAAAAAGATGAAGATCGGAGGAAGGAAAGTGGACTCTGCGTTAGAGAGTGGAGGACATGGCTGGACATGGCACCAGTGATTATCAAGTCTGTTTTAGTATTTTCTGGTCGACTTTTTTTGCTTTTTCCGCTATATTAATGTTTTTATTTCTTTTTCTCTTTTATCGCGCAGCATTTTTACATGTAGCATGATAATATTAATATGGTAATAATTATCTCAGCAGTGGTTTTGGTTTAGAGAGCTCTGGCTGGGGCTAGCCGGTGCTAAGAGAAATCAAGGTGAAGGCGGACGCAAGGAGCTCGTTTGGGGCGGAGATGAATCCCAACGGTCGGCGGAGAGGAGAGGAAAGGGGAAGCAACTCTAACCCGACTGATAAATGGGATATGCAGAGTCTGGGGTATCAGTTATGGCTGTCGGGAACTGGGGAAGCTCTCCGACAGCATCCAAAAGCATCGATAGATGGTGTCAGACATTCGGCAGCTCAGAGTCATGATGGTCAGTCGAGAACTTGGGGTTTTAGACAGAGCGGAGCCTCGCAGACGACAGCAATCAACTAGCGTTGAGGCGGATCCCACTTGGAGGGGGAGCAGTGGCTTGTGGTGGGGGAGAAATCTCGATGGTGACCGGTGCTGAAGTGGCAGCGGCCAATGACGGTCTAGAAGCCACGGGCTGAATGGATGCTCGATAAAAAGATGAAAAGGATGGTGGATAAGGGGACCAGCGGCAGTGGAGCCAGCGAACAGGCTGGCCGGATGGGAGGCTTCCACAAGGCCTGAGGGGAGGCTGAGGCGCCAGGATCTACCGAACGTGTCTGGGCATTTCTTAGAGATATCACGGACTCTGCCACTTAATCATAAGCTGCTCAGCCAAATGTTCGAACTTGGTCGGTAGATTGTTACAGAAGACAGCACCGACTCTGGCAACGGAACAGTAGATGATATAGTGAAGCCCCGCCGAGAACGACGATCCAACGGCCATTAGAGCTCAAGTCTGGAGTTGATGGAGCAGATCCGTCCAAGGCAGGGCGATCTCGCTGGATTCCGAGCGCCAGTGACAGTCTAGCAGCCCCGTGCAACAACAAGGAAAAGAAATTGAAGGAATCAGGCCATGGAGAAAAATGCTGGAAAACCGGATTGGGGTAAAATATCTGAGAGGCCGTTTCCAATATATACTCTATGAGTCATCACTATATATTTCGCTAGGTAGTTGTACTGTTGTAGTGCTTCTGTGCATGGTACAGGTATAGATAGGTCAATTGCTTGCCCCAACGCATGGAACTGATCGACCTCCTGCCTAAGTTCCGTATATAAGGTTCATACCTGAAACCAAGCGAAGTATGAATATCAAAACACCGCTGTCCATGACGACCGCCACATTTGCTGCTATCTGACTCTGTACGAAGTAGGCTGCGGTGTTTGATATTGGGTGGAGCCATACAGAGCACCTTTCCTGTATGAGTAGTGCTCAGAGACTGGGGCATAATACCCACAATGTAGAGTAAACTTTGAACTATATACTGCTCTGCTACCGCAAGACGAACCTTCCTCGACCGTAGGCAGCACAAGCAATCTATCAAAAGGCGACCGGCGAACTTTGCTTGTTGCAAGGGTGTTTCTTTTGTCCCCAAATAGACAGAAACCTAACCAAGTCATACGCAGCGTCCGTACCCTACCATTCTCAAGGAGGCTGCTTTGTATTCCCTTGAACCGTAACCATCGCCGGCAGGTGAAGATGCTTGGCAAGCTTGGACATCGAATGATATTCTCACAACAAGCAGAACACTTGCGTCTCGGCGCATTGTACCAGGAACAGTCGGGGGTGGCAGACCGGTCGGATCCTCACGGCAATCCTATAAATTACAGTCGAGCACAGACAGCGATTGCTGGAGCCTGTATGTTCGGTTGAGTAGACCCTGGTTATATCAGCGACGAGTCAAACCACTCGCTGCTCCTACCCATCATTCGTCCAAATATTCATGCCGGCGCCCGATTTTAGCCACGGCAAAGTGCACGAGGTCCTGGCGCATAAGCTGGGCCTTGGCCCGTTGATTCGATGTCATATCTTGCTAGGTGTGCAGCATACCCCGGTCTTTCTAACGGCACTAATGCAGAATAAACGCAGTCCGCGACGATCTAAGCCACACTCTCGGTGAGAGGCGAATGGTGAGGCGAAACCAACAAGGTTGAAGGAGAAATGGGATTGAACGAGGATGATATTGTTTGCTATCTGATCTACAATGACCACCTGATGCACATGACAGATGGTTGATTACGAGATGTAGACCGATAAAATGGACCACTGTATCCACAGGACGAAGCAAGCTTCATCCAAGAACACCGCGGTGAGTAGTAGGTCGTTGTTCTCCTTTGCGCAAAATAAGCCTATACCACGTAGTAGTTGTTCAATCCAGGCCCGAAGGCGGGAAGGAACGGTAAGAGCCAGAGTGTTGCAAAGGTACCAAAGGTGTGCGGTTTCATCGCCTCAGTTCGAGACGACAGCCAACAAGCCACACAAAGCTTCATGCAGAAGTCTACCGTATCCAAGGGAAGAAACGTGAAAATTCACATTGAACGCGCAGAGGGGAATCCTAAATCATGAAATCGTAAACCTTTTGTTGACCGGTAGAGCAATGATCCTATTCGCTGTAGCTAGCATACCAATACATAGTGATGAACGCCGGAAGAAATATGAGCATCCTTTACTCGGAGGGAACTAAGCATTCATTAGCATCCAGTAGCACCGACACATTGCTGAAGATCAACACTTACCGTCAATCTCGCCAGCCTTGACGTCGTCAGAGACATCCTTAGGGCTGCGGCCATCGACCTTGCAGCCGACGGAGAAAGCAGTACCGAGGATCTCGAGGACGGTACCCTTGAGCTCCTTGGCGAGGGAGCGAGAGCGCATCTTGCGAGCGATCTCGACGATCTCGTCGAAAGCGATCGACTTGGTGTGCTTGATGTTCTTCTCCTTCTTGCGGTCACGAGGGGGCTCCTTGAGGGCCTTGATGACGAGGGAAGAGGCGGAGGGAACAACGGAGACCTGAGCCTGACGGTTCTGGATGGTCAGACGCACGGTGACACGGAGACCCTTCTATATATTTCAAGACAACACATTAGCCGCCATTCCATTGACCAGTCGAATATCATCGCTCCTTACCCAGTCGCCAGTGTTCTTGGCAATGTCTTCACCAATCTTCTTGGGAGACAGACCGAGGGGACCGATCTTAGGAGCCAGGGCGGACTGGGCTCCGACCTCACCACCAGTCACACGCAGGTGGCTATCACATTGTCAGTTTTGACCTCGCATGCGGAGAAAATTCTCGCAAGAAAACTTACATGATCTTCACCTCATTGGGGTCGAACTTGGGAGCTGCCCAATGGGTAAATGTTAGTCGCCAGGGTGGACATGACCAAGGTGATGATACTTACGCATGGCGAGTGCGAAGGTTGTCGATCTACCTTGGTGTGTTGTTGGGTGGTTGGTGTAGAAAGGGAAGAAAAGTTCGAGGCCGAAGTTCAAATGGTTTTGATGGGGCCGTTCCTCCGAGCTAAGGGCCTAAGCGAGCCGCCCAATGGGGGTAAGCCAGTAGGGCTCAACCTCTAACACGTGACTTTATGCGATCAAAGCATAACCCTGAAGCCATGACAACCATGGTGGAAAAGGTAATAGCAAGTTAAACGGTCTATCGTGTGCACTGTCCTTGCCCTCGTATCTTATCTATGTCGCCCTACTTCATCAGCGCCGGTAAGGACGGTAGTAACATGAAGGCCGCCAAGAAGAATTCGTGAATCATGAGCTTGTCTCTTCTATGCTTGAATCCTAATAAAAGTAACTACTAGATTGGGGGTAGCGAAGCGCAACAAATAACCGCTAAAGATACACACGATCCGAGGACACGTCAACCCCCTTTATACTCGTAATCGCCATTACCTCACTTACACACCTAACTCGTCCCAGAAACCGCAAGCCTTTGTAAGGTTAGCACGGGTAATATTTAACAGTGAGCGAGGAGACTTACTTCATGAGATGATCCATGAAGGTTTGCAAAGACACGTCGTCAGTAAAGATAGTCTGCGATGACACACCGCCACCATATCCTCCTGTCGTATGTGTGGTGGACGGGTTGAGCTTGGACAGCAGGAAACGCGCTTGCGAACCACCGGCATCGCAAACAATGAATCGAGGCAGTGGGAAACGTTCAGAAATAAGTTCCTAGTATTTGTCAGTACGGTTTGGGCATATTGTTCGAAAGACTGTAACTGACCCTCGCATCTTCTTTAGGAAGGTCAAGAAGTGCCTTTAAGTTTTCATAGCCTTCCTGGTCTTGGTAGCCTGCCTTTCTCCATTCGGCAATGGTTTCGCCGTGGAAGATCAGGATATGGAAGAAGGTATCAAGCAAAAGAATATGAGAAGGTTGAATGGAGGCCGAGTCCAGCAAGACTGGCAGGCTGCCTTCATGCTCGAGAGAGTATGAATCCAATGTTGGCTGGATCATGACAAGAGAGTCGCCGACATCTTCGTGGTTGAGGACATGTCGGTAGAAAGCAGTCTCGTCTGGAGAGTTGTTGAAGACCTGCAAGAATTGACTTCGGCGGAGATGGAACATGAATTGGGGGTAGAGTGTGAAGTTCTTCTCAAGTCGGAATGATGTAGGGTCGTCCTTGCGGTAGTCTGCGAATCGTGAGCAGAGTCGGATGAGCATTCTATCGACCCATCTGAGGACATCCGGGCCATCATCAACTTCGGCTTTGAAAACACCGATACGAGCCATAAGCACGGCGGCGGCTTCCTGATCGAAGGACTGCGCAAGAGTGGGGTCGCCCGCGGGACCGCTCAGGTTTCGTGCAACAGTGGTGACTCGAAGGTGGAAGTTTCCGGAGGAGTGCTGGTAGTAGGTCAAGAACTGCATCATACCCCTCTGAGGCCCTTGCTGTACGGCTGCAGGCCCGCCCTGGTTCGCGATCTCGAAGTAGATGCCATAGCTTGAAGAGGGGTCGATACCGCACATCTTCCAGGCGCAGGTGTTGCCGATACCGCATTCTGTCTCGCCCACGGAGCTTGACTTCTTGTTCAAAGAGACAGCATGGCCGATGAGACCAGTAACCTTGAGCTCCTTAGTAGTGAGAACTTCAAGAGACGCATTGAAGCCCATCAAAAGGTTGTCGTTGGCATCCTTGTCGAACACTCGGACAAAGGACTGCTTGAACTGCGATGATGTGAAGCTGTCGGTGAGTAGCATATGACCTCCAGTGTAGTTAGCGAGGTTCTTCATTTCCAAAAGACCAACTTGGTCGAGGCAGCCGGCGAAGACGTCAACTACGTGACCATTGTTTGCAACGCGCTTGGCAAGGGCGTCATAAAACTATATTTTATCAGTATGAGTGCACATTAGGAGCCGGTTGGTTTATGGAACCCACCTTCATTGCCTTCTTGTAATATTTGATGTTGTCACGGTCAATGTCGTGGTGTGAACGAATGGGTTCTTTCAACTCAGGACTAACAACAAGACCAGGACCCTCAGTAGCAGGGCCGCTTGTGAACATCATGATACGCGCTCCAGCATTCTGGAAGGAGGATTCAAGCAACCCGACGGCAACGCTGAGAGCAACACCGGTGCACCTCAAGGGACGCTTGTCGTTAGCCACAGGCCAGGGATCGCGCTGCAGCTGCTCAAGCATATTCGTGATCTGGAACTCGGCTTGCTGAACGGGTAACAGGAATCGTGCGGCAGCGCCAAGTGGCGGGCGGGCGGGCTGCTGCGGCATGTTTGGCACAGTAGGACGGATTCCGGAGCTGAGACCAAGCATCTCCTGGACCTGCTTTGCGTTGTAGTCCTTGCTACCGCGGAAAACATATGACTTGGCGCATTCGGTGTACCCAAGCTCGTGCACTTGTGCCTACAAGGTATGTCAGCGACATGCGGGGATTCCGCTTGGGACAATAGGCCTCTACCATGGTGCCAAATGTGACCAAGCCGACAAGGGCATTCGGTGGTAGCAGAGACAAGCTCAAGATCAACGAGTCCTTCACAGCCTTCAGGCTGTCATCTTCCTGGCAGGTGTCGACAACGAATACGAAGATCGGAGGGGCGGGAGCGGGGCGAGCAAGTTGATATTCAATTGTCGTGCTCAGGGGATGAAGCTCCGGAGGTATTGTACTCTCTGTGATATCCTTGTAGTGTGGCGGAAGGGGGTTTCGCATAAGACAGAAAGGGCATATCCAGATGCGGGCACGCACGTCGACGTTGCTAGAGGCACATTAGTCTCAGGAGCCAATTCAAATTTAATAGGCTTCATACGCATAAGGATTCAGAACTGCCCGGCAAGGCGCCTTGCAAGTCACCGGCTCATATTGAAGGAGGGGAGCATCTGGCCTCTCTTTTAAGGGGGTGTAGACGGCACCGATAGGGACGACGAGTCGAGACGCTTCCTGTTGACGACTTTAACACCGGGCACAGGAACAAACAACATCTCACACGGGGCTTACCATCCGGGAGCTTGGAAATGTGTTCCAGCTCAGCCTAATTCCATCGCGATCCTCGACATCGCTCCATTGGTCCTTCAAGCCCTCGTAGTCCATCTTGCTGGGGTAGTTGGGGAACAGGTGGGTATATAACGAAGACTAAAGGGACGTGTCAAAATCGGGAGCAATTATCCCCTATCACACAGATTGTAAGCTTGGAGAAACCACTCCAAATACACTTTTGATCTGAACAAGGACGCCGACAGCTGAAGTCGTCCAAAGACAAGACTAGTAATGCGGGGAGTGTTGTGTGAACCGTGAGTCTGTTTGAGGCCAGGTTGCAGCACGACGGGATGGGTCCGCTCAGGTCACCGTAGCGGACCCGCGCTAGTGGCCTATAAATTTTCACTCAGACTGAGCTCTTTTCCCTTTTCTTCTCTTTTTAACAAAATTTCTTCAAAAATCACGCCGACTCAACACTCAGCTCCGAGACAAATCAGTGACGGAGTTGTTTTTCTGTCGAGCGAAGAAAGATTCTGGCCCGTTGCTGGGCACCTGGCTTTGAAAGGTCGTTCCGATCCTTTTGGATAAACTGGGAATCAGCTGTGGTCACAATCCCTTCACTATGACACTCAATATTGGGTCGAATTATTATAGCTTTGAATCAATTGACAATAATGATTGCTATTACACTATGTTTATACCTTCAACAACCGTACTATGTCCAGGCGAATGTTCCTATAACCATACTCCGTCCCAAACGCCATATACCTTGCGGGTGAGAATGCGAACGCAAACACGATAAAACAACGTAAACATATCTTCGTGTTGGACTCAATCCAACCGTCATGAATTTTTTTGTGCCTTTCCAGCCTGCTTCAGAAGATAACTGCGCTTGAAATAGGTATTCGGATGGACAATGGTGTCGAGGTCGATCTCGCTCGCCGACCCGTCTTCTTTGGCTCTCTTGATCTCGGCTTTGTGAGTGAACTCGAAAACTCGGTTGCAGGCAATATGATACCGAGTCTTTTCAACATCCTCACGTACCCCTCGCAGCAAGTCCTTGTCATGCACGCCAGTGGATTGAAGAAGTCCGATGAGGTTATCGACAGAGAAGTGGCGATACGGACAGCCATGCGTCTGGCCAACCCCGGGATTCGAGTCACTGAGGATCTTCTGACACGAGTATGGTGGGTAACCACGACCCCTTCGGTTGACATCACCACCAACATCTCCATAAGCGTGGCGAACATTGTACTTGTAGCGGGAGTTGAATTCATCATCGGTAAAGCCCTTGAATGATTGCCGCCAAAACAAGATACACTCTTCGAGGGATAGACCGATGCCCTTCAGGAATAGAGTGTACTGGAGTCGACCGTAATGTTTCAGATGGTTATTTTTCCGTAGTGACATGTGTAGGCTGCGCATGCAGAGCGGGAAATTCTGGGAAAGATGATCGATGCTGGCGGCGGTGATAGGAGCGCCGTCCACGAATCCTTCGCCTTCCGTGTAAACGGACTCGGCACTTCCGAAGTTTTTCGAAAGGTGGTTAAGAATGGGGGAGAGACGATCGTCCTCATCTAATCGCGGCAAAGCTCTACTTGTGAGCTGGTAACAGTCAATTCAAGGCCTGTTTCAACTGCAGAGCGGTTTGCACATACCTCTAGGGCTCGCTCAAGGCGCGCGGTGAATTCAGCAATGATCATGCTAAGTTGCTCTCTTTCCGGCACATATGCCTTTCCTTTAGACAGGAAAACAGACCGTCTCTCAACTAGCTCCGGCACCTTCTCCCAGTCCACCTTGTACCACGTTTCCTCGTCAGAGCGACGCAAACCTGGTGTCGCGGCGACCAGATGTTCAGATAATTCCCGTCTCTCATCATCGCTCACGGATTCCCAGTCGAGGTTCAAACTATCGATAAACGCACGTCGTTCACGGGAGTCGTCTGCTTGGAAGCGGAACCTGAAGAGCATCGTCTCTGCTCGCGCGAACCGTCGACGAAGGTCTTCAGTAGCCGAGAAGGCCAACCGGAGGATGAAGTGCGAATAATGGTCTTTCTGTCTCTCATTCTTGAGTCTGGGATCCGTAGCACCGGTTCGAGACGATGTGTTGGCGGAAAGGGGAAGGAATTTCTGGAGAAGAGGTGTGATGTGCGCCGTTGTCTCAGCGGCGTTCTTGTTGCGATAGGAGCATGCCTCGATTTCGGCAAGAACTGCTACAGTCAATGTCAAGTCACAGGAGCCATCGCCAAATGGGGTCCGCACTCTTCAATCTGTCAATGGCCCATTGCTCGAATTGCTCGAGCGTGATCTCTGCAGTCGGTGGTGTATCGTAAAAGTTCAACCGGTGGGGATAGTCCTGTTGCTTGAAAGTCGGTGTCGCAAATTGTGTCTTCTTGTAGTTGAGGTTAGCCCTTCGCTTGGGATCAACTCTATTGAACTCCTGGCGGATCATCTTGAATCTCGTGTATTGAAAAGAGATCAATCGTCAAGTGCCAAGTTCGTGCATCCAGACCTCTATCAAAATGAAAACCGCCGCTGGACGACGCGACCGGACGCGACGGGCACACGCGCCAGATTGAGGTCACGTGCAGTCGGTTCCCAGAATTGAGCCGAGGAACATTGGATTGCCATTGTTTCCAGGCACCAAACGGGCGCATTGTCTCTGCGGGCCAGTGCATGTGACAAGGCTTCCATTGAAATATAAGTATTGTAGTAGAGGTTCCAGCATTCCCGTTATCATTTCATTTTCTGACCAACTGTCACCCGAATAGTACATTGTCTGGCACCCGGGCGTACCTATACTCCGCGGTTGGGGCGGAGTTTCGGAGAAGGCCCCGAGAGCCTTGGGTTTACTCACCGGTTTCCTAAGAGGGAGCAGGTACACATAATCCCCGCAAGATTTCAACTGCTTTCCCCGGGTTAATGGGATAGCATCACCTCGGCGCTCTCCCGGACGTCCTCCACCATACCAACTGTTTCGCAAGGTGAACAGTGCCACGACTGACAAATCTCTTCAAACATCTTTCTATCAACTTCCGTGAAATTAGCCAGGATGGGTATCTTATAGATTGGTTGTTTTGAGAAAACATCTCGTGTGCTCCGAAGCATTAGAGACTTATAAATACCATTAGACCCTGAGCTCAGCCAATATACAAACAACACGGTGTGGAGTACTCAGCGCAATGTCTCCCCGAGCTAGACAGCTTAAGAAAGCCGCACGGATCATCCTCATCGGTGCTCCGGGTGTGGGGAAGGGAACGCAAACCGAGAGGCTCCTTTCCAAATTTCCTGAACTTGCGTCAATTAGCTCAGGCGACCTTTTGCGGGAGAATGTACGGAAGAAGACTACACTGGGTACGTGGACTCTTGAGTCTCTCACAAAGCTGCCGCTAATGTTACTCAACAGGTTTGGAGGCTGAAGCCACGATCCAAGCAGGCAACCTGGTCCCCGACTCCATGATCCTCAACCTCATCTCCTCCGAATTCAACTCCAGAGGCTGGCTCTCACAAACGCAAAGCCCGACGACGTCCGTATCACCTGCAGATTCCTTCATACTAGACGGCTTCCCACGTACCGCGTCCCAAGCGACGAGCTTGGATTCCCTTGTCCCCATCAACTTCGTCGTCCATCTGGTCACTCCGCCCTCTATAATCCTCTCTCGGATAGCGTCGCGCTGGGTCCACGAGCCGTCAGGGAGGGTATACAATACCGAATTCAATGCTCCTAAGGTTCCTGGAAAGGACGACGTTACGGGCGAACCTTTGACCCAGAGAGAAGATGATTCAATAGACACATGGAAACAACGACTCCACAAGTTCGAGGAAACGAGCAAAGCTCTGCTTCAACATTATCAGCGAAAGGGCTGTTTATGGCGCGTGGAAGGTAACTCAAGTGACGAAATTACTCCGAAGCTTCTTGCGGAGTTCGAGCGGAAATTCTGCTAGGCTGGCCGTTACCTGAATCATCATATACCCCGTCGAGGCTGCATATATTCAAGACCCGCCTCTTTTGGTGCTTGCACCAAGATCCTTGGCCGTACAGAGTGGCTATTGAAGAGGCATCTGTTATTTATAGACAGGGCAACCTTGGCGATGGTGTATACATTCCTGTACTTGTACTATATATCACTATGCCTATTTTTCGCCAAAGCTAGCGGTCCTTTCTGGGCATATATACCCCACTGTTTGATCGTGGACTTGATGCCTATTCATGAATGATCTCTGTCATTATCTCGTTTCCTCGCATGTAGCACGTACGCTCGTGTTCCAATGATATGTTCGAGTGTCAACCAGGTACCGCTGAAAAACATCATGACCATCCATATGAGCAGATAAAAGCGATTACAATAAGCAAATATCCCCAGCTCCTATCACTTCCCATTCTTGCCATGCCCATTTTTACCATTCACATTCCCATTTGCCTGGTCCTCCAAGCCCACCCTCGTTTTATAATCCCTCGGACTCTCAAACTCCTTGTTCCGGCGGTATCCCTTCCACATCCCATTCCCTTTCAACTTCGCCCACCACTCGGCGTTCCGATACTTCGCTTCCGTGGCCTCACCTCCAAACTCAGCGCCCGACTTGGCCTCATACACTGTTGCCAACCCCCGTCGCAGCATCTCATATGATACATCCCGCCGGCGGAACGGGAGTGGGAAATCAAGAAACTGGCGCACATAGACTGTAGCGACGACGCGCTGATACTGGTCTGATCGGTACAGGTATGCGCGCACGCGGCGATCGAGCAGGTACGACGTTAGCCATTCGTGCGCTTCGCGCGCGTGTGGTTGTTCGGGGCGGCCAAAGTGCGCCAGTTCCGGGGCATCGATGCCAGCTAGGCGAACGTGAACCTATGTAACTAGAACGTTAGCAATGCGGTGGGATTTCTCGATCACCTGCGCAGTCCCTAACAATCAAGACTCAAGCAAGAGAATTCAAGAGTGGTCGCATTTCCAAACGCACGGTATTATCCCTCAGCTCTTTCTTCCCCTTCGGGATTCTCTTCCAGGGCAACCACCCCCACCCAGCTAGCCGTCCACCAGGCGTATGGAAAATCCTAAAGTTATCCCCATCGCCAACGCTCGTCACCTTTCCAAGTATACTCCGGCGGCGGAAATACGCTGCGTCGATACTCGGGGCATCAGGAAATCTGCGGAGGTAGGAGCGGTGGAAGCTGGCCGCACTGAGAATCGCGGAGGTGAGGATGAGTGTTGGGATGAGCGTTCGCGGTTCCGTAAAGGCGGCCCAGTCGAGTAGGACTTCGCTGTCTGTGTTCTTGTCGGGTTTGTTTGTTTTGAAGAACGGGAATAGGGATTGTTTGTCATCGGTGTCGGCGGGGTCCTGCGCTTTGGAAGACCATGGCGGCCATCGCATGACGGCTCATGTCTTAACTCTGTTGAGAGTTATGTTGGAGATTAATAAATGGAAATGAAAGAGGATCAAATCGAGTCGGAGTAAAGCCGGCTGTTACCAAGGTTGCTATGCCGGTTGTCCGGGTGCGGGGCGGTCAAAATATACAGTTTTAGGTTCTACCACGCGGTTCTTAACTCCGAAGGTTAGTTGTCTTGGACAAATTCTCTAGATACATGTCTACAAGGGACTGCATGTAGATTTTCGTGCGGAAGAACTTTAAGTGTTGGGTTCTATCATCACGAAATATGTACATAATATAGGTTGAGAATCGTACCCTAGGGTTATCAAACATAATTGAAGAGATCTACACCCATGCGCCAAATGATACCATGAAACATTGATAAAGGAAAAATAAGCGCGCGGACTCGTGTCTATTTAAGAGTCGCTGGAAGGCTGGCCTGAGCCTTGGATGCCGCTGCATCGACGGCCTTGCGGAGCTTCTTCTCTCTGAGGTTCCTGAGGTATGCAAAAAGAACAACGAAAAGGAGTTCCATCCTGGAGCCGTCAGTATATACTAGGACAGTGGTATGGAACTAGATAATACCTTTCTTTCGTCATCATCAGGAGACCTTGAACCAAAAGGCCTTTGAGGATTTGCGGCCCAATACCCTTGAACAGCGATAGAGGTCCCTCATTCTGCACAATGAAACGCATAACTTCGCTGAAAGTCTTGAATGGCTTGCCATTGCGGGCAGGAGGAGGGCGCGACTGAAGACCGACCTTGGCAACAATCAACGGCTGAGTTGCGATAGTGGCCATGGCCTTGGAAAGAGCACCGAGGACTAGGACTGAGATTAGTGTTTCCAGCTACTAAGGAACGTCGCTGTCATGTCACTTACGAAATGCTTCCCATGGCTTGAGGCTCTTCTTTCCGGGAAAAATGACGTCCTTCAGACGCTGATAGGCACCGTATGTGATCGCAGGATTCACAACGAGGATCAGACTGGCTTTCAGGCCTCTCCATAGACCGGACCAGCCGTCCTCGCTATTGACCACCTCCTTTCCGGTCTCAATCAAGCCCTTCTTATCACCCTTCGGTTGTGTCTGCTGTCGCGTAGTGATGACAGCGACAGGAATGGTAAATATTTGAGCAACGGCACCGGCAACTGCTCCAAGGCTGAGCTCGATAGCTGTTCCTGGCGGCTTGGGCACACGTTCCGATGCCATATAGAGCGTCCTCACGACGCTATACCAATAGAAGTAGGCGAAGTTGGTCGAGGCGACGCCGATAAGGGAGCCAGTCATGCCCGAATACAGCCCCTCGATACCCTCTTTGTCAACAATCTTCGCAATCGCATCCCAAGTTGATTTGTAGTGCACATCGTCCGAGCCCTTTTCTTCCGTTTCGCCGGCCTTCTTCACTTGAACTTGGAGCTTCGTCTTGACCCTAAGGTTCACCACAGTGGTTAGTGTTATGTTTCGCTCGAGAACCCATAAGAAAAGGTTGCCTACAGGTCTAGTGGGTAGACCATTGCATTAGCCAGAACCGCTCCTGTGGCACCCGCAACGGCGCTGCCCCACGGAGATAGGGCAGGCTTCGATTGACCAGCCATTTTCCTGGATGAAATTCTCCAATTTCAGTTATTGAACAGGAACAGACGGCAATGAAATAGCAGACAAGTACGATAAAAGTCCGTGGCCGTCCGTCTACTGCGATCTCGGTCTGGCTCTGTACTCCGCTTTAATTGAGGACCGAAGACGGAGGAATAACTTCTATGTCAACGTGCAAGCAATCCCGAGAAATCAGAAGATGGAGAAAATCACCACTCAAGAGGAAGATGAAGAGCAACGATGAAAGAAGCTAGGGACAACCAACAGACTCAATATTAGAGAGGGATAAAGCGTTGGAGCCAAAAATTGAAAAACGGCAGAGAGCCGGAGATTCACCTCGGCGCGCATGACGAAACGAGCCGAGGTCCAGATGAACGTTAGAGTTGGCGACATTTTTGGCTGCAAGACTCGAGCTTATCGGCTTGCTTTGACTCCCGTCCCCGCCGAGCAACACCACCAGCATTGACCAACGCCCGCTATCCCGTACTAGCTTTGGTGAATGGCATTCTGTCCATCCATTGCTTGCCGATACCCTTTATAAGTCTTATATTCTTGTACAATTATTCCTCTCTCCTTGTCGGATTATTGTTCATTCCAACTCCGCACTCCTCTGTGGATCCGGGGAAACGGTCGTTACTGACCTCACCCTGACCTCGGATGTGAAGCTGTGGTTGATCAGCGGAGGCTTCCGGAAAGAGCACAGGCAGGATTGCGCACCCGGCTCTCTGATAGGAGCACGGTGTATCTACATGACTGATTCTGGGGAGTGTGGGCGCTGCTGCAAAGCGAAGACCCTGGTTGTTCAAAACACTATTCCGTTTTGGGACCAAGATGTCCAGATCATCTAGTGCACCCTCGGTGAAGTCGTTGCTATCCCGAGCACAGGTGATTCTCTCGACACACTTTGCGTCGATGGTCAACTAACAACGAGTCAGAAAGCCGAACAAGATGCTTCCGTCGCGTCGTCTCAGCGGCAGGCTTTGGAGGCTGCCATAGATGTTGCGGAACACTACATGAAGGCCCTGACCGTGACAACATCTCCAGCAGACAAAGGCCTATTTGGCGCGAAATGCAAAGAGTGGCTTGCAAGGGCAGAACATATCAAGAGGGCTGATGACTGGCGTGCCGTAGCACGTACTCGACGATCTGGACTTCGGGCTCCAGCGTCTACGCGCAAATTCACAAATCGCGAAGAAATACTTCTCCTAGAGGCTTCCAAATTGAATGGCTTCAAATTTCCCCCCTGGACCAAGGAACCTAGCAATGAAGACTTCATAGTCGGTACAGACGGAGATGTGTTATTCACGTAAGTTCAATCATCTGTCCATCTAGGCGCTTGAACTTGAACTTGAACCATCCATGCGTATTCTGACAGTACGGTAGTGATAAGCCAGACCTTCACTTGTCCAGCTTGCAGAGAGAAATATTTGCTGGCTGGAAACGACCGCATGAGCTACTCTCTAGGCAGCTAAGCGACGAGGAAACGCTACTCACTCCCGTGATGTTTGTCTCAGGGAATATAGACCTGGTGCAGGACGTGTTGACGGATTGCT
The DNA here is from genome assembly GCF_047715735.1 of Aspergillus multicolor. Taxonomy (NCBI): domain Eukaryota; kingdom Fungi; phylum Ascomycota; class Eurotiomycetes; order Eurotiales; family Aspergillaceae; genus Aspergillus; species Aspergillus multicolor. Next base: position 1,182,482 of record NW_027395957.1, read on the forward strand.
CAGTTGTCGCTAGCCTTTGCGCGACGACTTCGAGATCGGAGCGTGGCCTTGGTGATGTAAGACGGCCTTGTGCTTCACAAGCATGACGGATGACTGACGGATACAGTGCCTTCTTCCGATTGTCTACCCCTGCAAAGACGAATCCATGAAGCCTGACGTTTCCCCGTCTGGCAAGTACATGTTCCGCTTCTACTTCAATGGATGTTTCCGCAAGGTGATCATCGATGATCGCCTTCCGTCATCAAAAACCTCACGATCCTTGTACGTGATAGATCGAAATCATGAGAACTTTCTATGGCCTGCTCTGGTAGAGAAAGCCTACTTGAAGCTTCGCGGAGGCTATGAATTTCCCGGTAGTAATTCTGGGACAGATCTTTGGGTGCTGACGGGCTGGGTCCCTGAGCAAGTTTTTCTCCATAACGACGAGGTGACGGCTGACCAGATTTGGTCGAGCTATGTCAAGTCGTTTCACAGCGGTGACGTTCTAATGACTATTGGGACTGGGAAACTTACGGAGAGGGAACAGAAGGAGTTGGGTCTTGTTAGCGAGCACGACTATGCTATACTGGACATGAAGGAGTTCAGAGGACGCCGCCAAATACTCATTAAGAACCCTTGGGCTGGGACTGAGACAGTGTATCCAGCGCTTTTTGCTGACCCAGAGCCAAATCCCAATTCGCCTTTTCTCTCCCCTGGCACGTTCTGGATGGATTGCGGAAAGGTCCTCCAAAACTTCGAGAATCTATATCTGAACTGGAATCCCGGGCTGTTTCCCTATCATGAGGACATCCATTTCACTTGGGATCTATCAACTGGGAAGGGAATGGCAGGGTGCTTTGTGAAGAACCCGCAGTTTTCCGTTTCCACTGAACACGGCGGGCAGGTTTGGCTATTGCTGGGAAGACATTTCAGGACGGTCAAATCTCATACCTCAGAAGAGGACGAGGGATTCGGATTTATCAGCTTATATGTGTTCAAAGGAGGAAAGAGAGTAGCACTCAGTGATGGCGCCCTTCACCGAGGTCCTTATGTCGACTCTCCGAACACACTCATGAAACTTGATATACCCTCCAAAACAACTTACACCGCTGTTGTCTCCGAGGAGTCCCTACCCGCCGTCAGTCAAAACTTTACACTTTCTGCGTTTTCTCAATCGCCTGTGAAGGTTTTACCTGCCCCGGACAAGTATAAATGCGTAACCAAAATCCAAGGTTCCTGGACACCCAATACAGCAGGGGGCAATGCAGAATCGGCACGATACTCGCTAAACCCGCAGTTTAGCATATCGCTCATTGACCCAACGGATATCTCCATTGTCCTTGAGCCATCGGACCCTGAGCTCGCCACACATGTCAAGTTGTTCTGGTCGGATGGGAAACGCAAAGCCAGGGTCCGAAGCCGCGACATCGTCGCAGATAGCCACGACTATCGCCGCGGCGGCTCCCTAGCAGAAAAGAAGGATTTGGACGTGGGAAAGTACACTATTGTCGTGTCTACATTTGCTCCTGATCAACTTGGACCTTTCACTCTCTGGGTTTCGACGAATATCCCTTGTGAGGTGATGCAGCTCCCTTCAGAAGCGGCTGGGCGGAGGACAGTATTGTCCGATATTGGAGTCTTACTCCCTGGCCAGGACAGAATGCTTGCACCTTTGCAAACCCATCGGCTGACGCGTGTTAAACTTATCGCGAGGAGCCGAGATTCCAGGATCGGTAATCGACCTGTTGGCCCATCGCCCGTGTTGATGAGCGTGGAGCTCGGCCAGGGACCGTACAAAGAGATCCTGGCCACTTCGGAAGATGGGGAGCATAGCGACGCGATATCCGGGGTACGCGTTGAAGACTTTGATCTTCAGCCTGGCCTCGAAGCAATGGGTGGCGTGTGGATTGTGATCGAAAGGATTGGAGGACCTGGGGGCCAAGTGGAAGATCACTTCGAGGTGGAAGCTCTGGGCGAAGAAAGAGTGGAAATTGGGGAATGGATAGTTGAAGATGCATGAATGTTGACGTTTTCTATGTGTGTACGATAGTACCGCCCTGCGCGGATTCTTTCCCCAGACTTGCAGATACCCAGGTCAAATTTAACCGTTTGTTGTGTACTAAAGTTACCTAGCACACTGTATACTGCCCTATCTAGTGCCTAGTGCGGGGAGGCAGCCGCAAATTAGCTCCGTCCCGCAGGAACCTCCCAAGTTCCAACGTCATCTCCATCTGACACCGCATCCCTTCCCGTCAATTGTTCCTTACCCGGTTGAAACGTCTGTCCAAATCTATAATCATGGCGAGCAATATTCCCGCCACCCTGAAGGCTGCGGACATTGGGCGGTTTGCCGTGCGGGCAGCTCAGCTCGAAAAGGCGAAGCCCATAATTGCCTACTGGTGTGAGTTGATGTGATCTGCTCTTGACGGGCCTGACTAACATAACTGCATTCTGCGATAGGTAACTTCTACATTGTCAACCAAATCATTGAGAAAGGCCTTCATACAGCAGACGAAGAAGTGAAACTGTACACGACGGACTTGATGGAGAAGCTAGAGGAAGTACGTTAGTGGACAACAGTCACCAAACATCCCAGGAGACAAGGCGCTGACAGGTCAACTGTGCTGCAGTTTCAAACTGGGAATCGCGACAATGATGCCATCACAGATTCAATGGCGGCCAGTGCGTATGTGGAGGAGTTTGGCCTTGAAGTCTTTGGCCGTGCAGAAGCCGCCATGCGGGCCGACAAAGTGACCAAGTTCGTGCGGCTCCTAGATCGAAGCTGAATGTGAAGTTGACTGAGGCAGACAAACAGCAGATACCTTTCAGGCAGCTGCAACATTCCTCGAGTTATGCCAGATCTGGAACCCCCTTGAAGCAGAAGTCTCTGCGAAGGTGAAATTCGCGAAGTATCATGCTTTGAGGATCGTGAAGGCGATAAAGGCTGGAGAGGACCCGAACGCAACGAACCCAAAAATCGAGGAGCCAGTGGTGGAGGTACCAGCGGAAGAGCCAACCGAACTTGACGTGGCCGCTGCATCTCCGTCGCCAGCAGCGTTGCAACCGAAGGTTGAAGACGACCCAGACGAGTTGCAATATGCGCAATCTTCTGGCCCATCGCCTATCCTACCACAGCCGCCAACAACCTTTACTGAGCTACCGTCCGCTCCTCAGGGTCCCGCATCGGGCTCTACTCGGGACTTGGACGTGGATCCAGCTCAAGAAGCACCACTTAACCTTCCATCGACGCCGAATACCTTCACTTCTTCAGCTACCCCGAACCTTCCTGATACGCCCACCAATATTGGAGGTTACCACCGCCCCAAACCTTCTAATGAGTTCCAGTCGTTTCCTCCACCATCTGCGATACCCCCTACGAGCCCACCGACTGCCACACACGATGTAAACTACTTTTATAACGCACCCAGCGCCGCTGATTCTTCGCGATTCGTTCCTCCTGCCGCGCCCAGTCAAGCGCCAATTTCGACACATCAGCCTTCCCCTGTAGCGTCAACGCCAGTTGCTGCCTATGCGCCCTCCACCCAAGCCAACTCGCATGACGTCGATGACCAAGCGATTTCTCTGGCCCAAAAGCATGCCCGTTGGGCCGTGTCTGCCCTGACATTTGACGATGTCAACACAGCCATTAAAGAACTTCGGAACTCTCTTAAGTACCTTGGTGCGGAGTAACGGAATTCTGCGAGGGATCGAGCTGGGATGGTCCGGGAGATAGAGATGGATGGGACATCACTCGAGTCCGTGATGAATGCTCAGGCGACGACAGCTAGAGTATGTATCCTAAATTACCTCCATTCAACATAATGACTACCATGATACAATAACGGCCTTCGTGACCGGCGCGAGTCAATTTAGACGCGTCTCTGTAATAAGCTCAACAAACGCGTTTACCCTTATCAGCCAAGAAGAGGAATCACGATTCCCTACCTTGACCACAGCCAATGTTTTATTCAGCCTCTACAACCAGGCGTTGGCTTGAGACCTCAAAGAGAGAATCGATGCTTGCCATGGTTGCCCCCGAAGCATGCTCTGAATGATCCCAAACCTGGTGGATATACCCTCATTCAGTGAGCAGATCCATGTCAGACAGAGAAGAGAAGTGAAGCAAGCAGCCTTCGGAGTTTAGAACTGCTTCTTTGAACAAGAAGAAGATCACAGCCCTCAGAGCTCTTCAGGTGAATGAGAATCTGCTGAAGTCCATTTCAGCCTGCATTCACCCAACCCAACATCCTCTGGGCAACACTATTGTCGCCATTCAGTTTCTCACACTTCTCTACACCTTCCATACTCCACTTCTGCTTTTTTCCCCTATAAAACCCAATGAGTGTCTATCCGCATCACCTGGTACTTCTCCACCTTCATCTACATATCCACCATGGCCAGATTAACCAGGGCTAGCCTGGTCATGAGCACCGGTACCTTGACCAGGGAGTCAGGTATAAACATCGAAGACCTCTCATCTTGCAGACGAGATCGGGATTTTACCAACCTTCTTGACATCAAGTACCAATACCACTCGGCTTTCTTGAAGAGAATCAGGGAGCACGTTGAGGCCTTCCATACCTGGAAAGAGCTTCGAGAGTCGCCAGCTACGACGAAGATCTGCGTTGACCAGTTCTTGGATTATTATGGAGAAGAGTATTGGGGAATCCATAATCGCGAAAAGTATATCATGTCGGATTCAATTGCTCGGGGTGACGATGTTCGCTATCCTGAGGATGCACTCGAGGAAGTTACTCCCACAATTCCTTTTCTTTTTGTTATAAAGAGCTGGTGGTTGAGCTGACTGATTGGTTTAGAATTAGCAAGGCCCTGGTTCTCCTTGTTAAGAAGAAGGCCGAGAGCCTCGTGAAGGATGAGCCTCAATCCTCCCAAGCCACAGCTCTCGCACGCATACCAGCAAAGGAGGTTGCAGCCGTACCTGAAGTTCACGAGGAAGTCAAGGAATACACTCCCACCGAACATCACGAGGAAGACGACGACGACGACGATGTTGTTGCACATCGCGCCACCAAGAAGCGCCGAACCGCGATATTTCCCACCCGCACCCTCCCCATCTCAGACGAAAGCTCCTTGACCTCGCTTTCGCGCGTCTCAACTCACTCTGACACTGACACTGACACTGACACTGACACTGACACCCGCCCCACTCCCGCGATCTTGACTATGACCAGCCTTAGCCTTGTCGACGCGCACCTAGAACAAGCCCTCCGCTCCAAATGGCGCCGTGACACCTTCTTTCTCGTGACAACTGACACCTCCAAAGTCGCTCCCGCGTGGACTAAATTTGCCAACTACAAGTCTGCCTCGTCCTTCCTGCTCGAGATGGGTCGTGCCCGCGGCCTCGAGAAGAAGTGGTGGACTCCGAACGCGCAGATGGAGGTCGAGGGAGAGGCTGCTGTTCGCTTTGACGACCATGTTGCTACCGCTCAGCATGTCATTTATATGGCTTCTGTCAAGCTCGAGTGGTCTGGCAAGGAGATTCTTGTGCGTTGGGAGAGTGACAGCGATTGGGCAATTGTGATGCAGTTGATTCATAAGGCTTGGCTTGCGAAGGAGTTCGGCTACCAGCTCATTGAGTCCTTTGAAATTCGTGTTATTCTTCACTTGGAGCAATAGGGATGGCCGACACAAGAGCATACTTTGAACATGATTGATGATGTATTGATTGAGTAAACTAGGCTGCTAAGCAGATGACCATGGCCATTGGAGATCTAATGACAGCTTCTTGAAAGATAGTCAGGTATTTTGCGCAATATTCAAAAGATCACGTCTTCAATTTTATGCAGGGCTTTCCGTAACAATCATTGGTTGTATAGATAGGGCCAACGCCGAGGTCTCTTATTTGAATGAGTACGGGGACTACATGTCGTCTACTCGGAGCAGCTAAGATTCGCCATCGGTCCATGGTCTCAAACCCGTCCACTTCCGTTTTACAACCGTCGTAGAGTCGAGATTGTTATATATCAAGACCCAGGTCTGGCAAGTGAAGAGATAATGTTGCGACAGTATGCTCGACTATTCCTTCATTATTCAAGTCTCCTCTGTCGGGAGATGACGCCCCTAGCTTCACGGCCCTTAAACCAGCGATCGAGAGAGTCAGGAGCTCCGACTCGGCCTTCTCCGCAAATTTTCCATCCCGGCGTTAATTTAGGCGGGCACGAACCATGGAACGAAGCACGCGAAGCTCATATAGATCGGAGATTCGCTGGCACTGACGTCAATGGGTCGTCTTCAGCCACAGCTTCCAGAATTCCAAATGCCTTCTAAAGATCACTGATTATCGCAGTTTGATCATCATCTAGCCCGTCTGAAACAGGACAAAGGAAGCGACAGCGGCTGGGGCGACTGAAAAGTTCTCCAAGAGACATTGAGGGGTTGCATCGCAAGCAAATAATAATAGAGTGGATTGAGATTAAACATCCCCACTGAACCGCAGATCCTGGCCTATTCCCTGCAGATGATCAGGCGGGAAATCCTCCGCTGCGGCGTTGATGCAGCGATGCTGTGCCGGCGCAGGGTCAAGGGAATTTTGATTTGGAGAAGGGGCGTGGCGTTGGTATTGGACAATTTATCCGAATCGCAGTCTGTTTGACTGTTGGGATGCTTCAAGTAAGGGATGCGATGTCTATGCAGTCTGCAGTCTGCATCTGCATGTTTTATTATTGTGATTGTCTTCCCGGACTTCGATTGTTAGACTCATCCCTGCAGGCTCAAGGACATCGGGCATTTCAGGAACCACCAGTTGCTACTTCATGATTATTGACCCATGATCGACCCTCGTCGTCAACTGCGCAGCGCGTTGCATTCTTGCGACTTGCAATCTGCATCTGTCTGGCCACGGACTAGGAGCCTATCCACTTGGCTCCAGCGCTTTACGGAGTACATCCTAGCTTTTGCCTTGCGTGACATTCGTCTATTCCACCAGTCAGCTCTGCCGCTTGTGGCGAGGGACAGTGGCCTTGACGATGACAGGGAGAAAAGACGCAGATGTACTCCGTAGGCAAGGGTTAGTCGTGCTGTTGCATCCATTTTCGGGAAGTGAGACAGTTCGTCGAAGTTTTAGATTTAAGCGCAAAGTAAAAAACCAGGCACTGCTCAGTGCGTACTGCATAGTAGTCAAAGTGGCAAACGGTGACCGAGGTTCGAACGCATGGATCATGATCCATATCCATGGTGTACTCCTCGGATATCAAATCTTGTGTGGAGATCAAGGTGGTAGTTTCTCTGGAACATACGGAGTACGGAGCACTCCGTGGAGCTTCAGATAGATACTCGATCTCAAAGATCGTTTCTTGAGACCTTCGCAAGTGTTCCGGGTTTCGAGGCCACCGGCGCGCGGCGTCTTTGGCCCTGTACGCACTCAAAGCCGTCAACAACCGAGATTCCGCTAGCAAAGCTGCCAAAGCACGTCCGGGCAGTTTGAGATACTCGAGTCAAATTTCCTGGGTGGAGCGTTGAGTGCAGACGTCCCACAACGTGTCGCTTGGCAGGGGAACAACAGTTTGACCTGTCCTCATGACCTGAGCCCACGATGCCGCCGAAATTTCTAGATGCAGCGCTAACGGCGTTCGCTCGGCGATGGCTTGGACGCGAGCGTCATCCCCGTATTTGCTGTGAAGTTGCTTTTTCCGCTCGCTTCCCCAGCAATGCAATTGTGGCTTGGGTTTGAAGGATCGATGAGAGGCGCTGACACCGGTCATATTACTGAAGCATAATCTGGAAAATAGCCGTCGTAAACGTATTAGTTCAGGCGTGAAGATGGCCCGTGATGTGGTCAGAGTGTAGGGAGAAAGGGATCAACAACTCATCAAGGAGGCCGCCGCGGAGTAGTATACGACCAGGGTCACTCTCCTGGCCGCCGAGATTATTACTGACATGGGTCAGTTTTTTAGCTCTCAAGAATGAACAGGTCAAGTTGACACAGTTCTTCCCTCCGAACGCCCGGGGTGCAAATCGAGTTGTGAGATCTGATTATTGAAATCCGAATCGTCCTCCGCCCAAACGGGTTACTCCCCTAAACTTAAGGTTCTCCTCTCCCTCCATTTTGGCTGTTTTGCTTTTCGCTTTTCGCTTCTCTTCTCTTCATCTCGTCTTCCCTCCTTGCTCTTCTTACCTCTTGCATCTCCCTTAAGCGCACACGCCTGGATTGCACTTCCCCGAGAAAACATAGCCGCAAACGGAAATCGAGTCCATATCGTCGGCTCTCCCGTACCGCTCCCACCAACACAACCACCACACCGAGTCTTAATCTCGTCCTTCGTTTATCCCCGCATTAATCTAGCAGTGCTTGAGGCGGGGTGCGACTGTCAAAGCAGACAGTGACTAGGACATTATTTTGAGTTTGCGACAGACAGCGGACCTCCTGGATCTATACTCCTAATCACCCCTCTTTCGCCATGGCCGACAAGAAGCCGTCCGTTCTTATCATTGGAGGATTGGGTATGCTCCTACATCAAATGCTACATATCGCTTTGGACATGGCGAAAGAGACAATATGCCTAACTCTATGTCGTCATATAGGATTCATCGGTCGCCATCTCGCCCTTTACATCCACGAAAACAACTTAGCCTTGGAAGTGCGACTCGTTGACAAAGTCCTGCCGCAGCTAGCCTGGCTAGCCCCCGAATTCGAAGAAGCTTGCTCCAAGGACAAGTTCGTTCAAGCTGACGCTAGCCGAGAACGTGAGTAACATTGAATTAAGCTAGTGATAGTGGCCTCAGCTCATAATTGTCCTTCTCCGCTTAGAGCACTTCCCCCGCATCTTCGATCGCGCCAATGGTGAACAGTTCGACTACGTGATCAACTGCGGTGGTGAAACGCGATACTCTCAGCCGGACGACGTCTACGAAGCTCGAGTTTACAACCTCAGCGTGTCTCTAGGTCGCGAGGTAGCTCGCCGAGGAATCAAGTCCTTCGTCGAGTGTTCCACTGCCCATGTCTACAAAGGTGGCTCGACCCCGCGAAAAGAAGACGACAAGCTCCAGGCGTGGCACAAATTAGCAAAATGGAAGTTGAAGGCGAACGATGAGCTGAAGAAGACACCTAACCTCCACCATGTTGTCTTGCGACTGCCCAACGTCTTTGGCGAATACGAGTCTGGATATTTTGCAATGGGAATTTGTCTGGCGCGAGTTCACCTGGATATGCAGCGGGATCTCGAGCTTCTATACTCCAAGGACCTAAAGACCAATACTCTCTATGTCAAAGACGCCGCTAGCGCCTTGTGGAGAGCCGCAGAATGGAGATACAGTGCCCCTACAGATGGTTCCGCCCCAATGCTGTTTAACGTTGTCGATCACAATGATACCCGTCAACAACATGTGGCTGATGCTCTTACTGAGGTCTTTGGCATCAAATGCTCATTCCTCGGCTCCCTGGCGTCCCAATTAGCCAAGTTGAACCTGGATGATGTTATCGACGACTTGAACGAAGAGTCTTTGCAAGGCTGGTCTGACCTGGTCGAAGAAAAAGGCATTGAACGCCCAGGCCCAATTAGCCCGTTCATTGAGAGAGATGCTATTCAAGACCAGGACATGTCGCTTGATGGTAGTCTCTTCGAGGCAACCACAGGCTGGAAACCGACCAGGAACTTTGACGCCCAGAGTGTTCGCGACATAGTTGAAAGTTATAAACGCATGGGATGGTGGCCATAAGAACCGAGGCTCCAACGTATCTCCTTCGCCATTGTCGACTTGTCGAGCCCTCCAGCGCAGAGAACGATGGACCCCGCTAATGACCCTTGATAACGAAAGCCGTGGTATTTGAAAACACCGCGTATGACTACGGAATCTGCATCACCCTACCATAGATCAATTCGACCCTCGGATCTTTCTCGATCAAAAGCACTCACCTACATATAGACCGCATTTTCTTCGCCATCTATCTCTCGTTTTCGAACAGCCAAATTCACGCACCCGAGCGGCTCGTCTGTAATTTATAATATTCTCTCTTTTTTGCTTGGGCTTCTGTCTCGACTTATCCAGCTGCGCTGGAACACTGGGTCTGTTCCATCCTGATTTCTTGTCAACTATACCTTCATGTCTATGTGCTCTCAGCCCTGAAGCATTTTCTTCTCTTTTTCCTTGTCCATACAATACCATTCTCCTTTTACCTTTTTGTGGGTGTTTATTTTGACCCCGAGTCAGTCATCACAATTCATATCAAGCATATATGCACTGTTTAGAGTTGGTCTGTTGAGCGGCAAATATACCTGCATGGGATTCTCTCTTCTTGAATTTCCTAGTTTATTACTACTCATGGATAGTATACCCTACTATTAATAGGATTCGCCTTTGGCATCCCTCGTATTCATGTCGAGCTTTTTAGGGTGTTTACGTAGGGACGAAACTCCGGGAGTGCTACACGTTAAGGGATGGGGTGAGTAGAGATCGGAGACTGACCGATTTGAAGGCATAAGCAAAGATCGGAACTTGGAAGTCGAGGGAACTGGTAATGAGCCAAGTGGTATTTAGCTCTTCTAAGAATAGCTAAGCAAAGGAATCATGATAAATCCCAATGTATAATATAGTATAATTGGTCGCATGCCTTCTTCCGCTAATAATCTTTCTCAGAGTCGAGGAATACCACAGATATGGACGGAAGAAAGGACATCACGAGTTGTTGGTGGAGGCTCAGAAGCCTTGTGGGAAGAGTTGGTGTGGTGTTTTGCATGTAGGTATAAATGAAGAGAGACAATGGAGAGGACAAAAGCAAAGGTGCTCAAAAAGGCGGGAGGAGAGTCAAAAGAGCTGTAACGGTGGCCAAAGAGAGCGATAACCAGAAGAGGAGCCAACGTGGTACATATCAAAACTCCCAGTTCTCGTCGACGGACTTAATGGCCCATTCGAACTTCTCTCGAAGAGACTTCGAAAAGAACTTCTCTATCGGTACGTCGAACTTCTTGCTGAAGACGACCGTAAGTCGAGGATCAATGTAGTTCTATTGAGTGTTAGATGACGTCGACGACCAAGAATAAGAGTATGGAAAGACTCACAATCTTCGAGGTACCAAGGGCCACTTCCTTATTGTCTTCCTTGTCTTGAGCCTGCAGCTCCATGTTGTCGATGCGCTGCTGGAGCTTGGTGATAGAAGTTTCAATCTTCTCCACGGTTGGGCCTTTGCCTTCAGGTTCGACTTTGCCAGTTTTGTTCTCCTTGTTGTATTTCTTCTCCAATTCCTTGACTGCCTCCAGTCGGGTTTCGAGCTCACTCGCCTTCATCTCTTTTTCACCCTCTGCTGCAAGTTTTTCGTTATCCTTTTCAAACTTCTTCTTGATCTTCTGCGTCTGCTCTTCAATCAGGAAGGCTTGATGTTCCTTAATCCACTCCTTGTCAATGTCCTCGTCCAATTCAAAGAACTGAGCACCCTTCTCGTCCTTCAGAGACTTGTCCAGAGAAAGCATCATCTGCTTAAGACGCCATTTTTGATACCGCTGTCCCTTGATCTATACAAGAGTTAACCATTAGCGATATGCGCCCTCAAATCTGAATGTGGGTCTGGGCTTACTCGTTCGCTCATCTTCTCCATTTGATTGGCGTGCGCTGCTCCCACTGTGCGTTTGTGGTTACACAAGATAGCAACCCTTCGATTCGCATCGTTGTATGCCTTAACCTTCTCTGCATTGGTACCGGTAGCATGCATTTCCTTGAGCAGTTCCGACATTGTGTGAGAAGCATTGTAAGTACGGAAGACCTTCGCGGTTAGGCCTTGCATGTACTGGGAGAGATGCTTATTAAGGGCGGATGTCTATTCGAATCAGTACCTGCTACACCGTGGGTTGCCCAAGAATTCGATAGACTTACCGTCAAGCGATCAAAGATCTCGTCGCCTTCCTTCTTGGGAGCCTTCTTGAAGATTTTCAGGTTCTTGAACACCTGTGCATCCACTTCGACCTCGTCGTAGAATCGGATGCTGTCTTTACCAAGGAAGTCAAAGACCACCTTGTTTGGAGGCTTGAGCGTGACGTTCTCATATTTCAATGAGCAACACCCGACCGTTTCAGCCTCGTCTTCGCCCTTCTCGTTACCAGCACGAAGAGCAAACTGGTCGATCAGGTAAACAGCAGTTGCCTTCTGTCGTTCGACCATCAACTCATGCTTCAAGTTCTTCTGGTAATCCTTGCGAATCCGAGCGATGTGCTTCTTGAGTTCACGGGCCTTCTCAAACTTCTTGTAATCACTTTGTCCCTTGACATCGGAGTTAGCAGCGAGCATGACGTATTTGTAATTGCCGTTGATGTTCTCCTGCCACATAGCAAGCCATGTACCTTCTTGGTCATGCTTTACCTCCTTCCATTTGTGGCCTTCGGGCGGAGGAGGAACGCGCGCTTCCTTGCCAATGTTGATTGTGATTTGTTCAGGCTGGACTCGCGATTTTACGCGACCTGTCTTGGGATGCTCACCGCGGCCTCGGAAAAGCGAAGGGGGTTCAACACGGAAGTTGCCGACCTTCTGCTTGCGACCATCCCACATGCAGTACATGTAGGGGGCCTCTTGTTCATCCTTTTCGGCCTTTAAGCGTTTCTTCTCGGCGGGTGGTTGCGCCCTTTTCTCCTGACGCTGCGTATCATAGTACTGGAAAATGGGCTGAAAGTCACACTTCGAGAAATCCTTAATATCGACTTTGTTCCCCTTCTGATCCTTCGCACCGCCAGTCTTCTTGAGAATATCCTTAAAGTCCGCGAAGAAGTTTTTCTGAAAAGTTGGGTTTTCCACGTGCTGTGTTGAATTCAACATGCCACCGAAGAAACCGGCAACTTCTTCGGCGTCCGGGTGAAGGTCGACAGGAATGCCGTCATATTTCAATTTGACGTTTTTAGGTAGTGGCTCGTATGGCGGGGGGAAAACAACGCCGTTGTGCTCGAGAGTTGTCCATTTGATTGTTCCATCGCCCTTGGTCGGATCCTCCCACCATCTGTATTCTTCCTCCTCAGCCTCCTCGGCCTCTTCGCTTTCCTCCTTTTTCACGGCCGTAGCCTTCCCATTCTTCTTCGCAGCGGTAGACTGGGAGGACTTTGGCTCGGCCTTGACCTGTTTCAGGGCCTTTTTGGCAGAAGCGGGTTCCTTTTTCACTCCATTCGCTTGCTTCTTAGTAGAAGCTGCTGGCTTGGCAGTCTTCCGGGCAGGCTCCGCGTGTTTTTCTGCCTTGACCTGAATCTTCTTCTTTTCGGCGGCCAATTTCCGCTCGATTGGAACATCAGAATCAGACTCCTCGCCAATGGCTGTCTCGGAAGCCTTAGGAAGTTTCTTCCCATTGAGTGCGAGTGGTACATCGTCATCCGTCTCTGGGTCTTCGTGTTTCACTGAAGTGCGTCGACGCTTGCTCTGCCGAAGAGTCAGCCGCTGAAGCAAACAGCTACGGCAAGAATGCCGTAGGGGCTTGGGGGCACGGGTAGGCGTACCAAAGGCTCGTCCTCCTCGCTACTTTCGGGTTCCGCGTACGACTTTGCCTGACCAACACTGGTTCGCGATTTCCTCTTGCTAGCACTGGCGACACCGTTCGCATCATTCATCTGAACGTCTTCATCTTTCTGTACCGGCCCAAATCTGATGGAGATGCCAGGTTCGACATGGCCATTGGTGTCAGTTGCGCCGTTCACTTTCGCGGCAGATTGGCCACCTGTATGTGGACGAAAGTCTGGTTAGAGCCATGAAAGATATGATAGAGTTTTCGAGGAAGGCAGAGGAAGGGAGACCAGGCGCATCAGCGTACGAGAACAAGCCGTAACTTACCAGAAGATCTACCGTTCATCTTGACAAGTGGGGTGTCATCATCCGAGGAGCTCATTGTTTTGGTAAAGTGATGTACAGGACTGTTGCGAGGACCGAGGGTAGAGAGAAGACGAGTTCTGGGCGCGGCGAGGTAGCGACTTGGCCTGTAGAGCGACGCTGGCGCTCGAACGACTTGACGAAGAATGAAGTCAATGATGATTGACCAATGAAAAGGGAGAGAAGATCGAAGTAAGAGAATTGGAAAAGACAGCGGAGTGGTCAAAGTGAGAGAGACATGCGCGAGTTTGGAAGAAAACAGAGAGTAAAAAGCGCACAAAAGGGACAAAGTGAAGAGTCGACGGAGAAGAAAGGAAGAGAGGAAAGGAATGGAAAGCGAGGCTGTCTTAGAGGTTCTGAGGCGATCCGGCCTTCACCATGTTTCTCCGGACCGTCAGCCACTCTGCTTGCAGGACAATGCCTGCCTGATCCCTCAGGGTTTTCTCGAAAGCCTGTGCTGTGCCACTGGCCGGGAATCCGGGAAAAATCACGTGCATTGCGTTGTTGGTCTCTCGAAGCTGCCGTGGTAGCTTCCCGGTTAGGACTAGCCTTCCGGGTGTCGGAAGAACAGAAACAGGAGTTGAATTCGTCCACTTCCCATCATCTACTGTTGACCACCTCCGCCGGCGATTGAACCCCGTGGTGATCCCATCCTCGCCGTCTCGTCGCTTCTCTCACCGGAGATATATCTCTCTCAGTCACACGGTCCGCTATCACTATGCTTACCCGCGCTGTTCGTCCGGCCGTCAGGGCTGGTGCCGCTGCGGTCACCCGGTAAGTTCTCTTCCGGTATTCAGCCCGCCCACAGCTTCTACGACCTTCGACATCAAAGCACTAGATAGCATGGATTTTGGACCTGTGGGCGAATTTGCGATAGCTACTGACTCTGCTCCAAGCACTGCGCCCCCCAATGCCGCCAACTTCGCGACCCTGCGTGAAATCGAAGGTCGTCTCAAGTCCATCAAGAACATCAAGAAGATCACCAACACGATGAAGGTTATTGCCTCCACCCGTTTGACCCGCGCTCAGAAGGCTATGGAGGACTCTCGTGCCTACGGTCAGACCTCCAACACCCTCTTCGAACAAGCCGAGACCAAGGCTCTTGAGGACAAGAAGACCCTGCTCGTCGTTGCCAGCTCCGACAAGGGTCTTTGCGGTGGTATTCACTCCGGTCTCAGCAAGGCCACTCGTCGTGCCCTCGAGGCCAACCCCGGCGCCGACCTTGTCATTCTCGGCGAGAAGGCCAAAGCCCAACTCTCTCGTACCAGCCCCGGCGCCATCGTCCTCAGCTTCGCCAACGTCTGCAAGGACATCCCCACCTTCGCTGATGCCCAGGCTGTTGCCGACCAGATTGCTCTGCTCCCCACCGACTACGCCAGCGTTAAGGTCATCTACAACAAGTTCGTCAACGCCCAGAGCTACGAGCCCGAGATCATCGAGGCCTACTCCGAGGAGGCCATCACCCAGTCCCGTTAGTAATGCGGTTTCGCCCCGAAGTCTATTCAATGCTGATGCTATTGCAGCCAACTTCTCTGCCTACGAGGCCGATGAGGAGACCCTCTCCAACCTCCGCGAGTACGCTCTCGCCAACAACCTGTTCTGGGCTATGGCTGAAGGCCACGCCTGTGAGATCTCGGTAAGTTCTTCATCTTGTTTGTTATATTCAATTGAACAGAGCTAATCAGGTAATAGGCCCGTCGCAATGCTATGGAGGCAAGTACCCTCGGAGGGCATGTAGTAGAAATTGAGCCTGACTAACCTTCCCTTTCAGAACGCCTCGAAGAATGCCGGTGAGATGATCGACAAGTGAGTACTAAAGCATCTTTTCGCCATGTAGCCAACTTCTAACATCTATGCAGGTTCCAGATTCTGTACAACCGTCAGCGTCAAGCCGCCATTACCGGTGAACTGGTTGAAATTATTACCGGTGCCGCCGCCAGCGCTGAATAGATGCTGTTATGATAACTCTTGGGAGGGAGTCACCATATGTAGACTAACTCATACGTACCTAGATGCTCACCAACTTGTAAAATCTATCTCTGAACATTTCATTTGTACACTCACTTACTTGCGTCTGCATGAATAACATCAAAACTGCGTGAACTAAGTATAGCCTCTTCACTATTAACCTCACTTACAGACCAGCTGGCATCCAAGCTGGCATCCAACTTGGCCATGGCTATGGCTAGGAAAATCTCATGAATGTACTAGTAAGGCCTTGGTTCTTTCTAGGGTTGTTTCTTGACCATGGCCAAACCTCATGAATACACTAGGTAACACCTTAGTTCTTTCCTAGGTTGTTTCCCCAGGACTGAGAGTTCATTCACTTGCCTCCTTGCCAGCTTTGGTGACTCCCTAACCAGCCACTTTGATCCTCACTTTTCTTCTTTCAACCATCTAGAAGTCAACCCCAAGTGACCCCTGCCGTCAGTTCACTCACTGTTTCTTCTCAGTTTCCCGATTATATGCACTAACGCACCCAACTTCTCCGCCTAACCAGCTGTTGTCTCAAACTCTTCCAGAGCTGCCGCAACACTCACTAATACCTAATCATGGCGGATTTGTCCGGGCCGAGGATGAACTGCTACGAGATCCTCGAGATCTCACCAGATGCCTCGCTCAAGGACATCAACAGCTCTTACAAAAGACTCGCCTTGAGGCTTCATCCGGACAAAACAAAAGGAGATGACGCTGCTGTCACAAAATTCCAGAAGGTGAGTACCAGTCAATCTGGCAACCCATTAAGACTATTTGCATGAAGGCTGATGGAATAACACCAAACAGATCACTGAAGCCGTCGAGGTTCTCCGTCACACAACCACGCGCCGAGCACACGACAAGCAACTTGGTAGAAAATACAAGCCTCCGACTGAAGAGGAGCGTCTATTCGCCAGCCCAGATTACCAAGGATGGAAGCCTAGTGGTATGTGTAAGGGCACATACGTCCGTAAGGATCGTTACAAGTTCAGCTACGGTGAAAGCGTTCATATGAATCCCGCCTCCAAAGAGTCACAGGAAGAACTAGCTCGCTGGGAAAGGGTGCGCGAGGAAGAGGCAGAGAAGGCGAGACAAGAGAAATTACGCCAGGCTGCCGAGAAAGCTTCTGAGAAAGCGGCAAAGAACATAAACCAGCGGAAAATCTGGCGGGAGACTTGGAACCCCGATGAGGAAGAACTAGCTCGCTGCGAAAGAGCCTGGAAGGAAAAGGCGGAGAAAAAAGAGCAAGAAAACATCCGTCAAGCCGCCGAGAAATCTGCTGCGCAACAATCAACGAAGGAGAACACTTGGAAGACATGGCAGTCTGTGCTAAACCCAAACGCGAAGCCTTTCGGAGCTCCGAGACAGACATATAACGGCGGAGCACACAGTGGCCTTCGACCTGTCTGGTTCGCTGGAGCGGAGCCTAAAGAGGGTAGCCACGGGGTGCTAGGGCCTGATCTTGCTGGTGAAGTTGGAATTGACCCTCAGGCGGAGTCTGAACGGGGACATGGCTGTGATTTCGACATTGACACCCTATCTGGAGTGGACGGCAATGCCACTGAAGTCCAAACAAGCCCCGACCTTGAAGCTCCTTCGGACACTGTCCCTAAGGCCGTGGGGGATCTTGATTCTGATGTGGAACCAGTCCCTGTCTTCGGAGCTGCATCTGCTCACCACGGCGAGTCTGCCTTGAACAGATTCAACGATCAGATTGAGAATGACAACCGTGATGATGGCACCGGTGCCAATGTCGAAGAGACCTCATTTGAGAAAAAAGGCCAGGCCAACTCTGTACGCCATGAGGCAGACGTTGACATTGACACCGCTACTGAGGAGCATCATTCTGTTTACACGGCATCGCCCGACTGTTTTATGCCAGAAGACCTGCATGCACCCCGAAACTTCTCCAACTGCTCGATGAGCGGCGCCTGGCTCTCTTCAAGCGACGACGCACCATTAAAGGCAGATGGTATACCTACGAGGAATGCAGATGAGGAGAGCGCAGAATCCGTTTATTACGACTTCAGTGATGCTTTATCACTTCAGTCGAGCCAACCCGCAAGCCAAGATCACCAGGATTCATCCCTCAAAGACACGTCCAGCGCCGCTCCTAGCTACGCCTTGCCGATCTCTGTGTCGCACGATTTCCCCGAGTTTGACGAAGCGAACGTCTACCCTCACTTGGCACCCCTCATACCGTTTTTCACTGCGAAACTGACAGACAAAGACGGTCGGTATAGCGAAGAGGACCTCCACGGTGAACTCAAAGGCATGGTCATGGAGACTTACTGCGGTTGGCTGGAGAGTCTGCGTGTAACCATTCCAGGTGCGCCAGACTCTGTAAAACCCTCGAACTCCCAGGATTGCCGTCACCTTGGATACTGGGAAAAAGACCTGGGACACGAAAAGTGCGAGACATGTGATTTGTGGAAGCCCATATACATGCTCGTGTGTCCTATTTGCGGGATCAAGAGGTGCGTGAGATGCAAGTTCGAGAGAGGTCAATAATCTGGATCGTCATCTTCCTATATCAAGCCATGGGGAAGAAAAAAAACTTGGAGGAAGGCGATATATCATATAGTACTATCTCCTTGGTGGGTTTCATTTCATTGCCTTTGATGATTTTCTGTTTGTTTGGAACATATTCACAACGCATTCTCCTGATGCTGTACACTAGCACTGAACTTGTTTGTCTGTTTGCATCTCAAGCATGTTGGCAGGAAGATTTGGCAGTGGTCTAAAAAGGAAAAAGATCAAACAATGTGAGATAGTATTATTTACAGAAAAGAAATAATACCCTTCCATCTGCTGCATTGGCAAACAGCTAATTCTCAAGGCACTCCCATCATCTCCGAATAACTAAACAACAGACTTTACACAACCATTCTCCAGCGCTCAGTGAAACCAATATATGGAGAGGCCAGAATCAAGCATGCTTTTCATCCACCTCCGGAAGAACAACACCTGATCTGTCCGAGAACCTCGCTAGCGCCTCATCAAGGCCAATTTCCCGCGAGATCTCAGCCTGACGCTCGAAGTCCGCAACAGCGGTACCCTCCGAGCCGAAAATGACATCCATCTCCTCAAGAGAGAGCTGCTTCGTCTCGGGAACGAAGAAGAAGATAAACAGCGCACCAAGCGACGTCATCAGACCTAGGAAGATATACGTGCCATAGCGAATACCCGAGAGCATATCCGGCGTGACTTGGCCGACGATGAAGTTGTTCATCCAATCTGCGGACCTCATTAGCAACATGCCTAACCTAAACAAGGAGGTCTAGCCGTAAAACATCGAGAAAGAAGAAGACATACTAGCCGAAGCACCCAAACTCGTCCCAATAGCACGCACACTAAGCGGCCAGATCTCCGCGATGATGATCCAAGCACAAGGGCCCCACGAGTATCCGAAGTGCACGACGAACAACCATACCATTGCGACGGCGGCCCAGCCCGCGGCGCGGTGCGACTCCCACTGATTCTCGTTCTCGGCGAAGATGCCGGCGATGATGAAGTGGCAGGTTGCCATGCCGATGGCGCCGATGACGAGGATGGGCTTGCGGCCGACGTTGTCGACCCAGATTACGGCTGGGATCTGGATTATGAGATTTTAGTGAGGGGTTGTAAAGGGTGAGAGAGGGAGGGTCTCACTGTTGCGAGGAACATGGCTACGCCGACGACGCCGGTGGCTAAGAGGGAGGTGGTGTTGTTGCTCATTCCGAGTTGTTCAAAGATCGTGGGGGCGTAGTAGAGGATGGCGTTGACGCCTGTCCATTGCTGGAACGTCATGGTAACTGCGGCGGCGATAATTTTAGACATCGCCGTGATGGAAGACTAGGGCGGAGCATACCCGTAGCAACAATCACCCGCCTGAACATCGGCCAGCTGGTGAACAAACTCTTGTACCCCGCGGCCTCCAGCTTCAAGTAACTCCAGGTACTGTTTCGCTCTAGGTGAGGGAATCTCTCCTTCTCAGTGCGTTTCTCGAAGATACTCTGGGCTTTGATTTCGAGGAACTCGAGCTGTAAGATGGGGTCGTCTGCAGGTAGACCGCGAAGACTGGTCAGGACTTTGATGGCTTCCTCCTCCCGGCCATGGTGCACAAGCCAACGGGGCGAGAAAGGCATAAAGATCATGCCGACCCCTAGGATGACTGCTGGGACGAGCTGAAGAGCTAGGGGCAAGAGCCACGCAGTATCCTTTTGGGTCTCGCCGGTGCCGCCGATGTGGTTTGTCCCGTAGTTGATCCTGGGTATGTTAGGATGAGAAAGGATATGTTAATGCAAGGACGTACCAGAAGGAAACCTATTCATGGAATCAGCATCATGATGTATAAGCGGATACAGCTTTTTAGACATCGGGGAACTGACCATGATTCCAAAGGTGATTGCCAGCTGCTGCATGGCAACCAGAGAGCCTCTCACTTCCGGGGGCGCAATCTTCAAGAAGTTAGAGAAAGACAAAGACCAGTAGACAGCGATGTATCACCTCAGCGTTGTACGTAGGCACACTCATTGACAGACTGGTGGTAGAGTTCAGTCAGTAAAAGCCCTAACACCCAGGACCTTAACATGGCCACCTACCTTCCGACACCCATACCCGTAACAAATCGACCTCCCAGGATATTCGAAGAGCTCCCATTGCCGGTGGCCGCGGTAAGCTGAATCACGACGCCGATACAGAAAATGCATACATTTGCCAGGATCGTGTATTTCCGAGAGAACCTTTCGCAGAGGATACCGGAGTAGAGAGCACCAAACCAGGCTCCGAGCTCGAGGATAGCTGTAGCTTCTTAGCTATGCCTGTTAGGATATCACGCGATAAGACCATACATGTAAGCCACCCCTTTCGAGTCTCGTTTTTCACAGCATCGCCCATCTAGACCGTCAGTATTAGATCGCGTCGTTGCGAGGAGACGAAGCCTACATGTTCTTCGAAGGAGTGCATGACCACTGAGATTCCAAGATTTTAGCAATAACCCAGATATATGTAAGGTACCTTGACTCACAGACGCCAGAAAACACGCCCTTTGCGGAGAAGGAAAGTTAGCCAGCATTGGCGACCTCGGTTCTGGACAAATCTACCTGATTATAACCGTAGAGGAGGCTGCGCGCTTGTTAGTAGTTATCTTAACATAGGGATGAGCGTAGCAGTACCCTCCCAGACAAGCGAACATCGCGACACCAAAGACCTTCCTGTTCTGGATCAAACCCGGCAGCCCAGACGACGCCTTCAGATTGACCTTGCGGATTTGCGCGGCGGCGTTCACAGCCGCCGAGGTATCGCCAGCACCGCCCATGTTGTACCGGCACGATGGAGGATTACAGCAAGACAAGAAAAAGAGAGAGTAAACACGAGCTCACGCCAGCTATGTACTCAGGCGGATGGCGCTCGGTTTTCATACGAAGAAGTAGTCATGATTCCGGCTATTTGCCCAAACGCTATTCTTATGAGATCCCTGCTTTTGCATGAATTCCCGGGTAACGTCCCACTTCTAGCCTCTTGACAAGCTGGGAGATTGGTCCTGGCGACATCGTGCCATGACCGGGTTGCAAGGATGCGAGCTAAGGGGCCATTCGGGGGTTAACCAAGACCTGGACCATGCCTTTATTCGCCTGTGATCGGCGTCGTCTGTCAGCAAGCGGGCGGGTGGTTAGACCCCCGCGTCCACTAGTCTTGGTTTCCGGCTGAATCCCCGGATAAATGAGTCTGGGGATGGGAAAACTGCAGACTCTCCAGTGGGGTAAAGCCATAAAAGACCGCAGGGCGCTCGTAGAGTGCATGTGGAGGGAGCTGGGGAAAATCCTAGCGGAGAAGACAAGACCACTGACATTGAAAGTTATCCTTAGCCGAGTAACTATTACCTTTGCCGAGCACGCCGGAGATCTTATTCGGCCATATCATGCATTGGAGTAGAAGAAGTCTACTCTGCACGCTAGCTAGAAACTGTGGGTAGGCAGGGTATAGTGTCGAATTTCCTCAGGAATGAAAGGGAACAAAAAGCTTGTTTTAGGCGTATGCAAAGTGACCCAGAATGCCACTATCCCCGTGTAGAGCCAACAGCCCGCCGGCTATATCGAAGATTATTACCTATCAAACCGGTAAATGACCAATTCGCGGTTTCCGTTCTCACCCAGGAGGTACCGTTCGGTTCCACATATCTTCCCCTTGCCCGTAAGCTCAAAGATATCTGAGTTTCTCAGAGTAATAGCCGAGGACGGTGTCCGGATGCTTAATAGGACTTTCAGATCAAATGGCCAAGTGGCCTGAGAAAGATGGAGACAAAAGCCTACTTGAGCCTTTTCATCCGATGACTCAGAGATGATGGTATACCATGGCTCGTCGCAGACTTCAAGGGTTAATGGACTTGCCTGTAAGCTCCCATTCCCTCTATACGGTGGTAGGACAAGATCAGTGTTTTGTCTCCAGCATGGCCCGTAGCCATTGACGGGGATACTCGTCAATTGAACTTGCGACGTCCATTCCGCGGGCCCAACAAATCGATCCACGGGACCTGTGCATAAGTTCTCATATATCTCTATCGACTGGTTGTCTTCCGTAATGTTCAACCACTGTATGCCTGGAAGGCCTCGTTGCCTGACAGAGTAGAACCCTAGCTCTCTGAAGCCGAAGCGTGACACGATGGAGGGACCCGTATCTTCCACATCGACTCGCAGGCGCCCAGTTGGATCCAACGACGGCCTATACGAGGATGGCCTGGATATGTCCCAAACTGATAACGACTCTATCGGAGCATCATCATCCGCAGTGTACAAGCTGCGGTTGGGCTGCCAGATGTAAATTGCATAATGGGTCTGACTATGGGTTGAATAAAAGCGGTCTCGTTCGCTGAGAGGATGACCAAGAAACATAATCTTCCACTCGTTGCGGAAGGTTATGCTCCAGCCGCTTGATGTCTTGCCCACGTCGAACGATGAAGCAAAGTGGCGATGAACGCCGTCGCTATCGTTCAGCCAATGGAAGGCTTTCGGTTCTGCCCACTCAACCACGAGGACTAGTCGTTGTAACCTAACTCTGCGTATTACCTTGCCTGTGATGATGAATGGCACCATGAACTTCCTGTCGCTCTCGAGGTCCATAAGGACTAAACAGGTATGGTCTGCACTTGGGTAAACCAGCAGTCCATCATCATAGGACCAAAAGGTCTCCGAGAACGGCAGATCCACTCGCTGCATGAGATGACTGGCATGGATATCCCAAGGTTGGACCTGAAACCATTCCCTCTCGCCGGAGATTCCGAATTCATCACACAAATTGAGCCTCTGAATTGACTTGGGCTTTCCACGACCGAGGTGATTATACCTCGAGGCAACTCGATCAAACAGTGAGCGCCATTCGTTGTCCTTTGAGCTTCTCGGCAGACCATGGCTGGAAAGGAGATCTCTGACCTCGCTTGTTTGCGGGAACAACTTCTTCAATAGCGGCATCAGGATTGATGGATCTCCGAAAGTCTCGTTCCACAACCGTGAGACACGCCGACAACGGACGAGATCCCTGGGCCCAAGATGGTCCAAGACCATCCAAAAGAGCTCACTTGGCAACAACGGAAGATCTAGACTTCGGACATCCTGATAGTCTGCCATGGTAACTTCAGATAGTACGTTGATTGCACGTCGAGTGTGTCATGCGCTCATAGCTGCTGGAAAGACGCTTCTGAGTATCCGATGTCTACTTGACCCTTGAAGTAGAGAAAAGTGAAGGGTAGATCAGGGTCCAAAATGTAAGCAGTGGGTATAGAATCAGATGATCTCAAACAATG
Organism: Aspergillus multicolor; assembly: GCF_047715735.1. Classification (NCBI taxonomy): domain Eukaryota; kingdom Fungi; phylum Ascomycota; class Eurotiomycetes; order Eurotiales; family Aspergillaceae; genus Aspergillus; species Aspergillus multicolor. The sequence goes on from NW_027395957.1 coordinate 1,206,006, forward strand.
CGGGGGCGGAAACGGCAGCCGGAGGTGAATGATGCCAAGACCCTCGAGTGTCAGGACACCTTTCACCAACTTCATCCTGCAGCGTTTCGCATATAAATACAGCTCCTGTCCTCGCTGACATGTCTGATTTATGAGCACTGGTCTCTCGCTCCAAATCCTACACCCACCAAAGAAGTAATTGCGCACTAACGCCACCATGCTGCCGCGCTCTGCGCTTCTCCTTGTCGCGTCGCTTCTGGCCGCTCTGCCAGTCAATGCCGACGGGCTCTATACTAAGAAATCCCCCGTTCTCCAGGTCGATCAGAAGAGCTACAACCAGTTGATTGCGAACTCAAACTACACCTCCGTAAGTGATATTCCTCAGTCCCAAATTGCTCGCATCCAGCTAACACCGGGACTAGATTGTCGAGTAAGTCCGCGAACCTCGCATACGCGCTACGAGCCCTACCTAAACAATTTGACCTTTATAGATTCTATGCGCCTTGGTGTGGCCATTGCCAAAATCTGAAACCTGCCTACGAGAAAGCAGCGAAGAACCTGAACGGACTGGCCAAGGTTGCTGCCATTAATTGCGACGACGATGCGAACAAACCGTTTTGCGGCCAGATGGGAGTCCAGGGCTTTCCGACGCTGAAGATTGTGACTCCATCCAAGAAACCCGGAAAACCTAGAGTCGAGGACTACCAAGGCCCTCGGACCGCGAAAGGAATTGTTGATGCGGTGGCGGAGAGAATTCCGAACCATGTGAAGAGATTGACGGACAAGAACCTGGACGAATGGCTTTCTGAGGATGAAGAAGGACCGAAGGCCATCTTGTTCACCGAGAAGGGCACTACGAGCTCCCTAATTCGCGCCCTTGCCATCGACTTTCTGGCTAGCATCAAGATTGCGCAAATTCGCAACAAGGAATCAAACGCCGTGGAGAAGTTTGGTGTTACGGAGTTCCCTAGCTTGGTGTTGCTTCCCGGAAACGGAAAAGAACATATTCTGTTTGACGGCGAACTCAAAAAGGGCCCGATGGTTGAGTTCCTGAGTCAAGTGGCGTCTCCAAACGCCGATCCCACTCCGGCCACCGAAAAAGCAAAAAGCAAGAAGTCGAGCACATCCGAAAAGAAGCCCAAATCAGACGAACCTTCGGACTCCGAGGACTCTACTGCGGAGGCCAAGCCTTCTGCTTCAGCCCAAGCTCCCGCTCTCGCTCCCGCTATTGACATCCTCGAAACACCCGAGACCCTGGAAACCGCCTGTCTCGCGCCAAAGTCTGGTACTTGCGTTCTCGCCCTTCTGCCAGAGTCTGAAGCGGAGCCCACCGGTTCCGCCAAAGAGGCACTCGAAAGTCTAGCGGAGGTTGCACATAAACACACTCGAAAGCAAGCCAAACTTTTCCCGCTGTACGGCATTCCTGCATCCAACACCGCGACCAAGGCTCTTAGGGCTGGACTCGGGTTGCCTGAGGACGCGCAGTCCGTCGAGGTTGTTGCCATGAACGCACGAAGGGGTTGGTGGAGACATTACGACCCCTCGGATAATGCGGACTTTGACCCAGTTCGCGTAGAAGCATGGATTGATGCTATTCGTCTAGGCGAAGGCGCTCGAAACAAGCTGCCAGAGGGCATTGTGGTTAAGGTCGACGAGCCTACAAAGCAAGCTGACCACGATGAACTGTAAATTGTGCAGCCAGTTACAAGTGATGAGTATCTCCGCAACGTAATGTAGCTTAGCTGAAATCAAAATTTGTTCTTCGTCAACGTTGCTACGTAGCTTCTATTTCAACTTTTGGATATACCCAATTAACCTATATACAAAGATATTAAACGAACAGAACACCGTCATGCATTCCAAGAAAAGATTCACAATAAACCCGAGGTAACTAGTAACAGGTAGGTACTGAACCACTACCTCTTCTTCTTCTTTCCCTCGGTCCCTTTCTGAATGATCTTCTGTCGCTTGGACTCGACCTCCTGCTCGTAGATGTCACGCGCAGTCTCGCCCTTCTTGCGCTTACTCTGCTTCGAGGATTTGACGCTGACAGTTGCGGCACCGCCAGCACGGATCTGCTTCTCTGCGTCTTCCCAGCCGGCATCACCATTACTTATCTCGTATCTGAAGGCTGTAAATCAGTTATTGTTCGCTCGCCAGGGGCTTTTCTTTCTGCATTTTGCAGAGTGGTAAAAGGGAAGGAGGGGCTCACTTATCGAGGGGCAACGCGTCAATCAGCGCGCGCTGCTTCTCGCGCATCTCGGCGTTGATTTCCTCGCCGCCTTCGCGGAGCTCATCGTCGATGCTGGTCTCGAGGGGCTTGAAGCGCTCGTCGACGACCTCGTCATGGGCCTCGACTGCTGCTGAGGTCGTGGGAACCTGGTCTGCGGGGAGGGTATCCGCGACGGCTGTCTCCTCGAGAGAGCGGAAGTGTGTGGAAACCTTGCGGACGATCTTCAGGAACATGGCGAGCAGCTGGGACGAGGGGAGGCTCAGTTCCTTCTCGACGTCGTCGAGGGACTTGCGCTGCAGACCGATGGCCAGGAGGATGGACTGCTGCACGCCGGAGAGGCTGACTTTGCCGGCGAGATGGCCGGAGAAGTACCATGTCGCGATGGTGGGGACCATATCTAGGATGACGTGGTAGTCGAGGAGGTTGTTTGCGTAGCTGTCGAGGCGTTTGAGATCGAAGGGGGAGAAGGCTGCGTCGAGGTCGGATTTCTTGAGGAGCGGCGCGGCGAGGGATGGGTCGAGTTTGGCGCCTGCGGTTGCGGACTCGCCGATGCTTAGGGAGACGACGGAGGCGAAGGCGCGGAATTGGTAGGAGAGGAGGGAGATGAAGCGGCGGTGGAAATCGCGCGAGAAGGCACCGAGCCAGCTGGCGTCGTTGGCGCCGGTGGCAAGTGTTCGGAGCATGACGCAGGAGTGTTCGCCGGTGAGGTCGTTGGGTGTTTGGCGGAGGTATACTGGGTGGAAGGAAGCGCGCTTCCAGAATTTGTGAAGAGACGGTGTGAGACCGTAACTGACACCGAGGTAGTCCAGCTCGTCTGGCCGACGCTCTGACAGCTTGCCGAACAGCGGCGGCATGGATCGAATGTCGCGGACTTGAATGTTATCATCGAGGAGGTTGGAGTTTGCGAGCTCTTCATCGGTGACTCGGACCATCTCTTCTTGGGTGTTCATTGCGTTCTCTGACAGGTCGGTGAATTTGCCTTCGAAGAAATCCACCAAGAGCTCCAAAGCACGGGATCCGTATCCCATGCTGAGGTACTCGGGGTTGGTGGCAATGCGGACGACTCGAGCTCCAGAAAGACCGGCGAAGTCTTCATCCTGGAATTGCTGGCTGACAAGCCAAGGGATTAGATCACCGCCAGCGCGTTGACCACGACTCAGGCTGTTGAGGACGCTCTGTCGGCTAATGCGACCTTCCAGGGCGACTTGAATGACGCAAAGAGGCTCTGGCAATTTCGCGGCATCTTCGTCGATTGGTGGAACGAGCACATACAGCTGATGTGCGGGGGCGTCACTCATCAACTGGAGATCATTGGGAGTGTTCTTGTAGTGACTGGCAACGTAGAGAGCCATCATCTGCTGGAGGAACTTCTCAGAGACAGGGTGGAAGGAGAACAGGGTGTCTCGGTTGACTTGGAGCAGCTGGCACTGAGAGGGATGCGGGCAGCCTTGTGTGTTCATCTTCGACTTTGGTAGTGTCGCGTCCAGGCACAAAACTTTGTTCAACCACTTTTCTACGGAGTCACCAGGGGCGTATCTGATGGGTTCGGAGAGAGTAATCTCGCGCAAGGATCGTCCACCCAGTCCCTTATCCGCATTCTTTTCAACCTTTCCAGTTGCTCGTGAAGCAACATCAGTGTCGTCTCCGGCAATCTTGGCGCCACCTCTTGACTGTTCACGGAGCTGTTGAATCAGCTTCAGCGAGAGAGATCTGCCAGTTCCCTCATAACCGTTGATTGTAGAAGCCATGAAGACCAGGTAAGGACCCATCAGCTTTCGGACCAGCGGTAACGGAATGGCCGCAGCTTCATCAATGACCAAGAGCTCTGCCTGCCCTAGCACGTGGGCGTCCTGAGGTTGAATGTACTGAATAGTTTGGCGATGTTGGCGATGGATGTTGACGCGTACGATAGCCTTGTTGAAATCAGGGTTGGTGGACTGGAGGATCGTGTAGTCTGCGTGGTCGGCATAACCGAGAGCGTCGAAACCTTTGAAAATGAACTCAAACAGAGTCTTCAAGTTTTCAGGGCTCGGTGAAGTGATGAAGACGTTGCTGTAGCCGTAGGCAATCGCTGCCGCGATAGCGACACCCAGAGCCGCGGACTTTCCGCGACCTCTGGCAGCAGTTAGCGTAACAGTGCTTCGGAGCGTTTTTTCGGCAATCGCGTCGACGAAGGTGAGCAATGCCTTGGCCTGGTCGACGGTTCGGGCCAGATTGACCAAGGATCCAACGGGCTGGGACTCGGCCAAGTCATCCTTGATCTTCTCCAGTTCCTTCTTCGGCCCCGAGTTGTTTCCATCGGTTTCCTCAGGTGGTGGGAGTGGTTTCACGTTCTTTCCGCCAGAGATGGGGAGGACGTTCATCTCGTCGTCGATGACCAAGCAGGAGTCGCAGCTACCAAGGGATAGGATGAATCGCTCGTTGAATCGTGCAACCACGTCATCATGTGCCTCGGTCCTGTATCTCGAGTGGATGTCCATCGATAGTGTGTAGAGCTGTTTTAAACTGTTCATGCTCTTCAGGAGCATGATCACTGTACCACCACCTTCGACGGTCTCGATAGTCCGAGCTAGAAGGTTCGGGGTAATAGCCTCGAAATCCTGGAGAATACACATGCCGTAGGTATTTCCCAAAATCTTCTCTGTTTCCTTGTAGTACACATAGCGGATCTGGTTGAGTGTGACGAACAGCTCGAAAGGGTCCTCATCGTTCGCTTCGCGGATGCCTCGTTTCACCTCCCTCTTGATCTTTGCCTCCCGTTTTTTTCGGTGACTTGTAAAGCCTAGGAGATCCTTCTTGTACGCCCATAGAACGGACTTGTTCTGTTTCACGTCGAATTGCGATCTGATGTGGTAGAGGTTGACGATGATATCTTTCGCACGGTCACCCACGATGACGAAGAAGTTGCGCTTCTTCTCCTGGATGCCATTCTGAATGAGCGCCGGGATGCGCGAGTCGATCGCTTTCCGAGGCATTTTTCCAAGCGATCAATGGACCTCCCAAGCTTGAAAGATACCGGATGGAAAGTCTCTGCGCCGAAAAAAAGTTGGCGGTGTTTTATTCTGCCAAAAAGTATTTACCGCCTGTATCACCGCCTAATCGCAACCCGCTCATGCTCCGTGTATCACGTGAAAACAGCGGTCTTGTCCTCCGCAGTACTCCAGGGCTTCATGGCTGGATGGACTTGCTCGGAGAATATGAAGGCTTGGCTGGCATGATATGTGGTCTGATGATGGCGCTCTAGCGTCCTGCCTGTGAGACTTTATGCATGAATTCCCAATAAAGGCTTCGAAGTATGTAGCATACATTGCATATGTACCGTAAGCTTGCTGCGAGGATGTTGAACTCCCTGAAAGTTGCACAGTAGTCGTCATCAATCTGAGGCAGCCCCATTATTTCCTTGCTATGTTGCAATGAAGATTTTCCCGGTCTTGCTGTTTAGATAGCATGACCCCACTTGAGAGTGCCTGGTTGCTTATCGGGGCCAACCCAAGCTGCTTGGGGAGCCGTTAGTGGGCAGGCTACCGCTCCCTAGCCGGTGATCCCACTGTCAAGCGCGGGTCTGGATCCATCGTCCATGGTCCTCCCATGTAGTTGACGCAATCACCTTTTGCTCAGGTCCTTCAAAAGAATCTTTTCTTTCCTTAATTATAGACGCCCCTTTCCGGCTTGATATTCTCGATTCCTGATGCTGTCCAACCAATTCATGTCACCCCCGTCAACTTCGTGCAGTCTCCACTGTTATCGGACCCTTGTCGACTCCCCGAATCTAGGCTCCATATCCCCTCACCTGTCCGTCAAATATCACCTACCTACACCCTTGCGCGAGCCGTCGTAAATGGGAGCTTCAGTCGACCATTGGCAGTTAGTATCCCAATAATGGGCTCTGCCCTTTCATGAGCTGCGCCAGTATGATTCGTCTATCTGCGGAAAACGGCCTTCGCGCTTTACTAGGGTTGGTATACACGAGCTTCCCCGCATTGTCTCATGATCTAAATTTCGCAGGGCTTTTCTATTGAGCTGCACGTTGATTACTACCTCATATAACACCACATTTGCTTTTGGTAAGCTATGATCTACGGCGAGGGGGCCAGGTCAAGGTTCAGAACTAACATTGACGTTTCTCCTCTAATAGACCATCCTCTCCACACTGCTGTCCTCACCTGTTTTCTCTCGGCGATTTCTCTCCTGGTTTTGAGTAGATTCGTCCATCAGATACCGAGTGTATCTCTTCCGCCTGATAAATACTCTGCTATACCACTTAACGAAATTGAGCAGCCCAGCGCGGCAGCATTATCGGCTATTGGCATTGAGGACGCTGCAAAGGATCGACGTACTTTGAGATGGTGGTTAAAAATAGGTGCCTTCTCTGGAATCGCCTGTGCGCGGATAGCTCTCTTTCGCTATATCACTGATAATATCGAGTGCGCACCTAGTGGATACACTGTAAGCTGCTCTATGGAATAAGGCATTGTTCGCAGAGATGATAACCATACTTCTTTCTTTTCAGTACCTACTTCCATTATTTGCCGCACTCTATGACTTCTGGCGCATCCAGCGAACTGCAGAAAGCTGGATTCGACCAGACGAGCCGGCGAACAACCTATTTCGCGTACCGGTCGCAATAGTCAACCGCCTTCGCTTCTTCGTTTTGCAAAGTCGCATCCGATATATCGTACCTGCAGCATTTCTAGCAGTAAGCGGCGTGCTAGTCACAACATTCCAGGATGCTCGGCAATCAACCTATATCTGTCCCATAGTATCGGGGAAACACTTGAGGCTGCAAAGTTATAGGATTCTTTGTCTACTTATTGACTGTCTGCTTCTAACTAGCGCAGCCGAACTTTCTGGCGAAGGAGTCCGTCGGGAAGGGAAGAAGAAACAGACACTGTATTCCTGGGGATATTGCCTCTTAGTGAGTAGGCTCGAGCTTATCATCGGCATATCAAGCCTAACGGTCGCCTTCTTGCAGGGGGTGGTTTTATTTTTAACAGGTTGGGTCATTTACTTGACAGCTACTGCTGAAGCTGGTACCTTTGTCACTTCGCATTATCTGAGGAGTGCCTGGGGCCAGGCTGTATTGGTTTCTATTGTGATTGTTTCGGCATCCCAGTTGGTAGGTTTTGGCGGGTGTTATGTGGTGGCAATCAGAGCTGATACAGACAGTTTCCTTTCTATGGTCTAGTCGGGCTTTGTGTCTTGGCCGGCTTCGTCGCAAACTACTTCGACTTGGTTTCGACACTGTTCGATGGCCAAGAACCATTTCCCATGGTCTCTGCATCCCATGCCTTTACCGCACTCTTCTGCTCTTGCCTGGGAGGACTAATGTTACTGCTATCACGGACAGCTTCCGAAGATGAGCCTCAATTCCTACATCGCTTCAATTTCGTTTTACGACTTACTTTCATCATAATGTTTGGGACTGGTTTATTTTGGGTACTAAGCCAGTCAAGTCTAGGGCATACGCATCCGATCGAACTGCTAATACACGAAGCCGCAAAGAGTCATGACATGTGGCTGAAAGCGGCCAAACAAAGTAGTACTTTGGCCGAAGCTGTTCAGCAATATCGTTCGAGATACAATCAGAATCCCCCACCGTCAGTTCCTTCTATACATCATGTGAAGCTCCCTACTAACTATGGTATAGGGGATTTGATAAATGGCACGACTATGCCATAAGCAGGTCTTCGGTTACAATTGACGAGTTCGACGGCATATACACGAACCTTCTTCCGTTTCGCGCTTTAGCACCCCATGAAATTCGCACTATGACCCAGAAGCTAGCCACGAACCCGCTGAATGACATTGGCGCACTGAGTATTCGGAATGGTACGGTTAGGGTGCAAGAAGGCATCAAACCGACGCATGCTTGGATGGTTCAGAGCGCAGGCAAAATGATCGAGAAGTTCTCCGAGCATCTTCCGGATATGGACTTAGCTTTCAATCTGGACGATGAGCCCCGTGTCATAGCTCCTTGGGAAAAGATTGCGGAGCTTCAAAACAGGGCAAAAGCGCAACAGCCACCACCTGATGATGACATTTCGGGCGAATGGACGGCGAATCGTGATGCAACCTGGGCACCCATTGAACCAGCCGACCAAACACCGGAGACCATGTTTATCGACCATTCGTTCCAGAAAATATGGGACGCTTTTGTTGCCCCTGCTTGTCCACCTGGATCAAGAGCCCGAACACAGCGCGTCTGGGACAGACAAGATCTCTGCATTGGATGCATCCGCCCGCATTCAATGGGCCAGTTTCCAACGGACTGGGGGATCACGTCCGATGTCTGCCACCAACCTGATCTCGCCCATATGCATGGCCTCTTTCTATCACCTGCAACATTTCGAATCACTCAGGAACTATTACCTGTCTTCAGCCAGAGTTCGACATCCGTCTTTAGCGACATTCTATTCCCCAGCCCCTGGAACTACGTCGATAAGATCAAATATGGACCTTCTGCTGAGCATCCTGATCCTAGGTACACAGAAAAAGAAAACACCCTCTTCTGGATTGGTAGCACGACGGAAGGCGTAAGTCGCGAAGGTAGATGGAAAGGAATGCCGCGGCAGCGCCTTGCACACTTGGTCAATAACAACACATATAACCACGTCTCAATTCTATTGCCTACTGAGGAACCAAAATCGCATTCATATCAGATCTTCGAGGGTATGGCGCCTACGCAAGTCCTCGGCCTGAACGCTTCCATCAGCGTTACGGACCCCATTGTCCGCTGCCGGAACGACGACTGCACTGACCAGAAGGATGAACTCGGCACTGGCGGCCGGGTCGATTTCCAGGATCATTGGCAGTATCGCTATCTCTTTGACTCGGACGGCGCCGGCTTCAGCGGCCGCTTTCTCCCTTTCCTGCAGAGCCGTAGTCTCCCCTTCAAGACCGGCTTATTCAGACAATGGTTCGACTCGCGTGTCACGCCGTGGCTACATTACGCCCCCATCGATGTCCGCCTACACGGATTATGGAGTACTCTCGCTTACTTTGCTGGCGTCGATGCCACAATCGATGGGCGTAAAGTCGAGATGAAGCGACATGATATCCAAGGCCGATGGATTGCCGAAGAAGGCCGCAAATGGGCAGAGACAGCTTTGCGAAAAGACGACATGGAGATCTACTTCTTCCGCCTTCTTTTAGAATGGGGCCGGTTGACTGATGATCGACGGGACACGTTGGGCTTCAAACTCCCGTCCGAACTCCTGGTCTGATAAGAGTAATGACCTTTCCTCTTCGCTCTTGTATAATTGATTCATACATACTTCGTCTTCTTTGCCTAGTGATATACTACCACCTTTGGCATACCATGTATTTAGACTTGTTGATCTTGACAGCCTTTTTAGCGATAATGCATGCCAAATTCAGTCTTCTAGGTCCCTGAAATTTATCTTTCGAATCTCGTGGGGAGAAATCCCGGGTCGGGGCTGATTTCCGGTTCGGCACAAAAGTTAGAACACGCCTTCCTCTTCCTTTCTCATTTCCTCCTCGATATCTACTGAAGATGATAACTTGTCAGCAACCAACTATTCCATTCTATCAACCAGAATACCTATAATGGATGGAACCAACTCACAATTCCGCCGCATCGGAGCGGGCTTCTGCGGAACAGTATGGGCAGCAGCAGAGCGAGGGTCCGCCTACAAACGCGAAGACGGAGGCCCTGACCGGTTCCTAAAGAACGACAGCAACAGGCATCAACATTTATTCGATTGTATGAGAGAAACCATTGTCCAAGTCCCAATTCATCACGACTTTTATCACCCCGAAAGATGACTGATGGTGCAGCAACCTTAGCCGCTTCCCAGAGGGCTATAAGCCATGCAATATGATCCACGCGCAACGGATACCCGCCGTCAAGGAGAGAATCCGACAGCTTCTCACTGAGAATTTCTGTCCTCTGGAATTAGCCAATGAGATCCTAGCTAGCGATACCAACAGGGACTGCCTGATCCGTCCATATCTAGGCCGCCGCCGTGTCTCACGCCCATCTAGATTCAGGGCCTTTTCCTTGAGGAATTATCCGCTACACATCGATCAAATGGAGGAGCTGGCTATTCCGGAGGAGGACATTTGCGGTTATGCTCGGGCAATGGCGGAGGCTCTTGCGGTGATGCACTGGGTTGGGGAAGTGGATGGCAACGATGTCGAGTTTGTTCTTGCGGCGCCAAATGATGGCCCAGGCAAGGATAAGAAGACGGGGGGGCATATATGGGCTAACGCTCTTGAGGCGCACCAGATGTGGGTGCTGGACTTTGACCTCGTTAGGGATATGCCCATAGATGAGCATGGTGTCAGACAGGCAGTGGCAGCCTTTCTGAAAAAACGACCCCTTCTGTCCAAGGCCGGATGAGCACTCGGAGCTCTGGGCTGCTTTCCGTGAGCAGTACCTGGCGACCAGCAAGAAGTGTCTTTCCGAAATTCAGCACAGGGCTCATGCCTCTCAGAGACAGGGCTTGCCAGAACTTTTCATTCACTTCCTTGAGGCTCAGCCCTGACGACTGTGTCTACGTGATCTGTGTGTCAGGGAATGTCCTTCCGCTGGTGACAGACATGGTCTGGCTAGGGCTATTTATCCAATGGCGTGATGAAAGACAGCGAGTTTATTCTGGAAGGTCCTGCTGCTGGTAAACATGTTCTGGCCAGGGCTATTCATTCACACCTGAGGAGAAAGAGTGACAGCTTCACGACCCGTGGGGGCATACCCCTGATTGTTCAACGCCTATTGGCTCCGAAGTGCAGCATCATCTCACTTTACCAGGCTTATCCCTGGCCCTGGTCCAGAATTCACAATGCCATTCACACCAAAAGAACGAAGCACACTAGAGCTTAGCGAGACTGCTGGGCTACAGAACTCCTCGGAATAGGTTATATAAATCGCATCCCACCTGCCAAAAAAACTTCCTAATCAACCCACCAGCCACAAGCCTCTCATCCTTCAAGCTTACTACCTTTCAAGTCCTTCGTCTCTCAAGCTCTCGGTTTCAATCTTGATCCAAGTTTTGGCCTGGTGTACACCATGCGCTGGAATATTGTCACTCTTATCTTGGGTCTCTTTGCCATTCTGGCATTGGGTGTATGTGTTCTCTCAAACTAATCCTCCATCTCGCCATGCCGATGCTAAAATAACTTCTCCTTTAGGCCCCGCCACTACTTCTCTGGATGTTACCTCTCTGGATGTCACCTCTTTGGATGTTCAGACCACTAAGCCTTCCGGCGTGCCCGTGTCCAATGCCTACTGGAAGGTGCAGGTCAAGCCCGGCACCCCTATCATCGTTCTCAACGGAACCGTCCAGTCTGTTTACGCCCAGCTCCTGAAGTTGAACCCCAATTACGACGCGGATTGGAACAACACTGATGTCCCTTTTGATCTTGACGAAGAGGATGATTATGAGGATGATGAAGATGACGAGGATGATGACGAAGAGGATACCACCGAACCCGACCACGATGTCTTTCCGATGAAAAGCATACTGTTAAATGCATGGGACCCTCTGGCGCCGCCCGGACTAGGCGTATCAAGGAAGGCATCAACTATATCCACAAGGTCAAGGGTCAGCCTTGCGCGCCTCAGACAGAATGTTCTCGTGTTAGCTGCTCCTACAAGGCGGCCATTACTTGGTGCAACTGGGTAATTAAATCCAAACCTTCAACTTGTTATCCATCCCAACATATAAACTGACATGTCTACCTATCTAGGGAAAGGGTGAGCGCTGCTAACCTAGTTACGAGAACATCGCCCAGGGCGCTAGTGTGCTTGTACGTGAATGTGCTGGATATCGTGGTATGGATGAAAGGTTGGTTCATGGCAACCTTCACCACCCTGATACCTGGGACGTCATTGTTGAGGAGGACGGCAACCACTGCTAGACCTCTTGACACATCTGTTTGTTATCTGACAGCCTCTGTGCATGTCTTTTGATGACATTTCAACTATTATGTCTCGTCTTTTCTAATGTCTTTTATTTGTTATGTGCGCTAATTTCCTGTTCAACAATTGTGAGATCACCTCTTGAGTTCTTTGAATCTGCAAGGATGTCTATGCACCTTGTATCAGGATAGCCACACTAAAATCAAATCAAAACTTGTCATTGTTCAACTTCTTTCTGCGTATTTGACGATTTCTCCGCCTTGCTTCCAGTAAGCCCTACTAAGACTCAGGCTTTGGGACTTATAGCGTAGTATGCTTCGCCGGCCAATGGGAGTGCGTAATGTAGCCCAAGGCTCATAAGTCTCAGATACTTGTCTTGTGGGGGGATCGAGCAGAATTCAGTTATTCAGAAGAGCTTTATTATTCCTGTGAACACATTAATCTTTTCTTAACACTGTTTCAGAAATGATAAACAGTCCTCGAAAATGAGGAAGGCACGTCTTGGTCCTGGGCTTTGCTTTGTGGACTTGGAAGGAAAGGGAGAACTGACCGGAAGTTCCTTCCACCCGTCAAACTTGGAACATGAATGATAAGAATCAATAAGATGCACCCATTTTATTTCCTCGGATAGACTTCCTTATACACACAGTGGCGGCTATACTGCGTATGCCATCTCAGCAGTCTGCCAAGGCTTGAGCGGGTGCTGAGTCCCCGCCGTAGCCCTAGGTGGCTCAGGGTGCATGAAAAGCATTCAATGCCTCCAAGCAAGTCTACGTTGTAAGCCGGTCCGGAAAGCTTTGAAGACTACTACATAGAGTCTTTGACTTTGATTCTAAATGTTACTGCGTAAATTGTTCGGCTGTAAAAATAAACAAGAGCTCGTAATCGTCTACCAACGTCAGAATATATACAATCTCTAAGTAACTGCAAGCCATAAGACATATATGTATCGATCTAGCCGCGCACAACCTCAAGCGGACCGAGTCTATAGAAAGTATATACAAGAAGAAATCCCACATCAAATGGACAGACTAGGCTCCCTCCGTGCCCTCATGGACTTCCTTGGAAATCCATTTGCGGTCCGGTCACGGCTCTCATCGCGCTTCGCATTCGCCGAATCCTGATAGACCTTCAGCGAGTTAATATCCCAATAAGCCTCCGAGAATGCCCCCGGGTTATTCGAGACGTAGTCCGTGCAGCTGCCCAAGGAAGAGCAAGTCGAGCTCCCCCAGACATTACCCGCCCAGTCGCCGCAGAACGTGATATCGAAGATGATCTGCATATCCGTAAAGTGGCTCTCGATATCACAACTTCCTGCGAATCGAGCAGCAGGGGTTCCCCACGAGCTCGGGTTGGGATTTCCGGCCGAGATATCAGAGGGGATTGACGAGCGCGGGAAGAACCAGATCGAGATATGGTCAGAAGTCCATTCTGTGGCGTAGACGCCGCCGGAGGCAGAGTTGAAACCGGCGCCGTAGGACCTTGTGTCTTGTGACTGGATGCCGCAGCCGGCGTTGTTGGATTGGCCGGCAGCATTGACGAAGCAGTTTGAGGTGAGTAGAGTTCCCGTGAAGCCGGAGTTGTTGATCGTGCAGCCGTCGCTAGTGTGTAGGGTCATATGGTTTGTGGTTTCGACGTTAACGTTCTCGATCACGTCGATTTCGCCGCCGTTGGGCCAGTTGGGGCCTAGGATCCAGCTGTACTTTGTTAGTATATTGTTCATTGTTATTAGGGAAGGTTGGGTTGACGATGAGCGGGGACGTACAAGGCTGGCCAGGTACCACATCCCGTAGGCATGTGAGCGAGGTCTATAATGAAGAGACCGTGGTGGTAGCTCTTCGTACTCGACAGACGCACGCTTTGGCGGCCGGAGGGCTGGACGTTGGTGTGGTCGACGCCCATGTAGACGGAAGACCCAGTGGAGATCAGGCCTGCTCCCTGCGCAGTACCTCGATCAACGTACTGGACATGGCCGTTGGTCGGATCAGCAGCCGTAAAGAAACTAAACTTGTCGAAGAACACGTCTGGGGCGTAGTCGTCCTGCAGGACATAGGCAGCACTAGCAAGCTCAGCTGCTAGGCCCGCGATTGGGAGTAGTATAGACGCAAGGTGCATCTTCAAAGATAATAAAAGGAAGGGTATATACACTTGGAAGTAGAGCCCAAGCTAATAGAAAGTAGCAGAGCAACGCAACCTTAGAAAGGAACGTGGAGTAAAGTAAAAGGAGTGACAGAACAAGCCTTGCTCTTCAAAACTGCTCACAGAAAAGACCGTGTTCGAAACGGATTTCTCCCGAGAATATATACGACAACGCACACCCTCCTCATCGCCCCCGTTGGGTCGCTTTGAGAGGAAAGCGGCATAGACAAAACTATAGAGGTATCATCGGCCATAAACTGCATGCACCGGACCCGGTCTTGGGACTAGACCCCAGCCGGCCCCAGAAAAACGTTAATCGCTGGCATACTGAGCGAATTTGCGAGGAATGTGAAAGTAGACGTCGGGTTGGTCGAGGGCCAGATTGCAAGCATGTCAAGGGGCCGACAAGACGGGAACAGAGACCTAAACCTAGCAGCAGAGGGCTATTTTTCTTCGATGGAAGCGCTCCCGGCGCAGAGGATGTGATAAGCACAGATTCAGGTACCGATATGAAGGTATACGGCTGCTTCCAATAGGATGTCTTGTTCTTGACAAAGGAAGACGGGACAAGGCGCCCCCAGGATCGAGTCTAAGCTGCCTGAACTGGGTCGTCAGTACGGAGGAAGGCACGTTTCAGGTCAAGGCGCAGTACAAAGCGCGTCGCACTCACGGGCATCACATTAGCGCTTCTTCATCCCCGTAGTTCCTTCCGACGACGAGACTGACTCGAGATTCCTGAAGGAATCATGCTGCAGGGGTGTCCTCGACTCCGGCACGGGTCGACATGTAACGTGGGGAAAAGCAGGTGATTCGAGCATGCGCAAGCCGCGCAGTGTGACTGGGAAAAGAAAACGATTCAGCGATGATTGGCGATGCAGGAGATGAGAAGGAGTTGCAGGAAGAAGTCAAGCTTTAACGCGATCACGACGGGAGGCGGCCGCAGTGCCTGATTGGGTCTGCTGATCGCCCTCGCCGGTCGTGACTATTCCCTTTCCTCTGCTCTCTCCCGACGCCGGTGTTTCTAGTCGTAGTCTATTCAGCCAAACGATAATCTGTTCAACTCATCAGATGGTCTGCAATAGACACCTTCGTATCTTGGCGCTTCGGGGTAGGGCTCGGAGATGAGAGCCTTGGTTTCCGTGATCAACGTGAGAAAAGCCTCTCGGTCACACCGACATCAAATAACGCCTATATAAACTATAATAATGTAACATAAAACCGCAGATCGCTTATGCTCATTCGCTATGTACAGGACAAACAGGACAGACCAACTTCTCCCACTCCCCGTCATGCTGCCGCTGCCGCGTCGGCCGTGACTGCCCGATATCCACTAAACACTGGCGATGGTAGAGGTGTCGACATGAGAACACCACAACCGGCCCTTGGGTCACGTCAGCCTCCTCCTCATGATGTTTGATTGCCGCTTCTTCACTCGTGTCCCCGTCCATGTGCCTGTCATGGTCGTGAAAAGACGCATCAGTCGGGGATACTGCAGCTTTGCCTTTCCCTCTGGCAGTCGCAGGGTCGACCCGTTCTTCCAGCTGTCGAGCGAGGCGGTGCTGTTTTAGATCGCATTGGCGTCGTTCCCATGCATGCCAATGTTGGGGGCCGACTCCAGGGCCCCAGATGCGCTGCCGGCAGATTTCGCAGATTTGGCCACGGGGCCGCCATCCCCTCTGCCGTAGGCGCGTCACCTCATCGACATGCACGAACAGATCGCGGTCCAGCATCCCGTTGGCCAGAGATAACAGGGACTTTTCGTAAGTGTAGGCGGAAAACACCGACGCAAGGACGGCTCGCAGTTCAAAAAGTGATGGAGACCAGCTCGCTGCCCTGGTTAGGAAGGCACGAAGGATACGGAAAAATGCAACATCGTTACGTTCGCCCTTCGCCGGACTTGAACCGCTAGTTCGGACCGTGCTCGAAAGGAGGATAGTGAAGACCTGTTGCACCAGGGAGCGAAAGGACGACACCAGCTGAGAAGCGTTCGTGCCGAATGAAGGGGCAGGCTCCGACTCTGCCGTCTCTACCTGGTTCGCAAGCCCGCCTTGAATTTGTGCAAACACGCTACTTACAATGCGCACGATTCCCTCGAGCAGGTCGAGCCATAGCTCCTCGTCGAAAGAGAGAGGTTGCTGTAAGGCGTTCTTGCCCCCACCATTACGCTCGATACGCGAATTCTTGGCCGTCTTGCTCTGGCCTTGACAAAGCCACGTCCCGACCTTCGCGTACTTGTTGAGGGATTCCATAAGGTCTTCAATCGCTTCGGTGGTGGTGGCCGAATCGGGCGCCTCCTGCACACTCTGTAGAATACCCACCAAACCTGACTCCAGCGTCTTAAGATGCGCAATTAGACGGTCCATTGCGGTCCTCACTTGCCCTTGTCTGGCCAGGAGGATCACAGCAGCATCCACCACTCCACTTTCCTCCATTGACGGGAGTAGTTCGTCGAGTCTAATGTCGCCTTCTCGGAGTGTATCCACGAAGTTGGCCACCTGGGTAGGATCATGCCTACAAAGTAGCTGGATATAACGCTCAATCATCCAATTGTCATTAGGACGAGACTGATGATTATCGATCGTAGGCTGCATCCTCTGCTCGACAATGACACTTAGGTATTGATACTGTCCATAACTGTCGGCCTGTAGCGCCTTGATGAACGTCCCATGCGTCTCTGGCGCATAATCACGCATCGTCTGCGCCGCCATGCGAACGTCTATAGCCGCAATGTCATGAGAGCGGGTTGCAATCACACCAACCACAGCCTGTCTTTGCTTCTTCCCCAAATTAGACCCAGGGCGTAGGCAGTCCTGAAGACAAGTAAATATCCGTTCTCGCTCACTCGGATCTTCCAGGTATGTGAGTATCAGTTCCGGAAATTGCTTCTCAGCCCGATAAGTGGATTTGAGAATCCTGTAGAAATGTGCCTCCCGAAAGAGCGGGATCATCTGCTGAACATCTGGCGGGTGGTAGATAGACAACAGGTACTCGGCACTCAACTCGCAGTCTTCCGCCATATATTCAGTAGGGTAGCGACATAACCGCTCAAGGACTTGATGAAGGGTACTGCCAGCCAGCAGAATATACTGTGGATATTTAGGAAGATTTCGAGCGATGAACATGTCCAGGTAGATAGAGTCAGAGTTGTCAAAAGAGGCCGACGTCATGGTTTGTAGGAGAATGGTAATCAGATATTGTCGATTGACAGAAACCCCTTGGTGAGGTGCCTCATCTGGATCCTGCTCATTGAGGAAGCTGTCCTCAAATGCTTCATTCAGCATGCTCATGAAGCTAGACGTGTCGAATTTCAGTAGCATTTCAAGTGGGGATGAGGGTCCGCGAGTCCCAGAGAACAAATAATCGTACAAAGCCGCCTTTGCTCGCAAGGCGTCGGCATCGTCCATGTCGCTTCCTGTCGGATATGAACGCGATGTCAGAACAAAGGAGAGGTATGGGAAAATTTTCATCGCGTTCGTGTAGTTCTGCAGCTCGTGGACAGCATTGCCGTTGGTCAAAGCTTGTTGAGAAGGGATCAGTTTAATCAGTTCCTCCAACGGTCCAACGTAATCCCCTAAGCATCGATTCCATACGTATATAAAGGCGTCATAAAGGTTGTGCTGCTTGCACAATGTGGTTACCTGGTCGATATCCATCGTACTAGTGTCAAGCAGACAGATGATCTCTTCCAGTTGGCTGGCAGTATGAGTGACCACGAAATGGTTGATTAGAGCCTTGACGGCAGTCGGGGGTAAAGACAAGACCGTCCCTTCAACAATAGATGGTTCCAGCGCATCAAGGAAGACCCCTTCAAACCCATGCTCTTCGTACCAGGTAAAGACCTCATCCCAGAGGAAGTCCTCGTCAGCCATACACACACAGGCCGAGATAGAGACCTCAGCTAGCTCCTGCATCTGTTGGCGCTCAAGTCGGTCATTAGGGGCTTCCTCGTTCCGGCCAAAAGCGTATTTGAGGGAAGCAGAGATCATCTCAAGGAGTTTCTCTCGCACAATGGGCTGTCTGAGAGAGTCTTCGTCAGGGAGGCCGACAGTCAGCTTCTCCGAGTTCCCACTGTAATAGGCAGTTGCTTGACGGATAGCTCCGATAAAATCACCAGCTTCCATAATAGCGAGCAGCCGGTCTGCCCAGTTTGACAGACTCCCAATCAACAACTCATTATAGCCAAGCATGAACAATCGTCCCTTGTAGGATCGGAAACTCATATAAAAGGCATCGGCCACAACTCCATGCATGGATGTATCCTCTTCATTAAACTGCTCAATGAGTGAATGAAGCTGAGCTGAGAACAGATCCACATGATAGATATGCCTGTTCAATAAATCAACGGCATTAGTTACGCGCATCGTATGGTCCTCCAGGATGAGCAGCTGCTGCGTAATCGTAAGGACCGCAAGCACTGATCGGCTCAACCATTGTACGGCCACAATAGCTTCATCCGCTCGCCATCTACATCGGGGCCGGAACTCCAAGCTGGGAGGGCGGTCTTTTGACGATGAATCATCAGCTTCCACCTCCAAGACATCCATTACCGTCAGTACGTTTGACCAACAATACACGAGTTTCGTCTTGGATGTTTGCGATTCCTTCCCCTTTAGTCGAATTGCGGGAAACCAGGCAAGAGCGCCAGTCATTGCGCCATGCGCAGCAACCTCTTTCGGGCGCGGTGATTTATGCTGAGTCTGTGCTACTGGCGTTGTAGAGACGATAACCAGCAAATACGGAGTAAGCAAGGCCACCAGACCAAGAGAATCCGTTGCCTGTTCGACATTACCAAGGGGAAGAGGCGAGAAGGCGAGTACAGAACTCGGCTTTCGTGGCTTGGTATTTTCCTGCGACGGTTGTGGGTAGCGACCTAATATTCGTGTTGTCTTCACCGTACGGCCCATAGCGCCCATACCGCGCGTCGCTAAATGAGAGAAGGCCATTCCCCGCTTGTCCGCAGAGACAAGCGCTGTGCGTCTAGTGCCTATAAATCCTAGGTGTATTACCGGTGTCCCGGAAATATGGCCATCAGAAGTCCGGGTCTCAACTTGATTTGCAGGTATTGGCTGGATGGCAAGGAAAGGCCGCGCCGGCCTTGATATCTCCCAGGTAAATATATCCCCTGATACATGACCCGCAGCAACAGTCGAATGATCGGCCGAAAACGCTAGAGATTGGATTGCGCCGCATTCTACAGCTGAGGAGACAATCAAGTCAGTACTCTGTCCCATAACACCCGGCCAAATCAAAGAGCTGCTATACCTTTCGTTCCATGCCCAATGACAGCCCTCAAGTTTTGCTGATAATCAAACACCAAGATAATGCCTCTTGAAGTACCAACGACGATAGACGTAGAGACGACCATACACGTAGGAGAGCCAAAATTACGCTTGCCAACTTCGGAGAATGCTTGGCCGGTTATTTTTCTCAACTTCGTCCAGCGCACAACGTCCCAAGGGTCCTGGTGTCCATCCTGGTCGGAATCAACGGTAGCCGGAGACAACCGGCTTGTGAGCGACGACTTTCGCGAGCGGACTTGGCTAAGAAACGGCGACGACGGCCGGAGGCTGTTGAGTGACGAAACAGACAACCTTGACTGGAATCGGAGGTCAAAGGGACGATGCGCCGGACTGGGGCTGGGACTAGGGAGAGGAGAAGAGCCTCGAAGTGCCAGCGCACTGTTACTCGGCGACGACTGGATTGATCCCTTAAGTCAAACAATACAGTTAGCAAATGCCAAACGAGGAAAACCTGTCACAACCCACCCGCAAAGACGGCGTATCATCCGGATTGGAAGCGATATCGTCAACACCATCGGACGAGCCCAAGCCTATCTGCGCAGGACGCGGCGACTGTAGCGGTGACGGCGAGTCGGCTTCTATCCCCGGAACATGATTCTGCGCAGCGAGATTGGGTATATCCTCCTCCACATAAGCAATTGATCCATTCTTCAATTCCTCCGACGGTATCTCGTTCTCCATAACGTCAGTGCCGTTGGTTGCCGCGACCGGAAGCTGCTGCAGTTCGTCCTCGTCCTGGTCGTGGTCCTGACCCAGGTTGAGGTCGTCCTCTCGGGCCCAGTCATCGCGGCCCTCAATCGTGGAGCTCATCAGCGATGTGTTCGAATGTTCATTTCTTCACATGCGCGCGAAGCAAGGCGGAAGATGGGATGCGCGGGCGGCGGATGCGTACTGCGTTTCCTGCGTTCGGAGCTCGAAAGGTACGGTACGGCAGAGTGCGGACGGACGGGGTTCAAGGCCGAGAGGTTGGTGGGTGAAGTCGCCTGGAAGGCGATGTCTAGCGGTGGAAGAAGGTACTAACGACGGATGAAAAAGGTGCCCCGACGCCCGAGAGCAATGATCGCATCCAATCGAGAAAGGAGCACGAGCCCGCGGAGTGATTGGGGATCGTCACGGTGAGGGCGGAGGGAGTTGGAGCCTGGGAGGCTGTGCGGCCGCCGGGGAGCTTTCCGTGGTTTGTCCGCCAGGAGAGGGCGGAACCACGGCTCACTCTTAAGCATTCCTGTTGGTCTGCTAACTACAAAATCATTCAGTAATTCGAAGTAAGACACGATTACAGATTGTTTGTATTAATGAGAAGCACCCTCTAGAAATGATTGTTTAAAGTGCTTATCTGAATACCTTGAAGGCGCCTGGTAGACATACACTACCAGTGCTAAGATTGCGAAAGCTACTCAGCACACTTCCTGCAACGCCATGATGTCGTTTCCATTCGATTACCTTAATGGAAATGTAGAACAAGGATAGAAGCGCCAATTAGAACAAGACGTAAAGTCTATAAGGGAAACCGACACCCAGCCAAGCAAATAGGCGGTCCAGAACAAAACAACAAGATATTGGTAGGGTATGTATATATGCAAGCTATGTCAAAAATAAGCCAACGTGGAACAATTGAGTGCAATGCCAGAAGGTATGGTGTATAGTCATGTATAAGGGGGTGCTAGATATTCCATCAAGCAGCGGGCTGGGCAGGAACTGGAGTGGTCGTGGCGGCATCATTCTCGGCCACTTTCTCCGAGATTGGCTGCACTTCCTCAGCAGGTAGCTGCTGTTCTAGTTCTTTCTTTTCAGGCTGGGCCGAGGTGCCGTTCGCCTGCACAAGCTTAGACTCGGGCACCGGGATCGTGGTCTCTCTGCTCTTTCCGTTCTCTTTGCCGAGAATCTCGATTCTATCGCTCTTGAAGAGCACCGGGCCTTTGATGAAACCTGGCTTGGTTTGGCTTTCCGCGGGCGCGGTTTCGAGAGCGCCAATAATCTCGCGAGCGGGCTCGTCAAGGTAGGGCATGTCCCCCCATTGCCATTCGAGCTCACCGCCATATTGCTTAGGGATGCTGGAGACCTCCATGAAGGAGCTGAGGGTAGGAAGGACTTCTGAGGCGGAGAGGATAAAGATTTTGGAAGTGGTGACAGGATCGAACCAACGCTTGATCCAGCCCCAAACAGTCGGGAAGAAGGCGGGAGCACCAATGATCTACTACAGTTAGCACCTCAGATATGAAGTCCGACAACGGAGACTCACAAAAATGCGGTCCAAGGTCTCAGGGTAGTGGGCCGTTGCAAGGACACTGGCGTCCTGCATGTGTCCCTTAAGGTTCCAAAACTGCTTCAATCCAACACCGCTAACATCCACAATGTTCGTCGACGACACAATGGGAGTCTCCGGGTTAGGGCGGGAGAGTTTTGAGCAAAGCGGCATGACGAAGTTGAGGAGGTTCTCGTATAGCGCGAACAGGCGCAGAAGACGTTGAGGAACAGCCGAGGACTTGTGAGTTTCCGCCGTCGCCTCCGGATCGGTCATAGTAGCATTGTATGTGGCCATGTTCTTGCTGTTCAGGTGCTTGATCTCAAACACGTAAACCGGAATACCGCGGCGGTCTCGACGACCAGTCCATTGCGGATACTATATCCATAAGGTTAAGGCCAGGTTCAAGCCCAAAAAGATAAACTAGATCAGCCAACTCACCATCCTTCGAGCTGCCTCGTAGGAATCAACATCGATGTTTTCGTACAGCGCCTCAATGGCATTTTCCTTGCGCCAGTCTTCTGTATCCTTAAACTGGCCCCAAGCACCACTCACGTCAAATTTGCGCGCGCGCAGAAATCGCCTAGGGACATCGCGTTAGCCATGATCCATCCGAGAAATGCAGGACGAGAGATTCTGAGGCAAGCATACAGCATCGTCGCGTCATCATGGCTCGGCTTCTCCCCCTCACTCCCAGGCTTATAATACCCCTCCTTCTCACAAAAAGCCTTGAACTCCGTCAACTTCCCCTCCTGCTCCTCGGTAAGGTGGTTCAGATGGCCCGCGAGCCAGGCATCGCTCGCAGCCTGAGATGCCGATGCAACGGGATCGTTCTTGGGATCGGCAGCGGTGGTGGCGGGATCGCTCTCCGCTTGGCTGTGGTTTGACTTGGTTCTCCAGAGCGGCATGATGTCGTTATTACACGGAAGCTAGAAGGATCTGGAGCGGAAAGGCAAGGGCGACGGTTGCAAGAAGAAAAAAGTTGAGAGGGAGCGGCGTTGGGCCGTGGTTGGTCCGGCGTAAGCACAGCTGAGCTATAGTTTATTTCGGAGGCCCCGGAGGTCTCGAGATCAGCAAACGGGCTGAATCGCGACACGTATCGTCAGAGACTTGTCGATTATAGCAGTGAGCGTTGGAGAGGCAAACGAGCGACGTGAGGGGCGAAAAAGTCAACCTTGAAACGAGAAGATCGAAATGCCCAGCGGATGGAAGGAGTTCGGCAAATCGATCAAGCCCCGATGTAGGAATCTACATAAACTCCCCAAGACCCTTGCTGAGTCAGCTCAATAGTTTCATGAAATAATTATGCCATCTACGCTGCGTGACTCAACAGTGTTCCATTAGGAAGCTTCTATGTTGCTTACAGGATTTGAAAGTCTCAAGACAGTTAAGTTTTGTACGTCGATCAACCTACATAATGGGAATAAAAAGTATTTGTACAGGAACAAAAGGGACAACATCAAACCATGTTTCCAGATCAAACATCGCCTAATCTTCCTCACCAACATCACCATACTCGTGCATACCACGACGCGATTGTCTCGCGTCATCCTCCAGGGCCCGAAGATTGGACAGTGTGTCACCAGCAGCGCGCTCCCAGCTCTTCAGCTTGCGAGAAACGGTAGCCAGACCCTCGTGAACGATGTCCGCGTTGATGCTCTGGTCGAGGGTCTCTGCTACATCGGGCTCGAGCAAAGTAATGTGTAGTGTTCCCTCGGGCGCTTCGTGGTCAACATTGGCGACAAGTGCGCGGTTAAGAGTCTGATCCTCAATGAAGGAAACGGCCTCTTCCATGTAGTGGGAGAGGTTGACGGGGAATTGGATGAATGAGAGAACAGCTTCGACAGCCTGGGGGCGGAGCTCCTGGGTGGAGAACTGTGTGCCAAGGGGTCGAAGAGCGGACCAGGGCAGAACTTCAGAGTTACCGTAGTCGATGTAAAGGACTTCCGCTTGTTGCCTCTCACGGTCGTTGCGGCGGATTCTGGCGCGGTACCATCCACCGTCTTCAGTGAATTTGGCGGCAACAAAGTCGCCGGCCTTGGGAGGACCAGGAAGAGTGTCATTTGACCTGTTGATATGGAATGATCGGAATTCGTCCATGAGCTTTGTCAGGCGTGCGGAGGTGCTCTCTCCAATTTTCTGGAGCTTCAGACGGCCAGTGGAGGGATCCACATGGGTGACCATGACATCGCGGTATTCCTTGTTGCGGGTGGCAACCTCGGTCTCAGCGGCACTGCCGCTGGTTGCTTCCTCCTCCTCTTTAACCTCCTTACTAGGGTCCCAGTCGTGCCAGAGTCCCTTACGAGCTTCCTTTGCCCGTTGTTCAGCAGCAAAGTACTCCATAGCGTGACCGGACTGCTCTGCGGAGTAAGCGTGGACAGTCGCCAGACCTTCCTCGAGAAGAGTCTTGGTAAAGTTCTCCTTGTTGACGTAAAGGGTACCGATGAAACCGCCGACCTTGTCGATGGTCTCAACATCAATCTCAACATCACGCTGCATGCATCGCCTGTTCGCGAACTCATGGGCTTCGTTACCGAATGGCTCGGAAGCCTCACCAGGGTTACGTGCAGATCGAGGAGCACGAATACCAGAAAGAACAAGGGTTAGCTTGGCGTTTTCGCGAGGAACCAGAACGGTGAACCGGGATCCAGACTTGACAAAGTCAACGATGGCAGGAACGCGCTTTTGACGCTGGAGGATGGAAACCTCCATCTTGGCCTTTTGGACACTCTCGGAGTAGTCCTGGTATTGCTTGGTCTTTGGGGGCTTAGGGTTCCACATTCCCTTTCCATCCTTTTGAGCTTCGGCCTCGGCGATCATCAGATCATCGTAAACAGGCGATCGGTCGCTGTCGTCCTGACGGTGACGGATGACCGATGCGTATCCAGCCTGCACCAAAGCAAGAGCAATGTTTGTGTTTCCATGAACAACCGTGGCAACTTCCCGCTCTTCGTAGCCCTCATTCGCAGGCTTCTTGCCGTCAATGGTGATCTTGACATGCTTTCCAATGATGCGCTTGCGCAGAAACTCCTTGGCATCGGCGGCGAATGGCGCTTGGCTGGGGTCGGATGGCTTGGGCTGACGGATGCTGCTCAAGCTAAGCTTCTTCTCCTGGCCAGCCTTGTTCCGGACGAAAATGGTGTCAGCGCTTTGCACACGACCAACAAGGTAGTCCTCAGCGGCCCCGCCAGCAGGACCCTTGGGGGCGACAAGGTTAGCGAACAGACCGATCCGGGCATCCTTGGCGAGCTTCTCCGAACGGCGGAAGTTTGCCATTTCAGCACCAAGGAGAGCAGAATGGTGGTCGTGGCATCGGGCGAGACCGGCTTCGAGAAGGAACCTGGCTATGTTTCCATTGGGATGGAGGACAGTGGCGATGAGTTGACCCTGAGGGGTAACGCCCAGCAGAGTCACTTGAACTTTGCGTTGCAGCATTCTGTCCTCGACAAAATGGTGGGCCTCCTCGCCGTAGGGCTCGCCGGGCTGCTCCTTGCCATCGGCACCTACCCGCTTGGTTGCAGGCGCTCGAACACCACCAACCACAGCGATGACCTGCAGGTGCTGCGCCGGGTCAATGAGCAATCTCAGAACCAGACGGTCTCCGGTCAGGACTCGCTCGATGATACCCTCGAGATGTTTATCCTTCCACTGGTCCACCAGCGCCTTCGCATCGTCGAGATCGTAGCGGGTTTCAATGCGGCCATTTTCAGTTCCCCAGACACCTTTTCCTTCGGTTCTAGCGTGGTCTTCGAGTGCGCGGAGTCGTTCGAGCATCGCAATGGTTTCTTCGGAGTCATCGCTTCGCTTGCCGGCCTCCTCTCGGACGCGGCTCCATCCTTCTTGGACAACAATTTCTGGGAGCATGACTTCAAACTTCGGAAGCTTGATCTTTCCATACTCGCGTTGCGAGGTCGGGACGGTGTACAGAGTCTGGAACTGGACTATCTTGCCGACAAGGAGCTCGCGGAGGAATTCACGGGATTGGAAGGCGTAAGGCTGTTAGGACAAAAGGGTTAGTAAAACTTCCAATGCAGGAGGTTTGACTACAGCGAGGATTGAATGGAGTAGCAGAGACAAGCGAAAACAAAGAAAGGTGTTGTGTTGTCAATGCCAAAAAGTCGGCTCGGCCATCAATGCCAAATGCATGGGGGGCAGAAAGGAATTGGGGTTAGGATAGATATCTCACCTCATCTCCATCTCGGCGCAGTCTCGGCGACGATACGTATGCAAGACTCAAGACACGTTCTTGTTCAGGGTTGTTAATATTTGACAAGACAACAGTGTCGCCAGACAACACTGTCTTCACACGAGCTTCCAGAGGCATGCTGGAAAGGGGAGCCAAAGCAAATAACCAAAGAGAGACTTTTCCAGTGAAGAAATATAGTTAAGATTGTAGAGATAAATTGGGAGAGAAAGAAGGTTTAGTGCAAAGGCAAGATGGTGTTGAAATAGTGGTTGGAGAAGGCGAGCGGAAACGTGGTTCAAACTGCAGGAGCTGTGGCGGACTCCTGGCTCGGGCTTTTGTGAGTGTGGGGAGAGTCTGGCCATACTCCGTCAGTGACAGCCTCACGCTATGATCATGCTGTCCAGGGGCAAAGAACAACTCATTCATACTGTATACCTACTTCAGGTGGCCCTTCATTGCTTACAGTTCTATTACTGACTTGGCAAAACGAATTCGCCAAAACATGAGGATAATTATGACACTGCCGTTCAATTTGAATGTGACTAACTCGCAGCACCTTGCATTTCTCAACTAAGGCAAAGGAATAGCATCTGAAGACAGTTTTGGGCTACCTAATACTCGTCCTCCACATTATCCAGTGAATCATCATATCATCATTCTTGAGGGGTGCATTTACGCAGCAATACCGATGACGCCTAGCCAGGCATTAGCTCCCATCCCCTCAACTCCCATTTTAAAATAAAGTACTTACCGCAAGCAGGGCGGGCACCAGCGTTACCAGTCTTCTTGGACTCCTCAGAGTCACCGCGGCCAAGGTCGTCAGTACCAGCGTGGACGACAAGGGTGCGCTATCTCGAGTTAGCATTCTCAAAACTGCCACGCTGAAAAGGAATCACATACGCCCAGAACGCTCTCAGAACCAATCAGCTTGACGAGCTTGTCGGTCTTGGAGCCCTTGGCGTTGCCCTCGACGTCGGTCTTGAAGTTACCAAGGTCACCGACGTGGCGGACCTCGTCCTCGGGGGCACCGTGGGTCTTGCCGAAGGGGTTGAAGTGAGGGCCAGCGGAGGTGCAGCCGTTGGTGTTGTCACCGAACTGGTGAATGTGGAAGCCACGCTCAGCGTTGGCGTCGTTGCCGGTAATGTCCCATGAGACGGTAGTTTGGGAGTTCTCGTCGGCCTGCTCGAAGGTGACGGTGCCGGAGACCTTGGAGTCACCACGGAGGACAGCAACTAAAATCAACCATGTCAGTGACGTTACACCACGCTAGATCGCCCAATTGATTGGGAATGAGGATCAGGGTAATCGAGATCGCCACTGCCAGATCTAGGGTCAGGATGAGAGGACCTGGGGTGGTCCGATGTTCCTGGGCTCAGACCCAGCGACCGGGCCGTTGGCCGCGTGACAGCAGGAGAAGCGAGCTAGTTAGCTAGAGCTTTTCATCATCCTGGAGCTTATACCAACGCCTCGCAGGGCAGTAGGAGACGTTGATAGGCTGTGGGCTCAGGGCAGAGCTCGAAAGGTGCTCAAATCTGCTCACACAAGGTCCTCCGGCCACGGTCGATCGTGGATCCAACCAGGATAAAGGCCAATAACAATACGGATATGGAAGTAGACGAGCTCGACTTACCAGCCTTGACCATTTTGATGGATTTCTAGAGTTGGATGTTAAACTTGGAAAGAATTGTGGAAGATGGATACAGCGGAGAGAGATGAAGAGTGAGTGGAAAGGATACGGGGGAGCGAAGGGAAGAAGAGAGACGAGGGGTAGCCGTAGTCGCTGACTGGATGGATAGGCTGAGGATGAGGGCCTCTCGGTGGATTATTCGATGGGCTTCGACCCTCGCAATTCCTGCCACTCAACTCTCCCCCTCTTGGTGGTTTTCGTGAGCACCCCACCTTGCGGGACGTCGGAATGACGTTTTCGCTGCTGCTGAGGGGGAGCCGAGTCCGATTCCTAAGCAAACCATTCCAGACTCTATCTGATAATAACTCTATAGAAGCTGTATCCAGATTATACTGACAATCTTATGTTGCTATACTGCTCTGTACGGGTGCAACACCCAGCATACTGCAACGGAACAGCAGTGCTACTCCGCCAGTTCAAATTGGAGGTCTCCGAGTAACCCCACCATAGCACTCCATCCAAGCCTGTTGGTTACCGGTGTAACAAGCTTCAGTTCAATTGTCCTGATCACTGAGCATTTAGCAGTGCCTTAACCAGTAGAGCTTGCACTGCACTTCATAGCGACAATTGATTGAGCTGATAAGAGCGTGAAGGTAGAATATACGGGACCTCGGCTTCAAGCCCGGCAACATAGCTCAGATAAACTCCGGACCCAATATCCGCCCTCTCACGCAATTCCCGAGCTCGATCACCGGATAGTTGGAGACACAGATTTACAACCAAAAAGTAAATGAACTTATATAAGACGTAGTATTCCGTAACTCATATCATCTAGAGCAAATTTTGCAAATCGCCAATTTTTACACAAAACGAAATGACTCTGATCAAGCGGCAACCAGTACCCTTCTTGACAGTTCATACATTTACGCCTGGACCTTCGCCTTGAGGATGTCCTTGAGGGTGACAGCGTCAGCGGCGAACTTGGAGATACCTTCGCGGAGCTTCTCGACGGCCATGGCCTCCTCGTTGAAGTCGAAGCGGAAGAGAGCCTCATCCTTGAGGTAGCTGCGCTTCTCAATGTCGAGGTTGGAGGCGGAAGCGGAGTCGAGCTTCTTGGGGACGGCGTCCTTGGAGTTGTAGAGATCCTCGAGGAGACCGGGCTGTGCATTTGTTAGTGGCAGTCGCTTCAGTTATGGACGGGGTAAGCATACGGAGATGGTCAGGTAGTCGCAACCAGCGAGCTCGGTGATCTCGCCGACGTTACGGAAAGAGGCACCCATGACGATGGTCTTGTAGCCGAACTTCTTGTAGTAGTTGAAGATGCTCTGGACGGACTTAACACCGGGATCCTCCTCCTTGGAGTAGTCGCGCTTGTGAGCGGCCTTGTACCAGTCGAGGATACGGCCAACGAAGGGGGAGATGAGGAAGGCACCAGCCTCAGCGGCGGCAATGGCCTGGACAAGGGAGAACATGAGGGTCAGGTTGCAGTTGATGCCGTGCTGGCTCTGCAGGATGTGAGCGGCCTGGATACCCTCCCAGGTAGAGGCGATCTTGATCAGGATGCGGTCCTTGGAGATACCAGCCTCCTCGTAAAGCTGTTTACAGTTAGCAATTGAGCTCGCCAATGCTGTTTTGAATTGTATTGACGCACCTTGATGATGTGCAACGCCTTGTCAACGGAGGCCTTGGTGTCGAAAGAGAAACGGGCGTCGACCTCAGTGGAGACCTTGCCGGGGATGATGTCGAGGATCTTCTTGCCGAACTCGACAAGGAGGTAGTCGAGGGTGGCATCGACCTGCTCGTCGAGGGAACCGCCCTTCTTCTTGGCCTTCTCAACGGCAGCATCGATCAGGCTGGCGTACTCGGGCTTCTTGGAAGCAGCGAGGATGAGAGAAGGGTTGGTGGTGGCATCCTGGGGCTTGTACTTGTCAATGGTGGCGAAGTCACCGGAGTCGCAAACGACAACCTAATTGAGATCGAGCTCGTTAGCAATGGCGCTTCTGCTGGAGGTGAACCCAGAAGAGGGGTAGCTTACGGTGCCGGTGGCCTTGAGCTGTTCGAGAGAGGAAGACATTGTGAGTGTGTATATGGGGTGGATGAATTAAGATGATATCAATTCAAAAAGACAGATAGGAGAATAGAGAAGAGATCAGGTGGAAGATGGTTCTTAAATGAACTCAAATTGCAGAGACGTGGCGGCGTTGATGTTTTTGCGGTTCACGTTGAGGTCACCCAGACATGGTGGGGCGAGACTGGGCCTATGACGCTATCAGAGCTCCGGAGGGGTAAAGCCATGACTAAGATATTTGATGTTGCTGACTGGAGGGGCATAACAATGCAAGTTCTATAAAAGTGTTCCTTGATAGTGCTCCATCATGATACATAGTTGATATCATCCTAGCCGGCTTGCCTATTGGGTGCCTTTTCGCCATTCCCTACAACAATCACCCATCAATACAACAACACCAAAACTACTTTATTCATGCCCCGATAGATCTCCCCGGAGCTATCCTACTCTCTCTCAACACGGCCCAGAGTGCTCCGGCAACGCATAGCCGATCCACCCCACCTCCGTGTTCTTCCTGCACTTCCAGTAGTCTTCCACACATGCAGCGATCCAGGGCCTGTTTCATTCACCGAATCACCGGAAATCAGGAGTCCGTCGTGACAGCGGTCAGGGCTATGGCGGTGCATCTCGTGATCAGCCTCATCTCCACATCCCCTCATCTTAGGGGCTCGTATCGAGGCCGGGTGCCCCGGAATAACAGTGATAGGCTGCCTCTTAGAGTATAGGAGCGTTGTGCTCCGTACAGAGGTGTAGTACATAAGATATCCATAGTAACTTTTGCATGCTGCCCATTGAGGGAAGAATAACCGCCCGTATATATCGAACCCAGAAAAAAAACAAGATATAGGCAACTGGAACGCTCAATCCAAAGAACAAAGGTAATAGCTTGGAATGCATAACGTTCGGAAAGCATGCAACTGTAAGCATAGGAACTCCGCGGAAACACTAAATCTATCAAGCGTGGCTTAAAACACAGGTTTCCCAAGGTCACCAGGACAGGAGCCTCACAGAGGTCATCGACGTTGGACACAACTCCACTCATACTATAAGAATGATTAGCATTGCTGGACAACACAGATTCACCCCAAAGTCAGGCCACTTACAACTCTTCCCATCTCATCGCCGGTATAGACCACTTGGGGTAACGCCAGGATACAACTGATTCCTGCAGCAATATTTGCACCGTTGTCTCGGTTGTTATCAACGTGGTGAAGCTGGCGGATCAGCTCCAGCTCGAATCGACCATTCCGGATGATCTTGCTCCAAACCTACAAGGTATCAGTATATGCTCGGCGGCGGACTGATTCACGACTTACATTGACAACTCCCCTCCGATGGCCGGTGAAGACCAGGTCCCGCTCCTGCCATTCATCGCCCACACCTTCGTAAAAGACACAAGTCAGGGTCTTATCATCGGCAGAATCGCAGACAACCTGTTCAAGCAATACAGCTCCGTTCAGAGTGTATAGCGTGATGCGGTTCCCCCGACACACTGCAATTTCTCCGGTCACGTCATTTATTTGTGTGCACTGGTTTCACGTTAGTTGATGTTTTTGAAGGATGATGAGAGGTAGTATATACGTCAACAGGCCCTTTAACAGGAAGCTCCCTCACAAAACACTGCCGATTCAGATCCCAAAGCATGAGTTGACCGTCCAGAGACGCAGACAGCAGGGTGCTGAAAGACCGTGAGACTGCAAGCACATTCACTGGCGTACGATGGCCAAATAAAGATCCTGCAGGTTGTAAATCTACGGACTTTGCTGTTGCTGTGAACGTCCATATTGAAATAGTGCAATCAACGCCTGAGGTAACCAATGTTCTGGAGTCCGCGAAGACCGCAGCCGCCAGCTGGCCCACATGGAGATGCTCAAAGTGACCAAGAAGCTTTTTGTTGTTAGGTAAGGCGTCGAAGGTAGGTGCTGATAATAGGCCTACCTTCCGATGGTCTGCGGAATAGAATCTGACGCTGCCATCAAAAAATCCCCATTCCAGATATTTGTCATAGTTGGGTGGTATGTTGAGACGTAAGGCAGCAGTGCATAATAACCGATCATGCCGCATGCACAAAGACGAGACTCGTTCTCCTGTTTCTACGAGGGCATTAGTTTTAGTGTAGCAGTGCTTTGGATATGGACTTACCTAGAAGCGCCATTGGGAGTTGAGTAAGTGACTCAGCAAGAGTGTCCAAGCGCGGAATCTTGTGTCTATGTACCTCGCTTTGAAGATGAGGCCGATTGTATATCTGGTATGGCGTTTGTCCGAAGTTGTGTATAATCCCAATAGTGGCTAGCCGCTCTACTGGATCTTCAATGGCGTCGATATCTTTGGCACCTTGGTAAGAGAGATGGTGGAACACATTGACCGCTTCAACAGCCGCTTCGCCCTTTTGCTTGCATCCAAAAACCAAGTCAATCCAGTGGTGCAGATTCCGAGTCACATAGGGGCTCTCTAGCGCTTCTCGATTTTTGGCGATGAAGATTTTCGGGTCGCCCTTCGCCCACGGTGGCAGTTCTACCGAGTCAATCGCCGTTGCCATGTTTTGGAGCATGCCAAAGTCATACTTGTTGGAGTTGACAAGAAATTCGGGAAGGTAGAAGAACTCAGGTATCAGTTCCCTCACATCGGACATGTTGCCTCTTGAGGCAGACTCCCATGCCTTTCCGACAGAATAGAAAAGACGGTCAGCGTGATCGAATGTGCCTCCCTGGAGTAACAAGTATGACTTCACGAAAGGCTGCAGTCGGATCAGATATGAGCTCACGATCATCGCTGAGGAGTAGTGGGTGCCGTAATGAAATGGTGGCGCATCACCGTCGCCCATTTCTGCGAAAGCTTGATACCGTTCTCTGAAGTCAGCCTCTCGTTCAGGTGTTTGACAGCCCATCGGCTTCGATAGGTCGCGGAAACTCTTCGGGTTTTTGAGATCCAGCTCCTGGCTTGTATAATCGGCAATTACCCAGGGGAAAACTGGATATTGGGTCAAGTCGTTGAATGTCCTACCGGCGAGAGTATTGATCAACATGAGGTAGTGAAGATTAGAAATCTCTCCCTTTACCCATTTGCGAGTTGCTGGGTATACCGGTGAGTGTCCGAAAACGCTGGCAAACTTTGAGCCGATGGTCTGCGGCGCATCTTCAGAGCTTCGGAGGGTCTCAAATCGCCAGATATCTTCCGGCCTGGAATGTCCCACGCTTCCCGTAACCTGGGGGGCCTTACCAGCAAGCTGGCTGCACAGGAGATCTCGAGCTTTGGACGAAATGAGAGTCAACAGATAGCTGCTTCCGTCGGTGAAGAAAATCTCGAGCGCAACATCGCGAAACAGAAATCGTCTCTTGGATATACTAACTAGGTCTGTCCACTTCCAGCTCCTAGTTTCATATTCCTGAGGCTTTCGTTCACTTGCTTCTCTGCCAGCAATCATGCGGACGTACGGGTCGCGCTCGTCACTTGGGGCTTGCGAAACATTGACAATTTCACCATCGATTCGTTGAAAGAAATTATCAAGGATGTAGATATGGTCTTTGCCCTGGATCAAGAGCCCTTCAAACGCTTCCAGCCCTACAATCCGGGACACGTTGCAGAGGTTCTCGACTTGGTCGCCGCGATGTAAGCTCCTCATGACTTTCCGATTCTTGTCATCGGAGTCTTCGAGGTCCGCCTTCGGATCATCAATCATCTCAAAGCTTTCTTCCATGACACTCGCATTGTCAGGGCCAATACCACCAGGGCTATCATTTGAGCGCTCGTCGTCAAGAGGGGCTGCCAGAGTTTTGCCATTAGATGCCCCTGTTGCGTCCAGCTTGATAACCGGAGGTTCAGACGCTTTCCGTTTCGGTTGGTAATCCTGTCTCTCTCCTGAATCATCAGGAACTATGCGGAGCCGCATACGGCTCCGTCCTTCCGTCTGATCAAGCCGCCATTTTCTCTCTTTGTCTTCAGCTAGGATACCACAGAACCGCCGTAAGTCAACGGTCAAGCGGGAGTATGCATTCCACATGAACACATGGCTATCCTGTTGATCCTGTAGAGTTCGCTGGTACCTCAGGAGCTCAGAGGCGGCAATGTTCGAGCTCCAATGAGGAAACGTGGCTTCGTGTCTGCGCGTCACTTCATCCCTGATTTTCTCCAGCTTGCTTATTTGTTTCAGCTTTTCCTGACGCTTCGTCCTATGGATACTCGACGAGGTTTCGACAAGTACATTTTGCTTCTGAATGAAGTAATCCCAGGATTTTGACACATCTTTCAGGAATAAAGCATTCAAGTCGTCCGCCTGGTCGTCTACCCATTGCAAAAAGGCGGCATCATCCATGCCTACAAGGGCATCGAAGCCCCCTGCCAGACGCTCCTGAAGGGGAACCGCTGCATGGTTCAATATCATAAATAGTTCTGTTGGCTTCTGAACCATGATGACGCGGAAAAGACCCGCAGCAGCCACACGCACCGCATTGCTCTGGTCTTTCAGCTTGATGTAAAGAAGATAGCATAGCAACTGCAGATGATCTGTTTGGGCCTCGCCTGCCTGCAAAAGCACTACTTGCCAGTAGGATAAGCGATTGAGGAAAGACAGGGCATCTGAGCCCTGAACCTCAGAAAGTTGGACTAGAACAACGCGGAACAGATTCGAGTGGATCGTAGCGATTATTTGGCTGCATAGCCTGATACTCTTTATGGACGAGACGTCCGGGCGCTGAAGATATTCCAGGATCATCCCCGCAAACTCAAGGGTGGCACTCGCTCCGTCCACGAACCATCCTTCTAGTGTTGCTTCCACTAGGTGAGTTGTAAAACGTCCCAGATTGGTGATAACCCGCGGCTCTGCTAACAACTCGGTCTTCGAAAAGACGACATTTCTCAACATTTGAAGGAGTCTTGTGAGCACCCAAGAGTTGAAGTATGCTTGGTGTTCCAAGAATCCTGGTGGAGTCTTCGAGAAAAGACCGAGTCCAGAGAAGTCCTTGCGCTCGAGGAGTTGTTCTGAAAGAATAGACAAGGCCAAGCATAGAATACGTGACAGAAACGGATGTTCGGTAGTCCCTCCAATGTCAACACTTCCTGAGGCAAAGGCATGCTTCATCTGTAAGGGTGAGCGTGAGTGCTTCCCACCATCTTGCGACACGAGGATAAAAGAGGATGATCGGGGTAGAGATGGGCTAGCTCCATCGCGGGTCCCAGAACGCTCAACGGTAGTCGTGTGCACCTCATTCGAGCTGCGAGAGTGGGGAGGACTCGCAGGGCTTGAATCATCGAGACCGAGACCACTCACTCGGTAGGATAGTTCAACGTCCGCAGTTACAGGATCCGAGCCAACGACAACCGGAAATAGGACTGAAAATAAGTCCTCGATGTATTCAGACTGAGACGTGAATCCACGGAACCCCTCTGAATTCAGATGCAAGCCGGCAAGGAATTCAATAACCGTTGCCAGAAGTAAGCTCTCTTGATCACAAGTGCTGACAGGTACAGAGCGAGCCATGAGAACCCTGGCACTGTGGTCCGAATTGGAGGCGTGCGAATGCCCATTGGTTATGACAGACTTCCTCAAAGCGCTCTGCATCATCCCCGCGATAACAGGAAACACTTCAGGAAAACAGACTTCGACCCCGTTTCCCACTAACATCTCAAAAAGCGAAGCTTTGTCAAATGTTTTATCAGCCACCGATTTGCTGAGATCAAGGCCAAACAAGATCGAAAAGCACAGAGGCCATAACATAGGTACATTCCACCACCTCCTCATGCAGCTTCGCATGATAAGATATCCATTGTTCTTCTCGATGAATCTTTTGTTATAGTTGCTTCCGTGGGTCACAATCAACCTAGCAAGTATTCTACTCGCCAGAACAACAATTTCTGGCTCATCCTCGCACAACAAATAAAGAAGCCACTGTAATACAGTTAGACACAAGAGCGTGTACCTACCAAGACTCACATACCTTATTTGTAACCGTTTTGGCGAACTTCTTTATTGGCGCAAGATCATGAGCGTCGCATAAAACTGAGCACAGCGTTCGAAGCATCTCAATAGCAACTTGGCTTGTTGACATGCTGGGAGCCTGCTGATCAGATGGAAGAGCTCGTTGCGACGAGTTGGTCCTGAATCGCATACTTTTCTTCTTCTGCAATCCGCTCGGGTCTTTAGGCTTGTGAAGGGAATATGTGATAAAAAGAGCTAGAGAACGAAGCAAATCCGTCGAAAGACAGCTCTCCATCAAGGATCTGAATGCAGAAGCGAAGGGCCGCAGCATTTCCGGCGTAATGCTCCCTCCTTTGAGAGCCTCGAGCAGCTTTTTATTTACACCTATTTCTGTCAGCCAGGCAGTGGAACTGGGAAACGAACTTACGCATCCGGGCAAGGCGCTTGGAATTAAACCGGCGGAACTGACTCTCACTCGCAAAGAGACGAAACTGCGAGTAGTACAGCTCAAGGAGAGGAAGTGCGCCGTATCTCCATATTTCCAGGTCCACCAATAAAACTCTATAAGCGAGAGGATTCGTGATCATGGACCGTGTTGGCTGGTCGAAGTCATACCCAACAAATTTCAAGGTCAAGTGTAGAAGGTCAAGCGAAAGAGCAGCCCGTTGCTCAGTATCGGAACAAACTGCGCCCACTTTGGTTGAGGCCCAACCATAACCAAGTTTCTCACGAAGTATGGTAGCCAGAATCCCATAGCCATTTTCTTTCTCCATTGCTTCACTGTTCCGCCAACTGTCCTGGACAGCCTCATATAACGCTTCTACAGCAAGAAGGGTAGACTCCGCGGTGGAAGCCGCATGGAGGAGACTTAGATGCACCGACGCACAGCCACCAATACGCCAGCTCATATCATCGAGAGAATGCGGCGACGTAATGACCGGATCACCCGTTAATATGCCAATACCATGTGGTTGGATTAGAGCCTCATTTATGGCAGGGTTTGCGCCGTTAATAGCTATTGCGTTTCCTCCGCTTCTCGTCAATTGACTGAGCTTCTTCTGTGCTTGGGTCGAAAGGAGTTTGATGAGCTGCGACTCGTCCGTGGTGTTATTGTCATCGTCGTCTAGAATAGCTAGAGCAGAGACATTGATGAGAATACCACTTTCGCGAACCAAGGTACCTGCCTTTCGACGAATGGCAGTAACGATATCCGATTGTTCTTCCGTGCCGGGATGGAGAAGCTCGTTGCGAAGGTTCAACGCTGCCGACGCTTTGTACGTTTGAAACGACCCGAGACAATCTTGGAAATTGCCATAGTATTGAGGACCAAGGTTATAGAAAACTGCAACCATATCATCGCTATAAGCCTCTCCAAAGAGCATGGCACTCGCCAAAGACCACCGGCTGGAAGATACCCCTCTCCCGAGTTTCATTGCCAGATCCTGAGGAGTTCCGAGAAAAGCTTGAACCCGCGGCGAACGGCTTGAGGCACTCGGCAAAGGCACGCATGGATACTCAATCCTGTGTTGATCGATAAGCTCTCCATCAACGAAGAGAAGTGCACGAGAATGAGATGGTGGTCTAGGTTTCCTGTGCACCACACAAATATGATACCACTTATTAGGTTCGAATGCTATAGATTTGAATCGCACACTCGGGCGTGAGCCTTTGATTGACGTCTGCAGGATGAAGTTGCGAGTATCTTTTTCCAAGTAGGCTAGAAGGAAACATGTCTGACTAGAATCGAATGCGCCAAATATTGTCGTATGCGTGCTCGGGTCGAACTGATCGAAGCGAGCCCAAACCGCGAGAGTATAACCGCTTGACGTGACTGGGGGAAATGAACGGCCTATTGTCGCAAACTCCAAAGAACAGAATCCATGCAATGATAGGTCAAATTGTATCGCCGAGGGTTCCTTGGAGCGTTTGAGCATGTCAACAAGGAATCGCAATGTCTCCGGGCATTTGTGGGCCTTTTTGTAGAGATATACCGCATCATCCACATTTTTGGTCCCTTGGGTGCACAATTCTTGGGCGAGCTCTTGATAGAGCAACTTCTCCGCATGAAGAAGATCATCACTGAGTAAAAGAGGAAGGGTAAGGCTGAATGCTCCTGTGCCATGTAAAGTCATGACGTTCCGCTGAGATTGCGAAGCAAGTCGACTAAGGCATGCTGGCACAGCTAGCCTCAGGACCGTCTGCACGGGCTTAAAAAGAAAGGATTGCTTCAGCCATACACGAAGAAACGGACCTAGAAGCTCCGGTACTTCAATGATCTCGGACACACCAATGAAACGTTCGACTTCCTTCTTGACAACGTCAGGTGTTATCTCTAATTCGTCTGTCTTCTGAAGTTTTGTCGAGAGCGCTGTGAAAACATCTACGACGGTTTCCTGACACAGTGATGCTGCAAGAATGCTGCCGCAAAAGTATTCCACATCGCCTCCAGTAGCGTCCAGTTTAAGGATCAGGGTCGAAAAAGCCTCTTCGAGAGCTGGTTGGCCTCCGCCTGGAATCCGATTGGCAAAATGCCTCTTATTTCCTAAATGACTCCTGAGGCATTCCGCAAGAACCGTCAAGCAGTCTTTATGGACCGCCAACAAGCTCCTTCTCTCATCTTTTGTATGTACACCCGGGGTGTAGACCTCGGAAAGCTTTCTGACAAGGCTCAGGAGCGTCTGAAAGCCGTTCAGTTGGCGGAACGACTCCTTCGCTTCCTCGGGGCGCTGATTATCTATCAACGCGTGACGCAGCCGTAGTAGGCTCTCCGTAGCCGTAGCCGTAAGATTTATATCCACAGCATATTTATCGCAAATAGTATTCAACTCATCGATAGCCGGGGCTAGCTCGACAGCAGGGCGTTGGGTAAGCGAGGAGGGATGCGGCGAGAGGGAAACGGCCCGGTTCATTGCGCCGCGAAATCTCCCCGGCTACCAAATTGATGGTCAAGGACCATCCGACATGAACCAGCACTTCGTCTCAGTGTCACAACAGTTCTCATTGGCGAGTCGAGGAAGCAGCGTCGTCGGCAGAGGCGGGAGGGCGGGACCGAGGGCCTGTTGTAACGTCAGATCAGTAATTGCTCTTTGATGCGAACGCCACTAAGATAGACCTCAAGATTATAAGTTAGTATTGTAAAGTGCGATTTACCGACCGTAATCAAGCTTCTGAAATTATCGGCCGCCGACGAACAGGCAGTGTCGCTTGGCCAGAGGCTGAAGCAACGATCCGTTTCGAGTGCACCACTCATGTGACCCACTGCTGCCATTTGCAGCACCATCCTTATCGATAAGCGCTTATCGCCGCTTGGGCAATCCATCATCCAGGCCTGGGATGCCCGGTCTCATCTTCTAGTACCTGCAGCATCGCCGCGAAGTCGGAGAAGCAAAAGAAGAGTTTGTCAGCGCATTATACCGCTAGGCCATAAAACCAATTGGCTATGAAGCCTGTCCTTATATACCAACAGAGTTATCAAAGATATAGCTCTCAGACTGAACCCTAGCCCACCATTCGTTTGACATTCGGTATCCGTGCTCACCAGCTTAATGAAGCTATGTGTAATGGCCAAAGTATATATTTCCATCCCTTCGATGGGCGGTCACCATGTAATGGAGTCTTGTCGATACGAAGTTCGTATACTAGTTTAATTGCGTCCTAAAAGAAGATTTTCCAATACGTCAAGTGCACGGGATAAATGGACCTTGATTAATACTGTGCGCATTCCTAGCGAGGTGGGTTAAGTAGGAAGCTTTCTCCATGGCAAGCGCCGTATGTGCTCGCGTACATTTCGATGCTCATGAGATTCAGGGCACCATGGTCGGATGAGTAAGAAGCATGGACTAAAAACCCTTCGAGCCTTGCCTCCTTTAGTATCCGTACTCCGTACATTAATTACCAAAATAAACATAACAAAGCACGCATTGACCTCCCAATTGCCACTTGCAAGCTGTCCGGGTTTCGGTATCGGTATATCATCCAGCATGCCAAGCCGATGGCGGACCAACCTGCTGCAAAGAAGAGAAGCGGAACTCAATGGTGAGCCATCAAGGTTGTCCGTCTCGCTTAAATGCGCCACAGTCTGGGTTACTTGCCGCAACATAGCTTGGAACTCCCGAGGCGACTCGGTTGGCATGATCCCGGAAGCAGGAAGGAAGCAGGAATGAGGCGGGATCAGCGATCAGCAGCTCGCAGCTCGACTGGGGTCGAAAGGGAAGTTGGCCGAGTGACCAGTTTCGCCCTGTTCTACGCTAGCCCACCTGGTTGGTGAGCTCCTCACAAGTTCCTCAAGGCGCAAGCTCCTGGTGCCTGGAACTTGGGCGCTTGGGGTCCGAGGGCCAGGGCCTGAGTCACCGCTGGACGAATGTCCTCCGTCAGCTGCTGATTGCTTCTGCAACACATGAAATATTAGGCAGGTTCCATCTGTGCAGATTATTACTGAAAGGCATATTCCCTGACTATCAATGTGTAGGACAATAGATTCAATAAATGGACCTGATGACCGTGGTTTGCTAGTTCTCCGCACAGTCTCCGCCACTGGGCTGTTGCTCAGCCTGGGTCCTTATCAAGGCGTGACGGGGCCGCGTACTGCCGCAATCTGTAACTGATATGTAAAATACCAGGTCTCAAAGGATATCACTTTTTCTGAGGATTACCTGATATGTATCTGCTCGTAATAATACCGTACTGATCACCCCGGTTGCGTCTTACATCACCCTTGCTGTGCATCTGACTGATAAGCTCGGCTCTCCTCCCCATCCAACCTCCTCACTCCTCATCCTCTCTCCCCATCCTCATCTCCCCCATCATCTCTATCTAACTCATCGTATTTCCGTCTTTAACGTCTCCGGTTATTCTCTCCTTGGTTGTCTTGTCAAGTTCTGCTACATTCTTATATCGTTGCCCACCATGAAAGGCATCATCGGCCTTTCCCTGCTTCCGCTGCTGGCTGCAGCCTCGCCCGTTGTTGTCGAGTCCATTCACAACGGAGCCGCTCCCATTCTTTCATCCACGAACGCCAAGGAGATCCCCGACTCCTACATCGTTGTTTTCAAGAAGCACGTAGACACCGATGCGGCTTCTGCTCACCACGGCTGGGTGCAGGACATCCATGGCCAGCAGAGCGGTGCTAGGTCTGACCTAAAGAAGCGGTCCTTCCTCGGACTCGAATTCGGGTTTGGCGAGGAGGTATATGATGGTCTCAAGGATACTTTCAACATTGCTGGTTCTTTGATGGGATACTCGGGACACTTCCACGAGGAGACAATCGAGGAGATCCGCAATCACCCTGACGTAAGTGCACTCATAGGTTATGGTTCGATTTTAACTGATGCTGAGCTTTGATAGGTCGAGTACATTGAGCGTAACTCCGAAGTCCACACATTGGAAGACACGGACACTGAGAAGAACGCCCCCTGGGGTTTGGCACGTATCTCCCACCGGGATAGACTCACTTTCGGTACATTCAACAAGTACCTCTATGCCTCCGAGGGAGGTGAGGGAGTTGATGTTTACACTATTGATACTGGTATCAATGTTGAGCACGATGACTTCGAGGGCCGTGCTCACTGGGGCAAGACCATCCCTAACAACGACGAAGACAAAGATGGAAACGGACATGGTACTCACTGCTCGGGCACAATTGCCGGTAAGAAGTACGGTGTCTCTAAGAAGGCCAACATCTTTGCCGTCAAGGTCTTGAGATCCAGTGGCTCCGGTACTATGGCCGACGTTGTCCAGGGTGTCGAATGGGCTGTTGAATCTCATCTCAAGAAGGCTAAGAAGGGCGGCAACGGCTTTAAGGGCAGCGTTGCCAACATGAGTCTTGGTGGCGGCAAGTCGAAGACTCTCGAAGACGCTGTCAACGCTGGTGTTGAAGCTGGTGTCCACTTTGCTGTCGCTGCCGGCAACGACAACGCTGACGCGTGCAGCTACTCTCCTGCTGCTGCTGAAAAGGCTGTCACTGTCGGAGCCTCGACTCTTGCTGACGAGCGCGCCTATTTCTCCAACTACGGCAAGTGCACTGACATCTTCGCCCCTGGTCTCAACATCCTTTCCACTTGGATCGGTAGCAACACCGCGGTCAACACCATCTCCGGAACTTCAATGGCCTCTCCTCACATTGCGGGTCTCCTGGCCTACTTCGTCTCCCTCCAGCCATCTAAGGACTCCGCCTTCGCCGTTGAGTTCACTCCCGAGAAGCTCAAGAAGGACATCATCTCCATTGCCACCGAAGGCATCCTTAGCGACATTCCTTCGGACACCCCCAACGTAAGTTGCGCGATCTCCCCGATAATACTTGCCTTGGCTAACATCCTTACTAGCTCCTCGCCTGGAACGGTGGTGGTTCCACTAACTACTCTGACATTATCGCCAAGGGTGGTTACAAGAAGAGCGATGCCCAGGTTGACTCTTTTCCTTTCAAGGCTGGTGGTATTCTTGCCCAGGCTATGTAAAGACCTTGGGGAGCATATGTCTCTGAGAGTCCTTTTCTGATGGTTTCGTTTCCCTGCTTTGGTTGGCTTATCTTATCTCGATTGCTTGTGTAACCGCCACTCAGGTAGTGAGTGTTATCTTTGGTCACCTGATACTACATGGCATAGAATGATTTTTCAATGAAACTGGATTGAAGAATCCACGCGAGTTCAAACTAGTCCGTCTGTCTGAGTCTTGCTAAGTCCCCGCGCAGATTAGATCACGTGTCTTGGTTGACCCAGACCCATACAACACCCCGTCTGGTTTCATGGTTGTGTCTTCCGCACCATCCGCAGACTGACCAAAGGACAAAGCCAGATTGAGATGCCGATCTTGGATCCTGATCTAGATCATCACTTGTCTCCAAGATCTCACTGAAGGATATAGTCTTCTATGGGTAAGGGCAGAACGCGATGGATCGAACTCGATTACACCAAAGTTGGCCGAGACTGCATCTTTGACTGCAAGCGGCTTTACCGTGATCATGGCAGGTC
Source organism: Aspergillus multicolor (assembly GCF_047715735.1). Lineage (NCBI taxonomy): Eukaryota > Fungi > Ascomycota > Eurotiomycetes > Eurotiales > Aspergillaceae > Aspergillus > Aspergillus multicolor. Next base: position 1,248,539 of record NW_027395957.1, read on the forward strand.
ATGATATCACAGTGGCCATATTATGAACCAGCATTCAATGCGCTCTGCTTGCTGTCAATGGCGGATGAGAAGTCCGCAGTCCCCGCCGCTTAGGGTGGTCTTCTCTCTGCCTATGAGAGCATCGCGCCAGGGTATGTGATGATGCAAAGGTCGGCTTAAGCTTCGGCGCACCCGCTCAGGCGCAGAGCCAGCTTCGGCCCTCTCGCATAGTTCAATTGCATCATATAGCTGCACTCACGTCGCTCTGATTGCGAGGTACCCCGCGGCTGCCAGCTAACTCCACATATCATACTTATATGAGTACTGTTCTCCCAAAGTTGAAGCAGCTTGCTGATCTGACATTGGTTACTCTTCTACTCAAGATTTAAAAACTCGGTTGAAAGTCTGATCAGCCACCATGCGCTTCTTCTCTATGTTGGGCAGTCTCCTACTCGCGGAGACCGCACTTGCTCAGAACACCAGCTGTTCTCCCAAATCATCGGACGCCGAGGTTGTCGAATACGCATATGCGCTGCAGGGTCTCCTTGAGAGATACTATACCTCCCAGCCCATCAATCAGACTTTCTTGCACGATGCCACCAACGGTTCCAGAGTCGAATACTACCAAAACATCCTCGGTATTCAAAGACAGAACCGCCTGGGTGTTCGAGCTCTGCAGGTTGTTGGCGCCAAAGTCCCTGGCTTCTCCAACCCAAGATGCGACTACTCGGTCCCAAGGGTTTCTAGCGGCGAGCAATACGTGAAGAATGCCCTCACGCTCGAGGGCGACGTTGCCGCCGCTCTCATTGGCGCCACCGCCTACACCCAGTCCCCGGAAGTCTCCTTAATACTCGCTAGACTGGCAGCCGTGCACACTGCCGATGCAACTTGGCTCGCCGCGGAGCTAAAGGGTGTCATCTTCCCTTCCAACATATCGTCCTTGGTGCCCGCCTTCAACCCGGCCTATGTTCTCGGCTCTGGCAATGAGTCCGGACGACTTGGCCGGTACCTTGACGACTGCGTGTCGCCGCCTTCGAGCCCTTGCAATCAGCCATTCTTCATCGGCCCGCTCGTTGGAAGTGTTGGTAACCGGACTTCTGCAGCCGCGGGACCTTCTAGCTCCGTCGCCTCTCCATCTATCTCCCCTACTGCTGCTGCGAAGAGACGTTTTGCCATCTAAGCGGGTATAGTCACTGATGGACCATGTTAAGGCTCGTCAAGGACCGGTCCGACATTGATGATGGATATATTGTTTGTCTGCTGGGTACTACGAGCTTCGTTATGGTCCACTGTATTGTGTTAAGGGATACTTTGAATAATACCTGTTGAGCCGCGATTCTGACATATACTTTTGTAGATAGAGTCACTCGCATACTCCGTAGCTTAATGTTTATTGTGCGCAGCTTGGATAATTTGATGTGACATTATATCTCGTTGAACACGAGATACGGTTACATAGTAGTTCAGAATTGCTTCTAGCCCTACAAATGTGCTGAAGTTTGTTGAGGATCACCACAACGCAACGATAGTCTAGAAGACTCGACTATACAAAGATGAAGTTCGGCCATGGTTCCTTTCCTGGCTTATGAGTCAAATCTTGGAATACTACAGAATCACTAAATATGCTTAACCCACGGCCGGTCTTGATTCGGACTTATGTCGTTTAGTTGGGCTAGGGCTCATCACCCCTTGGATACATCCTCCGTTTGGGCTATTTTCGTCCGTGTCAAATTGCTGCGCTCTAACCTCTTTATATCACTGGTGCTTCAGTTCAACCTCAGATATCATCTCACTTGATTACTATATAAGGTCCTTGACAGCGCCTTTCCTCCATCCTTCCTACATATGTTTGCCTAGTTCTGGTATACTTATGGGGCCTCTCTACCTTGCCCTTCATCTTCTATATACTTCCTAGATACAGAATCCAATACGCCTCTTCTCCTCTAAATCTCATGCACCTACTTATCACCTTTCTCTATTTGCCTCTTAAAGGTCAAATACAGACATTTTTTCGACGATATCTTTCTCCATTGAATCCTTCTATATGTGTCTATCTTCTCACCACGATCCTCAGCCACCACCCCGAAGTCACCATCATACTTCCTATCTTGAACAGATCCAAGCACAATGGCGGAAGTCCAAGTGCCCCCGCAATTCCCCTTCCTTGCAACAGAGCGTCTAGCGGCCGCACGAGAGCGCCGACTGCCAGTATATGCCAAAGACGCGCTCGACCGCGCTCGTGCCCTCATAAGCACGATAAAAGGCGTACAAATCCCACAGGATACCTCCAACAATGAAGTCCCGGCCCTCCCACCTATCACCGATCTCAACGGCGAGCCCCTGCCCGACCATGTCCCGACGCCCGAGTTGGAGTCCAAAGATGACGCGCAGTATAGAGACGCGCAGGAGGAGTAAGTCACTGACATAAGACATGATTAGAGATGCTGACAGCCTTGCAGATTCGAGTCCATCGAGAGGTGGTTCAAAGATCTGCCTACCCCGACCCTGGCTCATAAAGTCGAATACGCGACTGCAAAGCGGAAGTGGGAAATCCAGCGGGAGATCTCGAAGCAGCGCAAGCATTTACAAGACCTAGAGGATGCGGAGCAGCGCAACGCGCAGGTCTTGCAGGACGAGCAGAATGCACAGGCGCAGGAGCCAGAGGCGGATAATGAGATTTTTGTCCCACAGGAGCAAAGTCTTGAAGATCGGCTCATGTTGCTGAGGGACCACAATGAGGGTAACGGCCAGGGTACCAACCAAGATCAGCAGACAATGACCCCCGTACCACCTCCGGCGCCGCTCCCGATGTTTCCTGTTATCAAGAGAAGACGCCCCAATCGCCTCTCCGCTGCCGAGTACAGGAAAAGCATGGAAGTTGGGTTCGAACCGATCCTGGAGAAGCTGCGAGGAGGTAGAAAGCGCAAAGCGGTGGCCGATCCAATTAATCCTGCCCACCCTGCTAGGAAAGCTGGCCCGCCAGCCAAGAAGCGAAAGACGAAGAGCAAGGCCGTCGCTGTATCAACGCCAATGAACGTGTCGTCTAACGTGATTGAGGAAGCACATGCTAGTGCGTCTATGCCAGCTCTCACAGGCATCACGGCCACCAAGCGACAGGACGTCCTCGCAGAAATCATTGCTAGTATCCCTACTAAAGACCAGGAAGTGGCCGAAGCCGATGCTGAGCTGCTTAACGATGCCTTGAAGAAGTTTACACATCGACTCAAGAAGGCTAAACGGAGCGATGACAAGGTTGACGACGACGACTGCAAATGGATGATGAAGGGGCTCAAACAGGGCCTATACAACTACCAGGTGATTGGCTGCGGGTTTATGGTAAGTGACCCCAGACATAATAAAGACCCCGGGAACCACAGCTAATCCGGAAAGCGTGACCGTGAGAACTCGCCTTTAGAGCCCAAGGGTGGCCTCTATTGCGACGAAATGGGGTTCGGAAAGACCATTGCGGCATTGGGTACGTTAGTCCCAGGGGGCTGACCATGTCCCCTTGGTGCAAGTCTTACAATTTTGCAGCCAATATCCTCGATGGACCCCCCTCAGACCCGTACGATCCAGTTCGAACCACTCTGCTTGTAGTGCCGTCGGTCCTCACTAAGCACTGGTACGTTGTAAGCCGTGGTATATTCTGTGCTCATGGTCATCTAACTGTTCTCAAGGATGGATGAGATACGGAAACATTGCGACGGCACAGCAATTGGCCGAGTTGTCAACTACCACGCGAGGGCGAAACTGGAGACGCTCAATGACGTTGAGGACCTGAATAGCTACAGTGTCGTGTAAGTCTTGCTGCTGAACAGGACCAGGCCTGGGATTTGGCGTATAGCTAATACTCTGACCAGAATCACAACTTACGAGGAAGTTCGACGATCATATCCGAAGTTCAAACCTGCATTGGAGCTCGCTAATGAGGCAATGTTGAGAGAGCAATGGGCAGAGATATTCAAGGACAATCGTGGTCCCTTGCATCACATCAAGTTCCATAGAATCGTGCTTGACGGTGAGAAATCTCGTCTAGAGTTAGACCATGCAGATGCTAATCTGCCTGTATAGAGGCTCACACGATCAAGAATCGGAAATCAGATGTGTCGATTGCTGTCCGTGGCCTTACCGGTCGACACAAGTGGCTTGTGTCAGGAACGCCCATCACAAAGTAAGTCCTTAGGACTTGATAATGTCGTGATGGTGATGGTTGAACTAACCTTTATAGCTCCAACGACGAATGGTATCCCCCATTTGCCTTCCTCAATGTCCCTGGAATAGCGACATATCAGGATTTTGTTTCCTTCTTTCGCAACGTAAGCAGTCCGGCCTCTGCCCTAGAGGGAAAAAAAGCAAGTACTGATACCGGTTTCAGGAAACGCTAGGGGACGAGCGATTGAGCAACATGCTTCGAGCCTATATGTGCCGCCGCACGCATTCCAGCCGACTCTTTACGCGTCCTATCCTCGCCCTCCCAGATGTCAAGGAAACCAGGCTCATCGCCGAGTTCTGCGAAGCGGAGTGGATCATATACGAGGCCATTGTGCAGATGTTCCTCGAAAGCATTAATGGTAAGATTCCTATCAACTGGATTAGAACCTTGCATTTTCTAACAGCAACACAGAGATGGGAGGCACCCGCAGGGACAAGGAGGCCCAGTCCAATTGCATACTGTCGATGATCCTTCGATTGAGGATGTTCTGCAATCACCCGCTCACGGTGCAACGGATCCTTAAGTATCTCCTACGCCCCGAAGGCACTCTGATGGGACAATTGAGTAATATTTCACGGAAAGTGGTCGCTAGAAATGGCGTTACCGATTCCACCTCTTCCGAGATCGTTACTATGCTTGTCGCGGCAAAGACTGACTACGACAACCTGGTGAAAAAGCGTCACGACGATCGACTAAACGTAATGGAAGACAGCGACAGCAGCATATTCAGGGAGGATCCGAACCTGCTCGAAAGATTCAAAAAGTTGGCCGAGGAATACAACAAGGATCGCAAATGGGTTGAGCTTTCTGACATGACCATGTGCCCAAACTGCAAGGAGGTTCCGAAAGAGGCAGCTCTGACATCTTGCCTACATGGGTACTGTCAAGGATGCTATGTGACGCTTTATAGAGCCGCTGAGAGCGCCATGAATGAAGACCCGAGCTCTGAGGACACGCAAGAACCTAAGCCGATATGTCATCGATGCACGAGCCCAGTTGACTTCGCCATTCGTCTTCCGAATAGTGAACAGGAAAAGGCAGTGTCAGCGTCAGAGCCGGTGCCCGAACCGGAAAACCCAACAACGCTAGCTGCGCAAACCCAGGAAAGAAGGGAGCTGACGAGCCGAAAAGGCAGGGCAAAAAAGAACAGTAAGCTTCTGTTATTAGCTCTTCACCGACACCCCAAGCTGACTCTTACAGGCAATACCGAAGACGATAATAGAGAAGAGCATGAAGACTGGATTCGCGCGTGTGGTGCTAGAATGCCCAGTGCAAAGCTAGCCAGGATCAAGAGCATCATTCAAAGATGGAAGAGAGGCAACAAATCCACCAAGGTGGTCATCTTCACTCAATTCAAGAACTTTATCAGAATCCTTGCAGAGATGTGTGAAGAAGAACATTGGGGATATCGATGCGTAAGTGGCGGAGCCAAGCCCCTGTGCATATCCAACATTAACTAACTACGATATTCGTAGTTGTATGGCGATATGACAATCCCAGCGCGGCACCAGAGCCTTGAAGACTTCCACAATAGCCCCGACATTACAATCCTGATTGTCAGCCTTGCCACAGGTGGCACGGGACTTGATATGACGCCGGCAAACAAGTGTGTACTCGTGGACCTTTGGTGGAATGAAGCCATCCAAAATCAAGCTTTCTGCCGCTTGATTCGACATGGACAATTGAAGAAGGTCGAATGCGTCAAGATGGTAGTCAAAGGATCAATAGACGAATACATGATGGATCTCCAAACTAGGAAAACGGAGGAAATTACCAGCACGATGGGAGACCAAGTTCTCCTGAAAAGGGACACGGTCATTGAGCTCTTGAAGCTGTTCGCCGAGGTCGAGGAAGATCCCTCAGGACGACTGACTGCGAAGCCGAAACTCGGGCAACGGAGGGGAAAGATCAAGGAAGTGCTGGCTCAAGGGAAGGCGGTTCATAAAACCGCGAAGTGAGGAATTTGAGACTGATGTTTTGACATTCTTTGACATTTGACATTAGAAATGAGGAGACGGACCATCATACTCCGTAGCTTAGCTTACGTGAAGTTCTTGACCTTTGAAAGTCGAGGACCTATCCCCCAGGTTTGTTGGTGGTTTGCGATTGCCGTCTCTATCGGGGACATGGCCAGCATGGAAAATTGTTCCTCCAGAATTTCCGTTAAAGCGGCGGCATGGATTTTCCCAATCCAGCATCTTCGATTTTTTGCTCCGCCGATTCCAAATTATCTGGGCCGGTCGACGCTATATCAAACAATAAAATTTCATTTTATTTTCAAGGCCACCATGTCTCATGATGATAATCGATTCCATTCCGCTAAGCGGAGGAAACTTGACACTCCGCAGGGGGTTGAGGACCCGTCTCCCATAACATCACATACACAGCTACAATCGCTGCTATTGTTCCAACAAAATGTTGTAGAATCAAAGCAAGGTAGGCATAGCCAAGCCTGGATGATCAACCAGATGTTAACCATGACGACACAGGAATCAAGAAATTCAAAGAGTTTCTTACGTCTATAGGACAAACAGAGAACGAGGGCGAGAAAGCAAAAAAATTCCGCATCCTCAAGGCGTACTGTGACACGCAAATTTTTCGCAACACAGAAGAACCAATCTGCTTTCCGGAGATCATTCAGACCTGGAACTTTGCCGACAGCAGTAGCAATGAATCTTTACTGACTTCAGTGCCTTCTGTTCTTGCCATATTCATCAAGACCGTATCCAGCAATCTGGATTTCCGCGAGTTTGGTATCGCCCTGTGCAAGCATTTGCTGCAAAAGGACCAGTTACGGCTGTTCAACCGTGGCATCACCGCCAATAAGTCTAAGGAGCATTTGATTTCCCCCTGTCTCCGTCTTCTTACAGAGATTGTCAGTTTCGATGGCGGCGCTGTCGCGCGGCAACTCTACCTAGCGCGCTACATCACTTTTAAGCGCATGGACGTGTTTCTAACACCGAACAAAGCACAGCTTGAAGAGAGTTCTGACGACCCCCAGGCCTCTACATTGAGGCGCAATGCTCAGCGATATGTTCTTGCGAACCTTAGATTCCAGCAGGCCGCCAATAAAACCGATATCATCGAGCAGCAAAAGGTCATGAGAGCGTTCCTTGAGCATCTAAGAAAAGACCCGCGGGAGATGGTTATTGATATCGTTAAAGCAATCGAAAGAGATGTAATCCAGGATAGCTCGCTTTCTCGGAATACTAAAACCAAGTTCTTCAGTCGTTGGAACCTGGAGAGACTGGTCACCCTCTACGGTTATGACCGCGAGTCTGAGCAAGAAAATACGACCGGCTTGTCCCTTGCCGACGAGACACACAGGATTCTGATGACTGTCTGCACGAAAACCGAGCATGGCGTTTTACTGCCTGAGATGGGATGGTATCCCAACAACACTGATCCGGAGTCACTTCCGGTCGACGACGATGCATCAATTGACCTAGGGCTTGACTCTGCAGTATACCTGGACAAGTACCGGGAATCAGTACCTGTTCGTAATGGCACGCTGTCTTACCTTATTCAGGTTCTTCGTCCGGACTCAGATAGCCTGCAAATCGAGTTGCTACTAGCCATCTTCAAAGCAGCGCCCGAGCTGATTGCTGATTACTATACCAAAAAATCTCTCTTCATGGCGGATCCGAAGCCGACACCCTCATGGATGGCAGAATCAACTGTCCTTTTCTCTACAGTCAGCCTACCAGTTCCTGCTAACTGTGGATGGAAGGATAAACTACCTGCCATGCCCCCACCGGTCTCGATTGTCATTGAAAATATTCTCCCACGTCCGCTTACACAAAAAGTCCTAACCCGTTGTTTCAACATGAACGCAGAGATTATCACTCTTTTCGCAGTGAGAATCTTGACTATGTCTTTCAACAAGCTGCGGGCGACTCTGAAGATCTTCAATGGCAACCATGGCGCCGGTCAGCATTTGTGGACTCAGGCCGCTGACAAGTTGGTTGTCGAGTTCGGTCATAGATGCCCTCAGATGAAGGACGTTGTGACTTTGTTCCGAAGAACAGGCAAGGATGATCTGCAACAGCAGGAGGCGGTCTCCGAGCTACTTGCTTGCTTTTATGAAGTCATGCCAGATGCGGCTTTTGAGGAGGGCTTTGATGTCTCCCTTGTCCTCGTCGACATCCTGAAAAGACTGGACGAAGGAAACCTCGATTCGGAAGATACCGAGCTCTTGATAAGTCAACTGCAAAATATTCTCAAGATCGCCCAGCAATCAGCATCCTTGCGCTGGTGGAATCAACCTGGTAAGCCTCCTGTCATCAATCTCAACAATAGTTCTAACGCAAGAGCAGGATCCATGCAGTTTTCTGCGTTCACCTCCATCTTAAAAGTCCTGATCAATGCTACATCTGGGGAGTCTTTCAAGGAAATCCACAAGCTTCTTACAAATGTGCTGGCAGAACACTCGGCTATTCGCCTACCAAGCTTCTCTGCCATCCTGCCTAGCTTTGACGCCGCGGACTCCGAAGCCTTGGGGCACCAATTGGCGTTTTTCGACAACTGCGTGTGTCGCACAGCAAAGAAACCTGTCCATTACCAAGACCTAGTCGAGTCCCTGGTCGACAATTCCCAGCCACTCGGTGCTCTCGTGGCCGCGGTGATTGAGCAGTGGCCTTTTGTCGTCAAAGCTGGAAATGCAGACACTCAAAAGAGCGTGGCGGAATTCATCGCTGCTTTGCTCAAAAACCTTCATTCTTCTGGGGAGAGCCTACAAGGCCTCAAGGCGGCTCGGGATGCATTAGTCGATGCCACCGAGGAGAAGAAGTTGAAGTCTCGTTTTAAGAAGGCCTTAAAAGGATGCGAAGAGGACGAACAGGACGGGAATAAAACCGATACTGAATCATCGGGGCAAACACCCTCCGCTCCCAAGAAAGAATGGCAAGACTTGGACCTTGAAGAAACGTTTGGGGCTCTGCCGGTTGAGGGCACTACTCATAATGAACTGCACCGGTGGGAGCAGAAGGAGCTAGAGGAATCTTTGGAAGAGGGTCGGGTAGGGGAACTCTTACTCTGCCTGTGTTCTGAGCACGAAGAAGTTCGACGACAGGCGCTTCTGAACATCTCGCGCTTCATGATGAAGCTTAAGGTACTACTCGCACTGTTTATATATTTTGTTGCGCATGGCTAACTCTGGGCTGCAGGAATCTAAATACGCCGAATGGCGGACTGCTTACATTCTTACTGGAGAGTTTCTCGAGACAATCAAACAGATTGGGGTTGAGACCCCTGTGCCGCGGATAGTGGGAGAATGTGCTTCTAGCTGTCTTTCGGTGCTTGTGGACCCGATGCATAAACTTTACGGAAAGGTCAATAAGTTCCTGCAGAAGGCACCTTTGTGGGAGGTGGAGAAGGTTCCATCTTACTGGATCGACAAGATTCTGCTTCATGAGCCGGAGTTGGATGACGGCTACTTTGAAGAAATTGCGTGGTTATTGGACTTGCTCATTAAGGGTCTGAGAACAGAACGGGTATGTTCATATGGCCAATCGTGGAGTACTGATGATGTCTAACACTTCAACTAGGATATGGAGATCTATCGCCGAGCCAACGTTTTCGAAAGAGTCCTGTCATTCTACGATTCACCGGGTGCTGGGTTCTCTGCGAAGAAGAAGATTCTGCATTTAGTGTACCGCTCGACCCAGGTCCAGGGCAGCACAACTCTCATCACAAGAGCTGGTATCATCAGCTGGGTACAGACTCAGCTCCCGGCAGTTACTGGCAGGGATGCGTCCACGCTGACAGCGATGGCGCAGTCATTATATCAATCGGCGGACAATGATCGGACCGGAACATGGAGCGGAGGTGCTGTACAACGAGCGGTCGAGCAAATCACTGCTTAGACTGGCTAAGGTGAGAAGGATGAACCTGGACAATATACCCATATAGTGTTGGCATAAAGTTGAGTTTTGTAATCCATGGATATATTTCGCCTGGTTTTGCGGCAGAAATCGTACCTAGTCTGTGTTGGTGTCTTGGTAAAAGAAGTAAAGAAAACTGATACCACTCGTAATCTCATCGACACATGTGAAAAGGTGTGAATTAGCAAATATCCTGTGTAGTGGTGGCATCGTCTACATGGACCAGCTGCAGAGTGTGTTGTTCCAGCCGTGGTGGACTGCCCGTTTTCTTTCCACTTTGGGGGCCGCGAAACTTCAGACTTCGACAACCTTGGCTCATCGCCTTAACTCCCCTTACCCTCCACCCTTCCATTTCAATACCTCCTTTGAAAGCTTCAAAGTCATATCTCACTCTGATTATATACTCCAACAACCTGCGACTATCCACAACTCCCAGTTTCCTCGGTTCCTCTCGCCGCTGCTGATTCGGCAATTCTGCCCCTCCTCATCCGCACCTCAACCTCAACCTGACCGACACCGACTAACCGACCATCAAATCCGAAATTGACGCCTTCCAATTGATTCGCATCATAACCCGCACTCTGCCTTCCTCATTCCGAACAGCCTGACGCTCTAAATTGCCTCCATTCCAATCGTCCTTCTTACTTCGTCTTTCGCCGCAATCCCCAGCACACCGAACGAACTCCACGATTATCCTCTTCTCCCTTGTCCCTTGAGCGATCGGAACACATGAACAATACGTGAGGATTGCGAACAATACCACATAACTTGCCGTCGCAATGGCGCGACGATACGAAATAGACGAGCTGATATGGCTGCGCGAGTCACCGCTGGTCACGAGGCCGGCCAATCTACCTCCGGTGGAAGAATGGATGGGGTATGATTTCGCATGACCTCCTAGTCATAGTATATCCCTTTGCATTGTTTGAAGCTGACTTGACGGGTGCTGCCTAGGTCCCTTCCTGACCGTGCAGCTCAGCGAAACCCAAGCAACAACCATAACGAAACGTCAGGCCGGCGGCCAAGCCTTTTCGAGACCCGCCACATATCTCGCAATTCAAATTCAGGTGAGATCACTCCGTACTTTCTTGCGCTGTTACCAGACTCCGGGAATTGGAATCCATGAGCAAGCGTTTATGATTGTTCTAACACTGCCCAGAGGACATTGTCCTCGGACCTCCCAAGACCGCCTTCGCTTCCGCATCGCGTATACCCGGTAAAGGCTCTATAGACGCTACTGAGCGGTTACCTACCTCGGACGACCCGAAGAATGACCGATTCAAATTTTTCAACAAGGACCGGGAAGCCAGCGAAAGAGACTTCGCGGGGCGCGAGGGAAAGATGGGGACATTCAACAACCGGAGGGGAGAGAAGGAGGACTGGAACAATGGCCGCCCGCGTCGTACCCTTGGCCAAGACGAACAGGACAAGAAGCCGAAGCGTAATGGAGAATTCGATAGGTGGGAGGCTCGTGATCCGCGAGACCCTAACGCCGAGCGCAGCGCGAAAGACAAAGACGGACGCTTTATCACTCGCCGAGAGGTGCCGCCTGGTCGTGCTAGACATGAGGGCAGTTGGTTCCGCGATGATAATGGACAAGAAACACCCGACGCGGAAGAAGAGAAGGCTTCACTTCGCAGCCGCGACTGGCGCCGCGACAGACATGGCGCTGATCGTGAGTGGACTCGTGGAGCGAAGCTGGAACAAGAGCCCGAGTGGCTAGATGCGAGCGATCGAGATGAGCCCCGGAAGGTTCACACGCAAGAGGATTTCGAGCGCTGGAAGGAAAAGATGAAGGCTGGCTCTTCCCAACCCCAACCCGAAGAAAGAAAAGAGTCCCCCAACGAGCCCATTCCCGAATCTGTACAGAGATCAGAGCCCAGGCCTACCGACGGCGAGATCTTCAGTCCAGGTGGTGTTGCTCTGCACGACACAACAATGGAGCGTTTTTTTGGTCTGCTAGGCGATGCGAAGCCCGCTCAGGACGTCAGCTCACCTCTTCCTACCGAATCCGCTGTCAAGAAAGAATCATTTGCTGGCAAACCTGGAAAATCTTCTCGCTTTGCAGGCTTATTTAGTCCTCCCCTGGGTAGCCCTGCAAAGGAACCCGAGTCGCCAATGAGCTCCAGGTCTCCTGCACCCCTGAATCCATCTCAGGATGCCGACCAAGAGGGCTTCCAGCGCATTTTGATGATGCTCGGCGGAGGCAAATCGCGCAATGCCACGCCTCATAATGATCCTACGCAAAATATCGCTCAATCAAACCGCCCTCCTTTGGTCCATGCAGAGCAAACGCGCAGCCCGACCTCTCCTTCACGGGGCCAGGGGCAGCGCCCAGAGCAAATGCCCATGCAAGATACCCCTGTGCGGGCCGCAAATGTCCCACTCAAAGAGAATATGTTTGGCCAGGAACCACAAGTAAGAGACAGCCAGCACTTACTTCGGCTAATGCAGCAAGTGAGAGTCAGCCCCGGTGTTGGCCCAAACCAAGGTCCTCAGAACCAGCCACAAAGCGCAGGCCCAAGCCCTGGCCTCATGAATATGCCCGACGGCATTCCCCATCCTCCCGGAATTGGACCTTCCATGAAGGGTCCAGGCTTCCTGGACGATCCCGCAATCGCCACGATGCAGAGGCCTGACGTTGATCAGCTACGACGGAGGCCGGCTAACGGGCCGCCTATGGGCTACTTTGACGAGATTCCGTTCCCCCAGGGAGCGCAGGTTCCGATTACTCCTGGTGGAAGTCGTGCTCCACAAGGTCAAGCGCCGCCGCCTATGGGAATTCATCGTCCTCCTGGACTTGAACACATGCCACCTCCGGGCTGGGCCGGTCACCATATGCCTCCGCAACAAGCTGGACCTTCTGCGCCATTGGCCCCACCTGGAATACCAACTCCGAACAGGGGCGTCAACCCGAACTATATCCCTAACGTGATGCCAATGCACGGTAACATGCCGCTTAATGAGCGCCAGCCGTTCCCGCGTGGTCATATTCCTCCTGGAATGATGCCGCCTCCTGGCTACATGAACGGGCCTCCTCCTGGCGGCTTCCCGCCCATGCCGCACAATGGAGACAACTTGATGGGACCTTTTGATGGGAACCCGGGACTCCAGGGGCCGCCGCCGTCTTCTAGGCACTTGCTTGATATGTTCGGGCAGGTTGGAACTGATGGCAGAGGCGGTATGGTGGGACCCAGACAATTTAGATAAGTGAAGAGTAGGGGAGATATGCAGTTTTCTAAACTACGATGGAGTACGCTTTCTTGACACTCACACTTCCCCTTCCCAGGAACATACCCAAGTCTGTATATCTTTATCGCCTTCCTTGCCAGGGTAGGATATCCGCGTTCCACCGTCACTACCTTGAGTTGACTTGACTTTCGAAGCGAGCCTGTGAGAGTAATAGCGATCGTTGATGTCTCGGATTTTATATGCGATCTAATGCGGTACTCGTCTTTATCTAGGCCAGGATAGTCTCAATGGAACTCTGCGGACAGAATTTTGTAATTTCCAGTCTTCTAGTGAAGTAGCACGTCGTTGGTAGAGTTGCAGTCAACCCCCTCGTTCCTGCTCACCACCACGTTCCCCCCCATCGCCTTCTCCCATTCACCCACCCGCAATCCCTGGACCTACCCTTCGTCGACTTTCTACCTCAACTGTCAGCATTTCATATCTATCTTCATCACTTAGGTCGGTCATCTTGAGGAGTGCTGAAATTATCTGAAGTGAACGATTGGACTGCCCGTAGTCAATGCATCCCATTACAACCCCTCCTTCGGCTGCGATAAACGACCTCCTGCTCATCTCCCCATTGTCTATTACTCCGCATTACGTCTCATCCCATGCATCCTTTCTACCCCAGAAATTTGCGCACGTTCATCGATTTCAACACATAGCTGGCCTGAAGCTCCAGCTCCGAACCGCTCTGGCAGAAGGCAAACGACGACGTAGAACCACCAGCATGATGGATGAAATCGAGTTACAGCTCTGTCTGAGCATAGATCCTACTTCAGCAAGAGACCCCACGCCAAATGTGAGTCCTTTTTATGCCGTTTTTGTTTTGGCCACCCGTTTACTGTGGACTAACACATCCAACTCAATCCGGCAGGACGAAAACCAGAAACCAAAACAGACTCCGTCACCTGTTAAACACAAGCAGCAGCTCCAGATCCTAGGCGCAAAGCGGCCAGCAGAGAGCTTGGAGTCCGATGGTGACGTTGACAAACCACGAGCGCAAGAGAGATCTGTGAACATGAGCCATTCACTCAAACCCGCCTACCAAGATGGAGACTCCCGTTCTCATGATGAGAAGACATATAAAGTAGACCATGACCCAGACCCAGTCGCCGACAATGGCCGCCCAAGCCCCTTTCAACTCCCACCGCGCAAGAAAGTCCGCACCTCGTTCTCATTCCCCCCAGAGTCAACCTCACCCTGCGCCATGACCGCCGACGAACCAAACGCAAGCCAAGACACAGTCCACAACACAACACCGGCCAGCGAGTCCTTCAGCTCGCAGCCTTACTTCGCGCATCCAGCTTCAGTGCCGCAGCCATCTTCTCCATCCCCGCAGTTCCCTGAGAGGTCAGGACAGGTACCCGAGACGGTGCCGAGGGCGTACATGCCTGCATTGCTAGATAGCCTGTCGAGCGGGCTTCGTCCGTATCCGCCAGGTCTGGAAGCTCCAACGCGGCAAGCGCAGTACTTTGAGATATATGAGGATCCGGAGGATATGGATATTGATGGTGTGGGGTACTTTGATCTTGATTCTGTGTTGTGTATGTCGCCCGATGAGGATAAGGAGAATGAGCATGCTGGAGAGCAGGGGAGTCAGGGGCAGATTCAGAACCAGACTCAGGCTCAGACCCAAAACCGGGAGAGTAATCCGGATCAGGGACAGCAAGATCAGGGTTAGGAGTTAGGAGCTGCATGGTCGTGGTCGGTATACGGTTCCAGGGATCTTATTCAGTTTTGTTAGTTCTTGTATCTTACTTCTAGTTCTTATTGTGCAGTACGAATTCAAGGAGGAAGAAGTCAAGTCCGGTCGCCGCCGGCTACAGCTTTTTGAAGATGAAAGGATTCAAATCACTGTCCCAGGGACGCATCTGAGATAGACTACAGACTATACCGTGAGGTCTGCTATGAGGAGGGCAGTTAGATTAGCCTCAGTGCTAGGTCATTGCTTCTCTAAGCCTTAATCCTCCCTTAACCACCTTTCCGCCAGCCTCAAGGGTCTCTCTCTCCGTACGTCTTTTTTTTTTTTTTTTTTTTTTTTGGATCAATATGAAGACCGCGTACGTCTTCGATGGCAAGCTGTCCTTCAATGACAAGCCTACAAATGAAGGCAGACACATGTACTTTACGAGGCGATCTGGACGTACAAATACTCATAACATATACTCATAACGTTCCAAATATACAAAACGAATAGCTAGATACACTACTCCAACGGCGTAAAATACCTCTTAAACCGATCCGTCTTGGTCAAGCCCAAATCCACAATAACCCAGTAACAACTCATAAGCAGACTCGGAAACCGAACCGTCCAGAAATTCAAATACCCCTCGGGCAGCCCACCAATATGCGCCTTCAAATGCTCAGGCATATCATTGTAGTGATTGCGCTTGTTGCGCAGGGCCCTCATCAGATCGAGCATCTTGGAACCGGTGTACTTGCGCTGCTTGCCGAGGCTGTCTTTGAAGTCCTTTGGTAGGAGTTTTAGGAAATCCATGTCTGGGCCGATTACCTCGGGGGCGACGGATTCTAGGCATAACAGGGCCTCAGAGGGGGGGTCTCTCGGTTCGAACTCGAAGTGGTCGGAAACGTCACAGAGGAAGCTAAGGCGGTCGGAGGGGTTCCAGAAGAAGGGGTGGGTTAGGACGGCGCTGGCGTCGGGGCTGGTTTCGGCATTAGTACGAAAGTCAGGGGAAAAGGAGACGTGTTGGACATACCGTTGACGAGGGTCAAGTGCCAGCATGGATCGGATAAGATCATCAGCCTCATAAGCATACTCCCCGAGACGCTGTAGCTCTTCAAGGTTGAAATTGCCCTTGACAATATTCGCCTCGCGCATGAACTTGCCATTCTTATCGAAGGGATGACAACCTCTGGTGAGAACGTAATAGAAGACGCATCCGAGGGAGAAGATATCGATCGCTCGAGTGGCGCGTCGGTTAGTCTGAGGATCCACGACCGCGGGCTCGGATGATTCTGTGTGTTGAGACTCTGAGCCTTGCATTGTTGGGCTTTTGTCGTCATCCACCAACAGTTCAGGAGCCCTCCAGCCAGAGGTACCAGCAGCATGGGCTGTGGTTGCTCTGAAGGAGCTTTGATTATCTTCAAGTTTCTTGCACAGGCCAAAGTCCGAGATGAGGAGGCGGATAGACCGAGAGCCGGTGCGGCCCCGTGGGGCAGCGACCAAGATGTTCTGAGGCTTCAAGTCACGGTGTACAATCTTGAGTGAGTGCAGATATCGCACACCAGCGACAATTTGACGCAAGACGTCGGGCATATCGAGGCCACCATTAACAAGCTGCGGGAACGAGTCCGGCCGTTCTACCACATCCTGCAGCGAAGCCGGACACAGCTCCAAGGCGATGTAAAAGAAACCTTGGGCCTGCTCGCGGCAGTAGTACCGAATAACGTTGTTGTGGTCATCGCTCTCCTGCAGCAATCCAACCTCATGGGATGCGATATCGTAGAACTCCACCAACATACGTTTGACTGCAACATCCCGGCCATCGAATGAACCGCGGTACACTATCGTTCCGTGGCTTCCATGGCCAAGTACATCACTCGTATAGACCTTCAGCCGGCCAATCTGGATGACGCCGTCCATTTCGAACACTTCGTTAGAGGCGGTACGGGTCAATGACAACCCAGCGTCGGGTAAGCCCGGCGGTTGCAGACTACCCGGAGCGTGGTCAGAGGCTTCGTTCTCGCTCTCAGCCTTCTTCTTCCCACGTCGGTGACTTTTGCCGCCGCGGCTGCCACGTTTACGAGCCTTCTTTTTCTTCTCCCCATCCTGCAGTGAGAGCTCCTCAACGTCTTTATCGTCATTGGGACCGCGCGACGGTTCACGGATGCGTACACGCGGCGTAGCATCGGGCTCAAGAGAGTCGCGGGTCTTGTTGGGCTTTGGCGTCATGCCACCGTCAATTGGGGGTTCTTCCACTTTGATGTCGATTGTTACATCCTTGACGGCACGAACGGTGCTAGATTCGCGTTTTAGAGAACCGACAAGCGGCGTGGAGGGAGTGGACAAAGGTGCCTGTTCGTAGGCGGAGATGATGTTCTTTATGTCAAGCTTCTGTTTGGCCAGCTCTTGGATGTTGTGCGAGTTGAAGTAAATGAAGGTACCAAAGAACAACAAGATAAGCATGACGACGATATCGGCAGCGTTATCCCAACTCTTGCGGATGATAGTGCTATGGCGAAGAGCCGGTGGTAGAGCCAGCTCCGACGGGGTGCGAATGATCTCCCTGGGCGTGTCGTTGGAGAACTCCGCGGATGATGAGCTAGAGATGCTGGGGATTTGACGGCGAGGAATACGGGGGGTGTTCAGAGCGTGAACTCCCGCCAATGCATCCCGTTGTTGATCCGGGCTCAGGCTCATGAGTGGCTGTCCAAGGCGGAAGTAGTCTTTTTCATAGTACTGGGCCATCTTTGCTCGGCCAGTGACAAGCGGATAGGTCTCCTCGGACATGGCAAACCAACCGCCGGCTTCAGTAGAATCGATGAATACGCGGTCATTAAGGTCATCGAGAGAGCCGTAATCCGGGTCTGGGGGTTGTCTCGGCTGTGAGAGAAGGATGAGTGGCTTCGGGGCATCGGGCTTGTCGACGGTAACCGGGCGGGCAACATCAAAAACCCGCACTACTGGCGAGGGGAACCGCTGTGTATAACGAGGACGCTCCATGTGAGAATGGTCAAAACCAAGGACCACCCCATCGTGCATACTGTAAATATGACTCTGATCCATCGTACGAAAGTATTGGCTTTGCAGATCGATGTCCCGGTTATTGGTGGTCCACTCGGAGTATTTAAGTGTGCAGATCGGATCGCCGGTCTCAGTGTTCTGGATAGCCACAGCATATTCCACACGACCTAGCACCAACGTCCCTGACGGAGATTCGCACTCCTCATCCTGATCGGGACCGAAATCATCAACCTTGCGACACTCCGGTCCGGAGGGCATCGGGCCCCTCGAGCTGAAAGTCCGCAGTATCGAACCATCCCTCGCATCAATTGTATAAAGCGTCGTCTCCTTCCGTGCAGTATACGTAACAGCCGGCTCGGTCCCGGAATACGGCGTCTCATCGACAAGCTCCTTGACCGTCAACCCCAGCTGCTGCAAGCCCGCATTCGGGTCCGGACTAAATATATAAAGACTGCCGTCCTGACTGGGC
This sequence comes from Aspergillus multicolor, assembly GCF_047715735.1. Taxonomy (NCBI): domain Eukaryota; kingdom Fungi; phylum Ascomycota; class Eurotiomycetes; order Eurotiales; family Aspergillaceae; genus Aspergillus; species Aspergillus multicolor. The sequence continues at coordinate 1,267,021 of NW_027395957.1, forward strand.
TCGACGATCCAGATGAAGTCATCTTCAGGCTGGGCCTCGTCGAAGCTCGAGCGATTCGCTCGATGGTAAAAACTCTCGACCATCGGGCTACCGGGGACCTCAAGGGCCCAGCGGTACGCACCGGTCTTGCGGTCTCGAGCGTGAATGGTACCATCGACGGTCGCCAGCAGAACAAAGTCCTCAACCTCCCAGTCCTGCAGGGACCGCGCATGCAGCTGCGGAGCCAGGCCGGCAGACGCACTGGTGCTGCTGACCTGGGCGGGAGGGGCTCGAACGGCGCGGCCGGAGCCCGCCAGAGCCAGGGTTGCTAGGGCGCTCGCATCGTTGGATTGCACGTTCAACGCGGAGGGGGAAAGGTTTGCGTTTGCGGGAACGTGGGCGTGGGCTGCCGTTGGCCTTAGGGGCACGGAGACGGCGGCGGGAGCATCGGCATATTGTTGTTCATGCAGCTGCTGCGGAGCGACAAGAACGGGGATCAGGAGGAGTGCGACGCTGGCGGGAAGGGTCGACCGGGCACCAGGCAGCCGCCACCGCATGCTGAACGGTTAACAATGTGGGATTTAGGTCGAGCGACGGCGGTGCGGGGGATATCGTCTCATCGGTAGAGGCGAGGAGCGCGGAGGACGGGGGTGCTGGTGTGTATTATTATTATTGACAGCAGAAAACGGTTGCCTGTGGACGGGGAGTCGTCGGAGGAAATGTCCACCAAGCGTGAGAAATGTGGTTCTCGCAGCCGTGGGCGGAGGGGAATCGGTGCCAGTGGAACCGAGGGCGGTCGTCCAATGCGTGGGCCGGTCGAGAACAATGGGCGAGTGGAGTTGGGATTGTTTAGCCGACAGAGGATGATGCCGGAAGTCAAACTGAGGATGGACGAGGTGCAGAGAAGAGGTGAGATGCAGCTGCAAAGTGCGAAAAGCGAATGTGTGCCTCCTGGGCAAGGGGTCGATCCGGCTTCGCTTTTTGAATGGTCCAGAATCAGCGAGAAGCGTTGACCAAGAGCTAACCCCTTGGGGACTAGCGAGCTGTCACAAATCAAGCCCCTATGCCAGCCACTGAAGATTCACTCCCTAGTTGCACAATCACATTCACAACTTCCAGAGAGACCTGGACTGTTGTGTCTATACATTTCTTATTAACTGCTATCAAGTATCTATCCAGATATCTAGTTTGAGTCACTTTCTATCAGAGATATTCCTCGAAAAACCCAGCCAGCTGCTCATATCTATTCACCGTCAGCACTGACCATGATCGCACCATACTACGGTGAAAGCAGTAGACAAAGGAGACTTACCCACGAACATACTCCTTCAAGCTCTCCTCCTTCTGCAAATCAGCCCTGGCCCCCATCCACCCATGCCACATCTCCGCGTACGTTTCAACAAAGCCCCCCAAACCCTTTTCCTTGATGATCCGATCATACGCCTCCACTTCCTCCGCGGGTTCATCCTTCGACGCAAGGACCGCATGCGGGATCGCCAGCGTCTGCGCATCCGCCTTGTCCATCCGACTATTCATTGATTTCATCATCAGCGACCATATATTCAACAATAAAATCTAGCAAGTACTCCATAGATAAGTAGATGAAGCTTACCCCGGATGAACCTGCACCGTCCCCGCAAAGGGAGTCCCCGGCCCCGATGATAAAGCGAGCACCTTCCCACCCCAACAAAGCCCATAAGCGCCCCATTTCTGGACAGCGGGAAAAGCAGCTTTATAAGACCCCACGAGACCGGGGAGCCTCTTCGCGGCCTCAGGGAAAGACGCCTTGGTGTTGACGAATTCTATAAGCGCGCTCATCTTCTCGTCTGTGTCTGGTGGCACCCACTCGTTCTTTGCGCCATCGCCGTCGAAGAAATCGGGGATTAGGACAAGGGCATTAAGGCGCGTTGCGAGGATGTCGGCGCCTTGGGTGGTTTGGGGCGAGTTGCCGAAGATGTCGTAGATTGCTAGGATGGCGGTCTTGGCGTCGGAGGGGCCGGTTATGTCTGTGCTTGTTAGCTGGATTGATCTTGTTTTGAATGTGGAGGGGAAGTATAGGTACAAGTGTTGAATCCAAGGTCCCCAATAACAGACGAGGCTCCCTTCGGCGCGTAACCCTCGGAGATAACAGGCGGGATGGTGCGGCAGGCTTCGCAGGTCATGTTTGCTGCTGTACGACGTGAAAAGGGAGACTGTGTCAGAATCGTAGGAAAGGTGCTCAGAATACGAAGTGGCGGGTATCACAGTCTCTCTGATATAGACTCGAATCGTGGAAATAACGGTGTTATACGGAGTATGGGCTTAATGGACATAACGGTGGGTCCGATCTCCAAGATCAGCGCAGAGCCATGGAGGGGCGCTCTTCACAGTACTGCTATAGAATCGCGTGCCCCGTATGAGTATCCGTATAAGCGATGCGAGTCATCGCTTCTCACCTCTAAAGCTGCGGTGCCGTTACCCGGTCATGACCAGGAATTCTGCGTTTCGTTCATCATGGATCACCACCACCTACTATGTGCGAGATTTTACATGAATGCCTATGCAGGGGAACCCCAAGTACGTGGGATTAAAACGAGCAAGCCACTTAGACACTACACATAAAATAGCCCTAACTAAACCTTCTCCTCACGGATCTCAGTCGTCGCGCCCTTGTGCTCCGTCCCATCAATCTGCTTATGCACCGCAGCAGCAACCTCATTGGCCTTCTCTGCGCCCTCGAACACTGCGCCCTCGTTAGTAACTGGATAGTAAGCGCGATGAGAAGAAGAAACTTACTGAATGACAGCTCCTCGAGCGTGCGACCAGATGTCTCTGGGAAGAAGAAGTAGATGAATACGAGTTCAAACGCCAACCAGCAGCAGTACACAATCAGCCACCTCCACTCGATACGTTCGAGACCGATTGGGTTGACATATGTCGCGAAGAAAGCCGCTCCACGGCCGTAGAACTGGAACCATGAGAGGCCGCGAGACCGGTTGAAGTACGGCCATATCTCGACGAGATACGCTATGACAGGGTTAGCCAGAACAGATTCAAGCAAGGATGGAAGAGCGTACTGTAAGTTAGAGCATTGTATCCCAAGTTGTATGCGGGCGAGTACAGGAAGATGAACAAAATGGTCAAAACGGCAGCGGCTTTGGTCTCAGTAGACATGAACCTCTCCATGGAGATAGTCCAGGCAATATACACGCAAAGCAAAGCAGAAGCGGTCGTGAGGTACATAGTCCTTCGTTTGAAGCGCGGCGCAGTCAATGCCAGTGCTGTTCCGCAAACAAGTCCCCAGCAAGCGATACCGACGTTGACTTTGGATTTGACAACGGAGTCCGTAACGTTTACCATGTCCAGCAAGTCGCTCAGATAGTACCTGCAACTATTAGGATCTCTTCAGGTTTTGGCATAGAGATACTCACGAGATCAGAGTATTTCCCGACCACTGGGTGAACAGTCCAAGGAAAGCAGAGATGAGCAGACGACGGCGCATACCAGCGGTACGGAACAAATCGCCCCAGGTTTGCTTAGAGCCCTCCTTCTCGAGCATGATTGTCCGCTCGATTTGCGCGATTTCGGCTTTCACGATGACTGAGTCGCGGTCGCCCTCGGCGTGGTACTTGGTGAGGATTTCAACTGCTTCGTCGGTTCGATCTTTACTGATAAGGTACCGAGGGCTCTCGGGAAGGAACCTTGTAATCAACCCCATCAGCGCGGCCTCGGAAAATGGTTCAAGAGCACATACATGACCGTTATGACCTGCACCATGGCCGGTGCAATCTGGAGCAGAGAAGGAACTCTCCAAGCCCAGTCTGACGGGATCGTAACTGTTCCCAATCCTACCGCCGCAGCGGTGATCTGGCCGATGAAGTAGGACGAGTTGAACAGCGACGTGAGAATTGGACGCTCTTTGGGATATCCTAGCTCGCCGAGCATGGAAGAACCAGCAACGATGCAGAACGGAATGCCGAAACCGAGGAAGATACGAGCGATGCAGTACATGGCGGCTTGTACAAGTTAGCTTGTGCCACTGCATTGCAATCCATATCACGTACGGCCGTTGGAGAAGCCTTGAAGAATAGCCCCCAACAGACTCACGCAGGAACCGAACATGATGGTCCACCGACGTCCAACTCTCTGGTTAACCCATGGCACAAACGGGAGCGATAGGATAGCTCCGAGAGAGTACGCCGCTGCCAGAAACCCCTTGAGTTCGCTCGCAATTTGATATACAGGTAGACCATCATCGTTGGTCTCTCCAGTCGGTTCACCGAAATCTACCGATGTTAGCGCTGCGGAGTAAATCGTGTGATAGCGACCAACATTTATTCCACGTATACACAATCTGCACGGTATTGATAATCTGCGAGTCGAAACCGGAGGTGATTTCAATGCCCATGCACGCCGGGAATAGAATCAGATATAGATTCCTCAGGTTCGGCTTCTTGAACCACGGGGTGCGATCATTCTTGATCAGTTCCTCCAAAATCGGCTCCGAGACATCCTCCTCGCGCTGCTTCTTCAGGACGACCATGTTGGATAAAAGCAAGCAAGTCGGTGCAGCTTATAGTAAGTAGCCCGGATGAGATAAGAGGTTGACAGGTCCTGGACAAGGAACCCCGGAGAGACAGGCCGTCCAGTCCATTATATATCCGAGGCATTGCCTGTCTGGACTCGAACCACACCCCAAGCAGGCCAAAGAGTGCACACTGCATTGGCGCGACAACGATTAACCCTGCTCGAATGATAGTCGCAAAACGGGTAAAATCCCCGTCGGAAACCTGCCTGGCTCAAGAGACCCGGCAGTCCTCCTTGATGGATACGGCAGCCTCAAGCTTCCCCGTGGGGTCGGCGACGCTTGAAGTCCATCAGGCGAGACGCGCATGGGCCAACCAGGACGCGAACATCAGGGTCCGAGACAGCGATGCCGCCACTGCGGAATAAAGAGGGTGCTTTCGGCTTAGACGCCGAGCGTTTTGCTCGTGTGCAGGCTGGATAAAGTCCATTTTAGCCTGGGCCGGGGAGTCTCCCCGAGGTTATGTACCGTGTGGACGGGGGACTGAAAAGCCATAAGGCTGGTGTGCTCGCTTGCACGGACTTCGTTGTGTCTATAGCAGGCTCAAATTTGACGACTTGAGTTCCTCTACAGAACAATTATCGAATCCTTCGAGCAATGAACTTGGGTTTGAACCGATCGGAGAGGAATGTTGGGTCAGGCCAGCGGAGAGCTCCGATGGAGTTCCTGTCAGTCAACCAGAACCAGTGGAAGCGGGGCACAAGCTAGCTAGCAGACAACAAACCCCTCACCGGTCACCACTTCTCCTCCTCTTACTTTGTCAATTAAGCAGCCTCAAGACACAAGAGACGAACCATGGCGCATTCCCACGACCACTCGCACTCCCACGACAACATCGCCGATCATGGCCACTCCCACGAGATCCTTGATGGCCCGGGCTCCTACATCAACCGTGAACAGCCGTTGATCGAGGGCCGTGACTGGAGCGATCGGGCCTTTACCATTGGCATTGGAGGGTAATAGCCCTTTTTCTCGATATCTAAACAAATGTTGACATGACTTGAACAGACCCGTCGGCTCAGGAAAGACAGCCCTCATGCTCGCCCTCTGCAAAGCCCTCCGAGACGAATACAACATCGCCGCCGTAACAAACGACATCTTCACCCGGTACGACCACCAACCCTAACCTCACACGCTCTGTGCTCTACAGAAAAATATTAACACTCCAACAGCGAAGACGCCGAATTCCTAACCCGCCACAAAGCCCTCGCCCCTAACCGAATCCGCGCAATCGAAACAGGCGGCTGCCCCCACGCCGCAGTCCGCGAAGACATCAGCGCAAACCTCCTCGCACTCCAAAACCTGCACCGCCAATTCGCAACAGATCTACTCCTAATCGAGTCTGGCGGCGACAATCTCGCCGCAAACTACTCGCGCGAGCTGGCCGACTTCATCATTTATGTGATTGACGTTGCGGGCGGCGACAAGGTGCCGCGCAAGGGCGGGCCGGGGATTACAGGCTCGGATTTACTTGTTGTGAACAAGATTGATCTTGCGGAGGCGGTGGGAGCGGACATCTCGGTCATGGAGCGGGATGCGGCGAAGATGCGCGAGGGGGGTCCGACGGTCTTTGCGGTCGTTAAGAAGGGTCAGGGGGTCGATCATATTGTGAATTTGATTCTGAGTGCGTGGAAGGGGAGTGGGGCGTATGAGCTTAGTTTGCAGAGGTGGAAGGGGGGTGCGACGAGGGGGTCGGGGAGTGTTGATGAGTCTTAGATAAAGCAGATGGTGGTTGTGGGAGGTATGATATGATATGATGTGTGACGATTTAGACATTATCTCCTTTCAGAATCATGATATAGATCCGTACCTCGCTCGCCTGAGAAATACCCCCACAGCAGAAGCTGCAACAGCCCTACTCATACCGATAACAATAATCCCCCGCACGAGTATTCATAAGCTCCCCAATCCTCCTCGACCGCCCCAACACCCCAAAGTCAATAACCGTATCCAGCGTCGCCTCCTCTACATCAGGCGGATTCATAAACACCAACGTCCCATTCAAAGCGCGGAACCTCTCCCCCCTCTTCCCACGCCTTTGCCAAAGATCCCAAACCCGATCCACCATCCCATGATGCAAATAAAACACCGGATCCTGCGGACTCGTGAAGAAATCCGCCATCGCCCCACCAACAGCAAAATGCCCGCCGGGATGGACACCGCCACCGATAATCCACGTCGGCGGGCGCCCGGCAATATCAAGTATATCCTGGAACTCCTCGATAGTCGGCACGGAAAGCAGCCGCTGTATCACAGAGGCATTGTTGTAGTACTGGATCTGCGCCGGGCCAAGGTTCCGCTGCAGGCACCGCGGGTTGTAATCGAAGGCTTGGGCGGGGACAGGCGCGTGCGGGTTTAGTAGGGCGGGTCGCACTGATAGGGGGCCTATGTGGACGGGCCAGTCCTTCAGGGGGCCGGCGAGAATACACCCGCCGCCGCGGGTTTCGTGGAAGAAGACGCCCTGTTCTATGGCGGGGATTTGGTTGGAGGCGTTGTAGGCGCCGTCGCCGGAGAGAGAGTAGCCTTTCTCTTGGGGCTGGGTGGTGTCGAAGATGGGGTTTGTGTAGAGGTTGGTGTTTTGTGTCCAGTCCCAGTACCTGCAGTGTAGACGGTTGTTAGTGGGTATGTGGGTGGGCTTGGGGGGTTAGATAGTGCGTACGGAATGGTGCCATTGTAGTTACATTCCTCCTTCAGAGCGGTTTCGTAGAGGAAGAGGTAGTGGCGGTGCCAGGCGAGGAAAGAGGCAGAGCGGTGGATGGTCATGCTGAGGTTGATATGCGTTCTTTGTTTGCATTAGCTTGCGTCTGTCTGGACGAGGGAGAGGTCAGATCATACGCAACGAAGTCATCGTAGCGGTCTTTCACCCCGGGGTACTCCTCATTAGAGAGACGAGATGGAAGACCACGAAGACACCAGACCCCGTCGATGTAGCCCAGCTGTTCATCGGGAGTAAGGGCGCTCCTGCAGCAGTCAGTAACAGCCCTCGAGTGAAGAGATGGTCGGGCAGTTGGCAAACCATTCTTTGCGAACAGAGGCCGTCCTGGGGTTACACAACGGTGGAGAGCCTGCAGCAGCCGCTGCGATCGCAATGACAGCCGCCAAGAAGGCAAGAGAGGAGCGAAGAGACATTATTGTCTGGATGCACTCGAGGATGGCCTGGTCCAGAAGACAAAGAAAGAGCAATGGTGTCGGTTTATGTACGCTCGACAAATGTGTCAGTGCCTGGATACGAGCCGAATATAGAACGAGAGGGGCGAACGACGCAGAAGTGTCTCAAACATAAGCAAAAGCAGGGTTTGGTCAATGGGGCCCGCCGCATTTGGCTGGCATGAGGCACCTTGCATGCCTGCCCGAAGGAGCACCGAAGCGAACCTACACCATTGGCGACTAAACAAGCCCTATCTGCATCCCGCTGGGCGGGATCTGAATCCCCCCATGGTGGGAGACAGCTCTTACCTCTTCCGGCAGTACAACAATCAGATCCTATTGACTTTGCTATAGAGACCTAGCAGTGTGATAGGCCATGTCCCGAGCACTAGGGAGGTTGGTCTTTTCATAGTTCAGAAGAGAAAGGATGTATTTGCTAGGTATCCGTAGTGATTCGTGACTTGTGACTACCTAAGCAGCCCCCTGCGCAGCATGCGGTCCACGGGTTTAGAATCAGGCTGGTTTGTTTGGCAACAACGGCGACACTGAGGCTTCCGCCGACACTGATACTGACATGATTGCCGGATAACTCGGCAAATAAGACCAGGCTACTCCGAAGCTTGGTGATCACGGGCTCCTTGCGCGAGAATGCAGCAGTACGGTTCTATCATAACTCGGTCGAAAACACCTCCGGCTCTTCGCAGAGCACGCTTCCGAGCATGACCGGGTCCGGGGTTGTATGCTCGCCCGGCTCAAGGAGGGCCGTCCGTCCGGTGCACATCGGGCCTCTGGGTATTGTCTGTTAGTATTGGTCTGTTCTGGGGCAGAATCATTGTTCGTGTTGGGTTGTAGACTCACGTAAACACGCGACATTTCTTGCTGATCGCCAATGTGAGAACATCTCTGGATAGTAGCAGCACGATTAGCTCGGATACTTTTGACGACACTTGGCAAGTAAGACCGATGCAGGTGAGATATGACATACTCCACGTCCATATCAAAGCATTCGTCCATCGGGACCGAAACGCCGCGGCTCTCTGTTTCCGTCTCATAACCAATCTGTCACCGAAACAAACAGACGACGTTAGCGCATGCAATGCAGAAAGGCCAGGAGGCGACAGGTCATGGTGATGAATTTACCATGGTCGTTTTTGCGATGGCGGAGGAGATAAACAGGGCCAGGTTAAGGCCGAGGAGGGAGAAACCGGCTGTGCGCATGGTGGTTACGGGTCAGATCGATATATCGGTAAGTATGGCAGAGTATTGGAGACGGGAGAGGCTCTGAGAAGAAGAGAGAAGAAAATGGACGGCTCGAGAAGAGATGCAGTGTTGTTGTGGTCATCCCTTGCATTCCAATACATCTCGACGATCTTCAACGTTCGTATCCCAGGCCCGGAGATTGGTTGCAAGGGAGAGCTCTGGAGATGGCGATCGCTGATTCTGATAAATCAAGCTTCTCACTGCCGTGCGTACATTGCAAGGCCGCCCAAAATAGACGTGAAGTCGTACAACTCAGGCAGTCATGGCTGCAATACTCTGCCACTGTATACTTTGGAGTACTATAGACAGCTCCAGCAACTGGTATGCGACTGAGGCTTTACTGGCGGGTCAGTAGCTTGAGATATCACAAAGAATCATGTATACCTTATACTCTTGGCCCTCAAATTGCATTTAGGTTGCCACGCTTAGCGTTGTACTCACCTATCCATAAAGGACTTGGAGAAGCCCCTTCTACTACTTCGACATATGTGGCTTCTCTGTAATTCAACTGAGTCTGCTGTCTGCCAACGCAGAATACGACTTCGTAGGTCAGAGAGATCATGCCGAGTCCAGTCTACCCTCGCTTAGCGAACCATGAAGGGCGAACCGTGCTCCAAAACGAATGGTTAACCCAATAACAATTGTTGTTGCTGAAGTTGATTGACATTGAGGAATGGATGATACTATATGTACCTCGCCGTCTTCACGTTGACTCGGGAAGACCCTAGACATTGATGTCTGTCGAGGCGGATTTCGGTTGATAAGGAGAAGCGACCCAGCTAAGACGAATGCACAAGAGCCGTTACTTTGCGAAGCTTATATAGTTTGGATCCAGCCTGACAGGACTTTGCTTGCATGAGCTAGTTCGACATGATTACGACGTGCTCTCGGTTCCTGAACTGTCAGTTTATTGCTTCCAGGTCAACATAAATATATTTCTGTCCTGGTTGGAGCGAACCCTTTAACCGTCAATTTGAAAGATGCTTCCAACGAAGACTGCTTGAGCCGACGCTGTTCCAGAGCTTCAACGATCACGGGCCTCCACAGGCGACAGGCCTGAAACCGCTGAACAGTCTGTTCAGCTACGCCACAATGCGGCTGTGCGTGTGACGAGCTCTAAGATTGCGATCAGGGTAATCGTAGCCGACGGGATGTTTGCGCCGGTCGCGATGGATGCGTTGTCCTATCTCCTTCGAGTGATATTGTCCTATCTTTCAGCTGTGTAACATAGAGGGTTCGGTGGGCGAAACAACAACACTCCGAAGTGCAGGAGGTTGAGGCTGTCACGTTAAGGACCTGAAGGTTTTGCGGGGTGAACCACTGGACCCAAAGGTCTCCGCAGATAGTGTGTCCGGGAAATCATGGTTGAGATGATGGAGATCAGCACGATAAAGTGTGGAAATCAGCGTCCAGCATTTCAGGATCAGGATGATGGAATTCAAAGGGGCAGGGCCCTGAGCAGTAAGCTTGATTTGAACCCTGTTCATAATTGGAGGTCTTATATCTTCGGGCCGCCGATCGATGACGACTGAAGGTGCATCATCGATTTGCTGAGCACCGAGCAGCCACCGGCATTTTGACAGACTGACAGGGCGGTGATCCGTTTCAACATCGAGAGATCTTGACGAGTCGACAGGAGCCCTGCTCGGAATGAGGAAATTGGGCGTATCGCCGGACCGGGCCCTGGACGAGTCATGTAATGGCTGTGGCACATGTTCCCCCTTGAAACGTCGCCGCTTCAGGTCCACTCGCTTGAAATACAACATGAACTGGCTGGTGCAACATCATCCTTTGCACTGTGCTTCGGTAGGTATACTAGGTATGTGGTGTGGTCAAGGACAATAGGCCACTGACGCGAACAGCTGAGGAGGAGAAATGATATCAGCAGTTGGGATTTGCCACATGGACGATGATGAATGCCAATTGCCAAATCGCAGCTTGACTACCGCACTAGCTTGGCGCTAAACCGATCTATTGACAACTTTGATTTGGATCTCAAATTCCCGTTTTTGCGCAGAGTTTTATGATAAGGAGCTCGTGGCAGAGCTCGAGTGGTGGTAAAAAGCTGCAATATACAGAGTAGAGCTGTTGCAGAGGGAGTTCAGGCCAGGAACAGCCAGGGACAGCAGGAACGGTGTAGACAGGTCGTACAGTCGTAGCCATGGTGTAGTCATGATGAAATGCATCATCGACGATCGCTGGATCGACCCAGCCCAGCCCAGCAAATTCCAACCACCACCTTCTGGTCTAACCAGCTCACAGTCGCTCTCTTTCCTCTCGACCGCGTTTCATCTTCTTGGCTGGACCAGGCTGAGGCAGCTTTTCGCTCGTTTACATAACTGCCCATCCTTCCCCGTCGCAGCTTAAGGTTTTTTGCTTTTTCTTGTTGATTTGTTTTTCCGACGTCGTCTCGAGGTGGTGCTCCCAGCACGTTGCCAGCTGCCCCTCTCCAGCTCTCGCTTCCTTTTCCTTTTCAACTCGGTCTTTCATTCTCTTCCTTTTCTTATCTTCGTCATCTTCTCCATATTCTGCTTTGACACGTATTTTGCCTGGCCGACTCTGTTCTGCGGCTTGGGTCTCCTGAGCGCGCAATTGTCCCCTAATCAAGCCATTGACGACTGTCACTGACAGCCAACCGTCAACATGGCTGTAAGTCTTGCCAATGCAATGGTCGCAGGAAGCATCTCTAATCTTTCTTTTTTTATAGGACGATAACCCCCAAAATGCCTCCAATTCCGCATCCAGTCTCGTCACCGTGCTGGTCCCCTCCCTGATCGTCGCGGTCGCGATGGTCTTGGTCTTCGTGATCTTGCGACGGAGCGAGCGCCGCATGTATATGCCTCGAACCTACCTTGGCTTTCTTCGCGATGGGCAAAAAACGCCTCCTTCATCGACTGGGTTAGTGGGTTGGGTTAAGGATATGTACAAGCTGCCCGACGAATACGTTCTTCAACACCACTCCATGGACGCCTACCTCCTCCTTCGTTTCCTCAAGCTCATCTCCATGATTTGCTTCGTCGGCGCGTGTATAACCTTCCCGATTCTATTCCCAATCAATGCGACCGGCGGTGCAGGGAAGGAACAGCTCGATATTCTGAGCATGTCCAATGTTGCTGATACAAAGTACGCACGTTACTTTGCGCATGCGCTCGTGGCCTGGGTTTTCGTTGGATTCGTTTTCTTCACCGTCACCCGCGAGAGTCTCTTCTACATCAACCTTCGCCAGGCATACTCGCTTTCTCGCTCCTACGCCAGTCGCTTGTCCTCTCGCACTGTCCTTTTCACAGCTGTTCCTGAAGAGTATCAGAGCGTCGAGAAGATTCGGTTCATGTTTGGCGCAGACAAAATCAAGAATGTATGGCTCACTACGGACACGGCGGAACTGGCAGATAAGGTTGACGACCGCCATTCTGCCGCCATCAAACTCGAGGCTGCAGAGACCAAATTAATCCGAATGGCCAACGCTGCCCGTCTCAAGGCCTTGAAGAAGAGCGGAAGCACCGAGGATCAGTCCACCACTCTCGAAACTACCGAGGACGATGGCGAGTCAGGCTCTGTCGCTGCTCGCTGGGTGAAACCTAAGGACCGACCTACCCATAAGCTGAAATTCCTTATCGGAAAGAAGGTTGACACGATCAACTGGGCCAGATCAGAAATCGAACGTCTGACGCCTGAGATTGAGGAGCTCCAAGCCAAACACAGGGCAGGCGAGGCTAAACTAGTCTCGTCTGTTTTTGTTGAATTTTACACCCAAGCTGATGCGCAAGCGGCTTACCAGTCTGTTGCTCATAATCTTCCCCTGCACATGGCCCCGCGATACATTGGGTTGGAGCCTACTCAAATCATTTGGTCCAACCTGCGCATCAAGTGGTGGGAGCGCATTATCCGATATGGAGCGTCGATTGCATTCGTCACAGCCATGGTTATCTTCTGGGCTATCCCTACGGCCTTTGTTGGTTCCGTCTCCAACATCAACAATCTGACAGACATGGTTCCTTTCCTCAGCTTTATCGAACATGTGCCGTCCTGGATTTTGGGTGCCATTACCGGTCTACTTCCTACTATCTTGATGGCCGTTCTCATGGCCTTGGTCCCTATTGTTTTGCGATGTAAGCCGCCCTTTGGTTTTAGATAGTTCATGAACTGACAGTCTCCTACAGTGATGGCGAAGATTGGCGGTGCGCCTAGCCTGGCAGAGGTTGAATTGACGACCCAAAACTTCTACTTCCTTTTCCAGGTGGTTCAAGTGTTCCTGGTCGTCACTCTGACTTCCGCGGCCTCCAGTGTTGTCACCAAGATTATCCAGGACCCTACGTCTGCGGCCGAGCTGCTCGCCAACAATCTTCCCCAGTCATCCAACTTCTACATCTCATACATTGTTCTGCAGGGATTGTCGTTCAGCTCGGGCGCCCTTTTGCAGATCTCAGGATTGATTCTTGGAAAGGTCCTTGGACGTCTTTTGGATAACACTCCCCGGAAAATGTACAGCCGCTGGTCAAACCTTGCGGGATTGGGTTGGGGTACTGTGTATCCTGTTTTTACCCTCTTGACAGTCATTGGTACGTATACCTTGCTCGCCTAATTAGCCGGCACGAACTGACCAGCTTAGCCATCACTTACTCGTGCATTGCACCGCTGGTTCTTGGGTTCGCAACCATTGGCCTGTACCTCTTTTACTTCGCCTACCGATACAACTTGCTCTACGTGTCCAACGCCAACATTGACACTCAAGGCAAGGCTTTCGCGCGAGGCCTGCAGCACATCTTGGTTGGATGCTACCTCCTGGTAGTCTGCTTGATCGGTCTTTTCGCTATCGGAGCTGGTGGAAACCCAATTTCCGTTGGACCCTTAGTCCTCGCCATCATTCTCCTCGTCACGATGGTCATCTACCACGTTTCTCTCAACTCCGCCCTCGACCCGCTGATTAACTACCTCCCTAAGAACCTTGAGGCTGAAGAGGAAGCACTTCTCTCACGGGAGGCCACTGTGGCCAACGGCACCAATGGCGAGTACGATGGAACTGCCACCGCTTCTGCGGCTGATGGTCACGCCGCCGACAATGTCGACTCGGCTGAGAAGGGCCTCAGTTTGGCAACCCCAGCTGACCCCAAGGCCAGCTTCCTTGCCAAGTATCTCCGCCCCGACAAGTACGCTGGGTACCGTCAGCTGCGCACGCTCGTGCCCAACGGCGCGGAAACTGTCGCCTACCCGCCTGAGGTCGAGCGGAACGCTTACTACCACCCTGCCATCGGTGCTCAGGCACCGCTCCTCTGGATCCCCCGTGACGAGATGGGCATCAGTGCCCAGGAAGTTGCCCACACCAGTCGCGTTATTCCCATCACCGACGAGGATGCTTGGTTGGATGAGAAGAACCACATCGTTTGGAATATCGAGAAGGGTGTTCCTCCTATCTTTGAGGAGAAGATTCACTACTAAACGGCCTGTATACCTATGGAAACGCTCTAACGTGAATGTTTCTTGTTTTTTCACTTTTTACTTTTTCGATATGCTTGATACCCAGTGTCTATGGACCACGGTTGATGTACGCACTACAGTCTTCTTTTTCTAACAAGTGCTGAGGAGATTCTGTACTATTTACGCTTGGCGGTAGTCTAATAATATAATACGGACACTATTTGTTTGCCTTGGTTTAGAGCTATGCAAGAAAGTCGTGGCGCTGAGTCTGAGCACCGGAGTTCCGGGTCCTGCCTCAGCTCTCAAGCTATATATTCCTGCCAGCCCAACCAACAAGAAACAGCCGAACCTCAGTTTTCCAAAATGATTATCCTGCTCATCAACATCCTCTTCATCCTTACCCGCTCAGTCATGGCCGCAAACACAACCCCAAGCAATGTCCCCCCCTGGCTGACCCTCCCGCCAACCCCCTCTCTCCCCACACCCAACACCTCCGTACACGCCCCCATAAACAACATCTCCCTCTGGTACGCCCTCTACGGACCCCCTCTGGCCGCAGAAACAACACCAATAATCCTCCTGCACGGCGGCAAAATCTCATCGCGATGGTACGGCCACCTGATCCCGTCCCTTTCAAAACAATTTCCCGTCATCGCAATCGATACACGAGCGCACGGCCGCTCATCCGATGACACTTCTGTGAACCTTTCATACGCCCTTTTTGCGGAAGATACAGTCGCCCTACTAGATTACCTGGGCTTATCGAAAGCGAGTTTCATCGGCTGGAGCGACGGTGCGAATACGGCGTTGCAACTTGCGATATCCCACCCTGAGCGCGTGGATAAAGTGTTTGCGTACGGCGCGAACTATAGCCCCGATAATGTGAATATTCCGGGCCTACAGGGGATAAGTTTTGGCGCGGACCTTGTGAATCGTCAGAGGAGTCAGTATGAGGCGTTGAAGTGGAGTGTTGGATTGCAGGCCGACTGGGAGGGGCTTGTAAGTAGGGTTGGGGATATGCAGTCTGTTGAGCCGCGCTGGAGCAGTGAGCATTTTGCGAGGATTCCGGTGCTTAATGAGGATGAAACTGGAGAGGCGCCGATGGTGCTTGTTGCAGCGGGGGATCATGAGGAGGTCATCTTGCCGGAGGTGCCGGGGAGGATTCATGGAATGGTATGTCTATGCTTCTGTTGGTTGGAGGGGACGATGGTGTTGATGGGTGTGTTTAGATCCCGAACTCGCAGCTTGCCATACTGCCGGGGATGAGTCACTTTGGGTATGTATATGGACATTGGCCTTGATATGGTTTGATGAGTGACTGATGGGTGTATAGGCCGTTGCAGGATCCGGAGATGTTTGCTGCTGTCGTCAAGGCATTTCTGAATAAATCTCGATAAGTCGTGGGGGGTAAGAGCTCAGCAGGCGTTCAACCATGCGATTTACGGAAAGGAGATACGAGTTGGCTATGTCAAAGGATATATTTGTAGATCGTCCTAGTAATAACAAAGACACCGGACCCAGAAGCAACTATCTATGCCAGAAACACATTATTTAGATATAATCAGATGTAGGTATCATCACTCATAACCACTTAACACCTCAACAACTCCATCCGTGCATGCTTCAACCAAACAGACTACTCCTCATCAATCGCACAGTTAGGATGCAGCACGTAGATGATCTTGTCAGTCGGGGTGTCAGAAGCCTCATCAACGAGACCCTCGCCATGAATCGGCATGAGGATGTTATCCTTGACCATGCGCTTGAGCACCTTGACTGCAAGACCACGTTCTCGCTGCAGATCCTCCTCGTCGTTGAGCTCGCCCTCAATCTGCTCGAGGTACCAAACGATCAGATCTTCCTGCTCGACACCCTCGCCAGCCTGTGCCTCGTCCTCGCGAATCCGACGCACAATCAAGTTCAGAATCTTCATGTACTTGTCGTACGTGATCTTTGTCTTGGCGCGTGGTTCGGCAGGTTCAGCGGCGGCTGCGGCCTCGGCGTCCTCGCGCATGGGGCTGTCACCGTCACGGTCACGGTCCGGCATTTCGTCGTCTTCGTTGGCGTCTTCATCGTCATCGACTTCGACGTCGTCCTTCTCAACGGTGACGATACTCTGGCGGAGGAGGTCGTAGGCTTCGCGGACGAACTTGGGAACGATTTCCTCGACGCAGTTGACCTTCGCAATGGCTTCAGAGAGACGAATCAAGGACTCCAGCTGACGGACGGTGATACGGTAGGACGAGCGGCCCATGCCACCCTGTGCATCATTCGCACGGAGCTCCTTGTACTTCTCGACAAGCAGAGCCTTGGCCTCGTCGCGGAAGACGGGACGGAATGTCCGCGCGAACCGGATATACCGCTGCAGCTGCTCGGTGCTGAATTCGGGCTCGACGGCCTCGTCGCGGTTCATGTGGACGTTGACGATGTGGTCCGCGAGGTTACGGTCGACTTCCTCGTTTGGCTCATCGCGGATAACGAAGAACAGATCGAATCGGGACATGATGGGCGCGCTGAAATTCAGGTTGCCGCGGAGGGTGGTCTTGGGGTCGTAGCGGCCGCCGATGGGGTTGGCGGCGGCGAGGATGGAGGCGCGGGCGTTGAGGGTGGTGTGGATGCCTGCTTTGGCGATAGAGATTGTTTGCTGTTCCATGGCTTCGTGGATGGCGACTTGGTCGCTGATGTCCATCTTGTCGAACTCGTCGATGGCACAGATGCCGCCGCCGTTGGCGAGCATGAGGGCTCCGGCTTCGATGGTGAATTCGCCTGTTTCGGCGTCCTTGACGACGGAGGCTGTGAGACCGGCGGCGGATGAGGCTTTACCGCTGGTGTAGACGGCGCGGGGGTGGAGAGAGCAGATGTATCTGACTAGTTAGCATAGCTTGACTTTGTTGGCGATGTGACTTACTTGAGGAATTGACTCTTGCTGGTTGACGGGTCACCAACAATACAGATGTTGATATCACCACGGAGCTGCAGGCTCTCCTTGTTCGTCTGCTTAGCCACACCTCCTACAAGCTGCAGAAGCAGTCCCTTCTTGATCTGTCGGTGGCCGTATATCATTGGGGCAATAGAATCTACCAAGCGGGAGTAGATGTACTCGGAGTGAACCATGCTCTTCAGGTCCTGGACTTCTGAAGGGCTCAAGCTCTGAAGGAACGCCTCTTGCGCCTTATCATCATCAGGCTCAGGGTCAGGATTCTGGTTCAGCGAGCCGAGGATTCGGTTGGATTGACCGCTCAGTTGCTGGTTAGATTGTTGACCGGGGGTCGTTGTGTCAGGAGTAACCATGCAGGACAAGAAAGCTAGTCGGTAAGTAAGGTCTCGTACACCAAGCGCCTTGAGTCCTGTGACTCCACTACCTCCAGCTTCGTTGCTGCGGAAAGAACTGTTGTCGCGGACCGCCTCGGGGCGAACACCGGGCAAGCCAAGTTGGCTAACATCCGGAATGACAATAAGTGTACCAGTGAAGATACACCGCTCACCAGCCTTGACGCGATCAACCATCTCGCCGCGCAGAATGATATCCATGGTCCGGGGCATGCTGCCGGTAGGGATTTCGTGTGAGGACTCCTGCAGCTTGACCTTCTGCCAGTCAACAAAAGTACTCTTGCCAATGTCTAGGCGCCATCCATATCGGTTTCCACAGGTTTCGTTGGAACATCTTGTGGGCTCGGTGTAACGGAAAGTTTGCTCTACATTAGAAATTTCAGTTCTGCAGGCCTCGCAGATGAACGTTCCGAGTGAGAGCTCGGGTCGGATTTCAGATGTGCGCGTAACGGTACCGGAAACAGAGAGCAGTTTTCCGATCTGCTGGGTTCGAAGCTGTCGCAGTCTTGAAACCAAAGGCAGGTTGTAGAACGCCAGGGCAAACAGCTTGTCCGTCTGCTGGTGTCGGGTCTTCTCACGGATCGTCCTTGTCAGCCTGGGGTCGTCGGACACGCTTGAGTTGCCAGCCATCATGGAGGTGCCAGCCTGGGATGAAACGCTGCTGGTGGCCTGTCGGTGCGAAACAAAGTATTCGGGTTCGTACTTTGCGATCAGGTTGTGAAGGGCCTTGACAAGAAAGGGCTGGAATCGGTAATACTGGTTTGCGATTGCGTCTGCGAGAATTGGATTGTCCATCGAGCTGAGGTGTGTGAAGTCCACATATAACGTCGACAATTCCCATTTTGCCATGCCGTGGATCTGTGCAATGTAGTATTTGTCGCTCATCGGCGCCGAAGAGGGTGGTGGGTGTGATGTGGGCGGAGCTTCTTCCTGGTAGCTCTCGAGCAATTCTTCAAAGGCCTGTTGTACCTTTTCTGCAGCCAAGTCGACTACTGGCGGGGCCCCGGCGACGTAGGGATTTCGGATGCGGGTGGACGTCGACCTAGTCGTCTCGGGAACCTGATCGTCAGGGAAGGCATTGGCGTCGCTCATAGGAGCATTGCTTTCGGACATTGGCTGAGGCCGTGAGCTGGGAAGTGCGTCTGAATGGAGTCGGTCATTTTGAGAGCCGGCGATTGAGCCCAGCTCGGACTGGAGAACGGCATCGAAAAGGGAGGACATGTTAGGTAGGCCAGGAAGGCCACTCGTCAAGTATCGTGATCGATCAGGCCCGCTGTATTGAGCTTCGTTTGTTGTGATAAATCGAGTCCTGAGTCGAGTGGTGGCCGTAAAGCAATGGTTGTCCAGTCGGCAAGGGTTGGTTGACCAGTGTCAATATTTCTGCGCACGCGTGCCTGACACGAAACGCGTCGGGACGGAAATACTAAGCGCCGACGCGCTAAGTGGTTTCTGAGTCAGCAGTTCGCACTCCCCTTCGGCCTTCGCGCGGGTCAGTGCACGGATCCTCTTCGCTGGGCCGCTAGACTGCAACTGGCAGCTCCGACAAGGTCTGAGCGGATGGAGACCCAGCCAAGGGCCAATAAACCATGCGGGAATTGTTTGCGATTCAAGGCTCTGAGCTGTCGAATTCGACCCCCACTCGTCAAGCCATCGTCCCTGAGCGGAGTGGATGGAAGGGGCTCCCTGCTGGAATGCAGAGACAGATAAGCGAACTGTTTGCCTGCGCCTGTCCGACTCTCGACTCATTCTGGGGTTCCTCCATCAATGCCATTATTCTCCTTTCCTACCCCGTAACGCCTCCAGCTATGCGGTTCTGACGGCCCTCCCCCTTCAGCTTCACTCGCTTCCCCGCATTATGGCTGCCGACAGGTGTCTTTCGGCCGATCCCATTCAAAGTGAGACCGTCGCTGCACCACGTGCCGCCCTCTCTGAATCTCATCTACGGCGTTGGTCACCGAGCATTTTATATTCTTGTTCTCCGCGATTCGTGATTCCTAACATGTCTACTCGCCAGGGAGCGCTAGTGAAGATCTACAGAACCTCAGGCTCAAGCGGCAGAAGCGAATCTCGACCGATGAGACGCCTAAGAGCCAGTCCAAAAGCCAGACATTTTACTTTGTCGACTCCAACTCGTCGTCCCGGGAGAAGCGCGCCCATGTGATGCGACATCATGTCCAGGAGAAGCGCAGGCAGCAACGGCATTCGCATTCCCGCAGTGGCAGTGAGGTGAGGGCGAATGGGGTATATCCATATCTTCCATGGGAGCAGAGGGCGGAGTTACCAGGGAGCGCAGATGGCCGGTCTCTTGATGATTCTCCCCGTCGCGTCCATACGCCCTTCATAAACTCAGTAGGTCAACCGTTGGTGTACGGACCCTTAATGGGCGCTAACTTGACATAGCCGGAAAGCAGAGAAAATACGCTCTCCAGACTGAAGCCAGTCGCAGTACCAAGCCCTCCTTTGCCGCCACTTAGCACCATGTTTAGCGCCTCCAGAAAAGACCCTTTCGAGGTTCTCCTGATAACACCCTCGGATATGGAACTGGCAGATTACTGGACCAATAAGTTGACCTACTGGTCCGGCCAGAATAAACACATCAAGGATTGCGCGTTTAAAACCGCCATGGCACATCCGTTGACATTCCGAGCGGTCATACTCTCTTATTGCGCTCGATGGAAGGCGCAGCTATACGATCATCCGAACAACCGAGAAATAGAGTTTCATTTGGGCAATGCCAGGAAAGGAGTGGAGGATGCAATCAACGGCCACGTCAAAATCGACGGTGACAGTTTAGCAATGGCGTTCGCAGGCCTTGCCCTCCAAGAAGACCGATTTGGATCCAAAGAAAAGGCTGCCGAATACGAAGACCGGGCGGTTCAAATCCTCCGCACTGGTCGGCACTCCAGCGGCCTTGCTGAGGTTTTCCTCCATTACGTCCGATATGTGATGGTCCCTTCTCCTCTAGCCTTGGGCCACTCGGAGCACGGCCAGGGATGGCTAGTTACCTTCCTTCGCGCAGCCGAGCGCCTAATGGTCTCGCATAATAACGACGAATATCTCACAACAACTCCTCAACGCCGCAGCGCTTTTCGGATGGAAAGCCCCCTTTTCTCCCTCCTGTCTAGCGGGCCCCGCCCCTCCCGCGTTCCCCACGACTCTCGCATATACGTTGTCCGCAACGTGCCCACTCAAGAAATTACCCGCACTGCTGCCCTCATCTACATCACCGCCGCGCTTTGGGACTTTCAGGATGCACCTAGCAGAACGCAGCGCTTTCTCATTTACTTAAATAACCTCGTCAGAAAGCACGAGTTGGACAGGTTTCCAGCGTGCGAAACTTTCATATGGCATCTCCTGGAAGAGAATTGCGACATAGATCTAAAAGATTCAGAACGAGGATGGTCAACGGGGGAGCTCCTGAGGATCCATAAACGGCTACCCCCGGATCTGCGGTTCCAGTATAACGAGACATTGTTTAGTTATCTCATGCTGGTCCAACCAATCCGCGGTATCGAGGCCTTTGAGAAAGAATTGGCCGCCACCACCGGTGTGAACGAGGCTGACTTTTGACCGACTAGACTTGTATGCTAGCGAATTGAGGATTGATACCCACGGCTGTTCCTGATCTTAGCTTAATGACATACCGTATCGGATTGAACGAATATTACTACTCGCAGTCTATTTATACTGAACCTGTTTGACTATTTCCCAACCGAAGCTCATGCTCATCTTCAAAGAACTCCTCGCGCGGAGTACGGGTATTAGGTGCATGGTCCGCCCCGAGCACAACTCAACTGACCTCGCTCATCTCCGAGACAAGACCCAACAGGGTCCTCAAAATCTCCCGGTGACATGGCATTGGAGTCCGGACAGAGTAAACCTCATCCATACTCTTCCTCTTCTCCATCCACATCTGCAATATATGTGCTACAGTGCTCCGCGACCCCACAGCCTTAGTATGCGGTGGCCCCAGCGCAATCTCCGCATGTTGTCCTTGCTAAAGGCCGAGTCCATCCGTCGACAATGTCGCGGCGTCCTCGAGGCCGATGCGATTGAGACATTGCTGTGTTGTTGCTGGTTGTTACCTATAGTACGAGTGCAATGTTGTTTCGTTTGCTCTTTGGCTGGCAGGAGTCGGTCATAGATAGGGCTCCGAGGCTAAAGACTCAAGCACCTGAGTCTTCTCGCAGATCACATCATATAGTGTATGTTACAGGTTGAGTTAGGCTATTCCTTTGGAACGGCAGAGGCACCCATGCTTCGTCATTCGAGAATATGCACATCGTGCGGTTTTCACTCTCCTTTGGCATAGTTTCCGGTTGCTCTGGTCGGTCTCGGTGTTTGATGCGAGAACGACGTTCTTGAAGATACCGTTTATAGCAATTAGGAGCCACATAGTCAAAGCTAACCACTGCGTTGTCTCGCTCGTATGGTTGTAGTTTATACTTCCGAGGTTGCCGTGGCGATTCCCTATCTACATGTTGTTGTGACATTACAACTGATATAAAGCTCTTTCTAAAACAGAGACCCCAAAGGTGCAGGGAACTGAAAATGAAATAGTAATCATCGCATTCTGGGCATGTCTATTGAGTAGGCTGAAGTATTTGTGAAAGCTTAGAATACAATTGGGTGGCAAATTCTTTTGCGTCTTAGGGCTACGGAGTGGTAAAGGGCTGTAGGGCTGTTCCGGAAAATATATACGTTGGACTGCAGATGAAGTAAGGTACCATGGCTTATCAGGTATGATCTACGCCTCGAACGGAAAAGTCATCCTAGGGTTCGAGGATACTCATTACATTTAGGACCTTATACAGATACATCTTTAACCCCGGGGTAACCTGAAGTGACCTCGATTTATGTCTACAAGCTATAATCAATAGCACAACAGGAATTTGTAGAGAAACGAAGAAAATAAAACTCAATTGTAGCGCGCCGTCTTAATGCGAATTCTGGATATCATAACAAATAAAAACTCCTAAATATGTCGGAAATATGATGTACGCCACGCTGAACCATGCCGGTATGAACAGTCGAAACTCCAAGGCGCCGTTGAAACCTAAGCTACTCGTCTTGACTCTCGCTTTGCAAGTTGCCCGCAGTGAAGCCCAAGAAAATGCGAGCTCACTCGTCGTCGCTCATCGAGTCGTCAAGCCCATCCGAGTCGACCTCCTCCTGGTCACTTCCGCTCCCACCGAACATATCACTGTCGACGTCGCTCTCGGCCCAGAAATCTGAATCGTCGTCCTTGGTTTGCTTTGACGCAGCCTTGGTCGTGCTTTCGTGTGTCGGCATCTCGAATCCTGCCGGGATGTCCTTCTTTGACTCCTCCACACACTTTCGCACCCTTGCTTTGTAGGCCTCGGGGTCCTTGCGCAGCAGAACACTAGCATCGACGTTCGCGGGCGAGGATACTTCGGCGTCATCGAGGAGAGAGAGAATCGAAATGAGGACGGACTCGACGCGTTGAGCCGGCGACCAGCGCTCGGAGGCGAGCTCGCCGGACATTTCGTCCTCGCCTGGAGAATGGAGGATGGAGATGCAGAGCTTGCCGTCGGTGTAGATGTTCGGATGGTAAAGGGGGGGTGTGAATTTAAATTCTATACAACAACCGTGTTAAACAATGGCAACTTCGAAATATCTAAATAAAGAGATACATACCTGGTGGCGAGTAAGGATAGTTCGAGGGAAATTTCATGAACGCCTTGAAATAGCCGCCGTAGAATAAAGAGTCCGGGTTCAGCACGATAAGCCCAATCTCCCAGTTGAAGAAATTGTCGTGGTGCAAGTCAATGTTGACCCAGGGCTCCTTTGAGAGTTCCTTGAACTCGTTCATCAGAATTCTTTCAGCCATAGTGACGGTGGCGGTTTCAAGGTGGATCGGCAGTTTCGAGGGTAGATGAAGAGGCTATGGTCTGAGGAGTCGGGTGGCTCGACGGGGGTTCTATAGAGGCGAGGGCGACAACTGCCGAAGGGATGTCGAGGAGATGGTGAAAGGAAACCAGGTGTTGAGGTGAAATAATGGAAGAAAGAGGCAGGAGGTGAAAAGGAGAAACAAAGGGAGGAGCGGGTTTCAAGCCTGTCGAATGAAACTGACGCCATTCACTTTTACAGAAGATCGTGGCGAAGATCCGATAGCGGAACCTTCCGGGGTGGCGGCACACTGCTAAGAGTTGCTCTGCAAGTGGGGATTCCTGCATACAATCCCTTGTCAAGCCGTCTATATCGGTCTATCCGGCTTGTCTATACTCCGTCCACATGCTGGGCGATCGCTTACCGACCACTGGTAGCCAAAACTGCCTTTTGGGATATCTCACCAACTGAGTTTCAAGTGACCTCGAGTGGTGTCACGCGCAGCTCAAGCGCTGAATGGATGCACGGACTATTCGGCTAGACATCCTGGGAGGCATCCCGAGTTCTCCAGCGTTATCAGTTGGTAGCATTGGAGGATTAACATATATTGCAGGAGTGAGATGCTGAAATGACTAGGATACCTGGAGGATCCGGCCAGGCCCAAGCTCAGCCATCCCTTCCTATTCGGAGCGCTCGTATTGGCCGCTCCTCAATATAACCATGCAGGCCATGGTGTAGTACAACCCGGGGGAAGGAACTTGACTCACCGGATGACCAGTGCCTTGCGCGATAACTCCGCAGATAGTCGCGACTTGGAGTAGGTTTGAGTACTTTGGTATCAACGGGGACTGGATTTGGCCTAGAAAGAAGAACGGTGGGCGGTGACGGTCCACATGGCTGGAGTCAGAGGTGTCCCACTCGAATGTCTTACTAACGAACTGGAACTGCCGTCTCAGGCTCAGTCTCCTTCCGTCATCTCTGCCAGTTCTTCTTCCCTTAACTTCTGCTCTCTCCCGTTCCCTTCCTTTCACGCCTGCTTTGTCAATCGTTCGGCTGCTATTTTTTGCCTGCTCATTGTTGCTTGCCGCTAGAGCTAGACCCGCGTATTTTACGCTGTTTTCTTATTTTGTACACCTGCCTTGTCATGGTTTTGCCTTTCGTTCCAAGCTATACCACGATCTAGAGCCGAGGTGTTTGGAAAAAGTCTGTCCTCGCCTCTTCTCGTCCGGCCCGCGCCTGCCGCCCGGTATTGAATAGAGGCGGGCTTCGCTGACGGCTTTGCTTTCGCGACATTTGTCGTCATCGGCGCTACTGGACCATGATTCCGCAATGCGCCGGGCCCATCTGGGCTGTAGATGACCTTTCCCGCTGCTTTCAACGCAGGTACGCTGCCCGACTACTCCTCCGGAGCTCTCCCGCTAACAGCCTCAAAGATATTTACAGGAAATACTCCCGCTTGCCGCATGCGCTCTGTCGCTTATACTTATAACCACCCGCGTTGCGTATCATTACATATTTTCACGAAAGAGCTTCGCCTACAAGCTCGTGCCGAGCGACGATGTCGGAGATACACCGGATAGAAGAGGAGTCGAAGAGGATCTAGAGGATGAGTCGGATCCGATGCTGTCCAAAGCCGCGAGGCTTGAACTGCCCCATTTCGAGCTGGATCGACCCCGCGGGGAGATTGCGTTTGTCGCTTTGGAAGCAGCAGCGCTCGTTGGACAAGTTGTTGTCTTCGCACTGGTTCTGAAGTCGGACGCCTGGGGTCGCGATGACCGTCTTCCGGCGGCTGCCCGGCTGGCATCGTGGTGTTACTTGCTTTTCCTGGTACTGGTCCGCTTGCTCCTTTCTGTCCGTCAGCTGCAGTCGTCCGCCAGACTCTGGAACCATACCGCTACGCTCTACGCACTCCAATGGCTGTTCACAGTGGCTGTCTTCCGGTCTGCTATCATCTATCCGATTTCTAAGCGCGCCATGACCTATTCGTCCGTCGAATTCGCCTTGTCCAGCTTCCTCGTGCTGCTTTCGGTGACAACCCGCAGAGGCAACAAGCCCGTTCTCGTTCCGTACGAGGAGGGGTTGGAACCGGCTCGTCACCCTGTTGCAAGCTTACTCTCCCTCGCGACCTTCTCTTGGCTGGATCCGCTCATCTTCAAGGGGTATAAACAGTCGCTGGAGCTGGAGGACGTTTGGAATTTGACTGCATCGCAAAAGGCCTCTACGGTCTTGGAAGACTTCCGCTGCAGACAGTACAAGGGACCGTTGGTAGTCAAGCTATTACGTTACTTTGCCGGCACCATTCTGCTCCAGGGTGCTTGGACCATATTCTCGAACTTATTCACATACTTGCCCACGCTTCTTCTTAAAGCCATTTTGGAGTACGTCGAAGACCCGAGATCCACGACGCCAAATGCGGCATGGCTTTACGCCGTACTCTTGTTCGTCTCAGCCGCCACCCAAGGTGTGGCCGACGGACAGGCTCTTTGGATTGGTCGCCGAATGGGTGTAAAGCTCCGTGCCATTATTATCGGTGAGATCTACGCCAAGGCGCTGAGGCGCAAGGCGGGTCCCTCTATCGAAGCAGCCAAGAAAGATACGGAAAAGGTTCCCGACAAGAAGAAGCGCATCCTCTCCTTTGGTCGTAAGAAGAAGAAGCCTGCAACTGACCCAGAGAACGACACCTCGAAGAAAGAGGCCAAGGAGGAAGCCGAGTCCTCGGCTAACATTGGAACCATCATCAACCTTATGGCTATTGACTCGTTCAAAGTCAGCGAGGTTGGTGCATACCTGCACTTCCTGTGGGCTAGTGTGCCAGTGCAGATTGTCATTGCGGTCACTCTTTTGTATAGGCTTCTAGGGTTCAGCTCGTTCGCTGGTATCATCATAATGGTTCTCATGCTCCCCATCAATTTGATCATCGCCAAGAAGTTTTCCAAGCTGCAGAAGGAGATCCTGAAAGGAACCGACGCTCGAATCCATTCGACGAACGAAATCCTCCAAAACATCCGCATCATCAAGTACTTTGCTTGGGAGGAACGGTTCCAGGACATTGTCAACGAGAAACGACGCGCCGAGCTTCGCGCCTTGCGCTTCCGCTACATTCTCTGGTCTACTGCTGCAACGGTCTGGTATGGAACACCGATTTTGATCACTTTCGCCTCGTTCTTTC
This sequence comes from Aspergillus multicolor, assembly GCF_047715735.1. NCBI lineage: Eukaryota > Fungi > Ascomycota > Eurotiomycetes > Eurotiales > Aspergillaceae > Aspergillus > Aspergillus multicolor. The sequence continues at coordinate 1,293,735 of NW_027395957.1, forward strand.
TCTACACAGTGGTTGAGAAGAAGCGTTTGACTCCTTCCATTGCTTTCCCTGCGCTCTCGATGTTCTCACTGCTACGTATTCCTCTGGACCAGTTGGCCGACATGGTGGCCCACGTTCAAGAGTCCAAGGTGTCTCTGGATCGTGTTGACCAGTACCTTAACGAGGATGAAACGGAGAAGTACACTCAGCTCGCGGATGAGGATGCTTCTGAGCCCAGGATTGCATTGGAGAAAGCTACTCTGTCGTGGGGAACCGGAAAGAAGAACGAAAGCGGTGACAAGGACGAGACTTTCCGTTTGATTAACGTCGACGTGGAGTTCCAGATTGGCAAACTGAATATTATCGCTGGTCAGACCGGCTCAGGCAAGACATCTCTGCTGCTGGCGCTGCTGGGAGAAATGAAGCTCCTTGAAGGAAATGTACATCTACCTGGCGGCACTGCCAACCGCGCCGAGCTGCCTGTTGACCCGCGTACTGGCCTCATTGAGAGTGTTGCCTACTGTGCACAGGAGGCATGGCTTGTCAACGACACTATCAAGGAAAACATCACCTTTGCATCTCCGTTCGACGAACGCCGCTACAAGGCTGTGATCAAGGCCTGTGCCTTGGAGCGTGATTTGGAAATTCTCGACGCCGGTGATGAGACTCTTGTTGGAGAGAAAGGTATCGGCCTGTCCGGTGGACAAAAGCAGCGAATCTCTCTTGCTCGCGCCATTTACAGCAGAGCCCGCCACCTTCTCCTCGATGACTGCCTCAGCGCTGTTGACTCGCATACCGCCAAGCACATCTTCCGCGAGGCGCTGAGCGGTCCACTCATGCTGAACCGAACGTGTATTCTTGTTACCCACAACATCGCCCTGACTGCTCCGTACGCCGACTTCATCGTTGCCATTGAGAATGGCAAGGTCACCTTTAAGGGCAGGCCTGATGAGCCGGGAGCTTCCAAAGCGGTTGGCGAAGACCTTTCCAAATCACGACCCGGATCTCGGTCCAGCTCCTCTCCACCTCGATCTCGCCGACCTTCCAACGCCGCTGAAGACTCTCATGAACCGCACGCCACTAACGGCACTGCCAATGGTACGGCTAACGGAACACCTGGTAAGCCTGTTGAGAAGACAGCAACATCAAAGAAGCTCCAGGAAACAAAGGCAGTCGGCAGTATCAAGTGGGCTATCATCAAGATGTACCTTCTTTCTATGGGTCCTTGGTACTACTGGATTGTCGCTCTCATCGTGTTTACCCTTCAGCAACTGGGTTCTGTCTCGACCAACATCTGGATCAGACAATGGGCGAACTCGTACAGCACCGATAAGGTCGATGTTGATAATGAAGGTACCTATGCTGCGATGGCTCAGTTCAAGATGCCGTCGTTCAACGTTCTCGGTGTCCCGCGCACTTCTGGCTTGGCACCGCAGATGGGTACCCAGGCTGTGACTTCGGACAACGACGTGAATGTCACCTACTACCTCGGCATCTACGCCCTGCTCGGTGTCCTTTACATTAGTATCTCGGCTACTAGGGAAGCTGTTCTTTTCTGGGGTTCACTGCATGCCTCGAACCGTATCCACAAGCGTCTGCTCAAGACGGTGATGCACGCCAAGTTCAAGTTCTTCGACTCCACGCCTCTGGGTCAGCTTATGAATAGATTTTCCAAGGATGTCGAAGCCATTGACCAGGAAGTTGCCCCAGTTGCCATTGGTATGCTTCACAGTCTAGCATCCGTCATCATGATTGTGATCCTTATCTCGATCATTACCCCCGGCTTCTTGGTTGCTGCTGTGTTTATCACTATGATCTACTTTGCCTTGGGCGCAATTTACCTGAATGCCTCTCGTGATATGAAGCGGTTAGAGTCTGTGCAGCGCAGCCCTCTGTATCAGCAGTTTGGTGAGACTCTCAATGGTATCGTGACTATTCGTGCGTATGGAGATGGACCAAGATTCCTCGTCGACAACCACCAGCGTATCAACAACTACAACCGGCCTCACATCTACCTCTGGGCTGCCAACCGATGGCTCGCATTCCGTGTGGATATCACGGGAGCCTTGGTGTCTTTCCTGACGGCGACTTTCATTCTGTCAAACATTGGAAGAATCGACGCCGGTGCTGCTGGTCTTTCCCTAACATACGCCGTGACGTTCACCGAAAATGTTCTCTGGTTGGTGCGTCTGTACTCGGAAGTGCAACAGAGCATGAACTCCGTTGAACGTGTTAAGGAGTACTTGGAAGTCGAACAGGAGGCGCCTCCTGTCATTGCCGATTCGCGGCCACCTGCGAACTGGCCTAGCCAAGGTTCGGTCCAGTTCAGCGGCTACTCCACCCGTTACCGCCCTGACCTTGACCCGGTGCTGCGCGAAGTTTCTTTCACTGTTCAGTCTGGGGAGAAGGTTGGTATTGTTGGTCGTACCGGTGCCGGAAAGAGTTCTCTCGCGCTTGCTTTATTTCGTGGCCTTGAAGCCGAAACTGGACGAATCAACATCGACGATGTTGACATTGGAACTATTGGCCTGAAGGACCTTCGAGAAGCAATTACCATCGTTCCCCAAGATCCGACGCTCTTCACCGGAACTATCAGGAGTAACCTGGATCCCTTTGGTCACTTCACCGATGAGCAGATCTTCACCGCTATCCGCCGGGTCCATCTGATCGGCTCGGGAACCTCTGGCACAGCCACCCCGGTTACAGCTAGCACCCTGACCCCTATCGACCAAGTTTCGGCCGCACCGTCGGAGACAAATGTCACTGCCAGTGGCATTCTGGACAACAAGAACATCTTCCACAACCTCGAGAGCCCCGTATCCGAGTCCGGTTCGAACCTGTCGCAAGGGCAACGTCAACTGCTGTGCCTTGCTCGAGCCCTGCTCAAGAACCCCAAGGTGTTGATGATGGATGAAGCTACCGCCTCCATTGACTACACGACGGACGCCAAGATCCAGGAGACTCTCCGCGAGCTGCGTGACAACACGATCATCACCATTGCGCACCGTCTCCAGACCATCATCGACTACGACAAGGTCCTGGTCCTGGACCATGGCAAGGTTGTTGAATTTGACCACCCCTGGTCGCTGGTCAACAAGGAAGGTGGCGTCTTCCGCAGCATGTGCGAGAACAGCGGCAACTTGGAGACGCTGCTGGACTTGGCCAAGAAGGCGTGGGAGCAGAAGCGTCTCGTCAATGATTCATAGACCTGGCTTCGTAGACATGTGTCTACTACTTTACCTTGGTGTAATTATGCTATTGCTCTTTTTTCGTTCCCTTGTCTTATCTGTACCTACCGTGGATTTGTTTCAAAAGTTTGGTACATACGCATTGGGGATACAATACAGTCCGGCGTTGGGCTGTACCTGCTTGAAGATAGTCAATAATTCATAGACCGTTCTCTTTTACAATATAGCACGAGTAGATTTGAGTAGCCGTTGACTGGACTACCGACGGCCGAGAAGTAAATCTGCTATGAAACGCCACGGGAAATGCGATCAATTCCGTGACTCTTAAAGTCGTACAGCTTCTTATCTCCCCCGCACGGGTCATGTGCTGCTATCCGTCATTGCGTCTCCTCCGCTCTTTCTCCAATTTCTGCTTATCTCCTCATAACAACGTCAATCATCAATTGTTGCCCACAATGAAGAAAGCCACCGGGCTTCCACAGTATGATATAACCCAGTTGGCGCCTCTTGAGCGAGCCTCGTGGAAACGACGCGTCCTCGGCGTTGCCGCCGCTGGCCTGATCGCGTGCTACGGGCTCGCCCGGTATAGCGGTACCCTCCGTCATACCTGTCACGACCCCGTCGAGGAGGTACTGCGTCTGCAGCCGTTGACAGGTACGTGACACAGGAGTAATCCATCCAAATAGTACATAACTGACGCGCGTCCGATCAGACGGCCATAATGACTTCCCCGAGTTCATCCGCTCGTTCTACCATAATCACATCTACCAGGGCAACTTCTCTGATCAGATCGAACTGCCCTTCCATGTCGACTTTCCGCGTCTAGCCAAGGGCGGTGTTCGCGGACAGTTCTGGAGCGTTTATGTCGCTTGGTATGACGCCTTACATCCCAGAACATTGGCTACGCAGTATTAACTCTCGCAGCCACGACTCTCCACCAGAACCCGACTACGAACACGTCCACGACACCCTCCAGCAAATCGACTTGGTCCACCGCATGGCCACCCGCTTCCCGCAGCACCTGGAGATCGTCCCGGACAGCTCTGCCTTCCGCCATACCTTCGAGACCTCATCTACAAAAATTGCCTCCTTCCTCGGCGTCGAGGGCCTCCACCAAATCGGCTCCAGCGCATCCACCCTGCGCCTCTACCACTCTCTCGGCGCGCGCTACGTGACCCTCACGCATATGTGCCATAATGAGTACGCAGACAGCGCGACCCCAGCTAAACCCCGGCACAACGGTCTCTCCACCCGCGGCCGCGACATGATCCTCGAGATGAACAGGCTCGGCATGGCCGTCGACATCTCGCACGTCAGCGCGAAGACAATGCACGACGCCCTAGATACATCCAAAGCCCCCGTGATCTTCTCGCATTCCTCTGTCTACGCCCTCTGCCCGCATGAGCGGAATGTCCCCGACGATGTCCTCCTCCGTCTTGCGGACAACGGAGGCGTGATCATGATTACATTCCTGGATGAATATACGCGCTGTGATGATCCCACGTCTGCGACGCTTTCCGATGTCGCGGATCATATCCAGTACGTCGGTAATCTGATTGGGTATGAATATGTTGGTCTTGGGTCGGACTTTGATGGCATGGAGAGGACGATCAAAGGCCTTGAAGATGTGAGCAAGTATCCGGATTTGATTCGGGAGTTGTTGAGGCGAGGTGTTAGTGTGGAGCAGGCGGCGGGCGTTATTGGGGGCAATGTGCTGCGGGTTATGGGGGAGATTGAGCGCATTGCGGAGGAGATGCGCGAGGAGGGCGTTACGCCATTGGAGGATGAGGTGTAGTCCCGCAGTGGGATGGCTCGTCCAGACCTAAGTGATGGTCTAGTGGATTTTGGACCTAGCCGTCCGGCAAAGATAGTGTATATAGGGTAGATATATCATAGAAAGTCCTACTCCGAGTCGCCGGCTGAACCAACATGACGCCCACTTAGATTCTGAGAAATGCCATGACTGCACCTGGGCACTAGCAAGACAGCCAATGCTACAAGCCAGTCACGGCTTTTGCAAGCAGAGGTTTTCATCCGACTCCGATGTGCATTTGAAGCCAACATTAGTGCTGACACTGAACTACCCTAGGGCGAAGCTAAGCATCGCAGGATCCGAGCAGACGAATCAAGGCACTCCAAGTCCCAGGCTTGAATCATCTCGAGATTAATGGTAAGCTGGAGCTGAGAACCGGATCGTGCGGCTGATACTGCGGTACCATCCATAGGTATGGTAGGCCCCTTGGTCGACCTCACGGTTGTAAGCCTTGGATGTAAATTGAACGGTGAAGTATATCCAACGCCCAGATTTATATCTTTGCTTCTCCCCAGCTTCTCAACTTTCCCAAGACCATTGATTCAAGCAACTGCGTGACTTGGAAATTGATAGCCACTATGCCAGCGCACGTCCTATCTCACCTTCCAACGCTCCAAGCAACAGTCCCCTGTGAGATCCTTTCAAACCCCCAATCCACCAAATTCCAAGAACACCTCGCTCGATGGACGGATATCGACCTGAAAACACCCGCCGCGATAATCCTCCCAACCTCTGAAGAAGAATGCGTGAAGATCGTAAGTCCCACAAACCCAGCCTGATCCTTTTCAAACCACCTAGTGAGGATCCAGATGCTAAAGATAAGGATACTCACAGGTCCAATGGGCCCTCCACTACAACATCCCTTTCGTGACGAAATCCGGCGGCCACAGCGCCTGGTCCACGATCGACGAGAGCGGCATAGTCATCGACCTCAGTGCGTACAAGGGCGTTGAAGTCGATACCGAATCCCAAACTGCAACATTAATCGGCGGGATCCTATCAAAGGAGGTTGGGATTGCGCTCGCTGAGAAGGGTCTTTTCACTGGTACGCCCACATTGCCTTCCAATGAACATCCATTCCATAGACCTATACCTGTGCTAATTAATGTGAAAAGCGCTGGGAAACGGCAACACCGTCGGCAGCATCCCCTACTTCCTCGGCGGGGGCTCCTCGCTAACGAACAGCATCACGGGCTTCGGGGCAGACAATATCATCTCTGCAAAACTCATCACCGCTGCCGGGGACCTGGTCGTCGTCAATGAAGAAGAACATCCAGACCTCCTCTACGCCCTCCGCGGCGCAGGACAGTTCTTTGGCTTAGTGACACAGCTCACGATTCAAGCGTACCCGACAACCCTGCTTAGACACCAGCAAGGATTAATCTGGGTGGGAAGTTTCATCTTCGACCTTGAACAAGCATTCCCCGTTGCAACCGCCATGCAGAAAATCATGGATGACCCGACGCATCCAACTGCCGGTCTAATGATGGTTATGGCGCCTCCGCCGTCCAGATCCCCGTGCCTGGTCATATCGGCGCGGTATACAGGATCCGAAGACCCGAGTGTCCCCTTTGCGGCATTGTACGCCCTCCAGCCGACATTAGTGACAGGCGGGGACGTCCCGATTCAGAACGCGAGTGATGCGCGCGCGGCGCTGGGAGTGAAGGGTGGATTCAAGGCCTTCGGTGTCGTGGGCCTTCACTCGTTTAATGTTGATGCGTTCGTGCAGACTGTGGAGGTCTGGAAGGAGATGGTTGAGACCTGTCCGGACGCGCTGAACTCGGCGTTTAACTTCCAGTGGGATTCGAGACCTCCCAGGGGGTTTGAGAGGGAGGGTGCGTGTTCGTTGGGGGGTGTGAGATATTGGCAGTTCGTCTTCCATTTCCCTTCCCTTCGCTCTAATCCCTCCTAACCTAGATTTCCCGCGATGTATGGATGAGTGAAGTGCTGATATAGTCCTCAACAGGAACAATCTCATCTGGCACACCGACTCCGCGAATCGAGAGAAGATCGACACGTATAACGAGCGGTGTATCAATATCGTCCGGGAAGCTGATACCGGCGAACTCGTGGATTTCGTGAATGGGACGAGGACGGGCCCGATTGAACGGCGGTTTCGCGGGGTGGAGAGGTTGGAGACATTGAGGCGGGTCAAGAGGGAGTGGGATGCCCGGGGGGTGTTTACGAGGGAGTTGCTTGATGATTGAAGTATGCTTTGAGTGTTTTGGTCAGTTGATGTAATGGTGGATATAGTGTGGTAGTCATGAGAGTCCCGGGACTTGGATAGGTACATGGGTAGGTAGGGGGTAACTGCGCCCGCCAAAAAAAAAAAAATCAAAAAAAAATCCGTCTATGGTATGAAGAGAACGCAATGCAGAAGCCCAGGCGCCGGAGACGGATCAGAGATAAAACTTGATTCTTCATTATACAACTACGTACCAGGAAGCTACAGCTCTGTTTAACTTTGGTACCTGCGGACAGGGCTGCTGAGCGCCTATAACATGTAGCAGCAACCCCCTGGCTAGGTACATGGGGGTCAAAGTCTAACAATTGATATTATTTATAACAACAATGGGTGAAAGCTCTAGAGGTAAGGTGAGACCTATCCATCCATGACGTGAACAGTACGTAACAACCTTCGCTCCTCGAGCTCGACTCGACATGTACAAGGGTGGGGTGAAGGACTCAGGCGCTTCTGTCTCACCCCCCTGCGGAGAAACTATGCCTACCTTGGTAGTGGATCTCGCGCACAGACTTGACGAGGAGTCTAAGCAGAGCTGGATGGAGGGAATGGGGGGCCGGGCATGTAACCAAGCGATGTAGGTACCGAAGTCTCTTTCTGGAGTATGCTAGACCCAACTGCTTTGTTCTTTCGTCAGTCCCAGCGTCCAATGAGTACTTCGGTGCCCTAGGTAGTTGCTCCAACCCCACGGGGAAATGCGAATGCGAGTATCCGGGGATGGCGCTGTAGTACCAGTACGCAGCCCATCATAGGCTACCAAGGTAAGGTAGATCAGTACAGCAGGAACATACGGAGAATGCTACACGGCACGACACTGCAATGCCGTGCACGCGTGTGGAAGTTTCGAAGTTTCTAGGTGCTTGCACCTTCTGCAGGCCTGTGCGGGACCTCAGATCCGGATACCCCGGCCCCTCTGTCTGGGCGACTCATCCCCAATAATGCGAGGGATATATCCTAGGATGCGACAAATGCCGGCGAGCTAGATGTCCGTCGTTGCACGCCCGACGTCGTTGTCCGACCCTCCGCCAACCCCCACTGCCAGAATTGTTTGCCATTGGAAGGATCGCAATGCCTGCCACGAGGCCGAGGGCACATTGGTCGCCACCCGCAGGGTCTGTGATCCTGGACGGTGATTTGCGCTGGAGATAGGGTTGGCTTCCGTGTCACCTGCACTGCGGTATGTCCTACCCTTTAGCAGAGCATCTTATACAGCGACAGCGAGTGGCAGGACAGTGGCAGTCGTAGCACCGCCGATAAGGGGGGCGGGAAATCGGAAAGTTTGTAGGGCTGCCCGCTGCATATATGCAGGCGGCTGGGAAATAAAGTCGAGGGATCAACGCTACTCGCTGCTGATACGATGATCGAAAGCTTGGGGGTGCATTTGCAGCTGAGTGGACCGTCTGACTACCGTATATTCCAGGAGTCCACTGCCCTAACCTTCCAAGGTTCCAAGGACTTGGCCGCGGTCGGCGAGCACTGTCGAGGATTGCCGAGATTTTGGCCGGAAGAGGACTTGACGTTGCACGCGCGAGCGAGGGCTGGACGCTAGTGGCCGTTGATGGGCAAATGAGATCCGATCGAGTGAGACTCAGGCCTTCTGTCGCGATGTCGCTAGTGGAGTCGCTGGAGGGCCCTGGTCGGGGGCCATCACGTGAGCTGACGAGCCCTGGTTGCCGGTTGCCTGATTGGTCGTGCAGGGACAACTTCTTCACCTCCAGTGCAGCCGGTCACAGCACTTGCCAGTGTGATAAGGGATGATGAGTATGGAGGTATGTCCAGATGAAAAGCTCAAGCCGGTATAGACATCCTCAAGGCGCCTGGTGGGTGCAGGACGCGCCAGCCGCCGTGGCCCGTGCTGGATAGGTAAACCGGTCGAGGCCGAGTCGACAGAACAGAATGCAGCATCAACTGCAGAGCGGCATCGCGTTGCAGCAGACGGACGAGTGTTCGGATGACCATCGGCAGATCGTCCACTGCACGACGGGAGAAAGCGGGGAAGGGAGTCGCTGCCTATGGCTATTCATGGCCATGGCCCGCGCGCTTTGACGTTCGCAGCGATATCCTCACCGGCGGCCTCACTGGCTCGGTGCTTGCAGGCGATGCTCTGGCATATAAAGTACGCCGCAGGTGGCGGGACCTGGTCGGCGCGGTGGGCCATGATTCACCGGCTGCCCCTGCTGAGACCCAGCTGATACTGCTTATTGATCCTGGAGCGTTGCGGACCCCCATCGAACGACCGGGCAAAGCGGAACATCCTACTGGCAGGAAGAGACAGAGTGTTAGAGACGCGGTTACACGTGCGAGGGCAGAGCGCTGGACTTGTCACGGCTGGTGGTGGTACGCGAGAGGAAGGTGTCGACCTGAGATGAGACCGTTGTTGAGCCCCTCTGAGAAGAAAGGTCAATGACGGATTACCAACTGCTACCGTCCAGAGCAGCTCACCGAGAGGGCCAGAAGTGATTCGTGGCCAATAATTCCTGCATTCGGCCCACCCTTGGCCGAGTCGTCAACTGGACCGCAGCCGGTCGATGCAGGCTCCAGAACAGGCCACCTGGAGGATGCGCAGGCCGTAAATAGACTGGTTTCAATAAACTCACTCGCTGCAGAGCAGACACCTGCTCACCCTGCTTATTTTGAACAGAAGCAGTCCATTGTCTGGCTCAACATTCTCTCACCGAGCGACTGTTGACGAAACCGCGCACCCAACCAGTCTGATCGGGCAAGAGGCCGGCCCAGAGTCTAGACTGGGCTGCTCTCTAGACTCGGCCATGTGTCAGGGGCCATTCGAGTCAGCACTCTGCGCTGTGTCACAGGCGGGGGATGGTCCGATCCGGTTGCCACTGCTGGACCTGAGCGTGTGTATCGTTCTTTTGACGAGGGTGGCTATGGCTACGGGCAGAGCATCACGGCTGGCCTGTGAGTTGACGAGGATTGACCTGGGGGTAGGCTCTTACTCGAACGGGTCTCAGTCCGTGACCCAACAGCCGAGGTGCGTAATCGGCGTCTGTGTCTGTTCGGGTTGCACGACAGAGGGTGATGCAAAATCAAGGAAGATTTAGGCAAGTGGGGAGTCTGTGCGCTTATCCCATCATCATTTTCCGTAGGCCGAATCCGATAATGGCTGGGTCCAGCCTATCATGATGCCATGTTGCCATGATTTATCGAGATTGCAGAGAGGAGACGGGGGATGTGAGGTCTTAGGGAGGGTAAGGGTGGATCACGTTTGAAACGCAGCGCTTGGTAGGACGATTCCGCTTCTTATCGAGCTGCCATGGCCTGCTATTAGTCCGGGAAATGCTGAGTGGCTTTGCGAGTGGATACTGCCGATGCCCTATCGTTGAAAATATGGCTTGGGCCAGTGTCTGCTGAGAAGAGGGCAAGAGTACGCTGCTCTCCAAGACACTGCACGTCGAGATGCCAACTGCCTATCAATTGAAGCTGCTGGAGAGGGGAGGAGGGGGGGGGGGTTCTCTCTGCATGGAAGCCTTGACTGCCGGTCGAGGAAGGCGAGCTCCGAGAAAGAGTATTGCTGCCTCTGCAAGAGCGCCCGAGCGCGGATTCCCTTGGGGTCGACGGCCTGAAAACGTCAAACGTAAGACAGGACTTTGGTCTCCTCTGTTTGGATGGAGGGCACTGCCATTTGCACATGCTTGTCTTCTGTCATGTCATCCCAGCGACGATCGAGGGCGGGACTCGACATGCAATCAGGAGCATCCAACCGTCCCGCCTTCATGCGCGGGCGAGTCGAGGGCTCATTGCTGCGCAGCGAGGGCTCAGACTGACTTGGTCCTTTTTGCAATGGGTCTGGCTAATCCTGAGCCTAGAATGATGGGTGCGTGCGTCTAGCATTGATCGGCCGCGGTGCTGACTGAATATACCTGGTCCATTGTATCAATCCTCACTGGCCTGCACGATACGCGAGCCCAGCTGTAAGCACGTCTTGGATCTATATACGTGAGCAAGCGATGCTCCTCTCATCTGCTGCTCTTACTCTTCAACCGTCTATCCCCATCACACCCGTGGACACCATGGACGCCTCCTCGTAAGTACCGCCACCCCCTGGACAGTAGCCAGCTGAGTCGTGAAGATATTCCAGCTCCAAAAGACCGCCCAAGCTGCGGTCGGCCTGTAATGAATGCCATGCGGCCAAAGTATGTCTGTTGACTCGGTCTCACGGGGGCTCTCTGACCAGCTCCAGGTCCGCTGCTCGGGCGAGAAGACGGGCTGCCAGCGCTGCTCGAATCTCCGGCTGAAATGTGCCTTTTCCATCTCGCGCATTGGCAAGGTCCCTGGGAAACGCAGCAAAGCCAACCGCGGGCCTGCCACCGTCTCGACCTCCTCGTCGGCCTCCATCTCGGCCTCCTCCTCCTCGCTCTCCACCCCGATCATGTCCCCTCCTCTTCTAACAACAGCCCACTCGTTCGAGAGCACGCGGACCTACGACGGACGAAGCCATGTACCCATTCCTGTGTCGTACTCGTACGCCCAGGAATACGCGACCGGGATGCCGCTTGCGAACGAAACGACCTACGCCCAGTCCTTACCAATCTATCCCACGCAATCACACCCGGAGGACATGTCGAGCCTGAATAACCTCTGCTGGACATCGGACCTGGATCAGCTGGGCGGTCCTGGCCTGTTGAGCCCGGCCTGGGAGATCGACGGCGACGAGTCTCTTCCTTCGGCGTCCTCTCAACCGCAGACCTCCATGTCCTCCTATCCAGACTTTGCTTCCGAAGGCAGGAACTCCTCACGGGCTTACGCCTCGCCAGCCGAGAGCATCCCCCCTGGCCAGTACCCGGTGTACCTCCACCTCCTCCAGAGCATTGACCAGACCATCCGCTTCGCCACCCAGTGCAGGTCACCCGGAGAGCACACCTCCCTCATCGATTCCATCCTCGCCGCCTGCCAACGATACCTTTCTACCCTCCTCCACATCACCGACAGCCCGGCCTTTACGCATACGTATAACGAGGAACATCTTCTGTTCTCGGTGGCGCTGGACAAGGTCGGCTATTTGTTTGGCGTGGCCTACGGGGATTTCAGGCACCGGATAGACATTTACGAGGGTATGGGTATAAACTTCGTCGAGCCAGTGGGGTATGGGGTCCGATATGGGGCGTTTGAGATGGATGTCATGGAGCAGATGTCATACTGTCGGAAGGCCTTTGTGGAGGAAGTCAAGCGTGCTGGCGTCTGTTTGGGAAGGTTGATGGAGGTAATGGGGTATATGTCCTTGCCTGGATCTGGATCGTCGTCACCGGGGAGGCATGAAGGACTTTGCGAGGATCTGAAGAGGAGACTGGACGGATTGCTGGACGACCTGAAAGGGGAGCAGGGTGGCCATATGGTGGGATAATCTTCATTCTTCGTTTCGTCTATTGGGTTTGGCATATTTGTGCATGTTTATATTGTTCTCGTACCTAGGTATTCCTTTACAGCCTGTCTGAGGTCTTTTGAATTGACCAGTTACTATTTTATCCTTCTATTCTTTGGCATTTCCAATATAATCTTCTGGACATCGAATGTTGATACCAAGACAATCACACTATCGTACCATCTCCCTTACTCACTGAGCATAAGCCTCGACTGTGCTTACCCCCTCCGAGCATCTTCTCTTCTCGGATCAATGATCACAATCAGCCTCATCAACGTTACCTCCACCTACCCCGAGTTTCTCTTTCGCCCCCACACTGAATCGACCCGTGGACAAGATGTCAATCTACGCATTCGCTATGCCCCATCAGCAACCAGCATCAATCCGCGCCCCGTCAGCCGGATGTTTCGGATGGACTCACCCTAGACTCACCTTTCACACCCTACCTACCTACCTACCTACCTACCTAGCCTAGGCACTAGAATCCATCATCCTAAATGGGACGGCGTCCGCGTGAGCCATAGGAATCGTGGAGCGTGAGGGTGAGCGGCATTAATCCGTATGGTAGCCTCGCCAATGTAATCCCTGTTGCGTTGGCTGACGATGATCGGTCTGGATGGCGAAAGAAGGCGCACTGTGCTGGGCTGAGCATGAGGCGTATCCTGAAACCTTAGGTACGGGACCTAAGAGGTGTCAATGGCCCTGGATTCATGCTTGTGACGAGGCCACCGTGACTAGATTACCCTACCGGCCTAGGTAAATACAGTAGGTAGCCACTGTATGGATGCCTAGTGTTCTAAGAAGTACGCTTGAACTACCGGTGCAGGACCGCTATACTTTTGGCGGCGTTGTGGGCAACCTTAGTATCATACCTAGGTAGAGTTGAGTAGCCAGTGAATAATGGGGCGTAAACGGAATGGCGTTCCAAATCAGGACCTTGAGCTATACTGGCTAGAGTCAAGATGTGGCATTCTCATCATTACTATGAGAGAACTGATACTGCTGAGCCTGCGTCACTACATGAGGCTCTAGGGAGACTGGTGATGGATTTTGGAGGTTCTACTAGGGTAAATGCAAAATCAATTAGGCGTAGCTTTATACTTTGCCTTTACCGAGGACATTGGCTAGATCGCTATTTCGCGAAACTGGTGTCGCTCTCTTCATACCTGATATATGTTTTGTCGCCCGCAGCAGGGCGATCGCCGGTTGAGGATACCCGAGAAACCCGAGTCATGACGACCACAACTTCACCAGGGAGAGAAAGCGGGGAACCCTGACCTTTTAGACCCGACTACATTTCATTTCCGATGATACTCAACGTCGTACTTGCTTGCATGGTAGTATCCCTGTGGCTAGGGCCTGGTTCTCCTCCGCAAACGGAGCCCATCGCCGGATGCGGATGCAAAGCCCTAACCAGCCTTGGAAAGTGCTCGGTCCAGCATTCCAGGGCAGCCTCACGATCACAACCAAGGCATGCATGCAGCCCACCCCTTGCAGCGGATATTTATCCACAACGGCCACTGATAAGCTTCACTCTTATTGCTATGTGCTTCTGAAACAATAAGCTGCTGCTGCTGGACTGTGCAATGCAGCAGCTGTTCAGTGCTCAGACATGGTGATTTTCCAGCTGCATCCGCGACGGCGGCGTCTTGTTCCCCTCTTATTCATCCTGGCAATTTCCTTCGTTCTTGGGCTTCTTTGTTTCAGTGGTAGCATTTCCAGCGTTTCATCATGGCGTATTTCGGAGCCAAGTTGGTCTGTTCCCCCGCGCGGTCGCCGCATAACGAAAGCCTCAATGTTGTATGGTGCCAGGAATCCATTGTACGAACGGGCTTTGCAGAGCCATCGGCGGCATGCTGAAGGATGGGGGTACGGGATGGAGGTCCTTCAGAACGAAATTGCGGTCGGGTACTGGAATAAACCGAGCTATCTGCTTGCATTGGTGGTCAATGAGTTGAGCAAGCCAATTGCTGAACGGGTGGAATGGATCATGTACGCACCTTGCCTCTGGACTCCCCCTATAAGAGATACCATGGGAGGAGAGTATACTGACAGTAGAACAGGTGGGTCGACGCCGACTCAATCATCATCAACCCTCTGATCCCACTGGAGATTTTCCTCCCGCCCTCCAGCACTTCTCTGGATTCCATTCACTTCGTCGCAACAAAAGACCACAAGGGATTGAACACAGGCATCTTCTTCCTCCGAGTGCACAAATGGAGCGTTCACTTCCTCATTGAGTCCCTCGCGTATCCAAAATACAATCCCTATGTTGATCTGGACGTGCAAGTCGACCAGAGCGCCATGGAGAGAGTCCTGAACGAATCATCGTATTGTGGTAACGTGACGTACCTCCCGCGGCCGTGGATCAATGCATATGAGTGGAAGCACGCGTATGAAGGAGAAAGGGGTAATATGCTGGTGCATTTCCCGGGGTTGGACGGGGCACGCTGGGAGCATATGCGGAAGTGGCTGGATGTTGTTGACGCTGGGGTAGGGGGTTGGGAGGTCGGACTGGAGGAGACGTGGTATTTAGAGGGGACAAGGGGATTCTGGGAGAGAGTTGAGAGGGCGAGAGGAATTATTGACGAGTATAAAAGCAGGAATGGAACAGATGTGAAGGGGAAGGAAGGTACGGTCCCGGGTGAGGCATCAGGGAGGAAGATAGAGATGGAAAGGGCGATGGAGGAGCTGAAGCACGTGTTATATGAAGAGCCGTATGAGGGAGACCTACTGCAGCAGCGCATCGAGGCGTGGAATAGAATCTCTACTGGGTAGATGCCTAGTCAGTGGTCCAAGGCCGATGCACAGTGTGTCAGGACCCGGTTGGGCCACTGCTTAAGAGCCCTCATAGGCCACACTGTCTAGAACCCAACCTCTAACAAAGAGTTACCTAAGCAGTGTAGTCTCACTGAAAGAATACCACTCGTGAGGAAGTTGAAGATAACCTGGTAGGGTACATTCTACACGGACCAGGTAGCATTGTCCCAGCCGGATCCGGCAGTATCTAGGGGTACATGACTGACATCAACACCCGACCCGGTGTAACGAGGCTCGGCGAATTCCTCTTAAATAGAACCCAACTCTAGAAGATTAAGCAATCTTGTTCTATTTTGAGTTCCGCCCAGGCCATCTCAAAATGCTGCCTAGTCTTCTCGAGGTCGCGGGCAACCTACCCTCGATCCTGGTCCTGCTGGGGTTTGTATACTTCCTCTCGGTACGCACACTCCTCTCCTTCCCATAGCAGACCTGAGACTAACGAGGATGGTTTGCTGGGTATAGATCGCCTACGAAGTCCGCACGAACCCCCTCTCCTCCCTCCCAGGCCCCAAATACACAAAATGGACCGACCTGCTGCTGAAGTACTACACCGTCACCGGGCAGCGTCCTCGCTACGTGCACGCCTTACATAAGAAATACGGTACACACCTTCCTTTGCACCCTTTTACCATTCTATATATGTGTGGAGTTAACAGTGTGGCTAGGGCCCATCGTCCGCATCTCCCCAAGCACCCTCGACATCGCCGACATCCCATCCGCCCGCGAAATCCACCGCATCGCCAGCCCCTTCTTAAAGGCCCCCTTCTACAAACTCCTCACCCGCAAAGACGGCGAGAGTCTCTTCTCAACCACAGACCCAGAGTACCACCGTCGGCACCGCCGTCTCCTCTCCTCGCCTTTATCCGACACGAACCTGCGCGCCGTTGAACCACTGGTCAAAGCCCGGATCCAGCTTGCGATCTCCCGCATGCGCGAGGAAGCCTTATCTCCCAGAGCGGCAACAGACATCTACAAGTGGTTCTTCTTCATGGCGACCGACATAATCGGGGAGTTGAGTTTCGGCGACTCCTTCCGCATGCTGGAGATCGGGAAGAAGAACCAGTATATTTCGGACCTGGAGACCGTGGCCAAGATCGGCGGGATCCGTGCCAACTTTCCGTGGGCCATTTCGCTGGGTCAGGTCCTGCCGCTGAGTATCTTTAAGGAGGTTGTTGTGAGCACGGATCGGATCCTCGAGTATGCGACGCTGTCGGTGGAACGGTATAAGCAGCACCTGGCGCTGAATCCGGACTCCCCGAAGCCGACGCTCTTCACGAAGCTTTATGATGCGTCTCTTGTCAAGGAGGGGGATGGGGAGAGTCTGAGTGACCGGGAGATCCGGAATGATGCGCAGAGCTTTATTGTGGCTGGGAGTGATACGACGGCGAATACGCTGACGTACCTTGTCTGGTCTGTGCTCAAGGATAAATCCATCCAGGAACGACTTGTCTCTGAGCTTGATGCCCTGGTCAAAACGCTCGAGATCGAAGAGGAGATTGGCGAGGAGGGCCTGTCTGATACTCATCTTCGTGATCTGCCGTACTTCAACCAGGTCATTAACGAGGCTCTGAGGCTGTACCCTGCTGTCCCGTCGGGCTTGCCGCGGGTTGTCCCTGAGAAGGGTAGTACGCTCGCCGGACACTGGATCCCCGGTGGCGCGACGGTCACGACGCAGTTGTACTCGCTGCATCGGGATGGGGAGGTCTTTGAGGATCCGGAGAAGTATGCACCCATCCTCAACTTACGGAGAGTTAGGGTTGGAAGCTAACGCGGACAGATTCGATCCCTCACGCTGGGAAAATCCGACCAAGGCCATGAAAGACGCCTACATGCCCTTTGGCGCTGGGTCAAGGAGTACGTACCCCCACCTCTCTTTTTCACCCCTGTCTCTCTGCTCTACATATGCCAATGCTGATACTCTACTACAGACTGCGTCGGCCTGCACCTCGCAAAGATGGAACTCCGCCTCGCAACAGCGTCCTTCTTCCGCGCGTTCCCACGAGCCAGAATGTCGAGCAAGGAGGGCATGAATGATGGAGACATGGATATGATGTTGTACTTTTTGCTCTCGCCAAAGGGGAAGAGGTGCTTGGTGGAGGTTATATAAACCGGTTTCTGCCAAGGTCTATAGTATATAGGACCTGCCTGTCATAGGGAATTGAACCTGGGTTAGGCTGTTTACAAGAAAGGAGAGGGGAGGAGAAGAGAGGATAGGATAGCTATGGTTGCATTCCACCTGGGCATAGGACTAGTTGTTAATAAAAGGTGACGTGTTGAATGTGTACGGTAACGCTTGTTCGAATCGAAGGTTTGCAGAGTTGAGCGAGGAATATCTACAGTGGAAAAGAGTACCCTACGTACCTAAGGATTGCCCGACATTTGCAGGGGTCTTCATCCCCGCGCCCTCAAGAGGTTACCTAGGTAGGTAGCCCGGGCCCCCGGCCAGCAGGATGCTTATCTCGTGTTAGGGCTAGCTACCTACCTAGGTACGTACTTGTACTTCCTTCATCATGGCTGTTGACGACGGGTAGGTAAGATAGTTGCAGTTTGAGGCGGTACTAGCCTCTGTCGCCTCAATGGGCAGACACATGGCGCTGTCGTCCGTTATTAGGTGCCGTCAGATTGAGCGATCGCGAATATAAAGACGATATCGATTAAGCACACTAGTGCTATTCTCGTACTTCCCAACGCAGTAGCTGGACGTAGCCGAAAGTGTGGGGTTAACTTGGTTATTTTCGAGACTGGTATTCCAGTCAGCAAAACCTTCATCTTCATGCCCAGTAAAGAACGGACTGTGAGACGCGCAGAGGGAGTTAAGATTCGGGTCTGGTTCCAAGCGAGAAATTGCGGCAGAGTATGGTAACCCCATAAAGACCGCCGACTACACTGTCGCATGTGTCATATGGACCCCGTGTATTAGGCATGCGCTGCACTACTGCCCCGAGGCACGCAGAGATTCTTACCACCATTGTCGGAAAAGGGCTGGCAATAGAGGTCTAGGCTATTGGCCCCAAAAGGATACTAGATAGCACGTAGAGACATTCATTGCCTTTGGAACCGACCTCAAGTTGCAGCCATCCGTTCCTGTACGGTATGGTATGCAATGCGTCAATCAGTAAATGTTTTCCTAACTCAGCTAAAGTACAGCGAAGGCTAACCATACTTAGGTAGTGTTGCTTAGTGCTTTAGTGTCGCTCAGGGTAACGAGCAGAGGGTCCAGGGGCGAAAGTCGAGACCCTAGCAATCAGGGTAGTGAAATCTCCGATAATCCGAGTCCAGTCGGCCCGGACCGCTGCTTATACTGGTCAATTGCAATGATGTAAAGACCAGACTCTGGATGACCAAGAAAAAACCTACAATTGCCTGTACCTCCGCAAGTGTGAATGGAATGGGAACGAGATGCCCTCAACAGGCCCGGGCGATAGTGATCTGGGCCAGCCGGATACTCAACGACTTCCGCGAGTATACATTCTTAGTTGAAAAATAGTAGACGGTAGACCTGCCTGACTACCTTTACCATGGAAGGCCAATCCCAAGGTCGTTCAAAAATGGCGTGGGCACCAAACAAACTAAGCTCCCTATGCAGGGCACACCTGGGGTGGGTAGCAAAGCCTTGATTATCCAGGAGGAAGTTTCGGAGATTAAGTGGAAGATTTCTTCTTCGCTGGATTGTGCTCACTCACACCCGTGTCATAGTCATTCACTGCCCGTTGACTCAGAAGGTTTTTTTGAAAAGCCTAGGTACTTCCTGGACATAAGAGCAAGCTCTTACGAGTAGCAAGAAGAACCATTGCAGTTCTCAACAGCCGTAGACGTTAAGGATAAGACTGGCTGGCAATCTTCTAAGACAGAATAGACCGTTTCTTACGAGATTGACGTTGAGGGAGTCTGTGCTCTCCCCATCTATCCCGAACCCGACTAGCATAGTCTTTATACAAATCAGGATCCCTAAGCCGATGTGAAATGTCAACAAGTTTCGGCGGCGACTTGTAAAAAACCTTCCAGTCGAGGCCATCCTGAATGCTCATGTACCCTTGAAACTGCACATCCTCGTAGGCTACCTTTGCCCACCCCTCATCTTCACGCTGATAACCCTCAACTTGATGTAACTCGTAGGTTTTCTCGCCGGTTACTGGGTCAATCTCCAAGGTAGCCCCCTCGCGCTCCCAGTCTATCCTCACCAAGGGAACATAGCCGGTCCTCTCACGGCTCGGGCTCCTCTCCCGGGCGTTTAGAACAGACTCAAGACTCTGCTGGTCGACTGCGATAAAGTATCGATACCGCCCTGCATAAACTATATCTATACTTCGAATATGCGAGCCTTGCTGCTGAAAGTCACTGGCCGCCCAGGTTTTAAAGTGCTCTCGTAGCTGCTCATGGGTCGCACCAGCAAACAAGGGGCCTTCAATAACTGTTGGTGCGAAAGAATTGAGCAGGTCAAGTCCGTTGCAAGTAAAGAGACTCTCCTTCACAGGGAGACGGAGGCGCAGCCCTAACTCAGGAGCCTCCTCCGGCGCCCGCCGTTGCTTGTTACTTTCTTTAGTCCTAAAACCGGACCCTATCGTAAATAAGCTCATGGAAATACGACTAGGCGCTACTTCAGCAGCACTAAGCGTTGCTTTGGCACATCAAGCTCCACCAGGCGCAACATTGACCCCTTCCTCAAAGAATATCATGAGAAATGGAAGCTGCTAGGTATATCGCAAAGAAAACGAACGAAGGGTCGTTTCGCTTTCACCATTCATTACATTTGAAAGAGCATGCTTACTCGGGGCTTTTGTGGCTATAACACAGAACCTAGTGACCAACCCGCTATTCATGGAAAAGACTGTCCCTGTTTGCACGGTACCTCTTAAGCCCAAAGAAGAAGGCAGTGCCTGCCCTTGATGCAGCACCTGTAACAGAAGTGTCTTTGGCTCCATGGAAACTGCTCTGGATGAGCTACTGAGATCAATGGATTCGCGTTGGAAACAGCTGTAGCTAAAGACTAACAAACCTACTGGAAATGGTGCCAGCTGCTTTGTTCTCTGTGCTGCTTCGATGATAGCTGTTCTGAATCCAGCATAAAATGAGCGACACAACAGGATATCTCGTCTACTTGTTTCTTTGCATTAGATAGCATTTTCTGTCCACCATTGAATATACATATTTCCTACCTACTATTAATCTGCACAATCACCTCCACCCAAGCAACCACCAGGAGCACCAACGACACTCAATCACACTATCCTATCATCTTCTCAACAGCGCAAGTGATACCCTAGTCCATTTCACGGCGACAACTGCTAACAGACAAGACAGATGTGCACCAACATCCGCGGCAGATTCGGCCTCTGCGGCCACGAAGCCACAATCCACATTGTCCGATGTCGCGCGGCCGAACAACAGAACAACATGTGCCCCCCCGAGTCAACGGCATAGTGCTCACGACTGGCGAGAGGATGAGGCGGACCAGGCATGTCCTGCTTGCCAAGGGATGACGCCCCCGCAGACGCCGTAAGGGGGGCCCTTTTCGGGCGGATGTTTGACAACCCCCTGGAGGGGCTGATTATACAGGAGGAAGAGGAATAGAATGCACTGGCATACTATTGGGCTATATGTACATGATAGAGTTATGGTTTTACTGTTAGCAGGAGGAAGGACGGAGACTACGGCGGATGGAACTTTATGTTTCGAATGAGCGTCCAACATTCTAAAACAGGTGTACTGGTTTGGGTTCAGGAGATCTGTTACGTACATGTGATGTTTTCGTCTTAGAGAGCCCCTAAACTTTAGATATCTTGCCGTTGGTTGATTGCGACTTCCTAGTAATCCAGGCACAGTACTAAATGGGGCTACTGTTACAGCCGTTAGGGCTTGGCCTCCCCCATGACGTGTTTAGGGTTGCGGCAACATAAGCAGGGCCATGTGCCCGGGCCCTTCCCGCCCGAACCAAAGATTCCTCTCCGAAATATCCCTTCAATGGCAGACCCGGGTTGAGTCCCACGAACAATAAATCATGAACATCAGGGCATCTTTTGTTGGGCGTGCAGATCAAACCACTTGGGATTGCCTACTCATCATTTCTCCCAATTCTCTTCTGCCACACGCCGTCAACCATTCTCAGTTCCCCCGTTCCACCCACCACACATTCCGCCTCGCAGGCCCAACACCCAAATCCAGCGGCGCTTCTTGAACACACCGGTAATGAGCACCATCCCAGGGAACCGTACCGACACAACATCCCATAGGTCAAAAAGAACTCCAGACCAAGATACGGATTCAATGTCGCCGACTGCATCGAGCGCATGATGCAGCACGACGGGTTTGCAAAGTGGGGGTTCGTGGTATACCGCTGCACGTACACAAGTGACGCCGAATGGGAGGTCTTTATGAATCGCCTTCATAGCTCAGTCGAGCGGTACCTCACCCGCTGCAACGGGCTGGATATGCTAGAGTCGTTTGCGCCGACCGTCATGCAAGACCCCTCGTTCAACGGGGCGTCAATGGACACTCTCCGGGCGCATTTTAGATCTTGGTCAAGCGATGCCTTTTGTACCAAGAACCCTAATCCTGCAAAGGGGTCCTTTCCTGTTGTCGAGGAAGCCAGCCGGTACCGGCTTTTCATCGCGGTTGATGATGAGAGCCTGCGGTCTGTTTATGAGAGGCCATTTAACGCGAGTTACAGCCTTGATGAGAGTGGGTATGCCCGGCTTGCTAATGGACAGTGGAATCCCCACGAGGATGATGAGGATGGGGGGCGCGTTGTTGGCGAGGACGAGGAGTTGGAGCCTATTGACGGATGGGGGCTCGAGAATGTCGGGTGGATGAAGGTGCGGTACGATAATGCGCAACTGCTGGGGTATTACCAGATTACCCGGTTTATGGACTTTGATAGGTACCATGAGCGGCCGCACGCGATTGTGCGGATTGTGTAGATGGATCTCCTGGTTGGGCAATGTTGGTTTTTACTGCATTGATAGAGAGCAAGTGCTAGCCAGAAAAAGCGTTAGATCAAAGCTTCACAGACTTATAGATTTATGCATTACCTCAACTCATCGAGAACCATGGCAACCTGATCACCATTGCTAGCATCAGAAGTGCCCTTGACTGACCTTGTCAGGCCACTCTGAGCCTGTGTAGTTTCATCTCTTCATTGCACCGAATTTTGACAGGCGATTGGCAGACGCCTATCCCCAAGCTGGTCAGTTCATAGATGATCTCCGCCGTTCTGAGATTTCGTTTACTTACCAAAGGCCGGGGGGTTTCAACCTGGGCAATCGATCTTGTCACCAGCATGGAAGCGTAGCAGTTGACACTTGGTCTCGAGCACCGACGGTCCTTTGCGCCATCTCAATAGCCCCGGGTTATGTCCAGGTCAGTAGACCCAATTAAAGCAGTTCCTGTGCTGCGGAAGCTTATCATTGAGCTCGAGCCACGTCCTTCTTAACTCCGGATATCTACGGTCCAATGAGGGCTAAATCCGAGGCTAGGATGGAGCGGCATGCAGAGCATTTGTCAACTCGGCCGCTAGACATGCGGGCCACGTAGGAGGGTCTTATTGGAGTCAGTGCGTTGAGAGTTCGTATCGTCCCGCCCCGGGTGTGCAACCATCCTGCGTTATCGGTGCGGCTAATTTGCGTAGCAAAGAGGCGCCCTTAACTGCCAAGCGGTGACGCTCCGTATGCGTTCTAACAGGGCCAGGATGTTTCGGAGGATATCTTGGGGTACTTCCTAGACTGAAGAGCTCGATTGGCTTTGCCCTTCAGTAGACTTGTGGTCTAGAACACCCGATTTCTCGAGGATATCATGCATACCCCTCTCTCTGTGTCAAATACCATTGGAGGAGAAGTAAGGAATGAGAACTTCGCGGCTCGGCAATTGTCCCAGAATAATGCTTAGCTGCATTTTTTAGCGGAACGCTTGGCCTAGACTGTAGCTTATGTGCGCAGTGGGTGGTCAGAAAATCTTCACGGTTTGTCTGAGAGCCTCATTGTTTGCTTCCCGCCGGCGTCGTCTGCAGCTCAGAGTAATCTGTTTCAGCCCGGCATAAATAACCTAACAGGCCCGTTGTCGGATTCTGGATTTCTGATAGTCGAACCCTTTGACATTTGCTGTTTCCACCAATAAGTAGCCCACCCACGTGCATGATGGAGGGCCGACCGGATGACTACCCGAACCTCAGTCTTCCTCTCAGTCAACTGCAACATGAGTACGACGTTGTGGTCGTGGGCTCTGGATACGGAGCTGGGGTTGCGGCGAGTCGCATGGCACGGGCGGGAAAGAGTGTCGCGGTCTTGGAGCTTGGGAAGGAATGGCGAGGTACACCACAAGTCAACATTCTTGCAGGCCACTTCTTTCTGCAGGGGGGCGTAAGCTGACGGAAATATCCATAGCTGGCTCGTTCCCTCGTACTCTCTCACGGTGTACAAAGGAGCTCAACATCTCCGGTTCAGTATCGAGGTTCGGACTAAGTTGTCTACTGAAGAGACTCTTTCAGAACGGAAAGACAGCGTTGTTCCAGTTGAAATTGGGAGAAGAGCAGAATGCATTTTGTGCTCATGGTAAGGGATGATTCTCTGCCATTGCCCTAGGGATGCATCTGACAGCTTGAATTAGGGCTTGGTGGGGGCTCTCTTATCAACGCAGGTGTTTTCCTCGAAGCGACACCCGAGGTGATGCAAATGAGTGCTTGGCCGACGAAAATTAGAGATGACCCAGATGCCCTTGCAGACTGTAGACCCTCTCACTTCCTATCCTGCATACGTATTTGACTAATAGTGAAAGATTTCGCGCGGGCCTCGGCAATGCTGCAACCGACATCTTACCCAGAAAAATACCCAGTATCGGTCAAGACGCAGCACCTGCAAGCACTCAGCCAGCAATTTGGCAAATCAGGTAGCTTCGCCCGCGTTCCGCTTACCACATTCTTCAAAGCAGGCCGTAACTCTAGCGGGGTTTCAATGTCTGCGAACCAGGGAACGGGACACGAATCCACCGGCCTGAACGACGGATCGAAGAACTCAATCCCCGTTACGTACTTAGCAGATGCTTGGATGTGGGGAGCTGATATCTTCTGCGGCTGCGAGGTCCGGTACGTCGAAAGAGAAGGTGACTCGTATATTGTGCATTTCAATCGCCAGGAGAATGGAAGCCGCGGTGACAAGCAACAATTATCTTGGGTGAGAGCAGTATGTGCCTACCACCTTAATCCTGATGGTTTAATGTTCGGAGCGCATCGCTGAAGCAATTGGCAGAAAGAATTCTGCTTCCTCGGCGCAGGGGCGCTTGGGACAACCGAGATCCTACTTCGCTCAAGTAATCACGGACTGGCAACGTCGCCGATGCTTGGCAGAAACATGTCTGGGAACGGGAATATAATGGCCTTTGGTACCTATCGATTTCCATCAGCCGTTGGGGCAACAAACGAGATGAAACAGGCACTGACATTCACACAGGATACAACGGTCCCAAAGACATCAATGGCGTGGCAGGCAGTAACCAACCAGGCCCAACCATTACCAGTATGATTGACGTTCGTCGGGATGGAGAGGGCGAACGTCAGTTGGGAGGGTACATCATCGAGGATGGATGCATTCCTGAGCCCATAGCGCCGGTTCTGCAAGTCCTGTTCATCCTCCAGGCCGTTTGGAATTTCCAGCTTTTCTCCATTATTCGCAGTCCATTTAGTCAAGCGCGGCGGGTCATAGCGACACTCAAGTCACTCCTCCTCGGGCCTTTTGTCCCGGGCGGCGCGATGCAGCGCACGGCAACATACCTCGTCATGTCGCATGACAGCAACGAGATTACCCTGATGCTGAAAGATGATAAACCACATTTCCAGGCCGTCGGCGAGAGCCGTGGAACAAACAGCCGCCGGATTAAAGATACACTGCGCGCGGTGATTGAGATTTCTAGAGCGACAATGCTTTCGTGTTACTCTGGTAGGAAGCATTGGGCCAAGCTCCCCTGAATAGCGCGATGTATGAGCTAACCTGGTTTCCACCAAGATCAAGTGTCGGCGCACATCCTCGGTGGTGCAAACATGAGTCGCAATGAAACAGGAAGCGAAGGCGTAACGAACCATCTAGGTCAAGTCTTCGTAGGGCAGGGGCCGGAAGTTCACGCGGGCCTGGTGTGCTGCGACGCCTCGGCCATACCGACATCTTTGGGTACGTGATCCATCTTAGTCCATAATCATTGGATAGTTAAACACTCGCTAATATGGAATGAACGTCGATTGCAGGCGTGAATCCACTGGCAACAATAACCGCGCTTGCAGAAAGGTCGGTGGCGCTGCTTGCAGAGGAAAGAGGTTTAATAGTTGATCTCGAAACGAAGAACGGGGAGATCAATGCCGACAGTAGGCCCATGGTTTCGCGCCCCAGGAATAGGGAAGGGCAGCACAATGATGATGAAGAATATGTCTCGACAGGGTGGCAATTCACCGAAGTACTGGAGGGCTATATATCTGCATCATCGGGCTCGCCGAATGTTGAATGTCGCGTTGCTGAAGAAGAAGGAAAGAGCTCGTCGTCGGTCATGCGAATCATCCCCACTGTCGAGATATATCGTAAAGTGCAAGG
The DNA here is from genome assembly GCF_047715735.1 of Aspergillus multicolor. Classification (NCBI taxonomy): domain Eukaryota; kingdom Fungi; phylum Ascomycota; class Eurotiomycetes; order Eurotiales; family Aspergillaceae; genus Aspergillus; species Aspergillus multicolor. Next base: position 1,319,719 of record NW_027395957.1, read on the forward strand.
TGCGTGGACGACCGGTAAAATGGATGCATAGCCACTGACACCTAGCAGGGGCTACGGGACCTAGATACAAGGGTGTATGCACCGGGACTGTCTCATGCCAAGCCCTATCCAGGAGGACAATGCGAATTATGAGTGGAGAGCTGGATTTCTTCGTCCCAGATGAAGACAGTGCCGATTTAACAACGTTGCTGTATACACTGCCGCTCCGAACAATTGAGGGGGCGGAACTAAGACTGACTGGGCTGAAGGCACTTGATAAACCTAGTGCATTCTCCATCCCCAGGTTGTGGAAGGCAAGTACCACGGTTGAGGTTCAGGTCACGGACGCCATAGGCGAGAGGATAGGCGCCGGGGTCGTACGAATTCCTGGCTTGTCGTCCCTGTCCCGACAAATGAGGACATTCCACCCGACCGAGAAACCCGCGAACGGCGCCTGGTTTGCGCTGGGAATGTTTTTGCTTTATTTCGCTTTTCAACTAGTCGTCGTCTTTTTCCATCCGCTCATTCCATCTTTCTGGATTCGGCCCCGCCTTGGAACCCAACAGAGACAGCGACATGGGGGCCGCGACCAAGATATCAAAGCCAAACAAAGACCCTCACAGCGCCACGAAGTCATCACTGCTGACAATGTCGAAGTCAAACTCGACGAGTATAACGCTGTTGGTGCAGACTCGCGGCAGCCGCTAATCCTCTTCCTCCCGGGCATCACCGGCATCAACCCCGCTCACTCAATCTTCACCATTCCTTTTCAGCACTGCAACATGGTAGAATACTTCACCTCCAGGGGACATAAGTGCTATGTCTTGACCCCACGCTGGGCCCTTGATGAGGGAGTTGCAGAAAGGTCTACTGTCTTCAACAGCCGTCTGGACATTGCAGCCGCTTTGGAATACATCGCACGTAACAGCGAGAATGCAAAACCATACATAATCGCACATTGCCAGGGATCCGTGGCGCTTTCCATGGCTCTTCTGACAGGCACAGTCAAGGCAAATCAGATCCTCGGTATAACAGCGAATTCTGTTTTCATGAACCAGGTCTTCGGGTACTGGAACGCCATCAAGGCCTCGTCTCCGCTGCTCATTCGAGCATATGAGTTGCTGGACGGATCATACTTTCCGATAGACTTTTCGACGAGGACGAAGACGGTAGCACAGCATATTCTGGACTTCCTCGTTTCACTGTATCCCGTTCCCGGACGCGACAGATGCTCGTCTCCTGCCTGCCACCGCACAAGCTTCGCATTCGGCTTGCTCTGGAACCATCGAAACCTAGACCGAAGCATACACGATAACATCGATCAATTCTTCACGGGGACGTTCACCAAGAGCCTGGAGCATATCACGCGCATGGGCTCTGCGGGGAGCTGCCTTGACAATACCCTCAATTCCCTCTTGACACCAGAGAACCTGGAAAATCTGCGCGGTGTCCCAATCCTCTTTATGTCTGGGTCCGAAAATGAGGTCTTTAGTCCGGAGACGACATCGAAAGATTATGACTTGTTGCGCCGAACTTTTGGTGAGGGGATGTATCGGAGGTTTTTGGTAGACGGGTATGGCCATCTTGATCCGATTGTTGGGAAGAATGCAGACAGGGACGTTTATTGGAAAGTCAAGGGACATGTAGAGTGGTGCTTGCAGTCTCGGCACCCGGGTACAAGTGAGCCAAACGGTTTGGGACTCAGGGCTAATGGGAAGCATTGTACCCTGACTCATTCCAATCAGCCGACAAAAGGCATGAATGGCGCATCCAATGGACTTAGTTGTTGAAGGATGGGACTTTCGACCACCACGAATCTCTGTTTTACCATACGTAGGACATATTATAGGAGTTCCGGCTAAGCCAATTTGGCGTTCAAGACTTCATTAGAAAGAGATCACAACTCGTCCATTTTACTTTTGCACTTTCTCGAGGCCCTTTGTCTTTGCGGCTCCTCTGCTGGGTATTCACGGAGAGCCTCGATAGTTGCCTCCAAATGCGTAAAATCCGGAGCATCCTCGCCTAGACCCCAGGCGAATACTCCGCCCAGGTTTTTCTCACGCAGGATCGACGGGAACTTTCTCTTGATGGCATCGGAAGTGTCCCAAGACCAGAAGATACTTTCTTCCTCATCCCAGAAATAGTAACCGCCGCCGACAGTATCATAGATTCCGTTTGCCTTGGCCTTCTCGAAGCTGGCAGATAATTCAGAGGGGACCCGATCGATCCATGAAAACGCCCCCGCTTTTCCAAGGTCAGCGCCTGTACTGGGGTCCTCCATCAAGACCGTTGGACATCCGACAGGATGCTTGGCGCATTGGTCCCCGGAAACAGTCCTGAACCACTTGACGTAGTAAGCAAGACCGAGATTCAACTTTTCGGGTGGCATGCCAGTCTCCAAGTAGGCGTTGATCGAGTCCAATGATAGCTGGAGGCCAGTATGGTGCTTCGTAACGTTGTCTCGTCTGTTCATCAGATCGTATGCCATCACGTTGAAGAAATCCACTGAGGGTTCGATCAGGGGTATAGTCTCCTTGGTGAAAGCCAGCATGTCTCTTCGGAGACCAGGGACGGCGGCGGATAATAGTTTGCCTGGAATAAATGCGCGTATCTCGGCAAGAAGCTTGGAGTAGGCTGTAATCTCCCCTGCTTTTTCAGAGTTGGGCGTTTGTTTGTAGTCATCACCGTTGCCGCTGGAGGGTGAGGGTTAGCAACGCGCCAAGAAGAAATTGGACAGAAAGTGACGGAAGACGAAGATCAAACCGATGAACATACCCAGGATACTCCCAATCAATATCAACGCCTGCAACTGTGAGCCAACAATTTCTTCAGAGATCGAGTCTCGGAAAGGAGAGTACCATCCGCCCCTGTAGCATCCAGCATTTTTCTGACATTCGACGCAAAAAACTTCCGACTTTCCTCCGTCCGAGCTCCCTCGGAAAACCCCTGCGTATCACCCCACCCGCCAATGGCCACCAGGATCGGTATCCCTGGCGAGAACTTGGCACGGACCGCATCGATGGTCGTAAAAAGCGGCCAATTTGACGGGTTATTCCGGTTGAAGGATGATGAGTGCATAAAGGCAAGGGCAACATGCGTAATCTCTGATGCGAGGGATGTTTCAGGGACGATATTATGTTGTCTTTGCAAAGTTAGCACGAGTATTGTGTTGGCTCGGTGTGGGCGACTCACCCCGTCAGGTACATCAACAGCTTTGTAGAGTATGCCGCCTGGGCCATTGCCAGGAGCGAGAGGAAAAGTTTGACGAGCAACATCGCATGCGGGCTCTGCTAGCAATAGGCAGATTCTCTCCAGGGTGTAAGCAATGATTAGGAAATGGTTCTGAAAGGAAGGGGGAGGTCAGAGTTGCGGAGGGGGAGGGGCTGTGTTACCTTGCCAAGACCCGTCACCTGATGCTCCAAAATATATCTTCTCACCTTCTCCCCTCAACTCGTTCTACCCCTCCTTGCAGAAAACTCACTCTGTTTCACTATCATGTTTGAGAAGCACCCTCTTCGAGTGGTGATTGTTGGTGGCTCCATCACCGGACTTACCCTTGCCCATTGCCTGGATAAGGCTGGGATCGACTACGTCCTCCTCGAAAGCCATCAGGATATCCTGGCTAACCTGGGCGCATCTGTTGCTCTCCAGCCGGCGGGTTGTCGTATTCTAGACCAGCTTGGCATCTTCGATCGCATCCAGAAATGCAGCCATGATCTGAATACGTTCGAGCTGGCGCTTCCGGGGAACTTCAAGTTCGCCAATACAGCGCCTGGCTTTTACACTCCAGGGTATCGTCTTCTCGATGCCTCATTGTATTATTGAAACGCGTCTAATGCAGATGTCGACCTCAGGATGGGCTATCCGTTAACGGCAATAACCCGGCGGGATCTCCTCCATGCCCTATACACGTCGCTAGAGGATCGTTCGAAAGTCAAGACTGGCGCTCGGGCGATCGAGATTACCCCAAACTCGAGCTTAGAGCCCCACGGGCCGTTGAAAGTCACCACTGAGTCCGGAGAGTGGTATATGGGGGACGTGGTAGTGGGTGCCGACGGGACTCACGGTATCGTTCGCAATGCGATGTGGCGGACGGCGGAAACCTCGAACCAAAACCCCAAAACAGGTCTGGGAGAAGACACACGTAGCATGAAAGTTGACTATTGCGCCATTGTGGGCATGACTCGGCCAGCAGAGGAGATTGCTCAAACTCTGCCACTAGGCCCGCTGTACATGCGTTCCCACCCACAGTGTGTCTTCATGGTGGCCCCGAATCCCGATTCGACAATCGCGTGGTTTGCAATCATCAAGACAAATCACACATACATCCACCCCGACGTCCCAAGATGGTCGAAGGAGGACGTCGTCGCAAAGCTGGAGCACCTCGGCGACTACGCCATTCGACAGCATGTCACCTTCCGCGACCTGTGGGAGCGAACGGCGTCAATCTCTTCAACTGCATGTCACGAGGGACTCCTGCAGACCTGGTCCTCCGGACGCATTACGTGCATTGGCGATACTGCGTTCAAGGTACGTTGCCCCCTGAGAACCATCAAGTCAACCAGTCCTAAGCTAACCATGCAACCACAACATGCTCACCCCAAACTTCGGCCTTGGCGCAAACCTCTGCATCGAGTCGGCTGCGGCGCTCGCCAACGCCCTGCACCAGCTCACCACCAGCAAAGACACCGACAACAGCTTACATGACCGCAACACCGCCATTAGCACTATCTTGTCTACGTACTACGTGCCGCTGCGGTCCCGACTCGAGTTTATCTGTAACTACTCATACCGCGGGTCTCGCAGGCAGTCGCTCGAGACCCTGGGCAGCCGGTTTATCCTCCGCTTCACGACCCCCCTTCTTGGACGCATCTCGTACTACCTCAATCTATTCTTCATGGAGACAGCCGTGACACTGGATTACCTACCGCGTCCGCTGCGCGACCGGCGTGCTGCGGGGAGACGGGAACGTGATATGCGGAAGGCGAAAATGGTTTTGTACGGGATTTCACTGGCGCTGCTGGGTCTCGTTCTGAGCGCCTTGGTGTATACTATACATCGGTTATGAGATATCTCCAGTTGCCGGATTGGGCGCTAAGCTACACGGCAAAGCCGTAACAGGCCCCGAGTCAATATGCCTCATGACTTTATTATCATAATCTCAAGCAGCGGGATTTCCAAGTTTAGCTCCTTCGCGGACCACCTGTGCAAGTGCAACGCAACAGGTGAGTCCATACGAAGCTTTGGCATCTTCGTCGCAGCCTTCAAGGGATAATTGTCAGTCAGACACGACTGAATGTGGATCTTTGCAGGAGGCCTGCATCCACGATACCCACTTGGATAACGGATGTTACGGACGGTCAAGATAAGAACAAGTGCCATTGAATACATGTACCTGTTTAACTTGTTCTATCGCCCTAGCAAGCTATTCGTGTGCATCACGGCTTCCAACAGACAATCACACCGCTCTACCAACTGCGTTCACAGCGCTGGACTCCCAGATCTCATCTCCGCCAGTAATTGGAGGTGATGTTGGCGCCGCACCGCGTCCGCCAATTTGGTCCACACATCGCCCGAAAATGTGACGATCATGCATATATACATCAAAGTTTTTCCTCCCGCCCGCGCAACCGACGAGCTTTCACAAACCAGCAGAACAGGCGATAGAAGAGAGGAGCCCATTTTGACTTCCGGAAGAACAACCGCCCAGTTGGGCCGCGGGCGCGGCGGGCCCAAAGAGTGCTGGATGCATCGTTGGATCATCGAGAGTATGTTCTCGTACATATCAGTGAGCCGAACGTGACAGGAAGCAAGCATCAGAGTCGTTGCTTTATCAGCGGGGGCACAGAGGCATTGCACGAGGTCCGTGAGCTGGGTGGTAAGGTGGAACAAATCATCTAGTACGAAGGGCATGGCGTCGGCGTCGGCGTCTCGGTGTTCGCGGGTGGCTGACCTAGTACCGGTGCTGCGTGCCGGTAGGGATGGGAGCCTCTCCGCCAGGCTAGAGAGCGCTACGGACAGGCTTGCTAGGTCCTGCGTGCTTGTTGGGGGTAGGAACGGGGCTGGGACTATTGATTCTTGAGGTTCGGGAGCATGGGTTGGGAAATCGAGACGGGGGAATGTTTCTCTGGGCCACAAGGCGACCTCATCAACCTGTAGTAGCGGGTCTAAGGTCTCAGGGACTGGTAGCTGAATCTGTTGTGATTCCGGCCACAGCACCCACTGTTCCAAGTTTACGCCAGAATTCGGTTCAACGTCCTGGGACGCTGAGTGCATGCTGGGTGTCGTTAGGTTCGGCGTTTGTCTCGTGGCTGTTGAGAGCGGCTTGATTGAGCCCCGCGGGGCGCGCAACGAGAACTGGCAGAGTGCGTCCAGCCGAGAGCATCGCTCGCATTTGGACTGGCCGGAGCAAGACCTTCAATCCGAACGGCGAGTACATATTTATCCAGGCAGACATGAGTCTGCTCAAAGTCGTTGACCAAGTATGCGCCCACATCATGGCCAGGGAACCGCACTTGAACGTCCTCTTTCTCAGCCAGGGAGCGCCGAGCCTGGATCGTTGTCGTAAGCCCAGTCCCTCGCTGCAACATGGATCTCGCAATACCCTACCCTAACCGCCGCCGTGAAGTGTCCCGTGGCTGAGTCTATTTAACCACCTACTTACCCACCCCAGAAACACCCGAGAACCTCCACCTCCTAACTGCACTCACCTAATACTCCCGGATGCGCTTCATAATGCAGCTTTTGCCGCTCCTATCGCACGCCGCCAACCCCCGCCGCGTCATAACCGTCGGCGCCGCAGGGTTCGAAGGACCGCTCGATACCTCGGACATCTCTGCGCTTCGAGTTCCGCAGCCCCAGGTCCGTGCACATATCGCTACGCTCATCCCACTTGGCCTCGAAGCTGTGGCTCGGGACGCGAGGGACGTTACCTTTATCCATAGTTACCCGGGCTCAGTCAATACGCCGCTGACGCGCAGCCTGTACCGAGCTGGAGCTGGGCCGCGATGAATTCGATCAACCCGGACGAGGACGTGGACGTGTCCTTCCCGCCTGACTGGATGGATCCAGAGGAGAGTGGAGCGCGGCATTTGTACTTGCTTACTAGTGCGATGTATTCGGACGCGGCGAAGGTAGGGAATGTCGAGGCCTGGGGAAACTTGTTCGCGGGGACAAACGGTGAGGCTGGCAGTGGGGTGTACGCTGTTGGTCCGGACGGGGAGAGTATCGCCCGCGAGACGGTTAGGACGCTGGCAGGGTTGAGAGCGGCCGGGGTGGGCGATCGCCTTTGGGAACATACCCAGCGCGAATTTGCGAGGGTTGCTGGATTAGGTGTCTAGTTCTGAATTCATGGCGCTGTAGGGTGGGCAGTGTGTCTGTGGAGGGCTTGCTGGAGCATAACGGCAGAATAGCACCCGGCCCTCCACCGGTCATCTATGTTGAGCTTTGCTAGACATGGACAATGGGACTCGACGACACCTTTAATATAACGTAATCGGTAAGCGAGCGGGCCATGTAAGCGAGCGGGCCACCTCACGCGTTTTGGCCGCGATTGGAATACTCACCAAATTCAACCATTAAC